>NC_090661.1:22456329-23131441 GCF_013368605.1 Nyctibius grandis | reverse complement strand
TTGTGATTATAGTTATCATAGGGATCTGCGTGGGTTGTGTTAAGACAATCATTGAGAATAGTATACGGAAGCAGTGAGATAATAAATCTAACTCCTTCCAAAGGGGGAAATTGATACCGGATGGTTTAGCAACGGTTTAGCAAGAGCAGGCCTCAGAGTAGGCTCTAAAAGGCCTGATCTGTGTTACCTTTAAACAGAATCAGCTTTCCTGTCAGTAATTTTCCTTTCAGCTAGAATAATAGAGAATAACAGTATGTTCTGAAGTAAACTGCATGTTTTGTAGATAGAGTCTGCTTATGGGAATGTTTATAATAGGCATTATCCTACTTGTGTTACCCTGTTTGTTTGCATGTTTGCAGAAAACTGTGCAATGAATGGTCAATACAGCCTTTTTGGCACAACAACAGAGAGCAGGATTTATGGGTAACCAAGGCTGGGATTCTCTGACTGGGCTCTGCGAGACACAGGGAACCGGGTTTGAGTAAGAAACAAAAACAAAAAGGACGAGATAGGACATAGCTCGTTCAAAAACAAAAAGGGGGAATTGTGGGGTTCCCACGGGACAATGGTGGGAACGAGGTACTGAACGAGCTATGTCCAGGCATGTCCAGGGGGTGGTAATGGGGTGGTGATGAACTAGCCAATCATAATACAGAACAAGGGCCTTGGCTATGAGACCAACAAGATATGGGGGAAGTTGAAAAATAAGAAAGAATGCTGCACCTGCAAGATATAGCTTTTTAGCATAAGCCAATCAGAGCTAATATAGAGGCGCGTGGACACTTACAGTATGATGACTGTGGCCACCCCGCATCGGAAACAAACAGCACGCTCCATTCAGCTACATTGGAATCTTGCAATCGCTTGGCTAGGCCTACCTGTCGAGATCAAAACTGATAATGGCCCCTGTGTTATTGCTCATACCACACGTCAGTGGTGTCAGCGGTGGGGTATCACGCTCAAACACGGCATTCCGTATAATTCTACCGGGCAGGCCATTGTAAAGCGCGCTAATCAGACGCTAAAACACAGAATTAAGATTCTTGGGGAGGGGGAAGGATTCCCAGACGTAATTCCTGTCAACTACCAATCTCACATTTTACATCACGCTCTTTATTCTTTAAATCATTTTGGCCGGGGAGACCAAGAGCGTGCCCCAATTGAGCGACATTGGGGTCCAGGGGTGCCAGAAGTGGGCCCCCCAGTCAAGGTTCGGTTCCCTGGGACAGCGGAGTGGGAAACAGGTTGGGAGCTGCTACATCACGGGACGGGGTATGCTGCCATCAAACGGGATGATGTTATACAGTGGGTCCCTACACGCTGTTAGCGCCCTGATTTAAAACAAAATCCTAACCCGAAGTAATATGTACGCTGTCCGAGCTTTATGTTTTGCAGGAGTACCTGTGGGGGAAGCCGAAACAGCACCAGCCTCGACCTTCAGACGTGAGGAGTCATGACAGTACAGAGAGTCTGGTAAAGCGGCGGGGCGCCAAGAAAGATGAGGAACGGTGACCGTTGCTGAGTGAAACAAAAGCTTTGAACAATGCGCTCATGATTAGCTTGCTTTTGCTTTGCATCTCAGGAGTTGCAGGGGAATCTTACTGGAGAACCTGGGCTCGGGATATTGTATCCGCCAGCTACGCTTACGCTTTGACGCAAGGCTCCAGAATCAGCGATACGCTTTACTTCGCATGACTTGAAGCATGGGGAGGGGGAAATGTGGGTAGATTAGGGTACGGCGACCGGAAAATCTCGGGCTGTAACTGAAGGTAGGCGTGGCAAAAGGAGCAGGATGTGCAAGTATCGCGCGAGTTCGTACGGGACAAGACGACTATATAAGGCTGTTGCGCAGTTAAATAAATGCCATTTGTTGCATCCTCACATTGGTGTCAGTGCTCAATGGCCCTGGGGTGCGGATAACCTCAGGCCAGCCAGCAACCGAATGGAGCTTGCCGCAGACAAGCGGCAACAGTTAAGTAAACAGTTGATCACAAGTACATAATACATCTCTTTTTCACTACAAGAGCACATTTAAGCTCACTTTCTATCATCACACACATTTAGGAATTCTTTTGACTACCTAGGGCAGATAACACTGAAATAATTAACAGTATATAGAACTGTTCCTGCTGAGTGAAATCACATTTCATGCTTCAGAAATAAAGTATTAGGACAAATCAAATATGAACTGCCTGTCACAACAGCAAAAAGAGATCTTCTACAAAGTGACCATGTTTAAATGATTCTTCCGTAGGCTTCTGGCATGGAGAGCAGACTTTCTCTGTCCTGGGTGACTTCTGACCAAACTTAGCACAGCAACACAAAAAGTGTGGGCTGTGCAGCTCATATGTAGATTCACTATAAGTGAGAGAATGCTGCTTTGCCTCCTATCTCTCCCTACTGTCTGCCATAATGAAGGTAAAACAAAAAAACTTGGGGATCTTAAACATCAATATTTACCCACAGAGAGAGAGAGAGAGAGATTCTTTGAAGGAAAGTGAGAAGCAGTAATGGTAGGAAAAGGCAGAAAAAAGGATCAGTGTAAACTAGCACTAAACCTATATGTGACTTATGTATGGAAGATAATAGTTCTCTTGCATAGCTCTGTGGGGAAAAAAAACATACACAGAGTTGCAAGTCTCTCTCTAAAGCTGCTTTACTACTACACGTTCAGAACTACTATGCTAAAGATAAGCTGTTTCATAACTAAACTATAAAAGTGGTGAGAGGTGTGATGAAATGTAATTAAAGGTGAAATTATAGACAGGCTAGCAGTAGAGGATGCTGAGTTGATAGCTGAATGCACATTTTAGGGTGTAGATTTCAATGAGGATGTTTTTAATGTAACAAATGAGGAAATAGGTAGGAAAAGTAGAATGAAATTAGAAAGGAAATTTTCTGTTAACGAGGATCAGTTTCTATATTTTGGGGAATGGTGAATTTGGCATTTGGTACATTTTAGCTAGATTGGTAAATAAACAAATGTAGAAGAGCAGAAAATCTGGCACTGAAAGGAAGTGGTTTCCATAACCTAGATTGCCTTTTTTATCTTTTGAGTGTTTAGATCTATTTCCTCACTTGAACTGGCTAGTTTGTACAGGTTATGATTATTTCTATTTTTGCTCATTTGATTTTAACTTTGACCATCTCTAAGCTGTGTCAGTGGAAGTAACACTGACAAAGAAATACTCTCTTTTCTGAGCTGTATTTTTAGATCTTTAATGATCAAATGAGAACTGAGCTTTTCTACTGAGCTTTTCTACAGCTGGGCCTACTTCCATGTTGCCTTTTAAACTGCTCACTGTAGATGGAAGAGAGTGCAAGGTCTGAGTGTGGGGATTAGTCATACAAGGCAAGCTGCTATCTGATTGTTGGAGCACTCATCCATCACTAGTTAGATGTAGCAGACTCCTGTGTTGTCTTCTCAGCAAGAAGCCTTCTACTTATGGTCAGGAGGCAAGATAAGTTTCAAGTGTATTTCTCAGCAAATATATGATGGATTAGAAGACTATTATACTCTGAGTACTGCCTAGACACATGTATTTTACTAGAAATAAATCTCTGTGTAACAATTATCTGCCATCACTATTTGCTAGTCTTGTCAGCTCTCACACATTAAGTAGAGTTGAAATAAATAATTAAAATCATAGTATCAAGTTTTTTCCTCAAAGTTTCCTGTAAAAAATAATACCAATGCAAAATTAATGTTTTTACTTTATGAAAATTTTGTCTTGGCTTGTGCGGTATGGATGCTCCTTGGATGAAACATTCAGGTCCTGTATGCATGTAACTTTGTGTACTTAGGAATATTTGGAGCAAAGCCACTTGTGGAGGAGGTGGAATATTTTATATGTGAAAGTTTCTTAAATGAGCGGTGTATGCACACTTGATACCGTCTGATCACATAAAAGGAAACTTTGTTATCCACTATAGAGGTCTCGGAGGACTTTTCAAAGTACAGAGGTAATAATTCTAGCATATTGCCTAACTGCTCTAAATTCAGTGGAATTTTATTTTTAGAAAATCTCTTCTCTTTGTAGTTCTAGACATGTACAAAACTCTGATAATCATATGTGATATGGTTGGTTGTTCTTATATTATGTTCCACTTATTGTTTATGTTTAGGAATAATTTTTTTTTTTTTATAATCCATGTCGTCACAAGTCCTGAACACTCACTTGTCTCCAAATATGTGTGCCTGAAGTGTTTTTTGCTTTTCCAGAATGTCCTTGGACTCTGGCAGCCCCATAGGTGAGCAGGCAGCAAATCAGGCACGTTGTTGTTTGCAGCCTTTCTGTATTTCATCAGCAATTCATCAAAAACAATCTGCTTTTGCAAAATGATTCAGTTTGGCAGAAAGATGTTTTGTGACAAAAGCTCAGTTTCATCAGAAAAATCCTGTTGAGGTCCATGCATTATATGGTGGGAGAGAGATGAAACAGATGTATTTCAGTCTACTAATCACAGAGCGTGACTGATTGACTTTCCATTTGTCTCTATCTTTCTCTTAACTGCTGTTACATTTGAGGTGTGTTGCGTTTATGATGGCTAATTTGGTAAAAGCTGACCCCCCTCTCCTCTTTGCGTTCTAGCTTGTTCTCAAATATTAGAGGGGCTGGGGGGTGACTAAGCTTAGCCTCTGAGTGATGCCCGATTTGACACCTTAAAGTTTGGCTGAAATAGGCCAAAATTGTCACTATCAGTCCGGCTGCATTCAACAGCTAATATGTTGAACTAACACAGGTCCAGTTGCACTAATAGTGCAGGGACCAGTCACGGTCGATGAACTAGCATGGTTCCAGATTATACCATAAATATGTGCGCACCCACCGAAATAAAATCCTTGTGACTAGTTCCACAGTTAAGGTAATTTGTTCAAGCAACAGCTACAGATTCTTTTAGATTGCCGGTGATGAATACGCTGTCTGCAAAGCACACTCAGGTATCTATGAACATATACATGTTGCTATATAGCAACACTGACTATGTAGCACTATTTATATGATTTCAAATACAAGCTTGATTTCTAAGTTTCCTGGGAAAACACCTGGTAAAACAAGTGTACGAATCTTACCCAAAGGCATTGCTATGGGTGGCGAAGAAAGGTTCAGCCCTTCCACTGCTCCCAGAACACTGCAGTGATGTCTTCCTGACTTCTCAGAGGTGGCATCCTCCCCCGCCCCCGCCCCTGTCTCTTTCTTAAAGGCATTTTATACTATTTTCCTATGTTTAGGTGGAGCTTGAGTGTCTCTAGTCATACCTACCTTTATTATTGGTTGGTGCAAAATCTCGCTTCAATTTTGAAGGTATAGGCTAACAAAAAATTCAGAGAGCATGCTCAGGGGGAGAGGGAGGCAGGTAGCTTTTGGGATGGAAGTGTGTTTTGGTGTTATAATGAGTAAAGTTCATCCACAGGACACGATTTCACCACAAGCACTGCTTCAGTGACCAACATTCTGGGTGGAATGGGGTATTATCTGTCATTTGACAGTAGTTATGTAACTTATCTGCTACAAGGTACTATCGAGTTCCTGTACCTGCCTTGTTAGCCCAGAGCCTGGCCACAGTTATCTCCACACCGTTCCACCCTCTGTTCTCTCAGAGTTAGCACACCAAGCTCCTGTGGTGACGGAACATCTGAGAATGCAGCCAGGTTGCCTGGGGAACCATCACAGAGCAGATTCCTTACATGTCAACCATGTGCCATCTTAGATGCTTTCTTAGTTCTATAGAATGTGAATATAACTTTACTTACTTACTCTTAATAAGCGTGCCTCCAATAATTGGTTTCAACAAGTTGTCCCCGGTAGTCACTCCACAATTGTTATTATCAGTACCAAGATGGGAGATACAAAACCTGCAGACTGCATCGCAACTTTTTATATTGGCATCTGTCGAACATGGATTTTTTTCAAAATTAGCACTTAACAACTCATATGTGGAATGTGATTTTGCTGGAGGGTGCTTTGCAGACAGCATTTGCACTTAAAATTCAGAGGAGTCCTCAGGACACTTATGATGGTTGATAGTATCTAAAATAGTCATGAAAAATAATACATTTCTGAAGGGAATTAATGGTCTGGTCAGGATGGTATTTAAAAGTGATTTTTAACTTAGAAGTCAAAATGAACTTATGTATGGGATTGCACATGGATGAATGTCTACAAATTTTTTATTGAATTAATGACTGAACACTGAATAATGTACAGTCAGCAAAGAATACATCTAAATTGCACACTGAATCTAATAAATAGGACAGTTGTGACCAAATACATAGCTCCCCAATTAGAATAACTGAATAGAATAAACCTCGTAATTTCTTTAGTATTGAATTTTGTTGGGAACACAACTTGTAATAAAATTGTTGGCATTCCCCAACAATGGCAAAGCCTCAGAATTAACTTTTCTGATGACTTTTTATTTTCTGTGTCATTGCTATTATTTTCTTTAATTACAACTAATTTTTGTGAGAAAATAGCCACCATCTAAATGAAAAATTTTCAAGAAAACATATCAGAAACCCTAAGACTGGGGACCCCTCCCTCCTTTTTTTTTTTTTCTTAGGGAGATCTTGCCTCTGAAATAGCCAGTAACCGTATGGTTAGGACAGTCTTGAGGCACACAAGAAACTGAAGTTCAACTTACTGCTTTGCCCTGGACCATCACCACTCTCTGCAAATGATCTAGTCACCTTGAGGCAGACAATATTATGCTGTTTCTCATGTATGCAGTAAAATGTAGTCAATGCATTTGTATTACCACTTTTAAAGCTTTCACTATAAAGAAAATGTATGAGAAAATACTACCTTTTTAAGGATAGATACTTGTCCAGCTGGTGTAGAGACACTTGATATAGCCTGAGGGCAGCTTTGCACAATCACAGCTCTGAATAACTTTCAGCCAGCAGTGCAGAAGAAACAATAAATTAAGATTCTCTACTGTTACTATATTTAGAGAAACTGAGAGAAGTAGTATACAGAGGATTAATTCTGTGAAACTTGATAAATTGCTATAAATCAAGGGTTCTAACTAACACATATTTTCTTTCAGTCTAAAGCCTACTTTTTGGTTTCATGCACTAAGAAACAACAGAGCGAGCTTTTTCTCCTTGTCTCTGTGGCTAATTTGTTGGTGTTTCCAAAAAAACCTGAATTTGTGAGGCCATTTTTTTTCCTTAGCCTTGAATTACCAGTGGATGAAATGAAGAAAAAGAAAGACAAAGGGAAAGGGGAAGAGAAAGACAGGTATGGCTTTATTAAGGCTTAGTTTCTTTGCTTAGATCTGGAACCTAAATTTACTTCTAGGTCTTGGCTGAAGCACAAAAAAATGGAGAAACAGAAGAGGTGTTTTTTAACCAAAAATTTCTCATCCTTTCCACTGAACTTTACAGTATGGGCTTCCATCTTCAATTTCTACTTTATGGTAAAAGCAAACAAAGGTTGTGGTGGTAGGAAATAAAAGGTATTTTAATTTCCTCACTTTGGTTTTATTCCTTTGAGTTCACTTTTATTTCTTTCCTGCTTCTAATTTTGCATCTAGAAAACTCAAAACAAAGTTATAGGACTTGCTTATAATAATGAAAGATATAACGCATAGGGATAGGTTAGTTACCTAATATGCCTATATAAGGTACATTAGATGATAGATGAGAGTTCAAGTATATACAATAAACACAATGTTTAGCCATTAAATTAACAATTTACTATTATTCTTGAGTTCCACCTTTGAAACTTATGTAAACTTCAATGTGTCTATGTTGCTCAGTAAGAGGAACTTAAATGCTTTAAATATCTAGAAAGAAAAAAGGTAATATGGTGAATTACAGAGCCCTTACATGGATGTGTACATTGAAGAACCACAGAACTGTGGTTCTCTACCTGATCTGGGAATCCAAAAGGAAGTAGTAATTTATTTTATATCCATGGATAGGAAAGTTCATTAAACTTCAGGCTTCTTGGAAAACAGTTTAGTATTGATTGTGCTTAGGACCAGAGGGCTAAGAACTGGAAGGCTTGGCTTCCATATTAAGTTCTCACACAAATTTGATCTGTGACTCTGAACAAATAAATTACCTTACATTCAAGAGCTCAAATGTAGTCACTTAAATCAAAAGAAAAAGAGTTTAATTTCTTGATCTTTTGAGTAAAAGTACATCTGGCTAATGTGGATGAGAATTGCTACTCCTGGCTTGGCTCTGTAAAAATAAATTTTATTTATCAAGAGCCTAAATGTGGCTACAGGTATAAGGCCTCAGTCTTCAAACCACGAAAGTGTGTCATTGCTAGTTAACTGCTTTTTATCTGACACTGAATACTCTGCATTTTTTTTAAAATCTTTTCATTAATCAGTTTCCTAAGACAGAATATTAATAAAGGTATTCTGACTTTTTCAGAAGTGACTTCAGCTGGCTTAACTAAATTCAGCTGAAGCTAACTGCAATCTTTCTAAAATTTTAGAACAGTTTTTAGCTGTGGCAAAAGGTTTCTTGAGCAGGTTTTGGGTTGATTTGGGTTTTTTGTTTGTTTTTTTTTTTTTACTCCTGGGCACTGTAAAACAACTGTCCCAATTCCCTAGTGATATAATTGTGTGTTCCTGGGGGAGTCATTTCCATGAGAGGTGATATATTCATGCATATTATTAATATAGCTAAAGCTACTATTATGAGCCCTGGTTTATAGCATTTTATAAGGTTCTGCAGTATGTATATAATAAATGCTTTTGAGAAACATTTTTTGCACTCCTGTGTTTACCCTTTTCATGATTCCATCCAAATTCGTGGTAGGTGTTCTCTCTACAAATCAAACAGGACTTTCACTGTGTTTTGTTTTAAAAACTCCTCTAACAGTAAGCATGTAAAATCTACAGGTAGTGCAACACAGAAAATTTGTTAAATTGAAGTACTTTATTTTAAAATGTCAGAAAAAAGAATGAAAAGCAGATCTTACACAATGATGGAAAGATGAACCTTTGTCTCACAATGACAGCCAACTTCTTCACTATTTATGTTACACAGCACATACAAGAAACATCAGTTACACAGAAAATTGTCCCCTTGTCCTGTCAATGGATGTCACTGAGAAGAGCCTGGCTCCATCCTCAGTGGTGGTAAACTCAGGTTATTCTTGTGTTGTCTTCAATAAAGCTTAGTTTGGCTTTAAATAGTTATATGAAATTGGAATTTTCGTTAGCTTTTGTCCATTAGTAACAGCTTCAGGTAAGTGCTATTTTCAATGAGGCAAAACCGAACTGCTACTTCAGGCTATGTTTTATTAATTTGCTTTTCTCTGCATTTAAAACAAACATTTCATTTGTTTTAGAAATCTTAGTTGGTTCTCATGTTTTAATTCTCCAGACTGTATATATTCAGTGCAATATTGTATGTAATGTGTCCACTAACATGCATGAGGTGGCTGTTAAACCATCTTAGGTGTAACCTTCTGTAGAGTTGCTTTACATTTGGCTGCCCATCTCAATTTAAGAGATCATTGCATAGCTGCTTCATTTTAACACTGAGGCATTGTTTCATATCGTGTTTGACTACAGCTCTATCATTATGAGTTAATTTCCAATCATCTTTAACTGAATTAGTATCATTCATGTATGTATCCATCAGAGTATATTCAACTATAGCATTTTAATTTATTTCCTTTAATCTTGGATTCACTATTCATCTTTTCTGTAGTCTCATCCATATGCCTTAGGTCTGCATCAGTTTCAACAAGTCTGAATGCAAATGACATGGCTTGAGATTACAGGTTGCCTTCTTTCAACACTCCTTTTCTATTCTTGTCCATTGATGTCACGTTAGAGTTAGTCACAATATACAGTCTTAATGTAACCCCTATCAGTTTGTGTTATTTTTATGTCCTTTGAAACTGACCATTGTTTTCTACTTGTATCACTGAAATTCTCTATTTTATAGACTTGTTTTATAGTGGTTTTATAGTTTAATTCCCCTCTTGTAGTCTCATGTCCCACCACTTCAGATTTAATCACATTTATGATTGAAGCTGATTAAATCCATTTACATTCAGGTATATCTTTAAGGTTAATTGTTCCATATTAATTTTCTGTCCTAGTACATTTATCCAAGTTTTAGACCATTTAATCTTTGAATATTACTTTTAGTGTTTAAATCCAGTAGTATCATTTCATATGGCTTCAGAGCTGATTGGCTGCTACTGTAGATTCAATTTCTATCTTTCATTGAAAAGATGTACGATCAGTAGCTGCTCATCTCTTCAGTTTATTGTTCATAGCTGTAGCTAGTCCTACAAAAAGTTCTTTTGTCCTGGGTAACTTTATAGGAAACATGATGAGTTTTATCCTTCAAAATGTTAATTGCAACACTGGAATTTGCTTATAGCTTAGGTTTAACCTCTGCTTGCTCTGTGGACCAGATCTTTATAGTATGCTCTGCAAAAATAAATACATATTCCACAGTATATTATGACCTGATATTGTTAAGATTCTTTTGATTTTTTTAAATAAAAAAAATAATTTAGGCTACTCTATATAAATTCATGTTTTACAATGTAAATGTCTTATGGCAGAGATTAATTCTTGCTTGAAGTGTGAGTATTCGAATATTAATTTTATGACTGCAATGAGAGTTTTGGGTTTTTGCTGAAAAGAAGCTTCCAGTAATAATATTTTTTGAAATTTTATAATTTTTACAATTTTAAACTGTATTATTTTAATTTAATAGCTTTGTACTACTGAGTTCAATAACATAACATCATTAGTGCAAATTAAGGTAATTCTCATTAATGAAGCATGAAATATCCACCAGCCAGACTGCAGTTAACAGCTGACCTTTCTGTAGTCTGCTTGTTATGTTTTACTCTTTTTATATTAATTCTATTTTATCAAAATGCAGCAAATTCTTTAATTAAAACAAATTCATTCTGAGTTGACGTTAGTATCAAAATTCAAAGTTCAAATTTCAAAATAATGAATCTTCAAACATTTATATTACACATGCCCCTCAGAAACAAAACCTATTCCTTTGCATTCCCCACGTTTGTTAAAAGACGTTTTAAACATTGCAGAAAAATCCTAACTTTTTTGACTTGTTTTCATATTATATATTTGACATTAATTAACAACAGCAATTCTGCTCTAAGACATTATATTGTACATATGCAAGTAAGAAAATGTATGGCAAAGAATCAAAGGATTGCACACCAAAGCAATTATGTCAGTCCCTAATTTATGATATGGGATTATTTTGTTCAAAATTTCAAGTACTGTAAGTAGAATGTGTGCTTCAGTGTTTTAATGAAAAGTCTCTGGGGCAAGCTATATTTCAAAGTAGTGAACACTGACAGAAGAGAACTCCTCTTAGTCACATTGGAGAAGAGGGCTAGTGAGTACAGGTGGTGAAGCCAAGTAGTGGCCCATGCTCCAAATGCAGCTTGGGCAGTCATTGATTAACATGAGAGAAAGTAGGACAAAACCCCAGAAACTTCTTTCCTTGTACCCAGAATTCCACAACTGAATATATCACTTTTCTTATGCCTATAGTTGAACCAATTTAGAACTTTTAATAAAAAATCCTGCAAAATCGTCAAAATAACAGCAGCACATATTAAAGTAGCCCATATCACATGCAAAAGCATGATTCAGTAAAGTATTTATATGCCTGCAGTGGGTAGAATTGTTGTGTTGTCTCTTGCTTGTTTGGAATATTTTTTTGGCCACACTTTTCTTAGACAGCTGTATAAGCAAGAACTTAGAAGGAAACAGTTTCATTATCAAAGGCACTTGAGCTTATGCTTTATAAAACTTGCCTGTTTCACCTGTCTCCTGAATTTATGAGGTACCAAATGTGGTTAGGAAGGTAATATGAAGTAATGCTATGGCCTTCATGCAAAGGAAGTAGTAAAACTAGTAATAATATCAGAGGCAGTAAATCAACGCGACCTATAATCAGCTAAAAAAACTGTGAAGCATTTGTGAATCACTAAAGTTAATTTCTTCTTTTCACTAAAATATTTTTATTTGGATACTTTAGAGCAGTGACATACCTCTAGCTTATGTTTAACAATTTCTTTTTAGCCACATCTAGCCCTCTCACAGGTTCTTTTAAGGCATATGCCTTCAAAGATAGTTGTACAATGCTCAGATGTCATGTAAATTGTCTGTGTAGCTACAAGGATCCTTAACAACATGGTAATAACTGTTTGATCACTCAAGTAGAACAATTCTGTCTTCGGTATTGTACCAGGAGATTGGTACTTATAATCCTATCTGGGATACTGGGAAAAAGAGGTCCGCTAAACTAGATGAGTCACTAACCATGTCTGTGGTCTATCCCTTCTACATGAAGAACCTCAGAGGGCCAGAGCCACTCCCTGACTTATTAAAGAAGTGATGTGTCTTATCAGAAAAGGCAGAGCATTCTTCATGTCCTTCAAGGGCAGCAAATCCTTATTAGCCCAATCTGCAACCTGATAAATATCTGAATAAGTTGAATTGCTCATGATTTTTTGCAGCAGACTTTTCTGTTTTGAATATTGTACCTCATAAATTTTACAGAGACCCTGAACAGGTTCTCACAATGAAAGCAGTAGTCAATAATGGTACTCAGGTTTCAGCAGTACCCAAAATTATAGACATGAACCTGGATTTCTTCCTCTTTTCTTTGCTATAAAGAAAAGGCTTTCCTTGCTCAAACTGTGTCTGATTCCTGGCTGAAAGTAATGAATATAGATTTAGATGGGTTTCTGCTCCAGACCTTGAATAAAAATGGAACTAATAAAACATCTGCAGAAGCTGGCATTTGAGACTTAATCTTATGCATCAAGAAGCGTCTCATAGAAGTGTTGTTGCAAGTATTTTCTCAAGTGATGACTCCATCCTTATCCTATATTTACTATTACAAAAATTTCATGTGAAGTCTCACTTTCATATAATTTATTTTTGATGATAATTTGATGAGGAAAATGTCAACAAAATTAAGTCAAATCAAGATACTTTCCTCAGGGGGAACAGATACATATAATACAATTATTTTTATTACTGTTTTCTATAGCAAGAAGATGAATCTTTGTCTTCTGGAAAAATCTCACATGTAATGTTCTGTTAGCCAAATAACTTTGCTGTGGCATTTAGTAGCAAAGATACTGAGGAACATGCAAACTTTGGTCAAAGATGGGCTATAGCTAGTAGCCTACCCTGCTATAACTAGCACCTAATTAGCAGTACTAGCAGAAATTTAGAAAAATACTGCATTAATTCCCACCACTTCTGCTTATCAGCCTGCCATCTTTTTATTCCCAGAGGTGATATTTATAAAAGAAAATACAACACTGTTAATGTTTCTAAAAGTACTTTAACTGTCAGCACATCTGAAGGCATTTGCTCCATCTGCTCCTATTAATTCAATTAGTCTTTATCTTTGTATTGCTCCAATACTTCTGTAGACATTCTTTTAAATGACAATACTACACAGGAGCATGGGTTAGAGAATAGAAGTTACATTTTACATTGTTATTTAAGAGGCAAAGGTAAAATTCTGCCTCAACCCACCCTGCTTTGTCTTAGTACCACTGTCATCTTTAGCAATGCTTTAGACTAAAGCCATGTAAAATATCCTCACTGAAAATCAACTGTTATATAAATGGTGTGAGATTTGTTGATATATATTTAAACAACACAGTATGCATTCATGACAGATCACAGGCACTGCGGGATATTATGCAAATGCCAGATTTTGTTCCTGCTATTTAACTCACAAACCTGACTTTCAGAATGCCTAAATGCTGCTGTTTTCCTATGTGCCATCAGATACCAACAGAGATGGCAAAGCACCTGTCCACTATCTGTTCCTTGTAAGCACTGATAAGCAGCTTCTCAGTCTCCATAGCCTTCCTACAGCTTCTCAGCATGTTTCTTATAGAGTGCTCAGTGTCCTATTATTGTCTCATTTTCTAAAATATGCTATATAGTGACCTATGATGGGAAAAAAAACCCACACCCCTTTTTCATTATTTTAAGAATAATTTGTTGACCTATAGCCATAATCTTGATTGGAATTAAGGAGCAGTGGAACTGATAAACTACCTAAGCAGCTCAAGTGAATGTTCACATTGTGCTGTTGCCTGAAGATGTCTATCACAATTGAGATGTAATCATGCCAAATGCTCTCTGAGTCTTGTATTAGGATACTTTTCATAAGAACTTCGTAAAGTCAAGTCTTGTAGTACTGAGCGGATGACAGGTAACACCACTTTAGCTGTAGGAGGTAACATCATTTCTTCCCTAAAGAAACATTCACAGAAGCAACCGAGTAAGAGGGTTGCAACCAGCTCCAAAAAGGAGAAAAGAAAAGTAATTGTTGTAGGTGACTCCCTGATAAGGGGAACGGAGGGCCCCATATGCAGGCCAGACCCGACTCACAGGGAAGTCTGCTGCCTCCCTGGGGCTCGGGTAAGGGATGTTGCCAGGAGGATTCCTTAACTGGTGAGGCCCTCTGACTACTACCCACTATTAGTATTCCAGGTGGGTAGGGATGAGATTGAAGAGAGAAGTCACAGGGCAATCAAAAGGGACTTCAGGGCCCTGGGGCGTTTGGTAAAGGGGATAGGTGCGCAGGTGATATTCTCTTCAATTCCTTCGGTGTTTGGTGAAAATAGGGAAAAGACTATGAAAGTACAACAGATTAATACGTGCCTAAGAGACTGGTGCCGTAGGTGGGATTTTGGGTTCTTTGACCACGGGGCGGCTTTCATGGCACCGGGCCTGCTTATGCCGGATGGGGAACACCTGAGTCAGAAGGGGAAAAGGGTTATGGCCCAGAAGTTGGCAGGGCTGATCAAGAGGTCTTTAAACTAGGTTCGATGGGGGAGGGGGATAAGACCAGGGCAACCACAAATGAACCTAGGGGTGACAGGCCTGCGTCGGGGGCAAGGCCGCTAGCCCAGCTGAAGTGTGTTTACACCAATGCACGCAGTATGGGCAACAAACAGGAAGAGCTAGAAGCCACTGTACAGCAGGAAGGTTATGATGTGGTTCCCATCACAGAAACGTGGTAGGATGACTCTCATGACTGGAGTGCTGCTATGGATGGCTATAAGCTCTTTAAGAGGGACAGACGAAGCAGGAGAGGCGGTGAGGTAGCGCTGTATGTTAGGGAGTACTTGGACTGTGTCGAAATTGAGGAAGATGATGAGGATGACAAGGTTGAATGTCTATGGGTGAAGATCGGGGGAAGGTCGGCAGGGTGGACATTACGGTGGGAGTCTGTTATAGACCACCCAACCAGGATGAGCAGGCGGACGAGGCGTTTTACAAGCGTCTGTCAGAAGCCGCCCGGTCGCCAACCCTTGTGCTCGTGGGCGACTTCAACTTGCCAGATGTCTGCTGGAAATACAACATGGCAGAGAGGCAGCAATCTAGGAGGCTCCTCGAATGTGTGGAGGACAACTTCCTCATGCAAGTGGTAAATGAGCTCACTAGAGGAGGGGCCCTGCTTGACCTGTTGTTTGTAAACAGAGAAGGACTAGTGGGAGATGTGAGGGTCGGTGGCCGTCTTGGGAGTAGCGACCACGAAATGTTAGAGTTTTCGATAGTGGGGGAAGTAAGGAGGGGCAAGAGCAGAACTTCTGCCTTAGGTTTCCAGCGGGCTGACTTTAGCCTGTTTAAGAGGCTGGTGGACCGAGTCCCTTGGGAATCGGTCCTGAAGGGCAAAGGAGTCCAGGAAGGCTGGATATGCTTCAAAAGGGAATTGCTAAATATTCAGGAGCAGGCTGTCCCAGTGTGTAGGAAGGCAAGCCGTCGGGGAAAAAGACCGGCCTGGTTAAACAGAGAACTTAGACTAGAACTTAAGGAAAAAAAGAGAACCTACTTGCTCTGGAAGAAGAGTCGGGTAACTTGGGAGGTCTATAGGGACTTGGCGAGGTCTTGTAGAGAGAAGATTAGAAGGGCCAAAGCTCAATTAGAGCTCGATTTGGCTGCTACAGTCAAAGATAACAAAAAAAGCTTTTACAAATACATTAACAGTAAAAGGAGGGTCAAGGAGAGCCTCCACCACTTGCTGAATGAGGAGGGTAGTGTAGTGTCAGGGGATGAGGAAAAGGCAGAGGTGCTCAATGCCTTCTTTGCCTCGGTTTTTAATGTTAAGACCGGTTATCCTCAGGAGACTGGGCCCCCAGAGCCTGAAGTTAGGGACGGGGGGCTGTGTGAACCTCCCGTAATCCAGGAGGAGACGGTTAGTGACCTGCTGTGCCAATTGGACACCCACAAGGCTATTGGCCCGGATAGGATTCACCCCAGAGTAATGAAGGAACTGGCAAACGAACTTCCCAAACCACTCTCGATTATCTAGTGGCAGTCCTGGTTAACTGGAGAAGTTCCAGCTGACTGGAAATTAGCAAATGTAACACCCATCTACAAGAAGGGTCGGAAGGATGATCCAGGGAACTATAGGCCTGTCAGCCTGACCTCGGTGCCAGGCAGGGTGATGGAACAGATCATCCTGAGTGCCATTACACAGCACATGCAGGACAATCAGGGCATCGGGGCCAGCCAACATGGATTCATGAAAGGCAGGTCCCGCTTGACCAACCTGGTCTCCTTCTATGACAAAGTGACCCGCTTAGTAGATGAGGGCAGGGCTGTGGATGTAGTCTGTCTAGACTTCAATAATGCATTCGACACTGTCTCCCACAGCATCCTCCTAGACAAACTGGCTGCCCGGGGACTTCGATGGGTGGACTCTTCGATGGGTTAAAAACTGGCTGGATGGCCGAGCCCAGAGAGTAGTGGTGAATGGGGCAAAGTCCAGCTGGTGGCTGGTCACTAGCGTTGTTCCCCAGGGCTCAGTTCTGGGGCCGGTGATGTTCAATATCTTTATAGATGATCTAGACATAGGGATTGAGTGCACTCTCAGTAAATTTGCAGATGACACCAAGTTGGGTGGGAGTGTTGATCTGCTGGAGGGTAGGAAGGCCCTACAGAGGGATCTGGACAGGTTAGATAGATAAGCCAAGACCAATGGCATGATGTTCAACAAGAACAAGTGCCGGGTCTTACACTTCGGCCACAACAACCCCATGCAGCGCTACAGGCTGGGGGAAGAGTGGTTAGAAAGCAGCCCGGTGGAAAGAGACCTGGGGGTGCTGATTCACAGCCGGCTAAACATGAGCCAGCAGTGTGCCCAGGTGGCCAAGAAGGCCAATGACATCCTGGCCACTATTAAGAATAGTGTAGCCAGCTGGTCTAGGGAAGTGATCGTCCCTCTGTACTCGGCACTGGTGAGGCCGGACCTTGAATACTGTGTCCAGTTCTGGGTCCCGCACTTCAAGAAAGATGTTGAGGTGTTGGAGAGAGTCCAGAGGAGGGCGACCAAGCTGGTGAAGGGTCTGGAGGGTATGACCTATGAGGAACGGCTGAGGGAGCTGGGGCTGTTTAGCCTGGAGAAGAGGAGGCTCAGAGGTGACCTTATTGCAGTCTACAACTACCTGAAGGGAGTTTGTAGTGAAGTGGGAGTTGGCCTCTTCTCCCAGGCAACTAGCGATAGGACAAGAGGACACAGCCTCAAGCTTCACCAGGGGAGGTTCAGGTTGGACATTAGGAAGAATTTCTTTTCAGAAAGGGTCGTTAGACATTGGAACGGGCTGCCCAGGGAGGTGGTGGAGTCACCATCTCTGGATGTGTTTAAGAAAAGACTGGACATGGCACTTAGTGCCATGGTCTAGTTGACAGGGTGGTGTCAGGGCAAAGGTTGGACTCGATGATCCCAGAGGTCTCTTCCAATCTGGTTGATTCTGTGATTCTGTGTGATTTGTTTTAATGCCATAAAACATCTGCCCAAGGTCCTAATACTTATAGACAGCTTGAATGAAAAAAAAAAAAGAAGTAACGAAAGTGGAAAGTCAGTTGTAGGAAGGAAAGGAATAGGTTTCTGTGATCCAGCAGAAGACACTGAGATGTGAAATCAATTTGCATTTTTGGTTCACTTCTGCAAATGAGTTGCAGGATTCATTTATTAAGGCCTTTCTGAAATTTGAAGATTTAGCACAGACTTATACTAATAAAAGAAAAGAAACCACAACCCTTTCTCCTACCATAATTAAGCTGACACTTTCCTAAGCTGTCACTTTCCTGGATGAAAGTACATACAGGAAAAATGAAGCCTAGCGATCTATTGTGCACAAAGTGATTCTGCTGAATTATTCATAGAACTGATGATTCAATTAAGAGAACATTTTTCTTTCTCAGGTGTGAAATTCCACGCAAGTTGAAAAGGAACTTTAAAAATAGTAATGGCTGCAATTATATTTGGAATATGTTAGATAATCGTGTCATTTTTTCAAGAATTAATTAGTATAGTAATATTTTTCATATGTACAGTGTAATTGCTTTCCTCTGAGTATCTCAGAATGACACAAACAGTACTTAATTAGGCCTCTAAACACCCATTTGATGTCATCATTGTCTTTACACATAGGAAACTGAGGTTCCAAGACGTGAAATGATATTCCTGCTAACACACACTGAGTTAGAGGAAAATCAAAGTATGGATTTTTTCTTCATGTTAGAACAGAAGATATTTTCATTTGTAATGTTTAGTTAAAAATGGGAAAACATGAGTACATAAGAATTCAGTCTCCATTGTAGAATAGACAATGTATCTCTTTTGTTAAAAAAAGAAAAAACTATATTGACTGATGTATAAGAAAGATAACTTTTTGTGGCTCCAAACAAACTTCTTAAGTTGAACAACGCTAAAAGGAACAATCACAGAACTCAGCTCTGTTCTTAGCAGAAGTCACTAAGCACTTTCCCTCATCTATAAAATTTATTAATCTAATAATTTCTGATTACCATTTTACTCTTTGCACACAAAGAGATAGGACTTTTTTTTCTGAAGAGGAAGAGGCCATTATTTATGTGATCTACTTCTTTATCCTGCTGGCTTGGTATATATCTGAATACTGATGACCTTGAAAATACAGCTTAATATGTTGAAAAAGTAAATAAAAATTCAAAAGTCTCTGTCTTAGGACTGATGATCAAGTACATGAGGGGCAAATATCCTTTTGTCATAAAATAAGTATATATTATGCCAATTATAGGAAGTATATTGTATCTGTTTAAAATTACTAATAACATCCAATCAGTCAATTTTCAATTACAGTTTGTCAGACAGCTAGTAAATTTACCCACTCATGCATTAATAAGGTAATCATCCAGTGGTATAAAAAAAAAAAACCTGATAGCCGAGTCCTCAATCACTGTTTTGCAGGATGACGAATTTAGACACCTTATTTCTTAACTAAATCCTGCTTGGGCAATATCCCTGCCTAACACATTATTCCAGTTTGATTTTTGTTAGTTCTTCACTGAGATCAGCAGTCCTCAAAGGACTTTCATTCCCCTATTTCAGACTTCTGTTATTCTTTTAATTTTTACTTGAGTATGACCTCTGGGACTGTTATGGTAAATATACCTTAAATATAATTGTAAGATGATGAAATTATCCCTATCTATACAAAAGAATTTCTATTTTTTATAATAGATTTTTTTCTCGTTATTGGACTCTACTATATGTGTCTTTATAAGAGACCTACAATAAAAATGCACACATAAGTCTTAGTTCTCAAATCCAAATAAATGGAACAGCATAGCAAAGAAAGATTATGAATAGATTTCTTTCAGCAAAACACCTATACAAGTGCTAAATTTTAGGTATACTGGTGTGTAATGAATCTGAAAAGGTACATAGGTTCTCCTGCCTGAGAATTCAAATTATGTTCAGTTCTCTGGTGTTTATTACCTCAATTGCAAGGCTTATTTTTTGTCTCAGGAAAGCATAAATGATGGGAAAGCAGGGTACTTCGAAGTATCTTCAACATTTAAGTATTGCAAGTTCTCAAAAAACAGAGGTTACTTTCTTCTGTCTCAATCATTTCCTGCATCATTTAAAATGGTATTGAAAACAGCAATTAAAAATACAAGTATGACTTAAATAGAAGAAATTAATAGAATCTAGGCAGCCCTAGTATTTTTGCAGCTAACACCAAATAATTGCGTGTTACATAAATGCAGATAACAAAGACTGATGTTTTAAGGGCATGTTTTATGTGTATGGTTGGTAATTTTATTTGTCAGCGTTTAAAAATAGCAGTTTATTTTTTCAATAGAAAATAAATTCAGATGTGTGTTCAGTTATTTTTAAGATTTTCAATTAATCACAAGTAATTTTCAGGTTAAATGGCCAGAAGAATTAAAATAGTCCGTAATATTATTAACCCATTCAACAGCATATTTATACAATTTTACCTCTACATGCTACGTTGTTGATAAAATGCAAGGTGAATCTAGCCTCAGTGCCAGCTGACTTAAGTCATTCATTAATGTTTTCAGCCCAGTCCATAGACACTGGATTCAACATTTTTACAGTGGCTGTAATTTTGGAAAAAAAAAGAAAGAAAAAAATTCTTTACAGCACCAGAAAGATGATTTATAGTTATAAACTAAAGCAATGTTTGAAAAAACTGCAAGAATGATCAGGGGATTGGAAAGCCTGTCTTATAAGAGCAGACTAAAAGAGTTTGTATGATTTAAAGTGAAGAAAAAGAATGATGCATATGATTGCTCTGTGGGAATACATGAGTAAACAGCAGGACACACAAAAATTTGAACTGAAAAGTCAGTGAAAGCACTGAAATATTCTCAGATGACAGTCAGGAAGGATTTGGATTTTCAGACTGAATTAATTACATATTTTGGTTAACTTAAGGATTTAAAAAAAAAATTTTAGAAATGTATGTGTATGTAAGTGAAACTCCTGAGTTTTGTTAACAAGGAAATATTTATAGGACATTCAAATACTGAAGAGCAGCAGGAGCTGGCACTAGGGGATGTAAAAAGCAAGAAATGCTTTTTATATGGCTGGCTGGGACTTCGATGGGTGGACAATTCGATGGGATAAAAACTGGCTGGATGGCCAAGCCCAGAGAGTGGTGGTGAATGGGGCAAAGTCCAACTGGCGGCCAGTCACTAGCGGTGTTCCCCAGGGCTCAGTTCTGGGGCTGGTGATGTTCAATATCTTTATAGATGATCTAGACATAGGGATTGAGTGCATCCTCAGTAAATTTGCAGATGACACCAAGTTGGGTGGGAGTGTCGATCTGCTGGAGGGTAGGAAGGCCCTACAGAGGGATTTGGACAGGTTAGATAGATAAGCCAAGACCAATGGCATGATGTTCAACAAGAACAAGTGCCGGGTCTTACACTTCGGCCACAACAACCCCATGCAGCGCTACAGGCTGGGGGAAGAGTGGTTAGAGAGCGGCCCGTCAGAAAGAGACCTGGGGGTGCTGATTGACAGCCAGCTAAACATGAGCCAGCAGTGTGCCCAGGTGGCCAAGAAGGCCAATGGCATCCTGGCCTCTATTAGGAATAGTGTAGCCAGCTGGTCTAGGGAAGTGATCGTCCCTCTGTACTTGGCACTGGTGAGGCCGCACCTTGAATACTGTGTCCAGTTCTGGGCCCCGCACTTCAAGAAAGATGTTGAGGTGTTGGAGAGAGTCCAGAGGAGGGTGACCAAGCTGTTGAAGGGTCTGGAGGGTCTGACCTATGAGGAACGGCTGAGGGAGCTGGGGCTGTTTAGCCTGGAGAAGAGGAGGCTCAGAGGTGACCTTATTGCAGTCTACAACTACCTGAAGGAAGGTTGTAGTGGAGTGGGAGTTGGCCTCTTCTCCCGGGCAACTAGCACTAGGACAAGAAGACATAGCCTCAAGCTTTGCCAGGGGAGGTTCAGGTTGGACATTAGAAAGTATTTCTTCTCAGAAAGGATCATTAGACATTGGAATGGGCTGCCCAGGGAGGTGGTGGAGTCACCATCTCTGGATGTGTTTAAGAAAAGACCAGACATGGCACTTAGTGCCATGGTCTAGTTGACAGGGTGGTGTCAGGGCAAAAGTTGGACTCAATGATCCCAGAGTTCTCTTCCAACCTGACTGACTGATTCTGTTGATTGAAATTTTGATTATTGCTCATAGTAATTTACACTAGTGAAAGTTAAAGACAAATGGATCAGGTACCTATGTCTTTACCTTTTTTTTTTTTTTTTCAAATCAAAGTAAACACTGGGACAACAAAGTTATGTCTTTAACAGTTCCAGAAACATTTGATGGCCCTTTAAAGGAAACAGAATTTGATGTGGATGTAGAAACCACTTCCCCTACCATTTTTATTTGTGGAATTGCAAAGCACCACACTGCCTGTTTGCTTTAACTTAAAACACAGGATTTGAGCTGGATGGATTCAGATGAACGACTGTGTGCGTGTTTTCTCATCAGAGAAGCTCTCACAGAAAGTTCTGATGAGTACTTGTTCCAGAGACAGCAAGTGGGAAGGTGAAATCAGTAAAACTTAGGGAATAGCTAATTACATATACTTTATCCCATTCAACCAAGACACGATACACAAGTTGTGAAGGAAGTACTTAAAAAAGGAGATAAATGACCAAAAAAAACCCAAACCTTGATAATGAATCACTTACTGAATGTCATTAAAAGCAAACCAAGGCTTTTAATCCAAGAATAACAAAAAAGCAATTAATTTAAGCTTTGTTCTCATTAAGTTCCCAGAATTACACTTTCAAGATGAAATGTATTTATGTGGGAGAAAAGCCATTTTATTTGAAGCATTATATCATCCAGATTTCTGTCACTGAAACTATTTTAAGGAAGGTCAGACTGGTCAACTTAAATTTTAACAGAAGACAAACACATTTGCCTGAAAATAAACAAAAAAATTGGAAGTTCATAGCACAACTCCTTTCAAAAGGCTTGCAGCCAAAGACATATTTTTCCCGCTTACAGTGCTGAATTTTGTTTGCATCCATTAAATTTGCAACAAAGACTGGAAGGAAAAAAAACAAGCAAGAGGAAAAATAGGTTCAGAATTTAACTCAATGATTTCAAAGATCATAAAAGTAACGCTCCCAATATCATACTGCATTTGAAATCCAAAAAAAAAAAAGACAGACATTGAACTTTATTGAATAGGTTTTGCTGAATGAAAGATTAGATTCTGTTAATTGGCAGGAATTACTGAGGGGGCATTTCAGACTTGGTTTTGAAGTTGGGGAATGGATCAGCTTCAGAAAAGTCAATCTTACCTTTCATTTAGTCTTAAGAAGGTGTAGCATTATGTGTTTGAAATGAAGACACAGGGAAGAGATGCTCTAGTGTTATAAAGGTGTCCTCCTGAACTTATAATTTCATTGTTCAATTCTAAGTAAATAACAGAGAAGAGAAACTAAAATATATAACATGTGTTTTATTTATCATATTTCAAATGTTCCGTGTTTTCGTCCACAATTTTATTATCCTATCAGTACAATCAAGATGATAGAAGAAGGAATTTTAAAATAGCAATTACTATAAACAAAATGTTTCCTATAAAATATTACTGATTTCATGGTCTTGACTGCTTTCCAGTGATAAAAGTGAAATAACTCTATTCACCAGAGTGAACCATGCAGGCAATCAGTAAAGAACAGGAATGTCTAATCGCCATAGGGGGGGACATTTTCCGCAGTACAACTCTTCCATCTCTGACCTTTCCTCTCCTGATTCTCAACGGAACCTTTATAAAACACTCCCAAAAAATGAACCTGCGAAATTAAGCTTTTATAACTCTGGAAGCTAGATATCTTGAATTCAATAGAATTAACATAAGTTTTTATATTCCAATACAATTCTCTCTGTGATTCAGCTCTGTTAGAAACACTCTGAAACCTCTTTTTTATCTTTTCCAGGTGAGTTAATGATGTATCACTTATGTCCTTGATAACATGCTCCTCTTTTCCAGTGTTGTTCTCCAATCCTTCCTTTCTCATTATGTAACATAGTCAATTAAGCTAATTAAGCATCCAATCATGTATGCAGTCTGGATTTTTCTCCTTCTTGTTAAACCTTGGAAAAGGACTGTGACTTGGAAACTTTTTCTTCCAACAGCATGGGTGAGTTTAAAAAAAAATATAACTTCTTCTGGCAGATTTTGCCTGGCATATCTGTAGACCATTGTGCTTGCCAATGTAACAATTGAAAGCTAACATAACTCAAAAAAAACTTTGCAGATTTATTTAATACCTTAATGCTATCATAAGTAATACCTGGAATATAACAATAGAAAATGAATGTTGAAATCACCTAGATGTTGCTATAAGATCTTCAAGCACTTGACAATTTTTATTTTTATTCATTGCATGTTCTCGTACCTTGTGCCGTTATACAATATGGAGTTTGAGGATGAAATATTCTTATCGATGCCACCGAGAAATTAATTTTACTTCAGAACTGTTCTTTCTGATTCATAGAAGAGTATGATCAGAAAAAAGGGCCATGCAAAGTATTACTTAATATCATTAACATTTTATAATACAGAATCGTAAATCCTGAAATAATCTCAAAGGTTATCTACATCCACTCACTCTGCCCCAAGGCAGAACGAGCTCTATCCATGACAGCCTAACGGAGGTTTATAACCAGTTCTTAAACTCCTTCACATCAGAGATTCCAGTCTTTTTGTATAACTATTCTACTGCTCTTCTTTGCTTTGCTCATTTAGCAGAAATTAATGTGAATGTAGGCATTTGTTTTATTCTATTGTATTTCTAAAAGATATTGTCAGTTTTACCAAGTCCCTAATAAATTTGATGTGTCAGTGCAGTGTTAGAAAGGCCATCTCATTTGAAAACAAGTCACAAAGGGATTTATTTTCAGATGTTGTGAATAGTGGCAGACACATTTCTGAATACTTATTTTTCAGCCCAAATAATTTTTTTATTGTTTTATTTGCAACATACAACATTTATTTGCCCACAAAATGTGTGGCACAACAGAAGGGAGAGTGAATTGCAATTGAAAAATGGGAGTAAGTAAATGCAGAGTAAGTTTCCTGATTTCACAGGCAATGCTAATATTTCATATAACTGTATGTATCTGAGATCTGGTTGTGTCTTGAAGTATTTATTTTATTTGTTTGAGTTGTTAAGTTTTATAAAGTATTTTAGGATTTATCTAGATACATGTATTCCTGAGAGACAGCTATTACTCTTCAGTCATGTTGTTACATTGCATCCATCATCATCTTATGTACAGTGCCAATCTGGAATTCAGGCTCTTGAAGATTAGGTAGCTGCATAACTCTTCTCACAGAGTTTTGTTAAATGGCTGTGCTATACAAGCTTGTCCAGCAGAGACTGACAGTACTTGTTTTTTTCTAGCTGCCCATACCTAAATTACATTGTGGGTTTGGTTTGGTTTTTTTTTTTTTTAAGGCAACTTGATTGTTCCTTACTATAGTATAAATGGAGTTCTTCTACAATATGTCAGGATATGTGTAAGGAGAGAAAGAGAGGCTATGACTCAAAACCCAAGAATTAATAAAGTAATGAAAATGAGAATAAATATATAAATAAGGATAATAAAAAGCTGATTAGTCTTTTCTATCTGGAGTGAGAGATCATCATCGTGATACCACTGACGTTTGCATGAAGCCAGCTACAATTTTAAGACAAATCATTCCACCTTTCATAGATTAAAATAATATTTTAGATTGAATGACTTGGGCTTATTACAACATCACACAATGTGAAAATACTTAGAGCAGACAAAAACAGACAGATGGCTCAGTAAATTAATCTATAAGCAGCAACAGAGTATAAGGTTAGTTGCTGACATTGACTGAATGTTGCAAAAGGTAGCAGAGAGATGACAGTATTAATTAGTAGCAAACATATGAAGGTAAAAAAGGATAATGTAAAAGGTGATGAGATGGGTTAGGAACCTGTCATTTAAAGAGAGGCTGGAATTTCACTTTTGAGTTTTATAATTTTCTTAAAGTTCCCCACAATTTTGTCACATTTTTATTGAAAGCTCTGGTTAAACACATTATGAAAACAGGAACAGATCTCCAGCACTGATCTACATTCTTGACTCCAAGTTCAAACTCAACCTCATTTTGAGACTGCTCTGATTTTTTTCACCAGTTTTAATCAAAATGCAGTAAAATACCTCATATTATTTACAAAATAGGTCATATGACATTACAAGGCACTTTAATTGTTCTGAAAGAGACATTGCTTTTTCTTTGAAATTACTAGGCAATTTTTTCTCTTGCGGTGTTTCCAATTGCAATATATTTTTGGGTAATATATTAGTACAAATTTGGAATTAGGGGATCTCCAAAAACTACACTGTTATATTTGTGATAAACTGTATGCTGTGTTCCAAGCTAGACTGCATTCTTAGCTGTTTAGCTTTGGAAGTCAAAACACCCTTGCTCTTTAAACTCCTGACATTATTACAGCTATAAAAATTACATTAGATAGTTTTTTATGTATTTTAAACAAGATAATCCAAGTTCGCTGACTTTTCTGGAGCTGTATAAATTCATACTAGCTGAAGACCAGGCATAGAATGTTTTTAATTTATTTCACTCTTGTTTCTGTGAACTTATTGAACCTAATTTTAAAAAAATGCACTCCTGCAGGTACTGAGTATTGCTTTCAGCTGAAATTCTGCATTTTAAGCTATTCTGATAGAGGAACCAGTGTCAAAAAAAACATATCATGGGGACGCAAGACAGTATTTCAATATATGATTTTTAAAAATCTTTCAAAATTCTGCTGGTCTTTTATTCTAAGATTATCCATATATAGAGATCAGAAATGCATGATACTTTTGTACATACATGGTGTATTTCCATGTTAGAATGGAACCAATGTGCATGTGCATCCATGTTGTTAATTGTTTTATTGTTCCTAATCAATGTACTTTTTCCAAATGTATTTTGATAATACAGAAACATAAACCTCCTCTTTACCTGCTTTGGATTTATTAACCCTGCAGGAACAGTAATCAAGCTTGATACAGCTATACTGGTGACAAATAAACCATTAACTTAACACTAAACTGGAAACCTCTGCTATTATTAATCCCATGGGTTACTCTCCTGCTCAGATATCTATCTTAGATTTAACGTTCACAGCTGAGGAGATACGTAAGAAGAGTTACTGTAGAGAGAAAGACATTCTGGATAAAAATGTTCTTTCATATAAACAATGTTCTTTTTTTCTGTTTGGCTGGGGTTGTTTTTTCATTTTAAACTGAAGTTTTACACTACAAATTTTAGGTCAATTGTTACTGGATATGATGACCATTGCAGTCATTTCATAATAATTTCAGCTTGTTTTTTCCTAGTTTTGCTCTGAGTTTATAAAAATAGTTATCCAAGAAAAGCAACTGATAGAGATAGTGTGGTTGCGGAGGAAGACTTCCATAACATCCTTGTGCATTGAATTCAGATATTTGCAATAATACTGGTCTCAGTGAACTTTACAATGAAGATCCCTTTACTGTAGCTCCTTTAAATAGTCTGCCTGGCATCTTGGAATGATTTTGAAACTGATTTTCATATTATTCTGAATGGGATTGGGAAAAAAAAACAGAAGCTACTTGAAGCAACTAGCAATGATTATTTTATGCCTCTTCATAATGGTTTCTTCATTGAATTAGTTAAACTTTAGAGAAATATTTTTTAAACAGTTGCTCTGAGTGCATGAAGAAGGCTAGTGAAACTTTGCTGACTTATAATAATGTATTTCAAAAGACCCAGTGGTTAAATCACCATTTAAATGCTGCCTCGATTTAAATGCTGCCTCGAGTCTTTCTGTCTCAGTAGAGAATGACTTTGCGACTTGAGTCTACAGCTTATGAATAAAGCATACCATGTATGTGAAGATTTGTAAGGCTGCAAATCAACTGGGAAACTCAATCTGTCTTTGATAAAAACATTTTGTTTTTGCAAAGTGCTGGAATGAGAGCCCTGGAGTTGGAGCCTTCATCTTATTAATTTCATTTTATTCAAAAGGTGGTGTGAGTTTTCCTCTGCTTGTGCTGCCACTCTGCCTCTGTCCTAAACTCAACAAAATAAACTCCTGGGAGATGGGTTATAAGGACAAAAGTACAAATTTCATTCTCCAGAGTTGTTCTCTTGCCTTCAATAAGTGAGTTATCTTTTGCCATTGTTCAGGAAAGACAGATTCTCTGCTTAAAACATCATTGGGACTGGAGTAGAAGTAACAAAAATCCTTAATTTTATATGTTTTTATACACTCGTAAAGATGTAAAACAAACTGAAACCCAACACTTTAGACTCTCTAATAGCTTTGCTAATTCTATAGTATAGCGAAATTTCAGAAGTCTTAAAGAATAATTCCAGACAAGGTCACAAAGAAAACCTGGCACTATTGCACAAGGAGAAAGGCTGTCCATAAGGTACACAGTCTATATAGAACTCTGCAGATATAAGAAGCATAGATAAAAGTGGAAAGTATCACTACTGCAAAATAATACGGTAGTAACTTATGGTCACTGCCAGACTCCACTTGGAACCAGTAAATATTATTCTAAGTCACTTTTCCAGACTTTGTAGCACATGGACTTGTGTTACAGCTACATTTGGGCATCTCTCTTTTAAGGTTTTGAACTCTCGATCACTTGCATATCACCAGTAAATTTTTTTCCTTATACTTTCAAAATTAAATTTCTCTGTGTTACATCTATGTTCACTTTCTGGTAAAATGATACCAAGCAAATTTACTAGTTAGAGCTGAGACTGAAACAGGACATCAGAACATAATATCAAAGAACAAGCATGGTGGCTCACAGTGGAGTGTGGTCCTGCAATAACATTAATTCGAGTAATGAGCAGTCACACACATAGGTACGTTCTGAAAAAAATGATAACAAAACTCTCATATAAATAAATCAATAAGCCCTGGTGAGTTTCCACCCTTTTGAACTGAAAATAGCTTTTGGCATTTAGATTTTAGCTCATACATTCTCTTTTAAGCAGGGAAATCTTCCTTGTTCAGTGTATTAAAAAGAAGATTTCATATTTCTATCTGAATAACTAATTACCTTGCTTTATGTCTATTTTAAAAGGTAAACATTCTCTCATTTGTTTTCTAGTGATATTTAACACCACTTTTCTTCATGAATAGCCTAACGATGACAATTTTTTATTATTTCCAGTGAGTAGATTAAGAAAGAAAAAAGCCATATATCTTACCAAATAATAACATCTTTGACAGAATTCTTTAACTGATGTCAGAAACAGTTTGGTGTGCTCAATGGGAAACAGGGTCTCTAGCGTTGTCTTTCCTGATAGAGATCTACCTTAAGTGCTTCTCTTTGAAGGTTTCACTCTGCTGGAAGACATCTATATAAACTAGAAGAAACTGTTACAAATATTTTCTTACTCATATTTACTGAGTCATTAAAAGTGAAATTTGCTAGGAAGCTTAAGAATGTAATTGTCTTCTGCTTTAATGATACTACACCTCACTATCTTTTATTCCAGATGGCTTATGAGTTGAGTGTATATATCTGCACGTTTTCCTTAGCCCATTTCTGCTTCTAGACCAAGTCTTTCAAGTTAAAAGTATTTTTCCTTTAAAGAATAGTAGAAAGTAATTTCCCAGACTCCTCTGAGACAGTAAGATTGACCATAAGAAAATAATGCTTGAATCTTTTTCTGTTTTGTTAGCTCTTTTATTTATAAACGACCTTGTCACAAAAAAAAGGAAAGTAAAAGTATATTTAATTCTCTTTATACATTATAGAGATTTTAATGTAAAAACAATGCTTGAAAAGACAAAAGTATTTGAAACTACCTCATCAGTGATTTAAAATTTTCAATTTACGTATTAATTTTTCTTATTCACTTTAATTCTGTGCCCTTAAATCCAACTTTAAAGCCTCAGAAGAATTTGGCATGGTCCGTGGATCAGCCAGACATGAGAGGAATCAATTTGCAACAGAAGATAAAGAGCGAGTATTTAGGAGATGAGAAGGGAGGGAGATGATGGACTTTGGGACGTGTTCCACCAAAAAATATTTGATGCTGAAATTCAGGTCCTGAGATGGTAAAAAAAGTAATTTATTAAAGAAGGGATCGAAGGCATAGTAGTGGTAGGATGCTGATAATCAGCCTATAGAATGAATGATACACTATGGCTCTGAAAAAGAATAATATACACTTCCCAATGCTAGGATATTTTTCATTAGTGATTGTTAAGCCTTTTAAAAGTGAGACTGGTGACAATAAATAACTAAGTATGTGAAAGCTTCTGCTTATCTTTACACATTTCCAACTTTTTTTATTTAGAAAAAATACTGAATTTAATATTTTACAGTGCACTTCTGACCTAAAAGAGTAGCAGATTAAAAACGTCACCAGGAGAGAGTTTGTCCTCTGAAACGGTTTACACAACAGTGAATATAAAATACGTTGCTTGCTTCTATCCACATAAGTATCTTTAAAAACCTGAGTAGTTATGTTGAAACGAAATCAGACCATTCTGCCTTTTCCATAGCTGTTAAATTTCACGTAGCATAACAGAGATGGAAACAAACATCCCTGAGTCTCAAAAAAGACAGCAGTAAAAAATAATAGCATGTTCTGGTCTGAGCCATGGCTGAGTTCTGCAGGGCTAGGAGTGGGTGTAGAAAGCCACGTCTGGGCCTGTGAATGTCAATATCAACACCTACTTGTGTATTCCTGAAGAGGACTCATGCTGACTTTCAGTGCAAAGTGTTTGTAGACATTTCACAACTGTTAGTCAAATTAAACCATTGCCTCTGGAACCATGAGAAAGAGTAAGGAATTGTTTGTGACTGAGACATGCAGACCTAGAAATCTATGTGCTTACATAACTGTCACTTACCTGAGGCACTGATTTATATGGAAGGGGTTAGTATTGTGTAAAATACATGCCAACACACAGATTATAGAACCATAGAATGGTCTGGGTTCGAAGGGACCTTAAAGATCATCTTGTTCCAAGCTCCCTGCCATAGGCAGGGACACCTTTCCATGAGACCAGGTTGCTCAAAGCCCCATCCAGTCTGGCCTTAAACACTGCCAGGGAGGGGGCATTGACCTGCTGGCCACACTGCTTTTAATGCAGCCCAGGATACGGTTGGCCTTCTGGGTTGTAAGCGCACATTGCCAGCTTATGTTGAGCTTCTCATCAACCATCACCCCCAAGTCCTTCTCCTCAGGGGTGCCCTCAATCCATTCTCTGTCCAGACTGTATTTGTGCTTGGGATTGCCCCGACCCATGTGCAGGGCCTTGCACTTGGCCTTGTTGAACTTCATGCGGTTTGCACGGGCCCACCTCTCAAGCCTGTCAAGGTCTCTCTGGATGACATTCCATTCCCTCCAGCGTGTCGACCACACCACACAGCTTGGTGTCATCAGTAAGCTTGCTGAGTGCACATGCAATCGCACTGTCCATGTCGCTGACAAAGATGTTAAACAGTGCCGGTCCCAATACCGACTCCTGAGGAATGTCACTCGTCACTGGTCTCATTAGAATGAGTGGAATAGTCTTTTAAAGTTAATGTTCGCCCATATTTGGAAGCTTGCTTCAAGCTTTATGTTATTATTTCATTAATGTTTTACAAATGCATTTTTAAAGCTTTTTTACATGCATCTTATTGAGAATTAATGCATGTTTTTAGTTTTATCCCACCCCCACCCCCAAAATACACCCTTGGGTTGGAAGTAATTAGACATTGTTTACATTATTGCTGAAAATCTTTTATAAATTCATTCCTTTAAATGGTTGTAGTTAGCTATGTTTACCTCATAAAACAAATGCTTTGAATCCTCTGAAGACTAATTTGCCCATAAATATACACGTTCCCCAAGCTTAATGTGCATACAGTTCTCTGTGCATTAAGAGACTGTGTGGTATAAGTACATCTTAATAAGGGCTGTATTTTATTATTCTAAAAATTGTTTATAACTTGAATTTCAAAACTTTATATGACTTTACAGACATAACCCCTACAGATAAAAACTATTACCTTTGTTTTTTTTCCTTTAATCTTGCTTCAAAATGCTCTAAGTTTTAAAAAACACCTTCAGGTTTTTGTATAAATGGAAGAAGACACAGTCACACAGACACACACACATGCATACACTTATACACTTTGATTTTTCATGGACTGTCCTCAGGAATCTGATTTATTGAAGCCCTTAAGGATTATCTCAAAAGTGCATTGAACACATTCCAAAGATCAAAAGATCTGGAATATGAATATCATTCGTTTCCACTTATACATTTTTAAAGAAGAGGAAGAATTCTTCTATAATAGAATCAGTGTCAGTACAGGTGCTTACAAGCTGTTTCAAGGTCAGGTGGTCATCTCTAGTCTACCTGTTCTTTATCAGCAAATATCCTTCTCCTTTTTTTTCCTGGAAAATATATGAACGATATATATTATTTTCTTCATTCAGCTGGGTATAAGCATGCTTATCAGGTTTATATAGTTACATTAGAATAATATATGAAAAAATTGGAGGGATCTAGTTCATTATGTATTAGCATAACTGAATCTGTAGGCTTTGTATACTCTATTATCTTAGAAATATTTCTAATCTGTTAGTTGTAGATTAGGCATGTTATCACATTATTTGTCAATATTTTGGTAAATGTTTTTGGTTTTAAATAATTATTTGAAATACTTGGTCCAATTTACTAGATTATTATTCAGATTCCTCAGTACGCATTCTTTTTCCTGTTCTTTGATATGAGGAGACACATGAAGAAGTTACTGACAATTGTTCCTTATGCCTTCCAGTGGGGTCCTGTACTATTCAAGATTTCCATTTATGGCATCATCAAAAAGTCCTGACTAATTTAGGAGCTGGTTATACATTTATTCCTAATACATTCCATTATCTAAAAATGCATTGACAGTGAAAAGGCCTTCTCCAAAATCACTAGTGGCACCTTGATTTTTACAAGTGTTACTTAACAGTGATTGTACTTTTCCAGTTTTATTGTAGAACAAATTGCCTGTGATCTTTGATGACATGCAGCAGGTAATGCAGGTGCATTTATAACAGTGTCTAAGGAAACAGATTGAATCTTTGAAGCAATAAATCTTATTTTTATCTCTGTAAGAAGGATAATGTCAACCATTTTCCTCTCCTCTTCATCTATTGATGACAATTTATAAATGCAATGATTTCAAAGGCAGTTTAAATTAGAAAAGGAAATAGAGAAAAAAAGGAGGTGACAGGTGACAATGGCATCAGAATTGGAAAATACAGCAAATATACTATTATTGTAATAAACATTGTGAAAGCTACCATGTAATTAATATTTTGGACCGCTCTAGTTCTGCTTTATCTTTTGAGTCTATTATGTGATTTTTCTAGTAGCATTTGGAAAATAAATAATCTAACCAAGCTTTTATCTTAGCTGGTTACTAATGTTTGCACAACTGATTTTCCTCTGCGTGTATAACCATGTGTGGTCTAACTATTGCAGGGGTTGCTGAAGGAAGAGCCAATACCAGAAATCGGGGATATCACAGAATCACAGAATCACAGAATCAATCAGGTTAGAAGAGACCTCTGGGATCATCGAGTCCAAACTTTGCCCTGACACCACCATGTCAACTAGACCATGGCACTAAGTACCATGTCCAGTCTTTTCTTAAACACATCCAGAGATGGTGACTCCACCACCTCCCTGGGCAGCCCGTTCCAATGTCTAATGACCCTTTCTGTGAAGAAATGCTTCCTAATGTCCAACCTGAACCTCCCCTGGCAAAGCTTGAGGCTATGTCCGCTTGTCCTAGTGCTAGTTGCCTGGGAGAAGAGGCCAGCTCCCACTCCACTATAACCTCCCTTCAGGTAGTTGTAGACTGCAATAAGGTCACCTCTGAGCCTCCTCTTCTCCAGGCTAAACAACTCCAGCTCCCTCAGCCGTTCCTCATAGGTCATACCCTCCAGACCCTTCACCAGCTTGGTCGCCCTCCTCTGGACTCTCTCCAACACCTCAACATCTTTCTTGAAGTGCGGGGCCCAGAACTGGACACAGTATTCAAGGTCCGGCCTCACCAGTGCCAAGTACAGAGGGACGATCACTTCCCTACACCGGCTGGCTACACTATTCCTAATAGTGGCCAGGATGCCATTGGCCTTCTTGGCCACCTGGGCACACTGCTGGCTCATGTTTAGCCGGCTGTCAATCAGCACCCCCAGGTCTCTTTCCGACGGGCCGCTTTCTAACCACTCTTCCCCCAGCCTGTAGCGCTGCATGGGGTTGTTGTGGCCGAAGTGTAAGACCCGGCACTTGTCCTTGTTGAACCTCATGCCATTGGTCTTGGCGTATCTATCTAACCTGTCCAGATCCCTCTGTAGGGCCTTCCTACCCTCCAGCAGATCAACACTCCCACCCAGCTTGGCATCATCTGCAAATTTACTGAGAGTGCACTCAATCCCTACGTCTAGATCATCTATAAAGACACTGAACAACACCGGCCCCAGAACTGAGCCCTGGGGAACACCACTAGTGACCGGCCGCCAGTTGGACTTTGCCCCATTCACCACCACTCTCTGGGCTCGGCCATCCAGCCAGTTTTTAACCCATCGAATTGTCCACCCATCCAAGCCCCCAGCAGCCAGTTTGTCTAGGAGGATGCTGTGGGAGACATTGTCAAATGCCTTACTGAAATCTAGATAGACTACATCCACAGCCCTGCCCTCATCTACTAAGCGGGTCGCTTTGTCATAGAAGGAGATCAGGTTGGTCAAGCAGGACCTTCCTTTCATGAATCCATGTTGGCTGGCCCCGATTGGCCTGCATGTGCCGTGTAATGTAGCTAACTGGTGGCATTGACAAGTAGCTGCAAGATGGCTCAGCTTCAGTGTTTGGGCGAGCTATATGGTCAGTAGACCAGTTCACTGGCATTGGCCTTTAACAGCAGAAACAGGATCACAGTTTGGTTTCCTGGTGTAAAACACCAGAGTGTTGAAAATGCCCTTCACTGTGGACAGCTAGCTGTTCAAAGAATGCTTGACAGATAATACAGCTGAGGCTACAAATGGATTGCCAGTTTGTTATAAATGTCTCGTTGATCAATTGTAATCTAAGTAAATTAAAGAACATTAAATGTTTCTGCATCATTTTGTAGTAAGCTTTAAGATAAATTTTTGTTGATGATCAATTTTCATCAGTTCATCAGTTTCGGAGTTTTGGGTTTTCTGAAAAGAAGTCACATGACAAGGTTTAGTCATGTCCTTGGATCAAGGGGGGGGTCTCATTATGTTGCAGTACATGCTGACTAGGTTAATGGCCTTGTCTTGGGATAAATATTTGTCTCAGTATGCAAAAATCCACAGAAAAAACTGGCATTTGGCACATCAAATATAAGTCACTAAATGTCTTTACTGATTACTTTTACAGTTCAAAAACTCATATTAAAAATATAAAACATCATAGACGACCTAGCTGGAGCACTTTAGACTTCAGGGAATCAATTAGGGAGATCTCCTCCAGTGTACTATCTTTAGGGTAAACAAGGGAAGTTCCTCAGTCTCATATATTTATGTGGTATCTTATCTTCCTACAATTTACAAATATTTTATTCAAGTTCTTTATTTAACTGTTAGGTAATTGATAAACAGAAGAGGATAAGCTATCCTAAAGATCTAAGAAATAATCAGTGGTAGATCTCAATGGCAATTATTTATCTAAATATCTTTGAGGTTCTGGGCCTCACCATTTCATTGTTTGTAATTCTCTTCTCTAGTATTACTTTAAAGGTATCTGATTGCTGTTCATCATTGCTTCTGCTCCTGAGTGTTACTCCCTTAATAGTAACAGAGATGTGGCTCATCTTGACAATCTGTTATTGGATGTACACCAGGACTACTTTGCCACTGGAGCAATTCCTGTTGAATTCTAAAGTGTTTCTATTTGGGTGAGGTACAGATAATTATCTGCTAAATAGGAACCTCCAAAGAAAGGTAACAAACCTCTCCAAGTCTCAGAGTGCTATGAAGCTGCAAATGGAAACACTGCTACTGTCAGTTATGATACTGGACTTAAAATAAGAGTGAAAAATATGGTGCTGTCCTAAGATAATGTGGTGCATTTCATCTATGGCAGAGCTTGATACAAAATGAGAAGAGCAGTGTGAGATTTGCTGAAAAAGCTGCTAAGAGAGAAGCATGCAATGTCAAGTGGGAAAAGCACTATCAAGCCAAGTAAGAAAAGCACTGCAATATATCATAGTATGAAGCAGTTGCTTCCTCACATGTACACCTATGTTGTTACAGTATTACCATTAGCAGAGAAGAAGAAAAAGGAGATTCTTGGTCATGTTTTTGTGTAACTATTAAAAGAGACAATGTCTGTACTAGATAAAATAATTGAAACCTCAGACAGCGGAATATAAGAAGAATTTCAAACTGGAATCATGATGGCTGAAGTAGCTAAAAGAGTGTGAGATCATAATAATTACTGTATTTTCTATCATCTTGTCAACTTTATTATTTACCAGATTTTTTTTCCATTTCACTCATTTAAAATGTACAATATATTTGTAGCTGATATAATTTAATGGTCATGAGATCTTCAGAAAATTAGATTTAAAAATATTATTTTTTTGAAAGTAAATTCTGTAATGACCAGAAGTTTAGATTTAACAGGGATGTTCTGCCAAATGGTAGATATTTTAAAATATCTATTGAATATTTTTATTTTTTTTTTTAACATTTACAAGAATTGTGTTTTTAGTACACAACCACCTTGTGGATTCAAATTTATTTCCAAGGTTTGATTATCTCACCCAGTAACCTTGCAAAAATAGACACTAGAAATATCTTTGAAGGAATATTCCTAGAAATATTTTCATTCATGAAAAATGAAAAAAAACCCATGTCTAGAAGGTTTTAATTTTAAGAGTGCTCAGTATCTAGAAACTGCAGGAGGAAACCTGGATTCATGTGGCCAACTATAGCTTTTTGAGGAGACTCAATAACAGCATATATATATTCATAAGGAAAAACATTCATTTAGTTCATCAGGAGGAGGGTAATCACCTCAATATGCTGTTTTTTGCAAAATCTTGTTCAGTCACAAATTAACTACACCTATATTTAGCTTAGATATGCTAAATCCACTGAGCTTACACATACCCATTTATGTAACATTTGGGAAAAAAATAAACTTGCAATAGGCAGTTAAACAAAAGGACTATAATTATCCACACACAGAAACATAGAATGGTTTGGATTGGAAAAGACCTTAAGGATCATCTAGTTCCAACCCCCTGCCAAAGGCAGGGACACCTTCCACTAGACCAGGTTGCTCAAAGCCCTGTCCAACCTGGCCTTGAACACTTCCAGGGAAGGGGCATCCACAACTCCTCTGGGCAACCTGTTCCAGTACCTCACCACTCTCACAGTAAAGAATTTCTTCCCAATATCTAATCTATTATATTTGGCCAAGGCAGATACCAAGTCACTAAGAGTAATTCTGGTGAGATATATCACACTTTAATATTACTTCTGATTGCTCTAGTCATTAATTTAACAAATCTGTACACTCTCAATGTAGTTTTCTATGAAAAATCTCTAAAACCAGGGAAGTATTTAAATTTGTTTTAATCTCAGTGTACTTCAGATTTGAGGGATTACATTTCTGAGAATACTTAGGAAATTTGAAAAAAAGACTTTTAATTATATAAGGAAATATTTTCTTATGATTCAGTATTAAAAAGAAACTAAGAACTGAATTTTATTCAGTAAATTGTGTTCATTATTTGTTCACATAATTGTTTTGGGTTTTTTTAAGCAGTAAAGAAAAAGGCATAAAAGCTCTTGGAACTGTTTCAGTGTGTCAAAACATGAATTCTAAAAAGTGTACAGATTTTTCATGATGACTTAAATATTTTTGAGGAACAACTAGACAAGAATGTGTAATGCAATATAATAACTGTGGCTGCTGAAAAGGAGGGCAGATAAAGAAATAAAAAACATATTTCATCTAAACTGCTTATAAGGCTTTTTATGCTATCTGTCAAATATGACTGGTATCATTTGACTGGTATACATTACTATTGATTTCCAGGCTCTGAGAAACCTTTTAGGCCCTGAACAAAGATTTTAATCCTTTTTGGGTTTTAAGTAAGATTTTTTCTTTTGGATAATCCTTTACAGAAGGTTTTATGAAGTCATCCATTTTATTATCTCATAATAATGGCTTTAGTTAAACAGTACATTTACAGAAGATGGGAAGGAGCTGCCTCATCAGAAAGAATTTTACTTCTAGAGATGAGACCCAAATCCATACAATCTCTACAATATATTCTGATGTCAGGAGAAGTTCAATTTCTCACAGACTAAATGAATGCATTTGATAGAATTTGTGTCAATGGAATAAACAGTAGGTCTTTGGAGGAAGGAAAATCTAAATAAGCTAACAGAATTATGCTAATAGACCTACTAATGGCTTATAAAAATGTGTGATGTAAAGGATCGTGAAAGATCAGCTTGTCCAAAGCTTTTTTCATAAGCAGATTTCAATATTGAGGACTCTAAAGATATCCTGAAGGAGTGTTCACAACATGATGTAACACTTCTTTTATTTAATCTGTAATGGTTCACAACATATCCTGCTGCAGTAGACTAGCAAATACACAGGCATTAGGCTCTGGATCACTAACATGTGTGGGCTATTTTCTAACAGCCATTTGAGTATGACTCATTCCTATTTGAAGCCATGTGGGAGGAGAAGCAAGCTGAAGTATTGGTGCAAGCATTGTTCACAAGGAAAGTCATGAACACATCTGGTCTGTTACCTTACAGAATTTGGGACTTAATTGAACAAATATACACAAAGATTTAGTGTGTTTGAAGAGATAGGGGTTTTAATCTACAAAACTGGCGAAGTTTAATTTTATTCCTGCTGCAAGAGAACAGTAACTTGAAGGTCACATGTCACTCTCATGACCTATTAAAATCAATAGGAGCCTTTCCATTGATTTCATTGTATTTTGGATGGGAGCCCAGTTACAAGAGTAACCTCTTATTCTGCTGCTTGTGCTGATGTACACAAACTTTTAAATGTTGCTGTGAAGCATCACTTTCTGTACATAAATTCTGTAATAGTAAAACCACCATTTATAGTAGATCTTAAAGGCAATGGCTGAAATGCCTTCTAACACACATAATACAAAAAGTCCTGCAGATCAAAATGAGAATTTCAGAAGAAAATCAGCGCTCCAGAACGAACTTTGGCCGTTGCACTAGAAATCAGCAAAGACAGGGTTAAATACAGTTGGTATTACTATGTGAAACATCAATGCATGACATTTCACAGCAGTTAGTATGCCCAGATGCCCCCAGACCCCAGCGCGTTCCTCCTCCATTCTCCGCTGCACTTTGAACAGTAAGACACCGCTAACAGGCAGCTAGCCCGTGTGCTTTTGAGCCACTTTGCAGTAAAAAAAGAGAAACACATGAGTTGAACTTTTGTCAAACGCTTTCTGGAAATCTGAACATGTGATGTCCATTGAATCCCATTTTTTCTCCTATGGTAGTCTTGTCCTCAAAGAAACCTAACCAGATGGTGAAGCCTGCCTTTCCTTTCTTAGAGGGCATCAATCTTTGCTCACACTGTGTATTTCTAAGTGTTTTTCCTGTTTTGATCTGAGAAAGACTTTGTAAGACACTTCCTCCAAGTGAAGTTTAACGAGATTCTCTTCTTCGGTGTGTTCCAACTCTTTTGCTAATCCATGGCTCAGTGGTAACTACCTGAAACTACTGAGCTTCAACTAAGACATCTTGCAAAAGAAAAGCTTCCCTGCAACGCTGGTCATACACCTCAGCTCACCATGAGTAAATAATAATTACTTCCATTTATAAGAGAACCTTTTAACCCCTAAGAGCCTAAAGGTTTTACAAACTATTATCCTGATTCTGCATTCATCTACTTCAATAGATAGAGGACAATGTTTTATTCCCACAGGTGAGTAACTTAAAACATCATGGAAATCACAGGTGGGATAAAATTTTTTGGTACAAAGTAGAATAAAATAACTGTTTAGGAAGAAATTTATGTTGCCATCATTTTAGAAAATTCAGATGTGATTTATTCAGCAAGTTGAACATTATCATTCAATCTACAGTTTGGCTGAAAAATAGAAGTCAAGATTCCAAAATTTAAACTGAAGCACAGTAGTTTTTGAATGAGCATGTAGTTTAAATTTAGTTTTTGAATGTATTTTTCTGTATTACCTGTGTTTTACAAATGCATGATCAATATAGAATCAGACTGTTCTCTACTACGGGATTACTGTTACTAACTCAGAGATACTATCCAGCCCAAACCCTTTTTAGATTTTAAGAGTGAAAAATGCTGAAAGTTATGCTTGATCATGTTGTATTCATTCATGACAGCATAAAAACAATAATAGTGGTTAAATTTTTTTAAAATTGCCTCCTTACTTCTTTTGGAAAGAATAGTCTTTCAGAGCCTCATTTGTATTAAAGTCTTTGTTTCTCTTCAGTCAGAAAAAAACAATTGTCCATGTGGACTTAAGGCAAAATCAGAATTTTAACTGAGAGGTTGTTGAGAAATATGAATCCATTTCCTTTGGATAATATAACAAGTGTACATTCTATGTCTATGTTTTATAATATGCCAAAACAACATAATCTTTTGCAGATATACCAGATAAAAGTCTGAAGCAAAGCTATATTATTTGTTGCTTACACTTACATTGCAACTGAAACAACAGTGAGATAGGAAGCACCCAACAGACATCAGTTACTGATAGAACTAGATGAACTATTTGCAATGAATAATTCGACAGTTCTAGTCCTCTACGGTCTTTGGAATCTACCAATAAAGAGAACACAGTATTTTTTATTTGCTGTAATCAATAATTACTTAAAAAAAAAAAAAAAAAGAGAGTTTGAGTATTAACCTTGTCATGAACAATGTGATTTCTCTTATTGATTAGGTCACTTAGGGTGCATGATATTGCTTTTGTTCTATAAATGAACAAATGGGATTATTTGATGAAAATACAACTAATGACAATATAGAATAAAAGCTGTTTATTCATGCACAAGTGTCCTTGTTAGTAGGCAAATAGGGGGGGATCAGTATAGTAGTACTGCACTATTTCCCAAAATGACACAGTACAACTGTAACAGATGGGAGGCAGCCATCCAGGTGACTGAGGAGAAAGTCATTGTTCTAATTTAGCCTGCACCAAGGGCTAAACAATAAACAGCTTTTCTATTGCCCAATGTCCCTTCCCCAAAATGAGGAAGGAAATTAGGAAAAGGAAGGAGACTTGTAGGTTGAAGTTAAGCAGATTTAATGAAATAAAGAAATCAATATAAATGACAACACAAAAGAGACAAAACTATAGTTATCTACAGAGAACCAGCAAGTTGCTCCAGGAACCACAATTGTTGGAAAACAGGGAAGAGGGAGGAAAAAAAAGAGAGAAGAGCAAAAATAATCCCACTTCTTCCTAGCAAGCCCTCTCTTTTATAGTGAGCTTGATGTTAATGATATAGAACACACCTGTGGGCCAGCCAGGGTCAGCTGCCCTGGATTTAACTGCTAAGGGCCTTGATCACCATGGCTAGCCACAAACTGAAACAAAATCCCAAAGAAACCAGGACAGTTGTAGAAAGATTAACTGAACGATAACTCAAATTTCAGCTTCTACAGTATGGGGTTGAGAGGGCTTATGTTTAGCTAACTGGCCTAAACCAGGAACTCTACTGTCAGTTCATGTCTGAGCTATAGAAAGTTTGTGTATCTTGGCACTTAGTTCCATTTAGTGAAAAATCTTTGATTTCTTATCTGTGAATAAACCACAATCAATAACGTGTCTTCTAATCTTTGCCTTCCTTGTCTAAAGTCTGTGAGACAAAGTCATTGTGATATTTGAACCATATCTTGTTCAATACAGTGTTGGTCTTGGTGGAAGAGCTTGTATGCAGTAATAAAATTAAAGCTTGTTATAAAATATAGTAGAGACATTGTATGCATTTTGCTCTATTAATGTGCATGTCTCTGATTTTAACTGAAGAGTTGATTTTGTTTAATTTTTATTGACTGAAAACTATAGAGTTTTAGGTAATTTCCATTCAAAGATTGTAACCTGAGGATTAAGAATGCGTACGATTTACTGCAGTTATTAAAAAAAATTAATTCACTTTCTTTCAATTAATTCTTTGTCACCATTGTCTTGTATTGAGACAAAAAGGGAGAAAGAAGATGAGTAAAGAGAGCCTGAACTATGCAGTATGTATAATTGCTTTTGGGTTTTCACTTAGCAAAAATTTGTGACTTATAATTTCTTTGTGCATCCAGGCCTGGGGGACACATGGAAAAACTATGTAAAAAAGCCTAATTTAAATATGTTCTTAAGGGATGAATAATTAATAGTATGCTGAAAGATTGTTTAGTTTTGCTAGAGAATTATGTGTAAGGATGTATTCTTCTTCCTTCACTTAAAATAACCAAGGGAATTAAATGTTTCAGAAAGTAAATTCCAGAGGGAAAGATGTTTTAAGTTATGTGTTGCTTTACATAGATATATAAGGCTGTAAAAAAAAGCACATTTTTTTGCTAGACAGAGGTTATTGTCCGTTTATCAGGTACAATGCCTTACTTCCATTATTGACCAACTCTTGTTTCTTCAAAAGAGTGTAACAACTTCTTACTGTGTACTTAGTCAGTTGTGCTTGCCACATACAGAGACAAGTATTCCTCCTTGTCTCGCAGTGACTAATTTATGTCCTGAATTTATGTCCTTTTATGTCCTATATGGTTTTTTTTGCGTAGCATTGACAACTGCAAATATTTGATTGAAAAATCATAAATGTATATAAGTTTCAAAAAAATTAAATACTTAGACATAGGAAAGAAATATGTAAAATGATACCCTACTTTTCAGCATTAGTTTTGAAACAGACATGCTTATGGTTAAGGAGAACTTTCTCCTTTATCACATCTTCCCTAATTGTGCTTCCCTGAAAGTCTGATAAAGCTGCTACTCATAAATGATTCCCTCACAGTTTCTGATGGGGTATTTCCATTTAAGAATTATAGCAAATATTAACAGACAAATTGATTACACTTCTAGCTGACCATCAAGTATATTGGTACTAGCCATAACCGTAGTCATCTAAAGGTCTGGTTGCCTGTTTTTTGTTTTCTTCTTCGTCATCTGTAATCAATTCACAGATTGGTTGTATAATAAATGGTTGTTTAAATTCTGTTCATTGTAACAAAAAGAGTGGGTAGCAGGTATCTCCAATATTTTCTGTCCCAATTCAGATAAGAATGGCTGAGGTGGGTCAGTCTGTCTGCCCCAACAATATGTCATACATAGCTGTAAGAACATGCCAATAGAATAATAAGAAAAGGGAAAGCATGTATTAATAATTCCTCCCAATAATACTCTTCTGACCTCCTAGTATTTTTACCTCAAGACACACTTGAGGGGATTTTCACATAGTTAGTAACCCTCAGTTCAGTTCTGTTCAATGTCCCCCATGTCCATCAAAACTTTCAGCAGCTACACCATCTTTTACTCAGAGTGAAATAAAATACAAGTAAATCAACCCAAAAGCCTCGTATCCAACTGTTAATTAACTTGTATACAACAGAAGAAGTTTTCCATGACAAAAAATGTGTTATCTTACACAGCTAGTCAAAAAGGCAGTTCCTGTAATTATGACCCAAGCTATAGCACAAGACCTGGTAATATTAATTTCTCAATACCTCTTAAAAGAACATGTCATTATCAGTCAGTGGTCCCAAGATTTATATCAGGATATCTCGAGAACAATATAAAGGGAAAAGGAAACTTTTAGGTCATGTAGAAATATGGTTTTTTTCTTTGACAGAAATGACACGGCTCTTGGCCACAGAAAACTGATGTTGTCAAGACCTGTCCTTGTGGAGAACTGAGCTCTCAGCTTGTTTTGTCTTTGCCTCTATACCTATATAACTGTATTATTGTGGCTCTTGCCTATTTTTAATTTCATTGAAATTCCTTCTTAGAAGATGAGTTTTCCATGAAACAGAGCTCCTATATCAAGGTCTCTCCTGATGCCGGTACGAAGTTCAGACACACACTGTGCAAGTGTCATGCCCTTTAAACTAGTGCCTAAATGAAGATATTATTTGATATCTGTCGTTATAGAAGAATAGTAATTTGCTGTTGAAACTTATCATTCAGTCCATATAGATCTGCATTTTGAAGCCTTGCAGGTACATACTTTGAATTCACACATTCATGACTGTATTCAAAACACAGTAACACATCAGGAATGTGACTGTCACGTATTCCTTCACCATGTCACCTTAGCATATGCATATTTCACATTTAATTTAGCACATTGCTTCATGTTTTGCCCTGGCTTGATTGACGTTCAGCATACTAAATCACCTCAGTTCTTGAATATCTTTAACTGATTATAGCTTTGAGACACCCTCTGATAAATGGCTGTGTTCTAATTTTCAGAAGCAAACATTCTGATAATCAAAGGAACCTTCTGTTTATGCACTTCTCATCTGGCAGTATCACCAAAATGCTTTTAAATTAGTCTGGGAGCTTTAAAATTTATAGGCTTATAAATACTATTATCTAGTTTCATGTTAGAAGTTATAAATCCTTTTTACTCCATGTCACTTACTTTGTTTTAAGTTTATTCAGATTTCTGTATCATCTGATTGGCTTCTATTCCAAGACAATTCATGGCTTGGAGAAAACCTTTTTTAACATGATTTTGAGAAAGATTTAATTATGACAGTCAGATCCTGATAGTAACCGGTTATAAGAGCCATAAATCATCTTTCTCAGGATGATGAGGTGATGAGGAGGCTATAAAACATTACAGACTGGTGTGTTCTCTAAAAGTCTCTATCTATATCAACCACCTATTTTTAAGATTCAGCATAGATTTTAGGGGACACAAAAAACCATTTTTTGAGATGCAGATGGTGGAAAAGTTCTAAGAAGCAACTACCATAGCAGCAAGAAAGATGTTGGCTTTTTTTTATGAGTTAGGGCACAAATCTTGCAAGCGAGTTCTGGTCAGTTTGGAAGATCCTTGAATACAGTTGAACAGCCTGCTTATTCTAATTATAATTCACATCCTATAAGAGAGTTTTTGCTGCTCTGGGAGTAGCTTCTGTAGGTCCAGAAATTACATCTTGATTAAATGAATCATAGCTAAAACTTGCACGAAACATGAAAAGTCCTAGCTGTGGTGAATTCCCAGTTTCTCATAGACAAACATTCAATTGAAAAGAAATTCCTATCAGACCCAAAACCCAGCACCACTATGAGGCCAGATGAATATAGGACTGATTTTTTTCCCCCTTTCTTTTTAGTGCATTGATAAAAGCTGGTAAAAAGTTGATATCTTCAGCCTCACAAATAAAAATGGAACTGCAAAGAGAAAAGTGATTCTCCATGGTCTTTCCTTTTAAGCATCAATAATATGTAAACAAAAAAGAGATAGATGACATAGAGAAACAAAGCATAATTTTTGAATCTAGTAACACTTAAACATGACTTGTTCAATCCTTTTGTTCTTTGTCAAGAAATCATACAAATTTGAACTCCAAATTAATAAGACTGAATGAACAACAGCAAATCAAGTTGCATCTCACTTACTTTCAAAGTATGAGTGGTGCAGTCACACTAACCTTTACCTCTGCCACATAGACTGAAAGCTTAATTTCAGCTCAGGTAACCTTGTTCATTTGCAGCAGGTTTCATCTGTGGATTAGGGAGTAATTTACATATGTTAGAAAGCCCAATTTCACTGTAACTCATGAAGCTCAGGATCAAAGAAGTTCATCCAGTACTTTCTGAAGATCATTATTCAAGCTAGCAATTGTCACTTTCTTTACAAACCATGAACAAGGCCTCCATCTCGTGAAACAAATCTTGTCTTGATGATTCTTACTGATCTATATGCAATCCTGGAATTCATTGTCACTTTTTAACAGAAATTATACAGTTTCTTTGTTTATTGAAAATATTTTGCAAAGCACTTTTAGAACCTTTATAAATAGAGATTGAAGTGTTCTGTGCCAGTTGATTTAACCTTTATGAGCATATAGTTAAAATGAAACATGAAGTATTTCAACATAGCATGATACAGTGCCATTCAGGGATAACCAAATTAGTTTTAAACAAATCTATTGTCTAAGACACAGTGTAAAAATGTTACTGTCATTGTGTGTGTGATCTGTTAACGTATTGAGACAGATTAAATGGTTTCCTTGATGTCACTTGGTCCCTGCTTACACAAAGCATAACTAATCCTTGGCTTGTTGTGGTAAGACCAGTCAGTCCTTAACAACAGTATGCATATTTTAAAAATCTCAAAAATATATTATAGGATGAATCAAAATCGTTTCATCTATTGTATTCATCTATATCCACAAAAATGAAGTCACCTTATGCTCGAAAATGCAAAAATAAAGCTGGACTGGGACTTGGATGTTTAAGAATGCGCTTCCTTCCTTCTCTACTCAAACCCAAATAGATCTCAAAGTGATTTACAAAGTTAAGTGTTCTTATTCCCATTTTTTTTACTGAAAGTGATAGAGTAACTGAGGCTTATAAACACTGAAGTGACTTGCAAAAGTTCTAAGTGCTTATGACCTTGCTACTCAGTCACGAAATAAGAATAGAAGCCAAGATCACTGGCACCCAGAAATGGCAATTAGGCTATACCCTGCAGCAAGGTTTGCAATAGAATAAAATCATTCTTCATATGCCTTTAAAGAATGTATTTCAAAGACCATGGTATTATGGAATCACTGAATACAGAATTACCAGTACAAAGAGAAATCAAAAATATTGGGTCATATAGTCTGTCCTCCAAGTAGCATGGGATTTTTAAATTTTTCAGCATTTTGTCAAGTATGACATTAATTGTTGATCTCAAATAGCAAACATATGAAATAATCAGGGCTAGGATACCATGTTTGTGATGTAAATGCATCACACAAATACAGTTCCTTTTTGACACTACAATTCAAAAAGAAGTAAGATTAATTAATTTAGCGACTTCCTTTAACAATCACAAAATAATATCCTCTCTGTCATTGATAGAGTTGCCGGGTGAGGTGAACCTCAGTCTATCCGAATTCAGCCAGTCCAATGCCAGGGCCAGCAATAGGTGCCCAAAGACTGGAGAAGGACAGCAGGTTAGCAGGAGAGCGCCAGAAGAGCAGCAGAAAGGAATTTCAGGCAGGCAGTCAGTTTCGTTGGGGGCCCAACTGAAATGCCTCTATGCAAACACATGGAGCATAGGGAACAAAAAAGAGGAGCGAGAGACATGTGCATACCTGCAAGGCTATGATGCTATTGGCATCACGGAGACATGGTGGGACGGTTCTGATGATTAGAGTGTTGGAACGGAGGGATGCAGGCTTTTTAGGAAGGAGAAGTAGGGGAGACAAGGAAGGGTTGTTGCACTCTATGTCAATGACCAGTTCGAGTGCATGGAGCTCTGTCTGGGGATGGAGGAGGAGCCAACAGAGAGCCTATGGGTCAGGATTAAAGGGAATGCAGGGATGGGAGACATTATAGTGGGCATTTGCTACAGGCCACTTGACCAGGAAGACCGAGTGGATGAGGCCCTCTACAGAGAGATAGATGTAGCCTCACCTACACCTACAGTGTTCACAAGCCCTGGTCCTCATGGGGGACTTCAACCACCCGGATACCTGTTGGAGGGATAACACAACAGGCACAAGCAATCCAGGAGGTTCCTGGAATGTGGGGATGACAACTTCCTTCTTTAAGTGATAGAGCAGCCGATGAGGAGAGGTGCCATGCTGGTCCTTGTTCTCACCAACAAGGAGGGGCTGGTGGGGATGTGAAGCTCATGGGCAGCCTTGGCTGCAGTGACCATGAAATGGTGGAGTTCAAGATCCGTAGTGCAGCAAGGAGGGTGCGCAGCCAGCTCACCATCCTGGATTTCAGGAGAGCAGACTTTGACCTCTTCAGGGACCTGCTTGGTAGAGTCCCTTGCGATAAAGCCCTGGAAGAAAGAGGGGCCCAAAAAAGCTGGTTAATATTCAAGGACCACCTCCTCCAGGCTCAGGAGTGATGCATCCCAACAAAGAGGAAGGCAGGCAAAAACTCCAGGAGGCCTGAACAGATGAACAAGGAGCTCGTGGATAAACTCTGGCACAAGAAGGAAGCCTACAGAGGGTAGAAGGAAGGACAGGCAGCCTGGGAGGAATACAGGGAAATTGTCCAAGCAGCCAGGGAGCATGTTCAGAAAGCTAAAGCCCTGATAGAATTAAATCTGGCCAGGGATGTCAAGGGCAACAAGAAAAGCTTCTATAGGTATGTCAGTGATAAAAGGAAGACAGGGAAAATGTGGGCCCTCTCCAGAAGGAAACGGGAGATGTAGTTACCTGGGATATGGAGAAGGCTGAGCTACTCAACAACTTTTTGGCCTCGGTCTTCACGGGCAAGTGCTCTAGCCTCACCACCCAAGTCACAGAAGGCAGAGGCAGGGACTGGAAGGATGAAGAACTGCCCACTGTAGAAGAAGATCAGGTTCGAGACCATCTAAGTAACCTGAAGGTGCACAAGTCCATGGGACATAATGAAGTGCATCTATGGGTCTTGAGGGAACTAGCGGATGAAGTTGCTAAGCCACTATCCATTATTTTGAGAAGTCGTGGCAGTCTGGGAAAGTTCCCACTGACTAGAAAAGGGGAAACATAACCCCCATCTTCAAGAAGGGAAAAAAAGGAAGACCTGGGGAACTACAGGCCAGTCAGTCTCACTTCTGTGCCTGGCAAGATCATGGAGCAGATCCTCCTGGAAATTACACAGAGGCACACAGAAATCAAGGAGGTGATTGGTGACAGCCAACATGGCTTCACTAAGGGCAAATTGTGCCTGACAAATTTGGTGGCGTTCTACGATGGGGTTGCAGCACTGGTGAATAGGGGAAGAGTGACTGATGTCATCTACTTGGACTTGTGCAAAGCATTTGACACTGTCCTGCATGACATCCTTTTCTCTAAATTGGAGAGACATGGACTTGACAGACAGACCACTCGCTGGATAAGGAATTGGCTGGATCGTCGCACTCAAAGGGTTACAGTCAACAGCTCGATGTCTAAGTAGACACCAATGACGAGTAACATTCCTCAGGGGTCGGTATTGGGACTGGTCCCGTTTAACATCTTTGTCGGCGATACGGACAGTGGGATTGAGTGTGCCCTCAGCAAGTTTTCTGACACCAAGCTGTGTGGTGCGGTCGACACGCTGGAAGGAAGGGATGCCATCCAGAGAGACCTTGACAGGCTTGTGAGCTGGGCCTCTGCAAACTGCATGAAGTTCTACAACGCCAAGTGCAAGGTCCTGCACATGGGTCGGGGCAATCCCAAGCACAAATACAGTCTGGACAGAGAATGGATTGAAAGCAGCGCTGAGGAGAAGGACTTGGGGCTGATGGTTGATGAGAATCTCAACATAAGCTGGCAATGTGCGCTTACAACCCAGAAGGCCAACCATATCCTGGGCTGCATTAAAAGCAGTGTGGCCAGCAGGTCAATGCCCCTTCCCTGGCAGTGTTTAAGGCCAGACTGGATGGGGCTTTGAGCAACCTGGTCTCATGGAAAGGTGTCCCTGCCTATGGCAGGGGGCTTGGAACAAGAAGATCTTTAAGGTCCCTTCCAACCAAAACCATTCTATGATAGTTGATAGTTGGCAGATGGACTGAAATTCCAGACCCTTCACACTAGATATTGGAAGTTGTTATTAACTTTGCTGAATTCTGTCTTCATTTTGTAGTTGTTACTGTTCACGGATGACATCTTCTGTTAGGTCCCCAGGGCCTGGTTTTTATCCCTTCCTGTTGAAAACAACAGCAGCAAAATCACAGAATCACAGAATCACAGAATGTTAGGGATTGGAAGGGACCTCGAAAGATCATCTAGTCCAATCCCCCTGCCGGGGCAGGATTGCCTAGACCATATCACACAGGAACGCGTCCAGGCGGGTTTTGAATGTCTCCAGAGAAGGAGACTCCACAACCTCTCTGGGCAGCCTGTTCCAGTGTTCAGTCACCCTCACCGTAAAGAAGTTTTTCCTCAAATTTAAGTGGAACCTCCTGTGTTCCAGCTTGCACCCATTGCCCCTTGTCCTGTCAAGGGATGTCACTGAGAAGAGCCTGTCTCCATCCTCTTGACACTTGCCCTTTCCATATTTATAAACATTAATGAGGTCACCCCTCAGTCTCCTCTTCTCCAAGCTAAAGAGACCCAGCTCCCTCAGCCTCTCCTCATAAGGGAGATGTTCCACCCCCTTAATCATCTTCGTGGCTCTGCGCTGGACTCTCTCTAGCAGTTCCCTGTCCTTCTTGAACTGAGGGGCCCAGAACTGGACACAATATTCCAGATGCGGCCTCACCAGGGCAGAGTAGAGGGGGAGGAGAACCTCTCTCGACCTGCTGACCACACCCCTTCTAATACACCCCAGGATGCCATTGGCCTTCTTGGTCACAAGGGCACACTGCTGGCTCATGGTCATCCTGCTGTCCACTAGGACCCCCAGGTCCCTTTCCCCTATGCTGGTCTCCAACTGTGGAAGACCCTCAGTCTGCAAACAGCTGTGCTTTACTTGGGGAGCATAAGATTTGCTTGGGAACACTGCACTGAGAATAGTTTTTGCTTGCTTCTAAGATAAAGGAGCCGAGACCAGTTCACAGGGCTTTTTGAGGCATGTAACAAGTAAACATGTGTTGAAGGTCAGTTCTGAACACAGAGCTGAAAACAGGAATGATTGTTGGTGTTTTGAGTCCAGGACACTGTGGGCTCTTCCCAGGATGGGTGATGAGTGCTTAGCGTGTGAATGTTGATGTTATCTTGAACTGCCTAGTCTGGCTCCTGCATTGTAGCAGTTAAATAGGGTAGTAGCATAACAATAAAAAGCCTTAGGCCTTTCGGCTTCAGGCCCTTGCATCCTCGATCTCAGAGTCTGTGCCTTCCTTGCCGCCCGCCGCAAATGGCGCCCGAACAAGGTTGAAGATTAACGAAGAAGCGGCGGCGACTCTGATCGAAGGATTGTCAGGGGCTAGCGCGCGCCAGGACCGGAGAGTCCCCAGGACCGGAGAGTTCCCAGGATCGGAGAATCCCCAGGATCAGAGAATCCCCAGGACCGGAGAGTCCCCAGGACCGGAGAGTCCCCAGGATCGGAGAATCCCCAGGACCGGAGAGTCCCCAGGACCTGAGAGTCCCCAGAATCAGTGAGTTCCGCGATCCCAATAAACATGGGACAGGCTAGTTCCCAAGAGCATAAGCTCTACACTGAGGTATTACAGTGTATATTACGCGAACAGGGCTATAAGGTCCAATTAGCGAAATTGGTGCAGTTATTAGTATGGATCAAAGACAACTGTACCTGGTTCCCTGTATCAGGGACTTACGATGCAAAGATTTGGGCGAAAGTGGGAGTAGAAATACAAAAACGGAACACGTTGCAGTCTGATATTCTAAAGGATTTAGAAGCAACGTGGAGGGTTGTTTTTACAGCACTCTCTGCACTCCAGCCTGCAGAGGAGTATTTGCAATCTCTGGCATCCACTCCTATTAACACCTTAGTGGATGTGAAGGAGCAACAGGAGCCTGTATATGAAACAGTCTCTGGAGAATCAGACGATCCTTACGATCTTGATTTCACAGATCCAGACATACAGTCCAATTTATACCCACCATTAACATCGGTAAAAGAAACGGCTGCGGCCGTCCCTTCGGCACGGGGGGTCTCGCAGCCAGCAGCAGCAGCGGCGGCAGCGGCTACGGACGGAGCACAATTAACACCAACAGCTCCTCCGTATCCTGCGTCTGCCGAGCCACCTATTGGCTTTGCTGAAAAGGCATCAGAGTCTCATGTAACGAAATACAAAACGCTGGCAGAAAATTGTAGAGAGGAAGCTGCTCGTAAAGGAGATTTTGCCATGCTGACGGCGATGCCGGTAATCTATCGTCCAAATCATTCTCCTGAGTATCGCTACCTTAGTTATGAAATGATTAAGGAAGTACGGGCTGCGGTGAGAGACTATGGTTTGCACAGTAACTATACTTCAAATTTAGTAACAGTCATTGGGGAATCCTATACTATGACACCACATGATTGGAAGTCACTTTTACGGATGATTTTAACACCTGCACAATATTCAGTGTGGCTGGCAGAGTACCAGGAGGCTGTTTCTGCAGACACTTTGGAAAATAGGCAAGAATATTTGGGAATTAGTCAGTATGCAGTACCAGAGGTACAGGCACGGTTACCTCGGCAGCGTTTACAACAGATCTCTGCACTGGCTTTAAAGTGCCTGAAACGCGTTCCGGAGGCAGGGAAACGCCAGCCCTCTTTTGCGGCAGTCAGGCAAGGAGCTCAAGAACCCTATGTTACATTTATTGATCGTTTACAAACAGCACTGAGCAGGCAGATTGATGATGAAAATACAGTAGAAACGCTGTTATTACAATTGGCTTATGAAAATGCAAATGCAGATTGTCAAAGAATTTTGGGCCCTCTAAAAAACTCTTACAAAAGTATAGCAGAATTTATTAAAGCCTGTCAGAATGTGGGTTCTGAAGAGCATAAAGCTGCTTTACTTGCAAGTGCCTTGGCTCAGCAACTCGTTGTGGGACGAGCAGAAATGAAATGTTTTGAGTGTAATCAAATGGGGCATATTAGAAAGAATTGCCCAAAGCTGACAGTAAAGAAAAAAGATGAGCAGAAAGGATCAAACAGACCTAGAACACCCAGAGGATTATGTCCTAAGTGTGAAAAGGGCTATCATTGGAGCAATCAGTGTCGATCAAGGTTTGATAAGGATGGAAATCCCATGCAGGGAAACTGGAGGAGGGGCGCGAGGCCCGGTGCCCCTCAATACAACAGGGTCTGTTGTGCACATGCACAGTCCGAGAATCCGATAAACGGACAGTCTCAGAACTCGTTGCCAGCACAGCCGGCAGCGCCGGGTTGGATCTGGCCTCAGCCACCGATACAGAATTGAATGATAAAAGGACTAAGATCATAGATACCAATGTATATGGGCCTCTCCCTTCAGGACTGGTAGGATTAATTTTTGGTCGTTCTTCCGTGGGAAAGCAAAATATATTTGTCATACCAGGAGTTATTGATTCAGATTATATGGGCCAAATTAAAATCATGTTGTGGACATCAGAACCACCTTGTTTTATACCTAAAGGTCAGTGTGTGGCGCAGTTGCTATTGATACCATATACTGTGCCGGCGGCTAATCCACATCCACGCGGCACAGGAGGATTTGGCAGTACTAACACACCACAGGTGTTGTGGAATCAAAAGGTAACTAATGATCGGCCTATGCTCACAATAAAAATTGATGGACGGTTATTCACAGGTCTGTTAGATACTGGAGCAGACGTGTCCATCATCAGTAAAAATGACTGGCCGTCAGACTGGCCTCTTAAACAAGTAGCTGCTGCTGTGAATGGAGTAGGAGGGTTGCAAATTCCATTGCAAAGTGCACGTACTCTGTGTGTGGTGAGCCCTGAAGGAAAAACAGCAACCTTAGTTCCTTTTGTTCTTTCTGTTCCTTTTACATTGTGGGGACGTGATCTTTTAGCTCAGTGGGGTATTGTATTGTCAGCTATGATGGCGCATTTAACCCAAGGGTCACTGATCTCTTACCCCGGCTCAAACTGACTTGGCTAACAACAAAACCAGTTTGGGTGAATCAGTGGCCCCTTAACGGGGAGAAACAAAAACGGGCAGAGGAATTAGTAAATGAACAATTAAGGGCTGGACATATCGTACCCTCAACTAGTCCTTGGAATACCCCTATATTTGTGATACCAAAGAAATCTGGCAAATGGCGATTACTGCAGGATCTTAGAGCTGTCAATGCAGTAATGCAGCCTATGGGAGCTTTACAGCCAGGTACACCTAGTCCAGCAATGATCCCTTCTGACTGGCAGTTATATATAATTGATTTGAAGGACTGCTTTTTTACTATACCTCTCCATCCTGACGATCAGCCACATTTTGCTTTCTCTGTACCTTCGATTAATAATCAGGCACCTATGAAAAGGTACCAATGGAAGGTTCTCCCACAGGGCATGATGAACAGTCCCACAATTTGTCAGTTAGTGGTCTCTGCTGCAACAGAGCCGACTCGAAGTATTTTTAAACAGTCTCTTATTTACCATTATATGGAAGACATTCTCATTGCAGCTTTGACACAGACAGAACTGATGAAAACTGTAAATCATCTAAAAGACTCCTTACAACAATTTGGGCTTCATATTTCCCCAGAAAAAATACAAACAGAACCGCCCTGGAAGTATTTGGGATGGGTACTGTTTACCAGAACCTTACGGCCACAACAACTTCGTTTGGTAAACAATATCTCTACATTAAATGATTTGCAGAATACATTTAGCTCTGACATTGTTTGCAAGCGAACCTATTAATATTGTATCAGATTCACTATATGCTGTTGGCGCTATTAACCGCTTAGAAGCTGCATTTATCAAAGAAATTAGCAATAAAGAGCTGTATAAACTTTTCCTTGCTATTGCAACTCTGCTTCAGCAACGACAGCATCCTTGCTTTATTGTTCATATTAGGTCTCACACTCGCTTGCCAGGACCTCTGGTAGAAGGGAATGCAGTAGCTGATAAGTACACTGTTTTGCCCATAACATCATCCTCCCTTACTCAACGATTTCAACATGCACAATTATCTCACTCCTTTTTCCATCAAAATGCTCGCAGTTTACAGAAAGAATTTGCTCTCACAAAAACGCAGGCTCGTGATATTATTCGGGCATGTAACGATTGTCAACTATATAATACTGCAACTTATCATGATGGTGTAAATGTCAGGGGACTGAAGGCTAATGAAATTTGGCAAACAGATGTTACACATTATCCACCTTTTGGCAGGCAAAAGTATGTTCATGTTACTGTGGATACCTTTTCTGGTTATGTTGTTGCTTCTGCAGCTACAGGGGAACGGACTCAGGATGTTAAGAAACATTGGACAAGGTGCTTTGCACTTATGGGCCTCCCTAAACAAATAAAAACAGACAATGGACCTGCCTATGTATCTCAAGCAGCGGCCTTATTCCTACAACAGTGGGGTGTGTCTCACGTTACAGGTATCCCGCACACCCCCACCGGACAAGCCATAATTGAACGGACACATCAAAACTTGAAACACATGTTGCAAAAACAAAAAAGGGGGAGTGTAGCCACAGCTCCTCAAGAACAATTAGATATGGCTGTGTTCACTTTAAATTTTCTAAATCGGTCATCTTCTCGATTAGATACCACGGCAGTGGAACGACATTTTCAGGGTAAAGTTCCCTTTACACAAAACCCTAAGGTTTGGTATAAAGATCTGCCAGGCCCAACTGATTGGCGTGGACCAGTAGAATTGTTGACATGGGGGAGGGGATATGCTTGTGTTTTACTCCCAACAGGTCCTCGTTGGCTACCTGCGAGATGCGTGAAGCCATACCATGAGCTGGAGAAACCACAACCAGAACCCGGTACCAGAAATGCAGACGCTGAAAGCACAGGGACCACGCAAGCGATGTAGAACAGTCAACCCGACACCAGGCATTACTTGGGGAATGCTGAAATGACTGGATGAGCACGCAAGTAGCATGCTGCGAGGGGTCTTGGGTGGTCTCTGGTGGTCGTGGTCCCCCCATAGTTGTACTGTCTGCTGTGTGACTTCGCTTCCACGCAAGCGTGGTTAAGGCCTTTCTGTTGACACATGCAGGTGGCTCTGAGGAGAAGATACTGTTTTGATTCTCACAGCAGTTATCTCTTCTAGAGCGTGTGAATCAAGTAAATTTGGACACTACAGGGATGTTTTTCACAGTCTTGTTTATCTTTGGCCCTTCTTTGTAATTAGTGATGCTACAGCATTATTGTATAGATATCTATGTTTATTCCTTTTTCTATATGTATTTATTGCATGCCTCTGTAGATTACTCTGCTCTACACTCCGCAAGCCAAATGTGCATGTCCAGATTTGCACTCCCCAGGAGAAGCAGTCTCATGAGCGAGGGGGTAGAATGTGGGAATATAACGGAAGATGGGCGAGGAGGATTGTAAACACGCTCAAGTGACTTGCACCTGGGGTGTCAAAAAACACATATATCATACTACTAACTGTTATTTAGTCTTGTGTGCTGGACAAGTAGAGCATCTTCATTCAGATAACATAGGCCTGTGATAAGACTCAAGGGCACCTAATTGTTTATGCCTGAGATTCCTGCGCTGCTGTGAGAAAGATCAAAGCACAGTGGAAAAATGCCGCCTGGCAGAAATCCCTAATATACAGGCGAAGGCAGCAGGCCCGGAATCTCTTTCACTTTCTCTCTAGCAGGAACTGAACTCCGCGGTGCCTGCGTCCCTGCTTGTGTGCCTTTGCCCCAAGTGCTGCTTCAGAGACCTGGTCTGCAATCAGAGGACTCTGAAAAGCCGAAGCCCACATCATGACCACCCTTGTCATCAAATAAACAAAAAAGGGGGAAATGTGGAAGACCCTCAGTCTGCAAACAGCTGTGCTTTACTTGGGGAGCATAAGATTTGCTTGGGAACACTGCACTGAGAATAGTTTTTGCTTGCTTCTAAGATAAAGGAGCCGAGACCAGTTCACAGGGCTTTTTGAGGCATGTAACAAGTAAACATGTGTTGAAGGTCAGTTCTGAACACAGAGCTGAAAACAGGAATGATTGTTGGTGTTTTGAATCCAGGACACTGTGGGCTCTTCCCAGGATGGGTGATGAGTGCTTAGCGTGTGAATGTTGATGTTATCTTGAACTGCCTAGTCTGGCTCCTGCATTGTAGCAGTTAAATAGGGTAGTAGCATAACAATAAAAAGCCTTAGGCCTTTCGGCTTCAGGCCCTTGCATCCTCGATCTCAGAGTCTGTGCCTTCCTTGCCGCCCGCCGCATCCAAGAGCTCTGCCCCCAACTTGTACTGGTACATGGGGTTGTTCTTGCCCAGATGCAGGACTCTACACTTACTCTTGTTATATTTCATTAAATTTCTCCCCGCCCAACTCTCCAGCCTGTCCAGGTCTCTCTGAATGGCTGCGCAGCCTTCCGGCATCTCAGCCACTTCTCCCAGTTTTGTGTCATCAGTGAACTTGCTGACAGTGCACTCTAATCCCTCCTCCAAGTCATTAATGAATATATTGAATAGAACTGGTCCCAGAACCGACCCTTGAGGGACTCCGCTAGACACAGACCTCCAACTGGACTCTGTCCCACTGACCACTACTCTCTGGCTTCTTTCCTTCAGCCAGTTCACAATCCACCTCACTACCCGATCATCCAGACCACACTTCCTCAGTTTAGCTGCGAGGATGCTGTGGGAGACCGTGTCAAACGCTTTACTGAAATCGAGATAGACCACATCCACAGCTTTACCATCATCTATCCACCGGGTAACATCCTCATAAAAGGCTATCAAGTTGGTTGAGCAAGACTTCCCGTTGGTGAAGCCATGCTGAGTGCCCCTAATGATCCCCCTGTCCTTGATGTGCCTAGAGACAGCACCAAGAACAAGTTGCTCCATCACCTTTCCGGGGATGGAGGTGAGGCTGACCAGTCTATAGTTACCCGGGTCCTCCTTCTTGCCCTTTTTGAAGACTGGAGTGACATTTGCTTTCCTCCAGTCCTCAGGCACCTCTCCCGTTGCCCACGACTTAGCAAAGATGATGGAGAGTGGCCTAGCAATGACTTCCGCCAGCTCCCTCAACACCCGCGGGTGCATCCCATCAGGGCCCCATGGATTTATGGACATCCAGGCTGCTTAATTGGTCCCTGACCCAGCCCTCATCAACCAAGACAGATTCCTCCTCTATCCTGACTTCTTCTGGGGCCACAGGGGTCCGGGGCTCCTCAGGACAGCCTCCAGCAGTATAGACAGAGTCAAAGAAGGCATTCAGTAACTCCGCCTTCTTTTTATCCTCTGTCTCCAGGACCCCCACCTCATTCATCAGTGGGCCTACATTGCCTCTAGTGTTGGCTTTACCTGCAATGTATTTGAAGAAGCCCTTTCTGTTGTCCTTGACCTCTCTTGCAAGGTTTAATTCCAAGGAGGCCTTAGCTTTCCTAGTTGCCTCCCTACATCCTCTGACAACAGACTTATATTCCTCCCAAGTGGCCAGCCCCTCCTTCCACGATCTGTACACCCTCTTCTTCCACTTGAGTTTGCCCAGCAGTTCCCTGTTCAACCATGCAGGTCTCCTGGTACCCTTCCTTGACTTCCTACCTGTTGGGATGCTCTGATCTTGAGCTCGGAAGAAGCAGTCCTTGAATGCTAACCAACTATCTTGGGCCCCCTTACCTTCTAGTACCCTGTCCCATGGGATTTCCCCTAGCAATTGCTTGAAAAGGCCAAAGTTGGCCCTCCTGAAGTTCAGGGTTGCGATTCTGCTAGCTATTCTGTTCCTGCCACATGAGATCCTGAACTCTACCATCTCATGGTCACTACAACCAAGGCTGCCCTCAACCTTCACTGCTTCAACCAGACCCTCCTTGTTAGTGAGGATCAGATCCAGCAGCGCTCCTCTCCTAGTTGGCTCATCCACCATTTGCATCAGAATGTTATCATCAACGCACTGGAGGAACCTCCTGGACTGGGGATGGCTGGCTGAGTAGGCCTCCCAGCAAATATCAGGGTAGTTGAAATCCCCCATGACAACCAGCCCCTGTAATTGCGAGACTGCTCTCAGCTGCCTGTAGAAGGCCTCATCACCCTCCTCATCCTGATCCGGTGGCCTGTAATAGACACCCACAACAGTATCACCCCTGCCAGCCTGCCCCTTAATTCGCACCCACAAACTCTCAGCTCGCTCCTGATCCGCCCCTGGACAGAACTCAATACATTCTAGCTGCTCACTCACATAAAGAGCAACTCCACCACCTCTCCTTAGCGGCCTGTCTTTCCTGAACAGGACATAGCCATCCATGACCACATTCCAGTCATGCGAGGCATCCCACCAAGTCTCTGTAATTGCCACTAGATCATAGCCCCCCGACCGAACACGGATTTCTAACTCCTCCTGCTTATTCCCCATGCTGCGTGCATTGGTGTACAGGCATTTCAGGGAGCGAGCTGGGCACACCGATTTCATCCCAGATTCACCCCCTGATTTCACCCTAGGGGGATGGGGGGCCTCCTGGTCTACCTCAACACTAGAGCGTTGCCCCAGTGGTGCAAGCCCAGCTACTACCTCATCCCCCTTTGAATCTAGTTTAAAGCTCTCCGAATGAGCTCTGCTAATTCCTGTCCCAGAACCCTTTTGCCCCTACGACATAAATCTTTCACATGTATCACTGTCACACCTGTTGTCTTATAAAACCAGCCATTATCAAAGAACCCAAAGCCCTGCCTGTAGCACCAGTCTCGTAGCCAGGCATTAATAGAGAGAATACTACTGTTCCATCCCACGTCATCACCTGAAAACGGAAGGAGGGAGGAGAAAACAACTTGTGCTCCAGACTCTTTCACCAACCGCCCTAGGGCCTTATAGTCTTTCTTCATCCCCCTCAGACTACGGGATGCAGCTTCTTCCCCACCTGTGTGGAAGATCAGCAGGGGGTAGTAGTCTGTGGCCTTCACCAGGTTGGGGAGTTGCCTGGTGATATCCCTGATTCGGGCTCCAGGCAGGCTGCAGACCTCCCTGTGATGGGGGTCAGCTCTGCATATTGGGCCCTCAGATCCCTTTAGGAAGGAGTCTCCAACCACTAAAACTCTTCTCTTCTTCCTTGTGGAGGAGGTAGCTATACGCCTGTCAGGTTTTTCTGACTGTGGTGGGACCTCTGATATAGGTTGCCTCTCCACCACATCCCCGTTGGACCGGCTGTATTCCACTAGGGCTTCATATCTATTGCTCAGAGGCACCTGTGGAGGCAAGGTAGGCAAGGAGGGCACTCGCCTTTTGCCACGGCCATAGACTTGCCTCCACTCACTCCTCTCCTCTAGGTTATCGTTTTCCACCTGAGAGGGGCAGAGTACAGGGGTCCCTCGATCCTGGGAGCTCTCCGGCAGGTGCTCCCATTTTTGTTGCAGGCAAGGCAGAGCCTGGCTCCACCAGTCTATCTCCATTTCAGCCTCCCGAATGCTCCTAAGCCTTTCTACTTCGGCTTGAAGCCTTTCAACCTGGCTTTGCAGCTGTGCCGCTCGGCCAAGCAGATCATCTACTTGCTCACAGCGCACACAGCCCCCTGACACCACAGAGACGGTGTAGCATTCCCTGCAGCCTGCGACCTGCACCATTGCCTCCTTCCGTGGGAGCTCTGTCTGGGTTCCCACATCCATTTTGGTCTTCTTCCACCGGGTAGATACCATTGTTCTTCCACTGAACTGGGAAATACCTGTTGGTGCCACCCCTGGTTCACAGCTCCTTGGCACCTTCCTTGCCTTGTGCACTGGGTGGGAGTCAGTGCCCTCCCCAACGAGCTGCAAACAACTGCAGCCTCTCCTGCCCTGGGACACTCCCAGTCACTGCTGACTCACACAGGCACTGCTGAGTCTCCCTCTCCCTCTCCCTCTCCCGTCTGGCCAGGGACTAGTCCCTGCCCTCCAGGAGGCTTTTTATCACCCGATAACAGGGGGTGGAGAGTTTAAATCGCTTAAATCGCCCGCGGTGCCTCCGCGGTGCCTCCGGCTACGCCCCCTCCTCTCCTGATTTGTTGCCGGGAACCTCCGGGTCCGCGTCCGGGGTCAGGAGGAAGCAGCTCGGGGCTGATGCTCGCGGGGGGCTCGGGGGGGGCCAGAGTACGAAAAACCGCCCGGTTAAGCCCGATGTTGCCCTCGCCCCCGCACTAACCTCAAGTCGCTGCCGCCGCTTTCGCTGCTGCCGCCGCTGCTGAAATAAATCATCATATTCTGATCTGTGGCTTGAGAAATAATTTCTTCTTTCTGAACACCTTCAAATGAATTTACATCTTCAATGATGTCCAAAGTCAGTTTGTCTGCCTCCCAGCCCCCACCACTCCGACAATTCTGACAGCCTAGGTGGAAAGTAAGCTCAGATTTCAGTACAGTAATTTGAAGTGTTAAATAGGGAATACTGCAGTGATCTTAAAATCCCTTTTTCTCCCACATTGTGCTTTGGAATAGTTGAAAACTAACCCTATGGTACAATAAGGGGCAAGATGAGAAAAGGGAGAAAAATCATCTCCCAGTGTACTCGTCATTAATCAGAAGCATGACTCATGTATGCTTAAAGAAATACATCAGTAATAACATCAGCCTTCAAAAGTGAAGATTTGTGAGCAGGAAGGTTGCCATGTGACACTGCAACAGCTAGCATACCTTACCTGACTACTTTTGACAAGGTAGTCTAAGGACTCCTTGAGATGTGGATAAGAAGGAGGCAACTCTTCCTTAGATGATATATTTCTGTGAGACTGAACTTAGACATTTTATCCTTAAAAATCTTCAGGGTTCTGAATCCCAGCAAGAGAATACTTCTCTCAGACTTTCAGATAGGGGAGTGCAGATGATGATCTCCATAGGACCATTAAAGTCATGTGACTGAAATTACCACCTCTTCTTGTTCAACTACCCTTTTGCAAAAATTTCTCATGAAGCTTGCTAAACAATGCACAGAAAGTTACATTTCTAAGACACAAATTCTCAGAAGAGAACACATTTAGAACCAGAGTAGAAGACACTCTCAAAAATTAAGCATGGAAATACTGAACAGTGGGAATATAGTTAAAAGTTGCAGTTCCTGAAAGGGGACTTAAAATCTCAGATTAATAAAATAATCAGACCAGAGTCTTCTGGACTATCTATTTGAATGACTCTTGTCTAAATGGCTCATGAAGCAGCTTCTGAAATTCCAGTCTGTACCAGTTCATTAAATTAAACTACAGTTGGCACCATTTTACTGTGATTCAATAATCTGTGTATGACCAAGCCAGGAACTACTTCACAAACCATTCCTCGTGTGGACCACAGTCTCCAGAAAAGAAACAAGGCTCAGGGTGGTAACTGCTTCTGCTATCTCATGGGGTTACCTGGGTTCATGTTGTGAAACACTACATAATTTTGAGATGCAACTCTTCTTTCAGCCAAAACACACTTCCTAACATTTGGTAGTAATTCATGTAGAAGAGTCCCTGGTTAATGTGCTAGCTGTATTTGCAGTTCTTAACTTTTGTATCAGTGAATTATATAGCCTACGTATTTAACTTTGGTTTAGAATTTTAAACCTCATAAGCACTAGATAACCACTTCTATTCAAGGCTGATATACTGTCTAGCTTTATAGTGGTAGCAGAGATGGTATTAAAATTAGATGTTGAGCCAAGAGGTTTGGTTGACTTATAAGTTTCAAAGGTTGCTCCAATACATCATATGAGAAGAATGGAAACAGTGTGATTCTTACTGCAGAAGAATTTCTCAAATCGTAACAGGTACATTTTGACTTTGTGTCTTAGCATTTGAAAAGCATCCTGAAGCATTTTGAGTTTTGACAGTGCTTAGCTGTAGAAATATGTATTTAGGTATTTCTTCCCCTCTTCTGAGCATTTCACAACAGATGCTGTAGAATACCTTCTACCATGAGAGGTGTCACACATCTTATTTTATAAAATGACAGGCTATACTGGAAGATATCCTTATCTAAGACGCAGATATACAGCCATGGCTTTAACATAGAACTCCAGCAAGGACCTAGCATGGAAAATACTTGTGATAATAGTACTTTTTGCTGTCTACATAAAAGTGTTATCGAGGTCACTTTAAAATCAGATTGAAGTTATAGGTCAACTTTATGTGTGGACAGGTTCTGATTTTGTCAAAGATAGAGGAGATTTTGCCTTTATATGAAGTTTAATTGGCGACTGTAGCTAGCTCTAGCAGCATTCAAAATTAGTGCCTTGTGTTTACATTAATTTCTAATTATTTTAACATCATCTGCTCTCAGTGTTTAAGATCAGTAGGTAAGGACTTTGATTCAGTGAAATTTTGACATGTTCTGGAGACGTAGCTTTTCCCTCAGTTTTGCATTTTTTCATTGTTTATGGTTTATAAAATGTGGATTTCCTTTGTTCTGGATTTATGCTTAAAACAAAGAAATAAACTGTACATTTCTAGCCACACATCAAACAGAAGGAAGTGTCTTCTCAAAGTCTGGCAGCAATTGAGTTGTGCTAATTATAAAATAAAATTAGCTATAAGAAAGCATGTCTTTTGAAAAACTACGTCTTCTATCTTAAGAAATCTTCCAGGAAGTTTAAATGCAGGTTACATTGACACAATAGCAACTTAATCCAGTTTTTCTTTCGGTATATAAATGAAGATCTTTAATTTGAAGTGTGGACTCTTGAGAGATTTTCAGTTTTGCCACATTAGTGAATAACTGAATGGAACATAATGAAAATGGTGATGCATCACTGCAGGATGATACATCACAAAATAAGGTTTATTCAATTATCTTGACAACTGAACTATGGTTCTAAATATTTATAATACCTTTATAATATAGTAGCAAATATTTTATAGTGTATTTTATGAAAAATAACAAAACCTTATAAATTCTGCACTGCATATGTTAAAACACTGCAGCATGCTCCTATGAAACCTTTGCCAAAAAGAAGAGAACATGGAGGCACTTCATGTGTAAATCATAAAGCTTGCAGATTATCGAAATGCAGCCTTTTCTATGTAATTTTTGAAGAAATAGCACTGTGAAGTTCAGTAGCAGAGTCAGATCATATTTCTATCCTTTATAAAGCATGGCTGTTTAAATGAAGAGTAGAATGCTTCTGGCTTATAATGGAATACAATTTTTTACCTTCAACTGTGTTTCAGATTTTCTACATAGAGACTGAAATTGTGACAATTGCTTCTGCACAACTCCAGATATATTAATATCTCTAAATAGTCTCTGTTATATGTATGTAATTAGATAAATGTAATGTACAGGCTTGCTAGAAGAGCGTTAAATTAAGGACTTTAACTTAAGCAAGATAGTCACTTGACATACATTTATTCTCAGGTGCATGAGATTTGCTTATATTTTCAAGATACTCTCATAATAAAGGAGGCTAGATAAATACTAGTACTCTGTAGCCTCTTTTGAATGTTACCTCCAGTTATTTTCCCCAGAGTTGGATTTTATAAACATATCAGGAATATGTCCAAATTATTCTTACAGACTTGTTAATTTCCTTTGTCTAAGTGAACCAATGGGTTTTTTTTGCCAAGTGAAGCACAAACAAAGTAATGAAAATACCTTACTTCTATCACTGCAATTAGAGCAGGCAGACTGCTAGGGAAAGAGAGCTAAACAGGCTTTAGGAAACACAGTTTTTAAGGAAATAAAGTCTTCATGTGATTGATTTTTCAAGACAAAATAAAATGAAGCAAAAATGTAAGCATTTTTTAATTGCTTTTTTATTTGAGACAGAAGAAAAATCTCTCTGTATAACAAGAACTTAAAATAGTGGTTTTTTACTAGGCATGCTATTTTAATTCTTTTTTTTTCCATGGTAATTGAAATAGGTGTTTGTCCTCGTTAACTTGCTCCCAGGGCTAAAAAATAAACAGTTTTTCTATCACCCAGTGTCCCTTCCCCAAATGAGGAATGGAATTGGGAAAAGGAGGGAGACTTGTAGGTTGAAGTTAAACAGATTTAATGAAATAAAGAAATATATATATGACAACACAAAAGAAACAAAACTACAGTTATCTACGGAGCACCAGCAAGTTGCTCCATGAACCACAATGGTCAGAAATGAGCACCAAAAGAGCACCAAAAGCAACCCCCCTTCTTTCCAACAAGACCTCTCTTTTATAGTGAACTTGATGTTAATGATATAGAACACACCTGTGGGCCAGCCAGGGTCAGCTGCCCAGGATTTAACTGCTAAGGGCCTTGGTCACCATGGCTGGCCACAAACTGAAACCAAATCCCAATGAAACCAGGACAGTGTTTAAAATCAAGATATTGTGTAGTGTTTGGATTTAGGATTACACTGTCAAGAAAACTTGTCAGAGCTGTATATAGAGAGGGAGTATGATCAATATATAAAGAAAATCAACACTAAAATCAGCACTAAATTATTTATATAAAAAGTAATTTTAGAAAATATGAAAAATAGTTGGCATCCTTTTTAGAAAATCCACACTGCTTTAAAATATCTGAGCAGGTGAATTTGTTAACAAAGGTTATCACCACATATCTTAATCTCCTGTCATGAATTCTTTCCTCCAACCTCCCAATCAGTTCTATTATACTAGGGGTGGTGTAGGCAAGCAGAATTTAATCTCAACAATTTTCAAATACATCTGTTTGTTATTGTGATCAAATATCACAATAACTTTTTTGGACATATACAAAACAGTGAATACAGTCCTACTATAAAAATAATTTATGGTTGGATAATAAGAAAGCAGAACCGTTGAATTTTTTTCTATGGATGCTTATGGTGATAAAACAAAGATTGTAGCCACGATCTTTGCTTCACTATCATGCAGTTCAGGTAACTTTTTATATCTGAGTCTTCCAGAGCATAAGTGCATAGGCAGCCCTAGCAATTATACTTTAATTTATTTTCGCCTATTTCAGGTAGTCCATTGTCTTGAGGTTTCTGTAGCAAGCAGTTGGTATAACATAGCACAGATGGTACCTCTCATGGTGAATACTATAGCTTAGGTTCTCTTATTTTTTTCTTCTTTTTTTCCTTCTTTTTTCCCCTGTGTTAAGTAGGTCAAAACAGGAGTTTATAGAACAAATTAAACCAATTCCACACATAGAAGATATTTCCAAACAACCATAACAAGTTATTTCTGACTTTCCATTTAGCAGAAATGAAATTATGTAGCTTACTTTTTTCATTTTTTAAAGCATGTTGGGAAGCCCAGATCTGGCAGCCTCTGTGAGGGATTCCATCTGCATTTTTTTCCCATCAGAGCCTTTCTTAATCCAGCTGTACTTTATACTGGGAACTTATTTTAAGTTCTATCTTCAATGCATACATTGGCTTGGGATACTGTTTCTTCAGCACAGAATTGTTGCTCTTTCCATTTCTAACACACAGAATATTTGCCATTTTCTTGGGTTTTTTTCAATTTTTCTCTGTACTTCCTGTTGAAACAGTGTCATTTCACTGTCATTTCACAATACTAGACAAAAAAAAAGGTAATTGTCATATTTGTACCAGCTGGTCCTACCCACATATTTGTATTTCAGTCTAATCTTATATCACCAAAATAAGAAGAGTAAGTATGATCTATCCTCAGCTGAATTTCCTTACTGTGTCACAGTTAGGGAGAAAAACTGCACAGAATATTTTTTCCCTGACCCTCTGGATGAAATCCCAAAGATCAATGACTCCCAGCATTTCTCTTAGTTTTTTTTTTCTGACAGTATAGCAATTCACCAGCTACTTGTTTGACTAGTAACTCTATTTCTCTCCTTCTCAGTGCAAGAAATGAGCCACCTAATTATTTTCTAAGTTTCTGATTTAGACTCATTATCACCTGGTAACCAAAAGCCAAGAAAACACTGTGAGTGGATACTGTCAAAGCCATTAGTCAATGACGAAAGACACTATGGAAAAGTTCCATGATGTAGTGCAATGTTCTAGGTGTAACATTTAAATTTTGTATCTAAAAAAATCTAATTCATATGTGAAACTTCCGATTTTTTGTAATAAAATGTGATAACTGCAGTGTTATGCTTATAACCTGGCTTGCTGAGACAGGCCAGAGAAGGTGAGTCCAGCTTGCTCTCCACTATGTCCTTTCACTCTCACCAGCTTCCCTAGCATTGCAAAGTGAGGCATTTATTTTTCCTTCTGCTGACACTAATGAGAATATTTGATTTTATTGGAGGAAGAACTACACTACTACCAATGGAATAATTTGGATTATTCCTCTAGTAATATAGATATATTTAAGATTTAAAGGAAGCAATCCAGAACATAAATCTACTTGAAGGGGGACCATAACAGTAAATGACAGTATCAGGGAAAGACCTTTTCTTTCAGAATCAGAGCAGCAGGCTTTTTGCAGCAGAAAATACATAAGGTAAAAAATGTGACAGTAACAACAGATCTGGTCATGCATTGAGCAATTGGGCTTCTTCAAGTACATCAGCAGCAAAAGGAAGACTAGGGAAAACATGGGCCCGCTGCTGAATGAGGAGGGTGCCCTGGTGATGGAGGATGCAGAGAAGGCGGAGTTACTGAATGCCACCTTTGCCACAGTCTTTACTACTAAGGCCAGCCCTCACGAATCCCAGACCCTGGAGGTACAAGAGAAAATCTGGAGAAAGGAAGACTTTCCCTTGATTGAGGAGGATCAAGTTAGAGATCATTTAGACAAACTGAACACCCACAAATCTATGGCCCCCAATGGGATGCACCCATGAGTGTTGAGGGAACTGGCAGATGTTATTGCCCAGCCACTCTCTATCATCTTTGAAAGGTCATGGAGAACAGGAGAGGTTCCTGAGGACTGAAGGAAGGCCAAAGTCACTCCAGTCTTTAAAAAGGGCAAGAAGGAGGACCCAGGCAACTACAGGCTGGTCAGCCTCACCTCCATCCCTGGAAAGGTGATGAAACAGCTCATTTTGGATGTCATCTCTAAGCATGTGGAGAAGGTCATCAGAAGTAGTCAACATGGATTCACCAAGGGGAAATCATGCTTGACCAAGCTGATAGCCTTTTATGAAGACATGACTGGCTGGGTAGATGAGGGGAGAGAAGTGGATGTTATCTGCCTTAACTTCAGCAAGGCTTTTGACACTGTCTCCCATAACAACCTCATAGGAAAGCTCAGAAGTGTGGCTTAGATGAGTGCACAGTGAGGTGGATCAAGAACTGGCTGAACAACAGAGCCCAGAGGGTTGTGATCAGCGGTGCTCAGTCTAGTTGGAGGCCTGCGGCTAGTGGTGTTCCGCAGGGGTCAGTACTGGGTCTGGTCCTGTTCAACTTGTTTGTCAATGACCTGGACGAAGGAACAGAGTGTACACTCAGCAAATTTGCTGATGACACAAAATTGGGAGGGGTGGCCAATACACCAGAAGGTTGTGCTGCCATTCAGTGAGACCTGGACACGCTGGAGAGCTGGGTGGAGAGGAACCTCATGAAGTTCAACAAAGGCAAGTGTAGACTCCTGCACCTTGGGAGGAATAACCCCATGCACTGGTACAGATTGGGGGCTGATCTACTGGATAGCAGTTCTGCAGAGAAGGACCTGGGTGTTCTGGTGGTCAAGTTCACCATGAGCCCACAATGTGTCCTTGTGGCCAAGAAGGCCAATGGTATCCTGGGGTACATTAGGAAGAGTGTGACCAACAGGTCAAGGGAGGTTATCCTGCCCCTCTACATGGCCCTGGTGAGGCCACATCTGGAGTACTGTGTCCAGTTCTGGGCCCCCCAGTTCAAGAAAGATAAGGAATTACTGGAGAGAGTCCAGCGAAGGGCTACAAAGATGATCAGAGGACTGGAGCACCTCTTTTATGAGGAGAGGCTGAGAGAGCTGGGTCTGTTTAGCCTGGAGAAGAGAAGACTGAGAGGGGATCTTATCAACACTTACAAATACCTTAGGGGTGAATATCAAGAGGATGGGGCCAGACTCTTCTCAGTGGTGCCCAGTGACAGGACAAGGGGCAACGGGCACAAACTGAAACATGGGAAGTTCCATCTGAATATGAGGAGGAACTTCTTTACTTTGTGGCTGACAGAGCACTGGAACAGGTTGCCCAGGGAGGTTGTGGAGTCTCCTTCCGTGGAGATATTCAAAACCCACCTGAACACGACCCTGTGCAACATGCTCTAGGTGAATCTGCTTTGGCAGGGGGTTGGTCTAGATGATCTCCAGAGGTCCCTTCCAACCCTTAACCATTCTGTGATTCTGTGAATTGTGACCTAAATGTGTTTAAATTTGATTCACTTATTGCTACCCTGGTCCTTTCATTTTCTACCAGAAAAGACTCAGACAACCTTGTGTGCTTTCATGAACATGTAATCAGCCACTTTTATTGGAAGACCTCAAATGAAAGACCTAACAGCTGTTAATTTGTGTGTAGCTAAAGGCTTTAGCTGACAGTAATTTGATGAATGCTGTAAGTATTCATAGTATAATAGTGCTTCAACACTCCTGAAAGTAATTATTTGTAATAGTGACTGAAGAAAATGTGACAAATAATAGATGCCTAGAGACTGAATACAGCTGAAAAATAGGTTGTAGAAAACATCATTGTGTGTCTGCATATGTGGCAAAGTTTATGAGTAAAGAAGCTGTAAATATATTCTGTACCCAACAGTGCTCCAAGTAACCTGTACCTCTAAGAGTTCCTACAAACAGGGTCAGGGACCAGTTTCAGGGAAGCTGGCTCTGTTCTACTAAGTGTCTTATGTCATTATTATCACTTCTCACTCTTGTCTACCTTTTTATTTAGAACAGAAGATTTTTAAAGAAATAACTGGCTATCATTATTTGCATGTGTTGTGCAAATACATGCACAATAGCCTCTTGATCTTCTCTGTTTTGTTTTTTTTTTTTGTAACTGCTGTCAGAGAAAAAATAAATAACAATCTTTACACAAAGTAGGTGTATATATGTAGATAAAACTTTTGCATCTAGGAACACACAGCCCTCCCAGCTAGGGATATCACACAGAGAAATTAAGTAACCTGCAGAGTGGTTTAAGCACAACCTTTGTGAGTGGGGGTGAAAACACTGTGTTGCAGATTTGCCAGCCACAGCCCTGAAGTTGTAACAACCTGCTTTTTAAGTGGGTAAATGAGAAAGGAAAAGTACTGTACAAAAATTTTAAAAAGTGTCTTATTTTTTTTGTGTTTAAACTCACAAAATATGTTTATTTTCTCAATGTTTCTCAGTATTTCTTTGAGAGCATGAAAAGCGCCATGAGTTGATGGTACCATCCTTCACTTTACAATAGCTACATTTCTGTGCCTCAGGAGAATAAATAATGCAATATAACCAAAAAGAGCAGGTACTGAGTAAAGTAATTCAAAAAGTCTTTTTGACACAACAAGGTCATCTCATAGAGAGCATGGTGGAACAAGTTCTTCATTAGTGTCCATTTTCTTGTGTGTTTTTAAAATTTTTTTTAAGTTTAGATCTCATCTTGTGGGAGCACAAGTCATCTTCAAACTGCTTATACCACATGGAGTTTTCAAAGGCAAAAATGCTAAGTGCTTTTCTTCTGCAATTCACATTATAAAGAATAAAACAGAATCACAGAATCACAGAATCAATGAGGATGGAAGAGACCTCTGGGATCATCGAGTCCAACCTTTGCCCTGACACCACCATGTCAACTAGACCATGGCACTAAGTGCCATGTCCGGTCTTTTCTTAAATACATCCAGAGATGGTGACTCCACCACCTCCCTGGGCAGCCCATTCCAATGTCTAACGACCCTTTCTGAGAAGAAATTCTTCCTAACGTCCAACCTGAACCTCCCCTGGTGAAGCTTGAGGCTGTGTCCTCTTCTCATATCGCTAGTTGCCTCGGAGAAGAGGCCAACTCCCACTCCACTACAACCTCCCTTCAGGTAGTTGTAGACTGCAATACGGTCACCTCTGAGCCTCCTCCTCTCCAGGCTAAACAACCCCAGCTCCCTCAGCCGTTCCTCATAGGTCAGACCCTCCAGACCCTTCACCAGCTTGGTCACCCTCCTCTGGACTCGCTCCAACACCTCAACATCTTTCTTGAAGTGCGGGGCCCAGAACTGGACACAGTATTCAAGGTCCGGCCTCACCAGTGCCGAGTACAGAGGGACGATCACTTCCCTACACCGGCTGGCTACACTATTCTTAATAGTGGCCAGGATGTCATTGGCCTTCTTGGCCACCTGGGCACACTGCTGGCTCATGTTTAGCTGGCTGTCGATCAGCACCCCCAGGTCTCTTTCCGCCGGGCCGCTCTCTAACCACTCTTCCCTCAGCCTGTAGCACTGCATGGGGTTATTGTGGCCAAAGTGTAAGACCCTATAGTTCCCTGGATCACCCTTCCAGCCCTTCTTGTGGATGGGCATTACATTCGCTAATTTCCAGTCAGCTGGAACTTCTCCAGTTAACCAGGACTACCGGTAGACAATAGAGAGTGGTTTGGCAAGTTTGTTTGCCAGTTTCTTCATTACTCTGGGGTGAATCCCATCCGGGCCCATAGCCTTATGGGTGTCCAGTTGGCACAGCACGTCACTAACCATCTCCTCCTGGATTATGGGGGGTTCATACAGCCCCCCATCCCTAACTTCAGGCTCTGGGGGCCGAGTCTCCTGAGGACAACCGGTCTTGACATTAAAGACCGAGGCAAAGAAGGCATTGAGCACCTCTGCCTTTTCCTCATCCTCTGACACTACACTACCCTCCTCATTCAGCAAGTGGTGGAGGCTCTCCTTGACCCTCCTTTTGCTGTTGATGTATTTGTAGAAACTTTTTTGTTATCCTTGACTGTAGCAGCCAAATCAAGTTCTAATTGAGTTTTGGCCCTTCTAATCTTCTCCCTACAAGACCTGGCAACATCCCTATAGACCTCCCAAGTTACCTGACTCTTCTTCCAGAGCAAGTAGGCTCTCTTTTTTTTTCCTTAATTCTAGCCTAAGTTCTCTGTTTAACCAGGCCGGTCTTTTTCCCCAACGGCTTGTCTTCCTACACACTGGGATGGCCTGTTCCTGAATATTTAGCAATTCCTTTTTAAAGCACATCCAGCCTTCCTGGACTCCTTTGCCCTTCAGGACCGACTCCCAAGGGACTCGGTCCACCAACCTCTTAAACAGGCTAAAGTCTGCCTGCCAGAAATCTAAGGCAGAAGTTCTGCTCTTGCCCCTCCTTACTTCCCCCACTATCGAAAACTCTAACATTTCATGGTCACTACTCCCAAGACGGCCACCGACCCTCACATCTCCCACTAGTCCTTCTCTGTTCACAAACAACAGGTCAAGCAGGGCCCCTCCTCTAGTGGGTTCATTTACCACTTGCATGAGGAAGTTGTCCTCTACGCATTCGAGGACCCTCCTAGATTGCTTCCTCTCTGCCATGTTGCATTTCCAGCAGACATCTGGCAAGTTGAAGTTACCCACGAGTACAAGGGCCGGTGACCGGGCGGCTTCTGACAACAGCTTGTAAAACGCCTCGTTTTACAAGTGTTTTACAAAACAATCACATGTCTGCAGGATAAAAATGGTTTCTTGTATTCCCTTCTCCAATGGCTTTTTTCCCAGTAGGACATGTATTGCCATGCTTCGCTGCCCACTGACATTTCCAGCGACACCATGAAATCCAAGCACAGGAAAACAAATTTTCAGGAATCTCTAGATATCAGATTCATACCATTATGTTTTCTTAGTAGTCTGGAGACTACAAATCACTGCTCAAAAAATAACCAGGTCTTCCTCGAATGCTAGTTAAGAGATGAATATTTAGCTCAATTTATCTGTGCAGTGAAGAGCATGATCAGCAAACGTACAGATTTTTAAATTGTGGTAGTACAGTATTTTAAAATTTGATTCAATACTGTTATTTTTTTTTAATCATTCCATCTTGTTCTAAAGGAAATTTAGTAAAAAAGCTTATATATTTTCTTCATTATTTTTTCCTATGTTAGTTAATGTGTGTTGAACACTAAGTTCACTTTATCTTTTCAAAATGTCCCGTTATAAATTGCTTCCATTCATACTTTACATGAAAATGAATGTCTTGAGTACAAACATTTGTGTTGCTGCTACAATTTACTGTCTGTCAGTAAAAAGTAAAGATTGAAGTTAGGGAGAAAAGCCCTCCAAACCATGCCTTTTATGCTTCTTTCACTGTTTCTATAATCTTGTTATGAGCCATTTGCCAAGAACAAATCACTAGAAATGAAGTAGTCTTTTAATAAAATAAAATAAAAAGAAGCTTGAATGATGACAGGTTGTTTATTATTTACCAACTATAAGCACAGACCTATAAAAGAAAATACGATAAATGTCTGTGAGCATTTGAGCTGGGCAACTACCATGGAATTCTTTAGTGTGATACTTTAGGGAACGAAAATAGCAGTAAAAGGAGGGAAAAATGTAACAAGAAGTGGAACAAATGTACTCTGAATTGTAGAAGGGAGGTCTTTCAATGGGAGGATGTCTCTTATTCATGAAAAATGCTAAAGAGTGAAGTGGTGCCTATAAAAAAGTAGTGAAAACTTCATCAAGTGTGATACTGAAGAACAGAAATACCCTTTCATAAAGTGCTCTAATGACCTCAGTGAAAGGAATATGGATTTCATGTAATCTAATATATTTCTAAATATCAAATTTCTTAGAGGGTAGAAATTAATCAAAAATAGAGATTCTACCTCAATTTTGCGCAATATAATTTTGGTTTGTTTGCTTATGTATATCGTCAATCAAAATATGAGGAATATTCTGAACTTTAAATAAGAATGAAACCAACATTCATTCTTTTAGACGTGACAGATGTTTGCTCTCTGTTCATATCATTAGCTTAGAAGACAACAGGAAGAAAAAAGGAAAGATAGCTTAACAATCAACTTACCTTAAGTACTATAACAGTGTAACTTCTGAGAGAATTAGTTGGCCATGAAAAGGCTAATTGCATTCAGCTACTTTGGAATGACAGTTATGTAAAAGTCACTGGGGCTCTTCTGAAAAACGGTAAAACAGATTTTGAAATATCAGCAGCTGAAATTTTACATGCACTTGGTGAGCTTGAGCCAGCACTGGTGTAACACAGGTGATCAGTGAAGTATTTAGCTCAGAATTCTGTGTACGGCTGCGGGAATATGTCTTGAATGTGACTTTTGGATCAGTGAGGTCTTGTCTTTTCCTAGTCTATGTTTCTTTACCTATGCTTAATCCATTTTTGGAGCAGTAATCCATTTGTTTGAAATTGCAAGGAATTTAACCCTCAGGAAGCAAAAATCTGCAGGCCTTCTTAATTCTTCTCTCCTTTATACTCCTTGCAAGTCACTGATGATATTTCTGACTTCCAACTATACAAATGCCTAATGCAGTCAGAAAACAACAGTCTACCTTGCCTGCAACCTCTTTGGCTATTTACTAGTCTGTCAGTACTACAATCACTAATCTTCAATTTCCAACAAATATTACTCTTCCTCAAAAACCCCAATATTAGCTCAGTTATTTCGTCCTTCTTTTCACCAATACTATCTATCTGCACTGTCCTTCTTCTCGTTGGTTTCCTGTTTTCTTATTCCTTGGTTTACTTTACTGAGTTATCAAACTAGAATATAAGGTGCATAGGAATAATGAAGATTTGATAGAGATCAATGATGTTACAAGATGGAATTTGTACTACATTTTTTGAACATTGTAAACTTTAGTATACTTTATTCTGACTTTTGTAGAAAGCAAGATGCCACACTAAGTACAGTGGACAAGAAGGCACCACATCATTTTGAGTATAAATTCGAGAATATCAGATAAAGAAACGCAGCTGTGCACTCTGAGCAGCAACAGCTTTGCTGTATCTACAGGCAATAATATTCTGTGACAGGTGTTATCTTTATGATACTTTATCCTGGAAGCTCAAGTTGCTCTTTGATTCCTATGTACACAGCAATACTACTGTACATGACTGTAGTAAAATATTGTTGGAAATGAGAACAATTCTTGCTGTGGTTGGAGAAGTTTGCAGAATACTAGCAGTAATGTGACTTCTTAGGGGAGACCTTATCGCTCTGTACAACTAGCTGAAAGGAGGTAGTAGCAAGGTGGATGTAGGTCTCTTCTCCCAAGTAACATGTGATAGGACAAGAGGAAATGGCCTCAAGGTGTGCCAGGGGAGGTTTAGATTGGATATTAGGAAAAATTTCTTCACCAAAAGGGTTGTTAAGCATTAGAACAGGCTGCCCAGTGAAGTAGTTGAGTCACCATCCCTGGAGATATTTAAAAGGCCTGTAGACGTGGCACTTAAGGACATGATTAAGTGGTGGACTTGGTGGTGTTGGGTTTACAATGGGACACGATAGTCTTAAAGGTCTTTTCCAAGCTAAATGATTCTATGATTCTGTGGTTGCACTTTGGCCCTAATTTATATTTAAAACTCATATGAGCTTATTTTTAAATAGTTCCCTGGATAGGTTTGGCAAAAATATTTTGGATGAAATGGCTATAACAGAAATATTTTCTCTGAAGTCTGATTTCTTCTTTTAAAAATGTAAACCTTCAATTCAGATCACTTTCATGTGTGCTTATGTGCATGTCTGTGTTTTTGTAGTTGAAACATGCCTACACAGGCACCCTCACATACACAGACCCCTGTATGTAAGAATTGTGTTAGAATCACCCTTTAGTTTCATGCTGTGGAAGCAATGAAGCAGCTCTTTTCATTTTAAAGGCTTTTGAGACCTTTGGAGACAAGGAAGTAAATATTTAATAGAATTCTATAGATCCATGGCCGCAGTAATTGGCTTTTATTGCCATAAAATTATCCTTTTTCAAAAGAGAAAAAGGGAGAGGGTAAATGCACTATTGTCAGCCTTCAAAAAGCCATTTTGGTTTAGCAGAGAGCAATGATTATAATGAATAATCATGATGGGATTTTTTTAGCATCTAAAAGCTTGATATATAGAGCCAAGGAACCCTGGACTGTGAAAGGGAAGAGATATCATAGTTTGCCTCTAGTAATTATATTACGTAGCCTTTTCCTGATCAAGTAAATAGTGTTCAAAGGCTTTTATAGACATGATAACAGAATGTAAGTAATTTGTTAGAATTATAGAAAAGGTGTCATTTAAGATGTTGCATAGCAATTAGGAATATTGATGGCGTGCCTGCAATATGATACAAAGCAAAGTGCATCAGTTGCCTTCTTAGTGACTGAAAGGGCAAATTAGAAATAACTTGACATCTGACTGATTCTACTTTCACCATTCTCTTCTTTCTGTGAAAAACAGGTGTTTAAAGCAGCAGACCACTTTGCTTTTCTGGTGCAGATAGCAAAGATGCAAATTTACAAGTATATGGTCAAAAAGACAAATTAGACTTGATAAAAGCAAATAATATCCTTTCAAAGGATGACAAAACATACTATTGAAAGGAACCCATTCTTTATATATATCATCAGGTCCGATTATAGCTGCTACTATTTCAGAGTGTAATTTATAACCTTGATAAGCTCTTACATTTTTTAATAAAAGCTGGCACCAACATTTCTACAGCAGCAATGTTTTCTTTTTGTTTGTCCCATGTTGCTACAAAATATATTGCCCATTTGAATTTTGCCTTTTTCACTGATGACTGGAAACACTTCCTCTTTCTTTCTTTTTTCCTTCCTTTTTTTCTCTTTCCTTTTTCATTCTTCCATTATTCTATTTTCATGGCAAATATATCTTTATTTCTGTGGAGGTAAGTATTCCATAAATGTTAACATTTCTAGGGGGGTGGTATTGTTAAGAAATGTGCATGAACAAAACTCCTTAACAAAACAAAGCGGTAAGTCCACTTCTTGTATCTCCACCACCACTGCAATTGTTTAGAGAGGCAGAAATAGGAACCTATGAATCTGACCCCTTTGATTTAGTCAAATTGGGTGTTAGGGAAGCTAAGTGCTACCATACCTGATGAGGGGCCAAAATAGAAGTATACAACAGGAAACATAACTATTGTAAATCCTTTAAAAAAGATACAAGTTAGTGGGAGGTATGTCCTACTTAGTATCACCACCATCATTGCTTTCTGTGGCTGAGAAGTAATTCTAAGACTATACACCTTATAGAGATTATGTGTAGCTCTGAATTAAAGACCAGGAGCATTTGAGTAGGAATAAATGAAGAAAGGTTTTGATCTCTGATAGCATAAGTATGCGCATCCACAGTAGGAATGGAAGAGAATGGACATATCAATGTTTGAGCTGGCAAGTTGTATCACATGGAGTTAGTGAAAAAAATCAGTGAAATCAAACAGAAATCAATATTTCTAACTAGAAATGACATCTATGCAGTGAAGCTGACGAATCCAAGACAATCCATATTCCATCTATGTTACTGCCCATGCTCTGTAGAGTTGCTCTGGTGTGAATGTTGACTCTTCACCTGATATTTCTTCCAGCCTGCATACTCGCATTACATGATTCTAATAATCTTATTTATTATTTGATAAAAAATATATTTTCTATAACAGGTCCTGATCTTCCTGAGACAGAGATTGTGAACATGAGAAAAAATGTAGATGTGAATTGAAGAAAGTAATAACAGTAAATTTATTGGCATTTTTCCCTTCTCTCCCACCACTTTACACAATTCCTCAGTATCCGTTCTCTGTTCTTACTCCCTCTAAGGAAATTTTACTACTGTCCATAATTACTATCCTTTTTACTAATTTGCATGTTTCACTAGAGGTGTATTGCCTTCTTCCTCTACATTGCTTATGATAAAATTTAGACTTCTAGAACTACTGCTGAATTTGACTCGTGAATTACTTCCTTTTTTTCCTTTCCTTTCTACATAAGAATGAATTGGCTTTCAAAAAGATAGTAACAAAAATCTTCCACTAGTAGCCTGTACTTCCTTACCTGGTATCCTTTCATCTTTTGTCTCCCCTTTTGACAAAATTCAACCCCCTGGGTATATATTATTTTGTTCTTTTGTCTATTAACAACAGTATTGCAATCATTTGTGTCAAACCTCAGATAGGCCAACTGGTATATCAATATTTCATTTTTGTATAAAAATTTGATGTGTTAAGCTGTCTCTTGCAGTTCTGTGAAATCTAGCTGGAAACGTAGCACAATAGTTATCTCTTCACGTTATTCTTTGCTGCTGTCACAACAAAATAACATTTTATGCAGAGGAACATTGACTTTTTTTTCTTTGTGTCAGCAGATTTTGTGATATAGAACAATTGAAAGAGTTTTTTTCCCTTCACTGACTCTAAATGCAAAATACTAATTTCTTAAGAAAACAAATGCCCAGTGCTTTTCTCTTTTCTTTACTGTACAGCTGCTTACAAATAATGACATTTTAATTGAAAAATTCTATGAATTATGAAGGATGGTTACTTCCTATCTAAAATGTATGGATTGCAGAAGGAGAAAGTAAGAAACATTCTTTAGAAAATGGAAAAGGAAGCTGGAAAGGTTAATGATTTAATTTTACCTATTTAATTTTGAATTTTGCATCATTTCAAGGTTTGTCATCCTTTCTTAAAGATTTGCTGTCCTCAGAAATTGTACATTTACCTTTCTTTGTCTTCTTTATTTTTGTTTTCTACTTTCATAGTGCTAGAAAACTTTGAAGGCTTGAATCAGTCAGCAGTAATACATAGTGGTTGCTGAGAAAAAGCATAAATATTTATATGAATAACTATATGCATAATATCTTTCTCAACCTGTTACATGCAGACTTTGAGATATTTTTCCTAATCTTTTGGAATACTGTAATTGTATTATAGATTATACTAAAATATCAGCACGATATATGCTATTTTAAAAAGTTCCTTACGTATTATTAAAATTTTTCTGATTTTTAAGCTAAAATAATTGACTGCTTTTACTGTTTGGTAATTTCTAAATGTCTTTGCTTTAGAAAATGAAATTATACTAAGCTGTTTCAGGTATGTCTCATTAATTTGGTCAGTGATTCTGGATTTAGCTTTTGAACATTTCTTTTCAAATATCAATTTCTAAGGACTATTTACCTGGGTAGGCACGTCTGTATATGAACAGTTAGACTTAACTGAAGTTAGCCTAGTTTACAATTGCTATAATTTAAGTTAACAACCTATCAATATTTTAATTTTGTCAGTATAGATTTAGCTCAAGTTTTGCATTAAACATCTTGGCCACTTAAGAGCTGTATTTTTAAATAAGGCTGTGGTTTATAGCTGTTTATTCTGTTGAACCTAATACTAGGAAAGAACATAGAATTTAATCTAGTCCTCAGAGATCCATTTTAGCTATTAAGATTAGATGCAATTTTTATAATCTTCTATAGCTTGTCCTTTTTTTTGCCATTGGTAGTGGTGGTAAATTTTATCTTTCACCTTGTGACCCTTGTAGTAAAAGATCACAAACAATTTTGGCATTTTAGACCTTCTCAAAACACCACCAAGTGTTCGAGCACTTAGGAGCTATTTGGAACTTCACAGTGGGCAACCTTGTGATGTCAGAGTAGAAAGCGATTTGTCAGGTCATAGAAAGCCCCTTCCCCAGCAAGTCTGGCCTTGCCAAATTCCAGTACAATGAGGCACAAAGAAGAAATACAATCCCTAGCAGGGAAGCATAATGTATCCCTTTTTAGTTCTGTTGCATAAAACTCCATTTCCATGGCTTAGGCAATAAATTCTCTGTTTCTTATTCTGTCATATTTCACTCATGGTAATATTTATCTTCCTCATAGCATAATTTATGCTTTGTTGCTGGTTCTGGACACTGATTTCATGTCAGCTCATCTTTCTTTTTTCTTGTTTGTATTAGTCTTGTTTATATCTACTCTTTCTTTGTGGATTACATTTATCAAATCTTAATCCTGTTTATCTCCTCAAAATAATTATTCCATTTTATTGATAAAGTTTTTGAAATGGAAAGCCCAAAGCTCACTGTAATATTTCAGATGAGACTTACTCAGTATTGCATGGAAGACTGTAATTACTTGGCTTATTTTGTGAGCAATGTTACTGTTACCATACCTCATTAAAGCATTTTCCTCTTTTTTCATCCACAATGACTTTTTAGACTTAAGAAATTTATCGTCTGCTGTGATCTTCAGTTTAATTTTTCATAACACTGCATGTTAGTAATTTTAATCTTCTTTCTTCTCTTTATTATTCTTGCTTATTTAAAATTATTTCTATAAAAGATAAGATCAGAAAAATTTTGTTAAGAATTCTACGTTTAGAATAATGCCTGAGCATCCCAGCATAAAGATGAGTCCAACATAAGATTTGAATTGGAGTTAAATTCAGTACTATTAAACTCTTTGCCAATGATGTGGTTTGTCACTTGTTCTGTCATGCGGTTCTATGTTCTGGTTCCAAACTCTCCCCAAACTCTTTTTTTAAATCTTAGTTGTAATACAAACATCAAGATTTAGCTTAGACTCTGAGAAACTACTTCTAATTTATCTGGTGTCAGTTACGTGGAAGAAAATTAAATACCTTTAGTCCTCTCTGGACTCCATTGCCTATTGTCCATTGGCTGTTACCAGGCAACTTTCAATCTTGCTAGAATTTTTCTGGTTTGGAAACCAGACATATGCGCAGAGTATAGGCACATTTCAAAATTAGTAATATGTATTGGTACAAATATATTTATTTAATGAAGTTGCAGCCATTCTCTTATGAGTGATATAATATAGCTCCATGAATTGCAGAGAGGAACCAGAGCTGAAATATGAGTTTCATATTTTTTTTCGGGCATATGAGTTCCATATTTTATTCGGGCCTGGAGCCCGAATCAGGGATATCACCGGGCAACTCCCCAGCCTGGTGAAGGCCACAGACTACTACCCCCTGCTGATCTTCCACACAGGTGGGGAAGAAGCTGCATCCCGTAGTCTGAGGGGGATGAAGAAAGACTACAAGGCCCTAGGACGGTTGGTGAAAGAGTCTGGGGCACAAGTTGTTTTCTCCTCCCTCCTTCCATTTTCAGGTGATGACGTGGGATGGCATAGTAGGATTCTCTCTATTAATGCCTGGCTACGAGACTGGTGCTACAGGCAGGGCTTTGGGTTCTTTGATAATGGCTGGTTTTATAAGACACCAGGCGTGACAGTAATACATGGGAAAGGTTTATGTCGTAGGGGCAAAAGGGTTCTGGGACAGGAATTAGCAGGGCTCATTCGGAGAGCTTTAAACTAGATTCGAAGGGGGATGGGGTGGTAGCTGGGCTTGCACCACTGGGGCAACGCTCTAGTGTTGAGGTAGACCAGGAGGCCCCCCATCCCCCTGGGGTGAAATCAGGGGGTGAATCTGGGATGAAATCGGTGTGCCCAGCTCGCTCCCTGAAATGCCTGTACACCAATGCACGCAGCATGGGGAATAAGCAGGAGGAGTTAGAAATCCGTGTTCGGTCGGGGGGCTATGATCTAGTGGCAATTACAGAGACTTGGTGGGACGCCTCGCATGACTGGAATGCGGTCATGGATGGCTATGTCCTGTTCAGGAAAGACAGGCCGCTAAGGAGAGGTGGTGGAGTTGCTCTTTATGTGAGTGAGCAGCTAGAATGTATTGAGTTCTGTCCAGAGGCAGATCAGGAGCGAGTTGAGAGTTTGTGGGTGCGAATTAAGGGGCAGGCTGGCAGGGGTGATACTGTTGTGGGTGTCTATTACAGGCCACCGGATCAGGATGAGGATGGTGATGAGGCCTTCTACAGGCAGCTGAGAGCAGTCTCTCAATTACAGGGCCTGGTTGTTGTGGGGGATTTCAACTACCCTGATATTTGCTGGGAGGCCTACTCAGCCAGCCATCCCCAGTCCAGGAGGTTCCTCCAGTGCGTTGATGATAACTTTCTGAAGCAAATGGTGGATGAGCCAACTAGGAGAGGAGCGCTGCTGGATCTGATCCTCACTAACAAGGAGGGTCTGGTTGAAGCAGTGAAGGTTGAGGGCAGCCTTGGTTGTAGTGACCATGAGATGGTAGAGTTCAGGATCTCATGTGGCAGGAACAGAATAGCCAGCAGAATCGCAACCCTGAACTTCAGGAGGGCCAACTTTGGCCTTTTCAGGCAATTGCTAGGGGAAATCCCATGGGACAGGGTACTAGAAGGTAAGGGGGCCCAAGATAGTTGGTTAGCGTTCAAGGATTGCTTCTTCCGAGCTCAAGATCAGAGCATCCCAACAGGTAGGAAGTCAAGGAAGGGTACCAGGAGACCTGCATGGTTGAACAGGGAACTGCTGGGCAAACTCAAGTGGAAGAAGAGGGTGTACAGATCGTGGAAGGAGGGGCTGGCCACTTGGGAGGAATATAAGTCTGTTGTCAGAGGATGTAGGGAGGCAACTAGGAAAGCTAAGGCCTCCTTGGAATTAAACCTTGCAAGAGAGGTCAAGGACAACAGAAAGGGCTTCTTCAAATACATTGCAGGTAAAGCCAACACTAGAGGCAATGTAGGCCCACTGATGAATGAGGTGGGGGTCCTGGAGACAGAGGATAAAAAGAAGGCGGAGTTACTGAATGCCTTCTTTGCCTCTGTCTATACTGTTGGAAGCTGTCCTGAGGAGCCCTGGACCCCTGCGGCCTCAGAAGAAGTCAGGATAGAGGAGGAATCTGTCTTGGTTGATGAGGGCTGGGTCAGGGACCAATTAAGCAATCTGGACGTCCATAAATCCATGGGCCCTGATGGGATGCATCCGCGGGTGCTGAGGGAGCTGGTGGAAGTCATTGCTAGGCCACTCTCCATCATCTTTGCTAAGTCGTGGGCAACAGGAGAGGTGCCTGAGGACTGGAGGAAAGCGAATGTCACTCCAGTCTTCAAAAAGGGCAGGAAGGAGGACCCGGGTAACTATAGACCGGTCAGCCTCACCTCCATCCCCGGAAAGGTGATGGAGCAACTTGTTCTTGGTGCTGTCTCTAGGCACATCAAGGATAGGGGGATCATTAGGGGCAGTCAACATGGCTTCACCAACAGGAAGTCTTGCTCAACCAACTTGATAGCCTTTTATGAGGATGTTACCCGGTGGATAGATGATGGTAAAGCTGTGGATGTGGTCTATCTCGATTTCAGTAAAGCGTTTGACACGGTCTCCCACAGCATCCTCGCAGCTAAACTGAGGAAGTGTGGTCTGGATGATTGGGTAGTGAGGTGGATTGTGAACTGGCTGAAGGCAAGAAGCCAGAGAGTAGTGGTCAGTGGGACAGAGTCCAGTTGGAGGTCTGTGTCTAGCGGAGTTCCGCAAGGGTCGGTTCTGGGACCAGTACTATTCAATATATTCATTAATGACTTGGATGAGGGATTAGAGTGCGCTGTCAGCAAGTTCACTGATGACACAAAACTGGGAGGAGTGGCTGAGATGCCGGAAGGCTGCGCAGCCATTCAGAGAGACCTGGACAGGCTGGAGAGTTGGGCGGGGAGAAATTTAATGAAATATAACAAGAGTAAGTGTAGAGTCCTGCATCTGGGCAAGAACAACCCCATGTACCAGTACAAGTTGGGGACAGAGCTGTTGGAGACCAGCGTAGGGGAAAGGGACCTGGGGGTCCTAGTGGACAACAGGATGACCATGAGCCAGCAGTGTGCCCTTGTGACCAAGAAGGCCAATGGCATCCTGGGGTGTATTAGAAGGGGTGTGGTCAGCAGGTCGAGAGAGGTTCTCCTCCCCCTCTACTCTGCCCTGGTGAGGCCGCATCTGGAATATTGTGTCCAGTTCTGGGCCCCTCAGTTCAAGGAGGACAGGGAACTGCTAGAGAGAGTCCAGCGCAGAGCCACGAAGATGATTAAGGGGGTGGAACATCTCCCTTATGAGGAGAGGCTGAGGGAGCTGGGTCTCTTTAGCTTAGAGAAGAGGAGACTGAGGGGTGACCTCATTAATGTTTATAAATATGTAAAGGGCCAGTGTCAAGAGGATGGAGCCAGGCTCTTCTCAGTGACATCCCTTGACAGGACAAGGGGCAATGGGTGCAAGCTGGAGCACAGGAGGTTCCACTTAAATTTGAGGAAAAACTTCTTTACTGTAAGGGTGACTGAACACTGGAACAGGCTGCCCAGAGAGGTTGTGGAGTCTCCTTCTCTGGAGACATTCAAAACCCGCCTGGACGCGTTCCTGTGTGATATGGTCTAGGGAAACCTGCTCCGGCAGGGGGATTGGACTAGATGATCTTTCGAGGTCCCTTCCAATCCCTAACATTCTGTCATTCTGTGATTCTGTGATGATAGATTTATTGAAATACATAGCTGCTGTAACATTTCCAAAAATTTCCAATGTTATGTCATATTTTTCCCTGAAGTTAATCTTGTCTTTCTATAACAGTCAGTCATCGCTGCTGTATTGAAAAAAAAAGAGGGACACATTTGCCTCTGGCCCTCTTCTCCTTGTATGACAAAACCTGTAAACTTTGCCTGTTAAAGGTGCTGAAATACTTATCCAATTCATATGCAAAGACTGTATGAAAAACATCACAGTTTAAAATGTACTCCTTTGATGCTTCCTGTGTGTGCAAGCATGTTATTTAGTCTCACAAAAGAATAATTTCTTTTTACTAGATTTCAAGCACGATATTTTGGAAGGCACTAAACAATGTGCTAGTGTTCTTCGGATCTAAGCTCAGAAGTTTAGAAAACAATGTGTGATAGGGAAGCTGTCTCAGTTTCAGAAATGTTGTTCAGATAACCCAGAGATACACTGAATTCAAACCTAGGTACATATAAGAAGCACTGGCAAATCTCCATCTCTCTGGAACACTGCTTGTGAGTAAAAGAAAAAAGTGTTCAATCAGAAAGTGAATCTCATAAGCAATGCCTAACTTAACAGACTGAAAATCTCAGTTGCATCACTATCTCATTATAGAAATGCATGTGGATACAGTGTGTTCAGAGCGCTGCACACTTAAAGGTCACAGAGAACAACCAGAGGATTAGACCCATGGGATGTGAGGTGACACTTGCTCACCATCCAGTACAGCGGTGCTGTACAGCCAGAGTTAAACAGAAGGATCTGTTGTTAGGCAGCATGCGTTGGTACCTGAGATACTAAAAAAGAGAGAGGAAATCATGGCCTCATTGAATCTAATAGATTTTTTTCATTGAGTTCATGAAGCCAAAATTACCTTTCAGAAACGTAATAAATTTTCAAACTCTATTTCAATAGTTTTGAAACAATTTTTATTACAGTTTCAAGGAGAAATATTAGGTACTTTTGTTCTTCTTCAGGCATTCTTTGTCAGCAGAACTGCATCCATTGTACAGTTGTTTTAAATATAAGGTAATCATGATCTCTGTAAAGAGCTGCAAGAAATTTCTCCTTCCCTTCCCCAGCACCTCAGCTTAACCTTAGAATAAGGATTAGTAAGAGTGCTTCTGACAGTTAACCATAGATAGTTTGAATTTCTTCCTATCAACAGTAGGTCAGAGCTGTGTCTAAAGAAACGACAGAAATCCCATAGTACCATCAAGATTCCTGGGAGGCAATTAGCACCACATACATAACAATGAAGTTTGACCTCTATGATGCTCCCAACACATCCTTTTTAAAAATCTTAATTTATACATCTTAGTTTTGCAAATATTTCTATATGCATCAAGTTTTATTCATGTGAGTAATGTGAGACACGTTGGTATCTTATTCACAGGATTGGGTCATATCTGTCAACAAAGGACGAAAATGACTAATGTCAGGGAGGCTATGGAATGGAGTTTTTATTCTTCCAATAAATATGTATGTTCATAACATGATCTCTCTAAAATACAATAATAGTATTTACTGAGCAGATAATAATGGCAAAAATCTTTATTCTCTAGAACTAAAAAGATAAGGAAGAAAAGGAAATAATATCAGGTTCAAATACCATTTTATTTTTATTTATATACAAAACAATAAATGCTTGTAAGAGGTGATCAGTGCAAAAGGCTTCAATATTCCATACGGAAAGGGCTGAGAGAAAAAGAAAATCAAATAAATTAAGAAATAGCAGTCAGTCAGAAATAACTTAGTGGAAACCATACAATATTTCTGAAAGATGGAGTAACTCTCCAGTGTTTGATAGCATTATTTTTATATGCCTTCCAGTCACAACTAAAAAAGTCTTTTCTCCTTAATATATGCATCTCTTGAAATATATATTACACAGGAGGACAAAATCAAAGTCACTGTGGTACAAAGCAGATGGAAGCAAGTAAAGCCTTTTTAACAAAGTTAACCTAAGTCTCGCTTTAAAAAAAAGTGATGACTAACCTCACCTTCAAAATTTTTCCTACAAAAAATATCTACCTGACAGGGGATGGATGGCAGCCTCATATTACTTCTCTTGATCTCCTAATGGATTCAAACTGCATATGCAATTGTTTATTGTAAAATCATTGTTCTTCCTTCATCTTCTTTTCTTGGGCCCTATTGCTACTTAACCATTTACATGTTCTGTCTTCTCTTTGAGCCTATAAAGTCCTATAGCCAAGAATTTTTTTTTTACTTAGTGTCTAGCAAAATGGGTCCTGATCTAGCTAATGCTTCTGGTCACTGCAAAAAAATAAAAGATAAATGATAATTGTTTTATTTGTATGGATAATTACAGGACAACAAAGTGAAAGTCTTCACAGAGTCTGAAGTACCCTCACATCTATAAGATGGTTGGCTAAAATAGTTGAATTCTAATTCTTCTCGAAATGACAGAAAAATGTCAAGATGAGAAATAGACAAGTGGGTGGTAAATCAGGAGGAAGGATAAGAGGGATGATGCAACCTCAAATAAACCACTTTAAATTCTGCTTATTTTTGATTTAGCATGACCTTTAAGTCTGTTAATAAAACAACAGCATCTCTGAAATTGTTAATGTTAGTTTAATATCCTTTATGACAGTAAAAAATGGGTTGCGGCTATGGGCTGTGTCATTTGCTGGTGAATTAGATAAATCTTAAAGTTTGTTTTCTCACTGTATACTTAGCTTTTGCAGTTACCCCTAAGACATTGATCTATTGAAAAAGAGAAGGTATCATCTTTCAGGAGAAACATGTCATAAATATTTTGATAAAGTATTTATAATCCTCAAAACCAGATGCCTGTTCCATTAAGATTTTCAGCTGAGAAGGTTTGCTGACAAGAAACATGTTAAACAACTTCAAATTTTTTAAAGGAAGGACTCGCACTGCAAAATCAGATGCATTCTTCTATTAATCAGTCACAGCTGAGTGATTTTTTGACAGCAGGAGCATGCTGGACCTAATTTTATTGTCTTGCACTTTTTCTGATTAATAAATCCTGCGTAAGGTGAAACTTGAGTATAAAAGCAAATCACTTGCACAAAGTATAGGTAGGGCGAAGGGAGAAGAAAATAATTTGACATGTGCAGATAAAGGAAAATCCATGGGATTGTTTTCATACATACAAAAAACAGGGTTTTTTTGGCTGAGATAGTAATAGACAGCATTTAAACTCTCAGAAGTATTGTATAAATCTCCCCAAAGAATGTATATTACAGAAGCAGAGTATAGTATTTGAGATTTCACATATCCTTTGAGTGGTTTTTTGTATGTATTAAATGCCTTTTTGGTGGAAAGACAGACAAACACATGTCAAGGCAGGGCTCAGTAAAATGTCATATCACTACATTCATTCCCAGTTGAAGAGATCAACAGGATCATGTAGTCTAGGGTGCAGAAAGATACTGAGAGACTGAGAAACATAATCAGAAGAAAAGTTACTGACAGAAATTCTCCTCCTTAATATGCAAATTGGTGATACTTGATAGTGAAAGTCTTGCCATTCTGAGAATGCTGATGTCTCTGACCTCTTCTCACCAGTTCTTCCACAGCTCAGCAGTCTCTCAGATGTCACCTTGACAGGTACCCAATTGCATATTTGCCATTCATGTTTCTAAGGTGTTTGTGTTCTCTTTTGGGTGGATTAAAGACCTTTCTATCACTGTATATTGATGAAATGAATGAGAAAAACAAACGCAATTAGTCCACACTGGTAACTTCCAAAATACATTGTATAGTTACTGCTAATTTTGGATGACTTAAGTTTTGATTGTAAAACTAATGTTGTTTTAATTATGGTGTCACTGAAGACGAACAGGTCTATAATGAAGCAAAGCAGTCAAACAACAAAGACATACAGAACTGTAGTAAGATGCTTTGGTATCTAAGTTCCTCCCCCTCAAGTTTATTTGAGGCATTTTCACAGTTTTTTGATCATGTTCAGCTGATACCATCAGGAGAAGAGGAAGGAACTGCTGTAAATATGGTGGATGAACTTCTCTTTTTTTTATCTTGATACAGTTATCATCATGTCTGAGACTGTCAGTTATCTCTGGATTAATTATGGATATGAATCCTAGTTACTTTGAATAAGACTGGTGAAATAAATTCTACTGTGATGTGGTCAGATTTTCTCTGGGCCTTCGTGGGACTGCATTGTGTAAAATTGAAGAGCTCTGTACTTCTAAAAAATAAATTTTATGAAGGATTACCTAACAATAAAAGATTTTTGCTTTCCAGATCAGAAATGAATGCAACTAACAAAGGTAAGCCAAATATTTAAGAGAGAGTTCTTTGCCAAGCTTTTGCTGAATCCGCAAAAGAGAATACTTTTGGTTTTGGAAAAGAAAAAAGTGAACCTACAAAACTACTTTTGGTTGAGACATCACAAAGTGATTTTTATTCTTCTCTGTTTTTTTAACTAAATGAAAAAGTATGATGAAGATTTTAGACATTTCAAATTACTTTGTTGATCTGGAAAGAAAAGTGCATTTTAGAGTTGAGTAGTAAAAAGCATAAAGTGGAAAAATGGCAAAAACCACAGTATGTTAGACCCTGAAAACTAACTAGAGGTGTGTGAGAGAACAGTGAAAAAAACAGGAGTATCATTCAATCAGAATAGGGTAAATACTAAAGACATTGTAGCTACGGATCACAAAATAATTACATATTTTACATTTGCTTTTAAAACAGATGATGGCAGAATTTCATATTAAAGAACAATGAGAAATAAGAAACATTCCACAGTGACTTAAGGATGTTCAGTGGTGAAGAGCACTCAAGGCAGGTTAGCACTTATGCACAGCTTTGTTTTTCGCATTTTGCAACCTGGAGGACATCTGTAGCGCAGCTGCACTAGTCCCTCTGATTCAGAGTGCATATTGTCTTGTATCATCTGACTCCAGGACTATTCTAGAAATGTCCTGATGGTGACATCACTTTGCTGTTGTGTAGTCAACAGTTAAAATTTGGGAAAACAGTTTATGCAGTTCTAACCTGTGTGTTTATCCTCTGCTCACATACAAAATAAGAGATATTTTATTTATAATAGTCTAGGTTACTGTCACTGAGCTAGGCAAAGTATGTTAATTTTGTTCACACTGCAAATACAGGCATGCTTAGAGATATGGTAAGGAGTATTGCTAACCAGAGTAAGCTATGAACCTACATTAGATTACAGTTTCTCAAAGCACATAGTAGCAATGAAACTGAAGTTGAACCCAACATTGACAAAAATGCAGTATAGAAATAGACTCTGTTGGTACACTGGATTCTGCCAGAAAAACTATATAATTTTGGAGACTGGAACAACCAAATGTAATTTAGCATAAATTACATTTATGTAATTATTAGCATAATACTTTAGCAGACTTGTAACAACAGCTTCTAGTATTTATTGGCTGTTTTTCAGTTTAAGAAGAGCTGAGTGTACTTCTCAGCCACAGGACAGAGTTTATTACGGAAGACAATTGCAGAACTATGGATATAATAATGGGGGTATTCAAAGTGGTTTGTGAGACCCCATGCAGAATTCCTACAGATACAATCTCTGCTCAAGAGAACCTCACCTACATGAGAAATGAAAACTATCACAAACTCTTTTAAAACCAATGATGACAACGGTAGGCTTTATCTCCAATGCATTAAGGCTTGATGCATAACTGTCACCCCATAAATAACTAATAATCAGATGTGTAATACCTTAGCCATGACTAAAAGTTGCTTTAAAATGGGCTGGAAATTTAGATACACTGTTTTTTTGGTTGTTTTTTTTAATGCTTATCTTTCTTCACAAAATTTTGGGTATTTTTTTTTTTTCAGCAGACGTAAAGAGCACCACTGGTAAGCTCTAGATACACTTTGGGAGTCTTCCAGGAACAAGATCAAAGATAGGTAAACAAACAAGACTTTTTGCATCTGACCTACCTTTCTTGCTTCTTGCAAGGTATCTTCTAGCTGCAGCAAGAGAAATATTTGAAGTTATAATAAAATGAAATTGGTTTAATTATTTTAATTAAAATTATCTCATGAAAGATGGGCCTAACTAAAAGACATCACATGACCCCTAAGTAGTGTTATAGAATCAGACACTCCTCGGTTCCCATTCTTAATTTCCACTTGTCTCTGCATGTGAAGATGAATATTTGCCCATTGTGCATGGGGGTTGTCTTTCTTTCAGATTTTTACACACCAGAAAATTTGAGGATTACTAAGTCAGATGTCAAATGTTACTGCATCATGGCATTTCTACATTTAGAAACAAAGCTGAAAAGAGTTGGATATTCTTGCAAAAATGAAGTAGAGCTGTACAAATCCTGAACCATCTGAAGTCAGAGCTCAGTTTGATCCATTACTGTATTAGACTAAAGTGCAAATATTCAAGGAAAAATGTATTAGCCATATATATTCATAATTCTTTATTTTTCTGCAATCATTTAAGACAAAAGCTCAGGGGAATCAATTACTTGAACATGTTAGCAACCTAATGTTGTAGGTAAGGGTTACAGTATTACCCAATGGAACAGATGTGCTCCCAGTGAACTTAATACAAATTTTAGCATGAGCTTCCATAGAAGCAGTAGTCAGTACAATATTTGACATTCCTGCAATAAATGCAAAGGCAAAACCTGTTGTTGCGTTCACACTAAGTCTTTTACAAGTGTAGTGGATAGAACTTAAAAGGTGCTTTATGTACTTAAATATTTACACAAAGTCACTTTATTGTTTCTGATAGATATTGATATAAGCATATTGAAAAAAATATTTGAGACACATGAAAGAACTCCAGTCCCCAAAAAAGAAAGAAACCCATTATAGCATAAATTCATAGAACCGATATGAATGGACTTCTATTAACATGGGAAAACTGTATCTGTAGTTGTCAAGTTGCACGTCAAGACCTAGATGGACTCATTGTCAAGAAGTGCTTGTATGTTTTTTTACATTTATGCCATGGATTTATGGAACGGTGTGCCTTATTAATTTCATATTTGCATTATTTTGAAAGCTTTTTTAGAGCTATGCAATGTCTTTGAGGCTTTGAAAGGATGTTCTAAGTAAGGAAGAAAGGGGGATACTATCTATAATGTGAGAGTTTTGTCTTTCATTCATCTGTGTTTTTCATGTGATAAAGATCTTTCCTATCATCACAGTACCATTTTACCTTGCTTTTAGTTTTCATAACTTAGGCCATCACTATTGTCACCTCTGAGTTTGAGTCATGGCCTGTACACAGTCCTGTTTAGCACTGTAAAATATACTCATGCCTTAACAATTAAGACCATGACAATTGCAAGATTTAACAATTGTAATGGATTTACTGTGCAGAAAGCATGAAAATAAGATATCAGATTACCTACCTGTACATCAGTATTCAACAAAGGCGTGGGAAGTCATGTTATTCTCTTGCATTTTAGTTTCTTCTGTCTTCTTAAACAAGGAAGTTTAGAACTATTTATTGGAAGTCACTGCTCTTAAACGATTGTTTCCGCTTAATTATTTTTTCTTCTCTGCTTATCTTCTGATTTCCAAATATAGAAGTAGAGAAGGTTTTTTTTTTCTTTCTTTTTGGTCTCTGAAAATATATGAAGATTCATTGAGAGTAATGCTTCTTCTATGATTTTAATGTTACATTATCTATTTTCTGAGTCAGTTGCTGAATGTAAGATAGGTCCTAGGAGAAATTAGTCATGTGAACACATTACTGCTGCTTTAGGTGAGGATTACGGACACAAATCTGATCCTGTTGTAATCAAAGAGAGTTTGAGCCTGAATTCAGAGTGTTATAAAACACAAATATACATTAGTAATATCTGTGTACTGGTGAGGCCGCACCTTGAATACTGTGACCAGTTCTGGGCCCCGCACTTCAAGAAAGATGTTGAGGTGTTGGAGTGAGTCCAGAGGAGGGCAACCAAGCTGGTGAAGGGTCTGGAGGGTATGACCTATGACGAACGGCTGAGGGAGCTGGCGTTGTTTAGTCTGGAGAAGAGGAGGCTCAGAGGTGACCTTATTGCAGTCTACAACTATCTGAAGGGAGGTTGTAGTGGAGTGGGAGTCAGCCTCTTCTCCCAGGCAACTAGCACTAGGACAAGAGGACATAGAATCATAGAATCATAGAATCGTAGAATCATAGAATGGTTTGGGTTGGAAGGGACCTTAAAGATCATCTAGTTCCAACCCGCCTGCTACAGGCAGGGACACCTTTCCTCTAGACCAGGTTGCTCAAAGCCTCATCCAACCTGGCCTTAAACACAGCCAGGGAGGGGGCAGCCACAACTTCTCTGGGCAACCTGTTCCAGTGTCTCACCACCCTCACAGTAAAGAATTTCTTCCTAATGTCTAACTCTACCCTCTTTCAGTTTAAAACCATTCCCCCTCATCCTGTCACTACTTGTCCTTGTAAAAAGCCCCTCTCCAGCTTTCCTGTAGGCCCCCTTCCAATACCAGAAGGCTGCTAGAAGGTCTTCCCGGAGCCTTCTTTTCTCCAGGCTGAAAGGCCCCAACTCTCTCAGCCTGTCTTCATAGGAGAGGTGTTCCAGCCCTCTGATCATCTTCATGGCCCTCCTCTGGACTCACTCCAACAGCTCCATGTCCTTCTTATGTTGGGGGCCCCAGAGCTGAAAGCAGTACTCCAGGTGGGGTCTCACGAGAGCGGAGTAAAGGGGCTGTATCAACTCCCTCGACCTACTGGCCACACTTCTTTTGATACAGCCCAGGATACGGTTGGCCTTCTGGGCTGCAAGTGCACACTGCCGGCTCATGTTGAGCTTCTCGTCAACCATCAGCCCCAAGTCCTTCTCCTCAGGGACACTCTCAATCCATTCTCCGCCCAGCCTGTTTTTATGCTTGGGAATGCCCGGACCCACATGCAGGACCTTGCACTTGGCCTTGTTGAACTTCATGCGGTTTGCACAGGCCCAGCTCTCAAGCCTGTCAAGGTCCCTCTGGATGGCATCTCTTCCCTCCAGCATGTCGACCACACCACTCAGCTTGGTGTCATCGGCAAACTTGCCGAGGGTGCACTCAATCCCACTGTCCATGTCGCCAACAAAGATGTTAAACAGCACTAGTCCCAATACCAACCCTTGAGGAATGCCACTTGTCACTGGTGTCCACTTGGATATTGAGCCATTGACCGTAACTCTTTGAGTGCAACCATCCAGCCAATTCTTTATCCACCGAGTGGTCCACATAGCCTCAAGCTTCGCCAGGGGAGGTTCAGGTTGGACATTAGGAAGAATTTCTTCTCAGAAAGGGTCATTAGACATTGGAATGGGCTGCCCAGGGAGGTGATGGAGTCACCATCTCTGGATGTGTTTAAGAAAAGACCAGACATGGCACTTAGTGCCATGGTCTAGTTGACATGGTGGTGTCAGGTCAATGCTTGGACTTGATGATCCCAGAGTTCTCTTCCAACCTGATTGATTCTGTGATTCTTTATTGAATCATAGAATGTCTCAAGTGGGAAGGGACCGATAAGGATCATCTAGTCCAACTCCCTCCCTCTTGCAGGACCATGTAAAACTAAGCCATATGACTAAGAGTGTTGTCCAGATGCTCCTTGAACTCTAACAGTCTTGGTGCCTTGACCACTTCCCTGGGGAGCCTTTTCCAGTGACTGACCACCCTCTCAGTGAAGAACCCTTTCCTAATGTCCAATCTGAAATTCCCCTGGTGCAGCTTCATTTGATTTCTTTGTGTCCTATAGCTGAGATCAGAGAGAGGAGATCAGCACCTCCCTCTCTGCTGCCACCCTTGAGGAAGTTGTAGACTGCCATGAGGTCATCCCTCAGCCTTCTCTTCTCCAAGCTGAACAAGCCAAATGACCTCAGCTGCTCATCATAAGTTATGCCCTTGAGACCTTTTATCATCTTGGCCACCCTCCTCTGGACACACTCTAATAGTTTGATATCCTTCTTCTATTGAGGCCCCCAAAACTGCACACAGTACTTGAGGTGGGGCCACATCAGTGCAGTGTAGAGTGGCACAATCACCTCCCTCAACCAGCTAGCTATGCTGTGCTTCATGCACCCCAGGACACCGTTGGCCCTTTTGGCTGCCAGGGCACACTGTTGACTCATATTCAACTTCCCATCAACCCAGATCCCCAGATCTCTTTCCTCAGGGCTGCCCTCCATCTTCTCATCCCTCAGTTTGTATGTATACCCAGGATTACCCCCCCACACCTGGAGACTCCGGCACTTACTCTTCTTAAATTTCATACAGCTGCTGATTGCCCAGCTCTCTCATCTATCCAGATCTTGCTGTAAGGCCTCTCTACCTTCGAGGAATTCCACAGCTCCTTCTAATTTAGTATCATTGGCAAACTTATGTAATGTACATTTGATTCCTGTGTCCACATCGTTTATAAAAACATTAAAGGTCACTGGCCCTAAAATTGAGACCTGGCGAACCCCACTGGTGACTGGCTGCCAGCCTGATGTAAGCCTATTTACTATAACTCTGAGCCTGACCTGTCAGACAACTGTTCACCCAGCATATTATGGACTTGTCTAGCTGTATGCTGGACATTTAGTCCAGAAGAATATTGTGAGAGACAGTATTAGAAGCTTTGTTAAAAACCAAAACCACCACATCTACTTCCTTGCCTTCATCAACTAGATGGGTGACCTTGTCATAAAAGGAAATTAAGTTTGTTAAGCAGGACTTTCCCCTCGTGAACCTGTGCTGGGTATGACCAACAACTGCATTGTCTCTCAATTGTTTTTCCATAACTCCCAGAATAATCTTCTCCATAATTTTACCAGGCACTGAAGTGGGACTAACAGGCCTGTAATTACCATGTCTTCCTTCTTACCCTTCTTGAAAACTGGGACAACAATATTGTTAATATTATATTCCAAAGAGAAGTGAGAATAATTCTTGGTTGTATTCATACATTAATATCCTATTTATAATGCAAATTGAAAATCATCAAGGATAACAAAAAAGCCAACATCAGATATATTAGATTGGAACGGTTAAGAGATTTAATAGCAATGTATCGGTGGGTCAGATACTTTTATTTTCCTTTATAATAGACATGTAAAAATAACATGTGGTGGGTAGGTTTGCCCAGACTATTGACTAAGATGCAGAGATTTTTCGGTCAGACTTGGGGATTCATAAATGCAGCCACTTGTCTCCTCGTTGCCTTTTTGGTTGCAGCATAATTGGAGTGAACCTTTGTCTCATCTCATTACGCAATGCAGATGTACTTTCCCTGATGCCAAATGGCCCATCTGCCCTACCATTCTGTATTTCTTTAGATAATGTTTAACACTTTACAATAGACTACTACTGTACTCTTAAAAGCCTGAAACGAACCTTACTAATGTTAATTATTTGCAGCTGAAATGGTAAAATCTGCATGAGAAGAGTTCCTTCAATCTCTCTTCTGTTCTCAAGACGCCCTGTAGATAATGTTGCCCTTTACAAATATGCGTGAAATTTATATCACTCGTCTGTGTTTATCATTCTGCTCCCTAGAGGCTATGCATGTATATCATAAAAAGTATTTATCAATAACAGTTTATATGCTGTTCCTGGTTAAACTGGTGATATGACTTACATAATACAAATTCCAACAATATTTCTTAGCTTCACAAAGAGTATATTGATATTATACGGGTACCTGAAGAAATGGAGGTAAAGGAAGGAAAAATGTGATAGGCCAATTTATCAATTGAAACTCACTCTCTGCTGGTTGCTTTCTGCCACTTTTTACGAGAACTAAATAAATAGTCACACACACAAAAAAAAAAACCATGAGAAATTAAAGAGAAAAACTGTTATGTAGTCATACCACTAATGATGAATATTCAATTATAATACTGGAAAGTTCCACTAGAGTTATGTGGGACTACAGACAAGATTATGTGTAGGCTATGATTTGCAATGATGACCCTTGATCTGTATTCAGGTTACATTTGGTTGAATGGAGACACTAGTAGACTGTGTGGGTGGTAGACTCTGTCTCTGACTCAGAAAGGAATGAAAGATTTGTTTTCATGTAGACACACACACTTTTTAAGAACTACAGAAGTTAAGAGGTAGGAAATTACATCTCTGAACGTAAATTCATCCTGCTGTCAGTGGAGGACTTCTGTATAACATTTACTTAATCCTGCTGCCCAGACAAAGTTGTACCACTGAAAGCAACAGATATCCATCTGCTTCTGGGGACAAATGTTCTTCTATCACAACAGGAAGCCTATTAGAAGAAAATTTCTCCTGATATTCAAATGTTCCCTGTCTTGAATTAATCCTATTATGTCTACAAAGAACCCAGCTCATTTGAAATAATTCATAAATTTTCTTTTCATTATTGTCCTTCAGATCTCATAAACTCTTATTGTTTCTCCTGTGCTAGATTATACTTATCATCTTTTCTTCCCCACGTTTTGAGATATGTTTTGGCAGAATTAAAAACAAAAAATAAAGCACAATATATAGAGCACAGTCACTGATTGCCTTCAAAGTAAATATTCTTTCATTAGTATGGCTCAGGATAAATAAATAGGTATATATGGGGGACTGATATTAATAGGTGCATGCACGGAGCTGTAAATAGTAGTAACAAGATGAAATTAGGAACAAGAAATTTCAGTATGGATATCAAGAAAATATAGCAAGATATATGTTTGTATGCAGACAGAATTGCTGTAAACTCCATCATCTGAATCAATTGACAATGCAGTGGAAGAATATTAAAGAATATGGTGTACAGAATAACTTCAATGACAGAGAAAGGTGGACTAAATGACACAAGGAGTAGACCATTCAGGTCTCTTATTTATGCAATTCACTTCCTGAAATTCACAGAATCATAAAATCATGGAATCATTTTGGTTGGAAAGGACATTTAATATCATCAAGTCCAACCATTAACCTAACTCTACCTAGTCCGCCATTAAACAGTATCCCTAAGCATCACATCTACTCATCTTTTAAATACCTCCAGGGATGGTGACAAAACCACTTCCCTGGGCAGCCTGTTCCAATGCTTGATAGCCCTTTCCGTGAAGAAATTTTTCCTGATATCAAATCTAAACCCCTCCGGCACAACTTGAGGCCATTTCCTCTTGTCCTATCGCTTGTAACCTGGGAGAAGAGCCTAACACCTGCCTCTTTACAACCTCCTTTCAAGTAGTTGTAGGGAGCCATAAGGTTTCCCCTAAGCCTCCTTTTCTCCAGGCTAAATAACCCCAGTTCCTTCAGCCACTCCTCATAAGACTTGTGCTGTAGACCCTTCACCAGCTTTGTTGCCCTTTTTTGGACACACTCCAGCACCTCCATGTCTGTCTTGTAGTGAGGAGGGGCCTAAAACTTAACACAGTATTCGAGGTGTGGCCTCACCAGTGCCAAGAACAAGGGGACTATCACTTCCCTAGTCCTGCTGGCCACACTATTTCTGATACAAGCCAGGGTGCTGGTGACCTTCTTGGCCACCTGGGCACACTGCTGCCTCATATTCAGCCATCTGTCAATCAACACTCCCAGGTCCTTTTCCGCCAGGAAGCTTTCCAGACACTCTTCCCCAAGTCTGTAGCGTTGCATGGGGTTGTTGTGCCACAAGTGCAGGACTCGACACTTAGCGTTGTGAACCTCATACAGGTGGCCTTGGCTCATTGATACAACCTGTCGAGATCCCTCTGCAGAGCCTTCCTGCCCTCAAGTAGATCAACACTCCTGCCCCACTTGGTGTCGTCTGCAAATTTACTGAGGGTGCACTCGATCCCCTCATCCAGATCATTGATAAAGATATGGAATAGAACTGGCCTTAGTACTGAGCCCTGGGGAACACCACTTGTGACCAGTTGCCAGCTGCATTTAACTCTGCTCATGACAACTCTTTGGGCCCAGACATCCAGCCAGTTTTTTACCCAGCAAAGCATATGCCCATCCAAGTCATGAGCAGCCAGTTTCTCCATGAGAATGCTGTGGGAGACTGTGTCAAAGGCTTTACTGAAATCCAGGTAGACAACATCCACAGCCTTTCCCTCATCCAGTAAGTGGTCATCTTGTCATAGAAGGAGATCAGGTTAGTCAAGCAGGACCTGCCTTTCATAAACCCATGCTGACTGGGCCTGATCACCGTGCCCCATGATAGCACTCAAGATGATCTGCTCCATAATCTTCCCTGGCACCGAGGTCAGACTGATAGGCTTGTAATTCCCAAGATCTTTCTTCCAGTCCTTCTTGTAGATGGGCATCACATTTGCTAATTTCCAGTCACCTGGGACCCCCCAGGTTAGCCACAGCTGCTGACAAATGATGGAAACCACCACTGAGCTGGCAGACCGAAGGGCCTCACTAGCACACTGTCCCACAAACACTGGTGTGCCACCGTCAGGCTTGTCTCTAGCAAGCCCGTTTTTAATCCCTTCCTCCTTCAATACTAGTTTAAAGCTCTTTCAATGAGCCATGCTAACTCCTCTGCAAAGATCCTTTTCCCACTTTGAGACAGGTATACTCCATCTCCAGCCAGCAGGCCTGGTGTCGTGTAGATGGACCCATGATTGAAGAACCCAAAATCGTGCTGGTAACATCAGTCTCGGAGCCAGGTATTGATCTCCTGGCTCTACTTGTTTCTTCCTTCATCACACCCTGCCACTGGAGGGATAGAGGAGAATGCTACTTGTGCCCCTGACCCCTTAACCAGTCAACCCAAGGCCCTGAAGTCTCCCTTAATCGCCCTCTGACTTCTCATAGCTACTTCCTCGCTGCCAACCTGAAATATCAATAACAGATAATAGCTGAGGGCCTTACCAGGGTGGGAAGCTTCCTCTTCATGTCTTTAACCTGGGCCCCAGGGAGGCAGCAGGCTTCCCTGTGAAGTGGGTCCGGTCTGCATATCAGGCCACCTGTTCCCCTCAGGATGGAGTCTCACAAGACAATGATGCATCTTTTTTTTTTGCGGATGCTGTTTTGACACAGGGCTTAGGTCGACTTGACCTCGGCAGCACCTTTGAGCTAGCTGAACCATCCTCTTTGTTAGTGTCCTGGTCCCCTTGCAGACCCTCACACCTATTTATTATTCAGGAGCACCTGGGAAGGAGCTTACTGCCATTGCTCCTTATCCCTTAAGTCTCTCTGTTCAGTCATGTGGGGAGAGGACCGGGAATCCTCCTTGTCATATGCCCCGTCTGCCTGTCGGGCCTGTCCCAGGGATGGTAGGGTGCGATTTCCATAGTTTCTCTCTCTCTCTCTCTCTTTCACACTCCCTGATACTCCTCAAACTACTCACCCCCTTCCGGAGCTCGGTCACCAAGCAGAGGAGTTCCTCTACCTGGACGCACCCCCCACGGCTGTCCTCACTGCTGCCATCTGGTGCTGGTATGAGGGCAGGGCAGACCCTGAAGCAGGACACCCGCGTGGCAGCGTGCTCCCCCGGAGCTCTGTCTGGGAAGATGCATCGGTTCTGACGGGTGCAGAGCTTAGAGAGGCCGTGGCTCTCTGCTGGGTGGATACCATTGCTCCCTGGTCGAGTTGGCAGATCTCCCTGTGCGCCCTTCTGCACGAAACGCCGCACCATATCCTGTTTGCCCTCCCTGGTCGCAGCACTCCTCAAGGTCTCCCCTTGGCCTCCTTTTCTCCAGGCTAAACAACCCCAGTTCTCTCAGCCACTCCTCAGACTTGTGCTGTAGACCCTTCACCAGCTTTGTTGCCCTTCTTTGGACTCGCTTCAACACCTCCATGTCTTTCTTGTAGTGAGGGGCCCAAAACTGGTCACAGTATTCAAGGTGCGTCCTCACCAGTGCTGAGTACAAAAGGACAATCACTTCCCTAGTCCTGCTGGCCACATTATTTCTGATACAAATTGTCTCATAGCAAAAGACTTCTAATCCACATATCATGTCTCTGTCTTAAATACCAAAGATTTAGCAAAAGGTTTCTTAAGCAAAAATATATCTCTTCAACTGAAGTGATTAAAATATAATCAAAATTATAATGTAAGCATAGTTTATCTATAACAATGAAAAAAAACAGATCTGGAATTGTAAGCAAAGGCTATGAAACAAGGAAGTATTTACCTTGGATTAAAATGGGATATAAAGTTACTGTAACAATGACTCTAGGAGAGGATGTATTGTTTCAGACAAATGACAGTGAATTATGATATGATCTTTTGGCTACATATGACGTATATCAGATTATATGACAAATTATAACATTACTCTTTACAGAAGCCTGCCACTAGTGATGGAATAAAATGTTTCCTGTAGCCAGCTGACATCTGCAACAAAGCTGTGTGAGTATGCGCTTTTAAGGTTTGTTCCTTTAAAGGATAGGAGATTATGATAGTGTTCAGGCATTAACTGAGAACTAATTTAGACCTTCCTTTTTTTTTGTGACCCCCAAGTACCCTCTTTTAGACAAAAATCACAGAATCACAGAATGACAGAATGTTAGGGATTGGAAGGGACCTCGAAAGATCATCTAGTCCAATCCCCCTGCCAGAGCAGGATTGCCTAGACCATATCACACAGGAACACGTCCAGGCGGGTTTTGAATGTCTCCAGAGAAGGAGACTCCACAACCTCTCTGGGCAGCCTGTTCCAGTGTTCGGTCACCCTCACTGTAAAGAAGTTTTTCCTCATATTTATGCGGAACCTCCTGTGATCCAGCTTGCACCCATTGCCCCTTGTCCTGTCAAGGGATGTCACTGAGAAGAGCCTGGCTCCATCCTCATGACACTTGCCCTTTCCATATTTATAAACATTAATGAGGTCACCCCTCAGTCTCCTCTTCTCTAAGCTAAAGAGACCCAGCTCCCTCAGCCTCTCCTCATAAGGGAGATGTTCCACTCCCTTAGTCATCTTCGTGGCTCTGCGCTGGACTCTCTCTAGCAGTTCCCTGTCCTCCTTGAACTGAGGGGCCCAGAACTGGACACAATACTCCAGATGCGGCCTCACCAGGGCAGAGTAGAGGGGGAGGAGAACCTCTCTTGACCTGCTAACCACACCCCTTCTGATACACCCCAGGATGCCATTGGCCTTCTTGGTCACAAAGGCACATTGCTGGCTCATGGTCATCCTGCTGTCCACTAGGACCCCCAGGTCCCTTTCCCCTACGCTGGTCTCCAACAGCTCTGTCCCCAACTTGTACTGGTACATGGGGTTGTTCTTGCCCAGATGCAGGACTCTACACTTGCCCTTGTTATGTTTCATTAAATTTCTCCCTGCCCAACTCTCCAGCCTGTCTAGGTCCCTCTGAATGGCTGTGCAGCCTTCTGTTGTGTCAGCCACTCCTCCCAGTTTGGTGTCATCAGTGAACTTGCTGACAGTGCACTCTAGTCCCTCATCCAAGTCATTAATGAATATATTGAATAGAACTGGTCCCAGTACCGACCCTTGAGGGACTCCGCTAGACACAGGCCTCCAACTGGACTCTGTCCCATTGACCACCACTCTCTGGCTTCTTTCCTTCAGCCAGTTCACAATCCACCTCACTATCCGATCATCCAGACCACACTTCCTCAGTTTAGCTGCGAGGAGGCTGTGGGAGACTGTGTCAAACGCTTTACTGAAATCAAGATAGACCACATCCACAGCTTTACCATCATCTATCCACCGGGTTACATCCTCATAAAAGGCTATCAAGTTGGTTAAGCATGACTTCCCCTTGGTGAAGCCATGCTGAGTGCCCCTAATGATCCCCCTATCCTTGATGTGCCTAGAGACAGCACCAAGAACAAATTGTTCCATCACCTTTCCGGGGATGGAGGTGAGGCTGACCGGTCTATAGTTACCCGGGTCCTCCTTCTTGCCCTTTTTGAAGACTCGAGTGACATTTCTCCAGTCCTCAGGCACCTCTCCTGTTGCCCACGACTTAGCAAAGATGATGGAGAGTGGCCTAGCAATGACTTCCGCCAGCTCCCTCAGCACCCGCGGATGCATCCCATCAGGGCCCATGGATTTATGGACGTCCGGATTGCTTAATTGGTCCCTGACCCAGCCCTCATCTACCAAGACAGATTCCTCCTCTATCCTGACTTCTTCTGGGGCCTCAGGGGTCCGGGGCTCCTCAGGACAGCCTCCAGCAATATAGACAGAGTCAAAGAAGGCATTCAGTAACTCCGCCTTCTTTTTATCCTCTGTCTCCAGGGCCCCCACCTCATTCATCAGTGGGCCTACATTGCCTCTAGTGTTGGCTTTACCTGCAATGTATTTGAAGAAGCCCTTTCTGTTGTCCTTGACCTCTCTTGCAAGGTTTAATTCCAAGGAGGCCTTAGCTTTCCTAGTTACCTCCCTACATCCTCTGACAACAGACTTATATTCCTCCCAAGTGGCCAGCCCCTCCTTCCATGATCTGTACACCCTCTTCTTCCACTTGAGTTTGCCCAGCAGTTCCCTGTTTAACCATGCAGGTTTCCTGGTACCCTTCCTTGACTTCCTACCTGCTGGGATGCTCTGATCTTGAGCTCGGAAGAAGCAGTCCTTGAATGCTAACCAACTATCTTGGGCCCCCTTACCTTCTAGTACCCTGTCCCATGGGATTTCCCCTAGCAATTGCTTGAAAAGGCCAAAGTTGGCCCTCCTGAAGTCCAGGGTTGCGATTCTGCTAGCTATTCTGTTCCTGCCACATGAGATCCTGAACTCTACCCTCTCATGGTCACTACAACCAAGGCTGCCCTCAACCTTCACCTCTTCAACCAGACCCTCCGTGTTAGTGAGGATAAGATCCAGCAGCGCTCCTCTCCTAGTTGGCTCATCCACCATTTGCATCAGAAAGTTATCATCAATGCACTGGAGGAACCTTCTGGACTGAGGATGGCTGGCTGAGTTGACCTCCCAGCAAATATCAGGGTAGTTGAAATCCCCCATGACAACCAGCCCCTGTAATTGCGAGACTGCTCTCAGCTGCCTGTAGAAGGCCTCATCACCCTCCTCATCCTGATCGGTGGCCTGTAATAGGCACCCACAACAGTATCACCCCTGCCAGCCTGCCCCTTAATTCGCACCCACAAACTCTCAGCTCGCTCCTGATCCGCCCCTGGACAGAACTCAATACATTCTAGCTGCTCACTCACATAAAGCGCAACTCCACCACCTCTCCTTAGTGGCCTGTCTTTCCTGAACAGGACATAGCCATCCATGACCACATTCCAGTCATGCGAGGTGTCCCACCAAGTCTCTGTAATTGCCACTAAATCATAACCCCCCGACCAAACACGGGTTTCTAACTCCTCCTGTTTATTCCCCATGCTGCGTGCATTGGTGTACAGGCATTTCAGGGAGCGAGCTGAGCACGCCGATTTCACCCTAGGGGGATGGGAGGCCTCCTGGTCTACCTCAACACTAGAGCGTTGCCCCAGTGGTGCAAGCCCAGCTACTACCCCATCCCCCTTTGAATCTAGTTTAAAGCTCTCCGAATGAGCCCTGCTAATTCCTGTCCCAGAACCCTTTTGCCCCTACGACATAAACCCTTCCCATGTATTACTGTCACGCCTGGTGTCTTATAAAACCAGCCATTATCAAAGAACCCAAAGCCCTGCCTGTAGCACCAGTCTCGTAGCCAGGCATTAATAGAGAGAATCCTACTATGCCATCCCACGTCATCACCTGAAAATGGAAGGAGGGAGGAGAAAACAACTTGTGCCCCAGACTCTTTCACCAACCGTCCTAGGGCCTTGTAGTCTTTCTTCATCCCCTTCAGACTACGGGATGCAGCTTCTTCCCCACCTGTCTGGAAGATCAGCAGGGGGTAGTAGTCTGTGGCCTTCACCAGGTTGGGGAGTTGCCTGGTGATATCCCTGATTCGGGCTCCAGGCAGACTAAAGACCTCCCTGTGATGGGGGTCAGCTCTGCATATTGGGCCCTCAGATCCCTTTAGGAAGGAGTCTCCAACCACTAAAACTCTTCTCTTCTTCCTTGTGGAGGAGGTAGCTATACGCCTGTCAGGTTTTTCTGACTGTGGTGGGACCTCTGATATAGGTTGCCTCTCCACCACATCCCCATTGGACCGGCTGTATTCCACTAGGGCTTCATATCTATTGCTCAGAGGCACCTGTGGAGGCAAGGTAGGCAAGGAGGGCACTCGCCTTTTGCCACGGCCATAGACTTGCCTCCGCTCACTCCTCTCCTCTAGGTTATTGTTTTCCACCTGAGAGGGGCAGAGTACAGGGGTCCCTCGATCCTGGGAGCTCTCCGGCAGGTGCTCCCATTTTTGTTGCAGGCAAGGCAGAGCCTGGCTCCACCAGTCTATCTCCATTTCAGCCTCCCGAATGCTCCTAAGCCTTTCTGCTTCGGCTTGAAGCCTTTCAACCTGACTTTGCAGCTGTGCCGCTCGACCGAGCAGATCATCTACCTGCTCACAGCGCACACAGCCCCCTGTCACCACAGAGACGCTGTAGCATTCCCTGCAGCCTGCGACCTGCACCATTGCCTCCTTCCGTGGGAGCTCTGTCTGGGTTCCCACATCCATTTTGGTCTTCTTCCGCCAGGTAGATACCATTGTTCTTTCACTGAGCTGGGAAATACCTGTTGGTGACACCCCTGGTTCACAGCTCCTTGGCACCTTCCTCGCCTTGTGCACTGGGAGGGAGTCAGTGCCCTCCCCAACGAGCTGCAAATGGCTGCGGCCTCTCCCACCTTGGAACACACCCAGTCACTGCTGACTCCCCCTGTACCCTCTGGTCAGGGACTAGTCCCTGTCCTCCAGGAGGCTTTTTATCACCCAATCAACAGGGGGTGGTGCTACGCCCCCTCCTCTCCTGATTCGTTGCCGGGAACTTCCGGGTCCGGGGTGGAGGGGGAAGCAGCTCAGGGCTGCTGCTCGGGGGGCCCAGAATATGAAAACCGCCCGGTTACAGCTCGATGCCACCCTCGCCCCCACACTCACCCCAGTCGCTGCCGCCGCTGCCGCCGCTATCAACGGCAGCAATATTCAATATTCAAAGAGAAATAATAATTTCGAAGATGTAGAAAAAATGACCTGCATTAAGACAACCTATTGTGCAAGCATGTGCTTGTGTGAGGGCTACAATAGAAAATACGTTCATTAGGACAGTATTACTTCTGCAAGGGATTATTTTCTATTAACAATGAAATATTTAATTTTGTCATAGAGAGAAATGTGCATGTGTTTGCTTTGATAAGAAGGGAGAGGAGCAATCCATGTGTAAGTAACCAGATAATGCAAGAAAATTTGGTAATTTTTTTTTATGAAATTAAGATTATAAGTTCTGCCCTCAAATATTACCTGCACCATTAGGTTTAAGGAAATTCATCCAGTTTTGGAAACAAAAATCAAGAAGGTCAAGGCCCAAGCCAGGTGAGTAAAGAACGGCCAAAGAACTGACTGCATGTGTAAAAGATGGTCGTGATATTACTACTAGCTATAGATTAAAAAGGTGCTGAAAACTAGTCAGTAAAGCAAGCTAAAAGCACAGAATCACAGAATCAGTCACGTTGGAAGAGACCTCTGGGATCATCAAGTTCAACCTTTGCCCTGACACCACCATGTCAACTAGACCATGGCACTAAGTGCCATGTCCAGTCTTTTCTTAAACACATCCAGAGATGGTGACTCCACCACCTCCCTGGGCAGGCCATTCCAATGTCTAATGACCCTTTCTAAGAAGAAATGCTTCCTAATGTCCAACCTGAACCTTCCCCGGCGAAGCTTGAGGCTGTGTCCTCTTGTCCTAGTGCTAGTTGCCTGGGAGAAGAGGCCGACTACCACTTCACTACAACCTCCCTTCAGGTAGTTGTAGACTGCAATAAGGTCACCTCTGAGCCTCCTCTTCTCCAGACTAAACAACGCCAGCTCCCTCAGCCGTTCCTCATAGGTCAGACCCTCCAGACCCTTCACCAGCTTCGTCACCCGCCTCTGGACTTGCTCTAACACCTCAACATCTTTCTTGAAGTGCGGGGCCCAGAACTGGACACAGTATTCAAGGTGCGGCCTCACCAGTGCTGAGTACAGAGGGACGATCACTTCCCTAGACCAGCTGGCTACACTATTCCTAATAGTGGCCAGGATGCCATTGGCCTTCTTGGCCACCTGGGCACACTGCTGGCTCATGTTTAGCCAGCTGTCGATCAGCACCCCCAGGTCTCTTTCCACCGGGCCGCTTTCTAACCACTCTTCCCCCAGCCTGTACAGCTGCATGGGGTTGTTGTGGCCGAAGTGTAAGACCCGGCACTTGTTCTTGTTGAACCTCATGCCGTTGGTCTCGGCCCATCTATCTAACCTGTCCAGATCCCTCTGTAGGGCCTTCCTACCCTCCAGCAGATCAACACTCCCACCCAGCTTGGTGTCATCTGCAAATTTGCTGAGGGTGCACTCAATCCCTACATCTAGATCATCTACAAAGATATTGAACATCACTGGTCCCAGAACTGAGCCCTGGGGAACACCGCTAGTGACTGGCCGCCAGTTGGACTTTGCCCCATTCACCACCACTCTCTGGGCTCGGCCATCCAGCCAGTTTTTAACCCATCGAAGAGTCCACCCATCCAAGCCCCAGGCAGCCAGTTTGTCTAGGAGGATGCTGTGGGAGACAGTGTCGAATGCCTTACTAAAGTCTAGATAGACTACATCCACAGCCCTGCCCTCTTTTACTAAGCGGGTTACTTGGTCATAGAAGGAGATCAGGTTGGTCAAGCAGGACCTGCCTTTCATGAATCCATGTTGGCTGGCCCCGATGCCCCGATTGTCCTGCATGTGCCGTGTAATGGCACTCAGGATGATCTGTTCCATCACCCTGCCTGGCACCGAGGTCAGGCTGACAGGCCTATAGTTCCCTGGATTGTCCTTCCGACCCTTCTTGTAGATGGGCGTTACATTTGCTAATTTCCAGTCAGCTGGAACTTCTCCAGTTAACCAGGACTGCCACTAGATAATCGAGAGTGGTTTGGCAAGTTCATTTGCCAGTTCCTTCATTACTCTGGGGTGAATCCCATCCGGGCCAATAGCCTTGTGTGTGTCCAATTAGCACAGCACGTCACTAAACATCTCCTCCTGGATTACGGGGGGTTCACACAGCCCCCCATCCCTAACTTCAGGCTCTGGGGGCCGAGTCTCCTGAGGACAACCGGTCTTGACATTAAAGACCGAGGCAAAGAAGGCATTGAGCACCTCTGCCTTTTCCTCATCCCCTGACACTTCACTACCCTCCTCATTCAGCAAGTGGTGGAGGCTCTCCTTGACCCTCCTTTTGCTGTTGATGTATTTGTAGAAACTTTTTTTGTTATCTTTGACCGTAGCAGCCAAATCAAGTTCTAATTGAGTTTTGGCCCTTCTAATCTTCTCCCTACAAGATCTGGCAACATCCTTATAGACCTCCCAAGTTACCCGACCTTTCTTCCAGAGCAAAGAGCCTCTCTTTTTTTTCCTTAAGCTCTAGCCTAAGTTCTCTGTTTAACCAGGCCGGTCTTTCTCCCCGATGGCTTGTCTTCCTACACATTGGGATGGCCTGTTCCTGAATATTTAGCAATTCCTTTTTAAAGCACATCCAGCCTTCCTGGACTCCTTTGCCCTTCAGGACCGACTCCCAAGGGACTCGGTCCACCAACTCTTAAACAGGCTAAAGTCTGCCTGCCAGAAATCTAAGGCAGAAGTTCTGCTCTTGCCCCTCCTTACTTCCCCCACTATCGAAAACTCTTAACATTTCATGGTCACTACTCCCAAGACGGCCACCGACCCTCACATCTCCCACTAGTCCTTCTCTGTTCACAAACAACAGGTCAAGCAGGGCCCCTCCTCTAGTGGGCTCATTTACCACTTGCATGAGGAAGTTGTCCTCCACACATTCGAGGAGCCTCCTAGATTGCTGCCTCTCTGCCATGTTGTGTTTCCAGCAGACGTCCGGCAAGTTGCCCACGAGTACAAGGGCTGGCGACTGGACGGCTTCTGACAGCCGCTTGTAAAACGCCTCGTCCGCCTGCTCATCCTGGTTGGGTGGTCTATAACAGACTCCCACCATAATGTCCGCCCTGCCGACCTTCCCCCTGATCTTCACCCATAAACATTCAACCTTGTCATCCTCATCATCTTCCTCAATTTGGACACAGTCCAAGCACTCCCTAACATAAAACGCTACCCCACCACCTCTCCTGCTTTGCCTGTCCCTCTTAAAGAGCTTATAGCCATCCATAACAGCACTCCAGTCATGAGAGTCATCCTACCACGTTTCTGTGATGGGAACCACATCATAACCTTCCTGCTGTACAGTGGCTTCTAGCTCTTCCTGTTTGTTGCCCATACTGCGTGCATTGGTGTAAACACACTTCAGCTGGACTAACTGTCTTGCCTCCGATGCAGGCCTGTCGCCCCTAGGTTCATTTGTGGTTGCCCTGGTCTTATCCCCCTCCCCCATCGAACCTAGTTTAAAGACCTCTTGATCAGCCCTGCCAACTTCTGGGCCATAACCCTTTTCCCCTTCTGACTCAGGTGTTCCCCATCCGGCATAAGCAGGCCCGGTGCCATGAAAGCCGCCCCGTGGTCAAAGAACCCAAAATCCCACCTACGGCACCAGTCTCTTAGGCACGTATTAATCTGTTGTATTTTCATGGTCCTTTCGCTATTTTCTCCTAACACCGAAGGAATTGAAGAGAATACAACCTGTGTATCTACCCCGTTCACCAAATGCCTCAGGGCCATGACGTCCCTTTTGATTGCCCTGGGACTTCTCCCTTCAATCTCATCCCTACCCACCTGGAATACTAATAGTGGGTTCTAGTCAGAGGGCCTCACCTATTCAGGAAGCCTCCTGGCAACATCCCTTACCCGAGCCCCAGGGAGACAGCAGACTTCCCTGTGAGTCGGGTCTGGCCTGCACATGGGGCCTTCCGTTCCCCTTAGCAGGGAGTCACTTATGACAATTACTTTTCTCCTTTTTGGAGCTGGTTGCAACCCTCCTACTTGGTTGCTTCTATTCATGTAGCCCCTTAGAATGTCCTTCACCTAGATTCATGTCTTCCTGACGCTCAGGAAGACGCTCAGGTTCCAGCACCTCATACCTATTCTTCAGGGGGACACGGGGAGGGGAGGAAGGTCGGGATGGGATTCTCCTATCACCCCGAGCAGGGACCTGCGTCCATTCCCCCCCATCCCCTAAGTCTCCTCGTGCTCCAATATCCACATCTTGTCTAGAACTCTCAGTAGGACTGATTTCCCACTGACCTTTACCATTCAGCGTGTAGGTAACATGGAAAAGTTTGCCTTTTTAAGATTAACTGATCTGAAAAGCTTTTGTTGATCATTGCTGTGTATGTGGGAACTAAAATATTCCCTTAGTCTGTTTTGTCCCAATAGTGCCAAAGCAGTCTGCAGTTCTTTCAAGAGGTGTGATGTTGTATGATGCCTGTAAGAAGTGAGTCAATATCATTAACCTTTCCTAAATTCCCTCAGCACAAACAGGTGCACTGTGTTTCACAGGAATAACTTTTCCCATGTCCAAAAAATATTTGTCTTATATTAAACTAGGCAAGTCTGAAGATCCAGCAAACTACAGACCAGTCAGCCTCACCTCCATCCCTGGAAAAATGATGGAGCGGCTCATTCTGGAGGTCATCTCTTCTTCTCATGGAAGAGAAGAAGGTTATCAGCAGTAGTCAGCATGGATTTACCAAGGGGAAATCATGCTTGACTAACCTGATAACATTCTATGATGTTGTGACTGAATAGGTAGATGCAGGGAGACCAGTAGATGTAATCTACCTTGATCTTAGCAAGACGTTTGACACAGTTTCCCATAACATCCTCATGAGCAAGCTCAGGAAGTGTGAGGTAGAAGAACAGACAGTGAGATGGATTAAGAACTGGCTATACAATAGAGCCCAAAGAGTAGTAATCAATGGTGCCAAGTCCAGCTGGAGACCTGTAACTAGTGGAGTCCCCCAAGGATCAGTGCTGGGTCCAGTCCTGTTCAACATCTTCATCAACGACCTTGATGAAGGGACAGAGTGCCTTCTCAGCAAATTTGCTGATGATACGAAGCTGGGAGGTTTGGCTGATACACCTGAAGGCTGTGCAGCCATTCAGCGTGATTTGGACAGACTGGAGAGCTGGGCAAAGAGGAACCTAATGAGGTTCAACAAGAATAAGTGCAGAGTCCTGCACCTGAGAAGGAGTAATAAAAGGCACCAGTACAGGTTAGGAGGCGATCTGCTAGAGAGCAGCTCCATGGAGAAGGACCTTGGAGTCCTGGTGGACAACAAGTTATCCATGGGACAGCAATGTGCCCTTGTGGCCAAGAAGGCCAATGGTATCCTGGGGTGCATTAAGAAGAGTGAGTCCAGCAGATTGAGGGAGGTCCTCCTTCCCCTCTACTCTACCCTGGTGAGACCTCACCTGGAGTATTACGTTCAGTTCTGGGCTCCCCAGTTCAAGAGGGACAGAGATCTACTGGAGAGAGTACAATGGAGGGCTACGAGGATGATTAAGGGACTGGAACACCTGCCTTATGAGGAAAGGTTGAGAGACCTGGAGCTTTTTAGTCTGGAGAAGAGAAGACTGAGAGGGGATCTGATTAATGTGTATAAATATATGAAGGCTGGGTGTCGAGGAAAGGCGCAACCTCTTTTCACTTGTACCCTGCAATAGAACAAGGGGCAACGGATGCAAGCTAGAGCACAGGAAGTTCAACCTCAACATGAGGAAGAACTTCTTTACTGTAATGGTTACAGAGCACTGGAACAAGCTCCCCAGAGAGGTTGTGGAGTCTTCTTCTCTTGAGACTTTCAAGACCCGTCTGGATGCGTTCCTGTGTAACCTGCCCTAGATTGGTCCTGCTCTGGCAGGGGGGTTGGACTCAATGATCTCCAGATGTCCTTTCCAACCCCTAACATTCTATGATTCTATGATTCTATGATCTTTCCTCACCCCTTGTTACTTAGTCCATGATGCCTGTTTCCTCAGACACGCTGCCCAAGAAATGACCTATAGTGATGAAGACACAATTGAATCCTAAAGATTCTTTATTGGCTGTATTTGCTCATGTTGTTTCCAGTCATGGCAGTTCGGAAAGCAACGGATTCATAGAGGCCCCAGTAAAGCCGGCAGTGCACTTAAAGATGAATAGCAGTTTATCAAGGCACTAATTCATGCCTTTCCATGCCTCTCCCCAGTGATCATGTTCCTTCACAAATGCTGTTACTATTTAAAGAAATACTGCTTTAACAAGGCAAAGTTCCTAGGGAGAGGTTATATTTCACTACACTTCCAGAGTCTTTTGGAGGGGAAAAAAAAAAAAAAAAAGGCAAATATACTCTTTTTCAGGTTTATAGCAATTATACCCATAATAGCCATTTTCAAGAACGAGCACATAAGCACTTGGAACAACAAAAGAAAAATTGTGATAGATACTACATTCTGCAAGACTTTCCTAAACTGCAAAAAGCCAACCAGCCTCTGTCCCTGACAGATGCTCTCAGGAATGAGTTAGGAGCCCTTGTCCCATCTGAGACAATGCAAAGTCCTGAGCAAAAGTTCAGAAATATACTGGCATTCCACTATTCAATTGGTGAACCTGTTGTTCTTGAAACACTTCCAGAGACAGTATTGGTTGGTGCTTCTTCCACTGTGAGCTGAGTCAGGTATAGTAAATCATCCCCAAAGCCTGATTTCTTAGGGCATAATCAGCTTCTTTTGTATTACTAATTTTGTTTCAGAAAAGTCAAAACATGTTTTTTATGCACACAACTGTCAGGGACTTTGTAAGCCTCTTTGTTCATTACTGACTTTCCCAGAAAGGTCTTTTAATCTAGTTCATTTGATTAAAATTAAATACTCGAATTTTACAGAGACTGTATGTGATAATGTTGGTTTCACGTAAATTAGCTAGCAAGCTTAACCCTTAACACTCCTCTATGTAACACTATCTTTCCGGATCTTTGAGTAATAATAGTCTGTGTGGTATATACACTTAAACAACTGAAACGGAAAATAAATTAAATACTTCTATCTTCTTTCCTTGCTAATCTTAACACCCCAGCTGAGAGTACTCATTGTTGCGTCTTGAATATGCTCTGTAAATTCTTTATGTGCATGTATAATATCCCAGGAAAATGGTTTCATTCTTTCAGCATTTGCTGTCTTTCAACTCTGAAAAGATTCTCCCTTTTCTTGAAAAATAAGTATAAGATGTTATTTTATTTGCAATGCTTTTCTATCTTAATTTCAAGGTGAAATGGAAAATGGTTTGCATCTGTTGCAGAAGTCAAAACTACAGCAGCTAAAACTTCTGTGTCTTATGAAAGCAGATTAATTTCAGATCAGTTTATTGTGAATACAAAGTGACATAGAACAAAAGAAAAAGATTGTATAATCAACAGTTGAAATATTGATGAGACGCTAATCGACACATTATCTTTTCTACCCTCAAACATTCATGGTACTGTCATGGGTGTTAAGAGGACACTTGTTCATTCATTAAAGAAAAATAAAAACATAGAGCATTAGCAGTCGTTATCCCATATTAGTCCAAAAAGAACAGTAACAGAAACTAAAACTGCCTTATGCTGTTCTTTCCCCACAGTGATGCACAATCTTTGGTAGTAAACACAAGTAACACAGGAGCAACCACGCATAGCCTAATTGAGAATACTAGGTTGTATGTGAGTGTGCTTGTTTTTCTGGTAAGATGTACTTTGTTCTAATGATCTTATTCTGTGATCCCACACTTGTAAAGATTTCTGCAAAAAATGATCTGTTAGTTTTCATATCAAAACCTCAGTGTTTAGTTTGGTGAAAGTCTCCTTTATTATAGCCAATGTTGTAATGCCAGGGTTTAAAAGTCAGCTTCTGTCTGTTGTAAGAAGCAATTGCTACCTTTGCTGTGCAAGAAATTTATATCCACAGAGCAACTTTGGGTGCCTAGAGAATGAACTGATTTCATTGCCTACAAATGAGGTTCACAGATCTTCTAAAACACATATGTATATAGTTTACATTAATACTGGAGATGATTAAACAAGGCTATAAAGAAGAAAATATTCTCACATAAGAAAAAAAATTACATCAGTATTAAATCCACCATGGAATCAGAAATTCTAAAGGTCATTCAAACCTTTAGAAATTATGAACGTTTCAGCATTTGCAGCTTCAGCCTTGACTCTAACAGAATCCTTATACTATTGTCATTTTGAGATCCAGGCTGTTAATGGGTGAATGAAGCGTCTCACCCAGGAATCTGGCTCAGAAGGCCTGTCTTTTTGGCTTCCTTTATAATATACTGGGGCAGGCAGGCAGCATAAATGCTCAGTAGAGAGTGGTCCCACACAGACTTCTCAATAGTCTATTCTGTGAATGTCTATCAGAGGCAGAGTTCAAAGCAGCCTAACTTGTCCAGGGACAGGCATCATGCTTGGACTTTGAAAAAAGGAGCAAAAAAGCTTTATTCATTTATTAACTCCGTAATCTCTAAAAGCCAGCTTGCCTGACTCCATCTTGTATCCTGTTGTGCTTAGTCCAATCAAAATCTACCTCCCAGCAAGGACTGAGGAGGGACATTTGACATTTGCTTATTGGATGAACCATCACCAGAATGGATGTGCTAAAAAAGGCATCCAATTCCTGCTAACGCTCTTTTTCTCCTGGGAAGGATACCTACTCATACTGGAATATTTCCAGCCTTACCCTGCAGTTCTGGGTAAGTGGAATATTGTTGTGCATGAGCTAAATCTAGGCTCAGATGTGGTTCAAGTAACTAAATTTAATTCACCCATCTAAAAGCAGACTTTTGATCTCAGTCAATCAAGTCTACTCCAACTAGAGTCAGTATGATAGAAGAGCATTTTCACAGAGTGACTTGTCCCATCCTACAAAAGATACAATAAACTGTCTCTGGTGTGCTTGTTCTCTCCATTGACTGGAAGGGCTCTAGACAGCTAGTCTCCATGCTTTTCTACATTTGAATTCCTTAAATTAAATGTAATTAATGCCAACTAAAGTGCTTAGCTTTCTGCACAGTTAAACATGTTTTCACCCCTTTCCTCTTTTCTTTATTAAAGATATTGTACAGTGCTGCTTGATGATTTGCATTTGACTAGCAAGGTCCAGGCAAAAGAAGAGTGCAATTTAGCTAGAAAACTAGGTTTCATGTTTTGGAACCCCAATCCTGAAAAGTTATTCTAATAGAGCAAGTGAGCATTCCTTTTGCATCTATACTATAGGTTCAAGTTGCATACAGTTTTCTAAAATTTGTTTAAAGCTTTTGCTCTACCAGGTGAAAAGTCTTCTCTGTCTCTTTTTGCTGTCAATAGTTAGAATAAATTGTCTTTCACAACGGGTATAGATTCAAAGCACTGTAGGAACAGAAAAGAAAACTTGCAGAATCCTGTGATCGTTGCACAAGATGTTAGTAAAATATTATCAGTTTTACAGTCACAAAAATTCTGTGAAATAGTCTGAATCTATAGCCGAGTCAAAGAGAACATTAGTGTGGCAGGAGCACCCTCCTCCATCCCCCTGATGAAGACCAGGTCTTTTAACAATGGCAGCCTCTGGCTTTTTTTCACTCCCTTATTTTTCACACCTCTCGCATCACACCATGGCCGCTGCCAGGTATGCACTCTGGTCAGGCACCAACCACCACTTACTCCTCCTGGTGACGGGAATAAGAAAGGTGGGACCCCTTGGTCAACAGGCAGGGTTCCCAGCCAATGGGGCACCTCGGCCCAGAGGAGCTTCTGGACCATGACCAATAGATGACCACAGTTCAGATCCAACCACGCTATAAAATGGGGCCCTCGCTGGAGACCCCACTTTGAGTGGTTCTCGTCAGAGCTGCAGGTCTGTGATCGGAAACCTTCCTCTTGGGATTGGGATGACACCCAAGGAAACTACCTGGGATTGAGTGCCCTCACCTTCTTTTCAGTGAGCGATTATTTCTTCTGGATATATCCTTGAGTGAGCCCGCACCCCTGTGGGTGAGTGATTCTAACTTCTGTTTATCCTTGAGTGAGAGGTTTCCCTTTTGTGAGTGAGCGTACGCTTTGTATCATCCTTGTCTTTTGTCATGTAGTAATAACATCCTCAACCGGTATACCAGACCTATAATTTGTTAAATGTTTTCAGAGTGTTGTTCTGGTTATCCCCCTTGTCTTGTTGGTTTTGGCTGTTGGGTTTCTTTTACTAATTAAAGTTTGTTTGAGTTTATTTTATCTGCATGGAGTCACTTTGGTGTATCTCTGTGACAATCAGGTATCAGGATTAATGATTTTTGTGAGCATTGTTCTGTGCTCATTAGCACAAAATCAGATCATTAGGAAGAATTTCTGTATTCCCTTGCCTGCCTCCTTCTTTTCTGTGGATGGCACTTGTCTTTTCTCAGCAATCCAGCTGACCCTTATAGGGGCTTCTTATGGGGGAATTGATAGCACTAAATTAGGAAGTTGTCCTGGGAGGAATGTCTCTGTGCAGTATTGGACTCTGAATCCTTTCCAGCTAAAGTGATAATATTGTAACTTCAGGATGGCAAAGAAAGTGTAAGCCACAAGAAGTTTGGAAAAGTCTTCAACTGAACTGTTTAACCTTGCAGAGAAAGGTGATAAATGCACTCTTATTATGTGTATTACCTGTTAAAATTTATTTTTTTTGCTTTAAAGGGTGATACCGGTTACACTGAGCCCCAAAACAAATACTTAGTGTAAGCAAACAGAAAGAAACAAGCCAACCCTCTGCTAAGTCCAAGATTCAAAAAATTTTGATTTTTAAAAAATAGAACTCCATCATAGAAAAGAAACGGTCAACAGAAATGGTGAAAATTAATTTAACATTTTACTCATCTGTAAAAAAAAAAGGAAGTACTAACTTCACAGAGGATTTTTGATAATTCTTAGAAACTAGGAATTAATCCTTTTTTCATGACCATTAAATACTGAACAGCCTCTTTAAATTAAAAAGAACCTCTGATTTTTTTCTTCAGTGTTTTCTGTTTCAGCTGCTCTTTCAGATCATGTTTATGAGGTTTGTTGCTAGATAGTTCATGAGAACTTTTGACTCAGTATGTATAAACATGAGAATTGTCAACCAGGAGCATTTTCAGCGTCTGCTTTTCACAGCTGATGTCCTCTGGTTCTATAACTTTATTTCCCTGAAACTCCCTCTTGGCCAGGTTTCATGCTGTGGTTTGCTTGAAAATTATGGACTATTCACACTTCTGAGTTGGTCTCTGGGGACTTGTACTTTTGTGCACGTGCTCTTATCCACTGCAAAGAAAAACCTCCATTGACTCTAGTAATAAATCACTATATTACAACCATCAGGGCATTTAATTTACAACTCAAATCAATTGGGATTTGCTGATGCTAGACAGTAATATACTGTCAGTTTAAAAAAATTGATATTGCAGCTCAATGAGGGATGGGCTGTCAGTCAGCAGAGTGACAAAGCAACAATTTATGGTTTGTAAAAATCCAGAAGATAAATTGCAAGAAAATGCACTTAAGCTCTTAAGCAGCATACTGTGTGGAATATATTTTTGCTGAAAGGACTGGGTAAGGTGGGAGAAAATTACCTTATTAAATTGAAATACTTTGCTCTCTCTATTATATGTTGGTTTAAAAGGACCTGTTTAATGCTGAGACATTTAAAGTAAATGTAGTAAAACAAGATGTATACACAGAACACTGTTCTTTAGTGATATAGGGACTTCTTGGATAGTCTTCTAATGTAGATCTGTATAACGTCACTAAAGCTCACCTGAGTTGTATGGAAGGGTGGTAAGCACAATGCAGTGGTGCGGGGTGGAGGCAATCTACGTTGCAGGCTGCTGCGATGGCACTGGATTAGCCATGAGTTGTAAGAAACAAGACTCTTCTTAGTGTTAAGAACACGAAGAACACGGGAGATCCCTACCAAGACAAAGGCCTAATATCTCAAATGTCATAAGGCCAAAAAGGAGAACAGTCTCTCTGTTGTATCTTCACAGCCTGTGTTGAGCAAAGCAAAAAGAACCCATTGGGGTCCATCTGAAAAAGATTGAAGGAAAAATACTCTTATACATATGGCTTCTACTTCCACCGTACCTTAGTTTTTTGACAAGAACGTAAATAACTTTTTATTTTCTGATGGGGGTGAGGGAGATTGTGTTGGTTCTTGGGTTTGTGGAGGGGTATTTGTTTTTGTTTTTTTATCCCTATGGAAGTCGTAAAAAGAGCTTTTAAAAAGTTGCAAGTTTTCTCCACATCAAAACTGGCAGTCCTGAATAAATGGCTTCAGCCATTAAATTAGCATATGAGTTATTTTCATGAGGTTTGCCACTTTTTCCCTCTTCATGAACAATACTGAAAGAAATCATTGATTGGCAAGTACATCATGACAAGGTAAAATGTTGAAAATATTAATGTGTACAGCATGCAAATTATAAATATCCTGTATAGTGAGTATTAACAATTCTTTAACTGAATTTGCAGAAAAGTGAATTGCTTTAAATAATCTACAAACAGGTAAAAAGAGGCAAATTTGTCAACATTCCACCTAATTTGTATATTTTAAACAAAGAGCAATATAGTTGACTTGGAAAATCAGCAATTACAGATTATATACAGAGTAATTTTACCTTACCTCTTGGAAGATACATGATTCATATCCCTAAACACTATTATCTGCAACTGTCACACTTTAGTGCTGTTCTGGTCTATTGATACTCGAATTAGCATGCATTCTCTTTTTAGATGAATCTCTACTGCCTCCAAAAGCTATTCAAATATAAAGCCCCTTACTACACTCTCCAAACAAAAGAGTTCTAAAAAGCATATCAAACGACTATTGCCTTGTGCCCCTCACTGTACCTTAATCCTGACCCCTAGGAGTATTTAGTTTCTAAATTTGAATAGGAAGGTTGTCATTTTGTCCTTACATCCTCTTAAGATTGGGATATTTGGATGCAATTATCAAGGCTGATGACAACAAACATGAATGTTTTTTATATCAATTATTTCTGATATGACCGGTCATGAAAAGTCACCACACAGAAGTTTTAAGTGGCATAGGAATTAATTCCTTCAACCCAAGAAAACTGCCGTTATTTACACTCTATGACATGGCAAACTATCTAGTTGCTCTTCATTTATAATCTTTATGCAATTTTTTTCACCGCAGAGGGCATAAATCCTAAAGATATTTAGATAGTTATCCTAACTGCATATATAGGTACCCAAGGCTTAAGAGATCAACTAAATTCTTAATAATATCACAGTGACTCAAGGCAAAGTGAAAAACAGGTCACCTGACTTTTTCTAAGTCTGACAGACATTTTTCTCTCATGAAATAGATTGCAATTGATAGTATTCTTCAGTAACTGATAAAAATATCTTCTTCAAAGTGTTACTTGTATGGGAGTCATGATAAAGATGTAATCCTGAAGCTCTTGAGGTCAAATAATTCTATGTTAAATATTATAAGTCTTTTTTTATGCATTTAGTATTCCCTGAATTCAGAATTAAATTCTAATATGTGCTCTACCCAGGGGACAGTCTTGTATTATTAGTGAAGACAGTTCTTGCTGGAAAAATACCCTGCTGATATCAGAATTTATATTTTTGAGTGTCTCATTAATTTTAGTTTTTAAAATATATATTCAGTGTTCCATTGTAGAGAAAAAAAAAAAAACCAAACACATTCAACAAATTTAAATTAATCAGAGATACCTGAGATCCCTATTACATTTTTTGGCTTTCCTATTCTCTCTCCCTTTTTTTCCTTTTTCTTTCCCTTATGCATCTATGTGAAGATTTCTATCAGAATTTGTGGAATATAGTCATTAAGAGTTAAGGTTTAAAATAATCCATCTTCACATCATTACTGGTCCTTTCTATTGTGAAATTACTTTTTCCACCTCATTTAATTATAGAAACTTGGCAACCATGATGTACTTTTTCTTTTTATTTCAATTCTGATAGACACATGTGTGAGAGACTTCTTGAAAATTACAAATATCTTTGTAGAGATCTTTGCAGAAATTACAAAGTTCTTTGCTAATTACTGTGCAGTAGTCTTTGCTATTTAGTGTGCAGTAGGATGCTACTGTAATAGAGTATGAAACTTTTGATAATGCATAGGTGAAATCTCAGAAGATGGGCTCACGGCTGTTTCTGTGCTGGAGATACATTTACGCTACAGTGTCTGTAGTCAGCAGTGATCATTTAAGAATCAAAATTCCAAATCAGGACCCCAAACCTTTCCTAGGATTTATGAGTATTTTTCCCAGGCTATGCAGAGCTTTTTGCACACAGCTGATCCTTTTCAACAATCAGCCAAGCAGGGCAGGTAGCCCAGGCTGACAGTACTGAGCTTATTAAGGAGTGTTATGAAAGGAGCACGAGGAGAGGATGGGAGTAAGACAGAGGTAGTGCAAGTTAGCGTAGTTTAGAGGTGAGTTATCGGGCTTTGTAGGAAGCTGGTTCACATCCTTTTCAGCTTAGCCACCATTGACTTTGTTTTGTAAGAATGTACCCAGGAATACATTCTTTGCCACAGAAGCCATACCATGTGAGAGCACATAAGTTGTTTGCTTGTAAAGTCTTTGGGAAATACATCAATTTCTGCAGTCTTTGCTATTAGGCATGTAGGTAATCTGTTCTGAACTTATTTTACTAAGAACCAGTAAATCTAGACTTTTGCTTATTTTCATCGTATAACAGTAAGACAGAAAAGATAAAAATTATTAGTGAATCAACTCACTGTATATGTTACCCAGGGGGAGGTTTGTGAACATGGAGTCAGAAAAAACAGAAGCTTGAAGTTACAAAATGGAGTCTATCTGTTATGGAAATAGCCTAGGTGATGGTGTTTGGTTACTGCAAGCACAGAGTCAGAGTTGGGACTGCGATGTACACTGTACTAAACTGGTAGGACTGTTGAGTTATCACAGGCTGAGGAATTGGTGCAAGTTCTTCAAAATTATAAAGGAAAACTGTCTGTGACAGAATATAATGAAATGTGAAAAGGTCATTCCTTTGACAAAGTAAAGGCAAATCTCCTGTCAATCAGTTGGCTTTTTTCCTGCTCGTTTTGTCTACAGCAGGTACACTAACTTTCTCATGGTTGCATAGCAACTGGACCCTGAATGTATTAGTGTTTAGCAGTAATTATAGTTTTGCTGAAATTGTTTCAAAAGAAATAAATCTTCTCCACCTTGCTTTTCCCTCTCCCCTGGTTTTAGTGTATTTTCCTAGATTATGGCTTTGAGGAAAAATAGCTATCAGAAAATAGATTGAAACAAGCATTTGTGTGTCACCTCATTGATAAAACAGGTCTGTTATGCTTTGTCTATAAGCAATCAAAGAGTAATGCTTCCCAAAGAACGAGGGAACTTCCCAAAGTTCCCAATGGACTCCAGTCACTTGCTTCGCTCTGTACACAAAAAAACGTTAACTGTACAGAACAATTAAAAATTACCTGAACATCTTTGAAGACTGCTGTTCCAAGTATCAAAGCATTTACACCTCTAACTTATGAAATGGAGGGTGTTAGAACTTGATGTTTTTGAATTATCAGCTGTACCTGGAAACAAAAGACTTTCCAGTCTCTGTGCCTAATGATGAATTTTAAAACAGAAAAGTATACTGCTAATATCTATTACACTGTCCTCTAGTTAGATTCTGTAATTTAAAAATTTGCATTGTGGGGGCCTAGTCTTTCTCCTTAGTGGATACAACCTTCATTCATTTTGAAACATAAACAACTGGACTCTTAATAAAGTTGTCATGATATGGATGAGACAATATCTGCCATGAGCTTTTATCTCTTCTGCCTTCTATGCTCAAAAACAGTGTATCACAAGGCTTATTTAAACTTTTAATCTGAAGAGTTAATTGGCCTGTGTTTTTCTCTACATTCCCTGTGTTGCCTTACTTAAGATGACAAGCATCTCAATGACCTAGGTGGGACAGTATCTATAGTTCCTATTTATATCTATTTAGAAGGTTTTTTCACTTATGGAAAAAACAGTATTAAAAACTGTTAGGATCATTTTACAGAAAAGACAAATACATATTTACTAGAAGTCTTTGCATAACACAAGAAAAAACAGAATAAAATATATTAGCAGCACTTATCTATCTCGTTATCAGGAATGGATTATTTCTCTGAATCAGCCACTAAATGAGCTACATATTCTTATTTAGAGCATTTCACCAATCTTTTCTAGAGGATATAGAAATACTTTCAGGTTGTAAGCTACAACAGGAAATTTTCTTCTACAGTCAGAATAAGACAACAGTAGAATGTTTTTTGTCTGCTTCCAGCTAGCAAACTGTGATAAATATCTTCATTGCCTGAAAATTGCTTTTCAGTGGAATTACCAACATAATTTGAACTGAAGGAATACTGGTATAACTTACTAATTAATGGAGTTCTTTGTCATACCACCTTTAGCATGACTTTAGCAAGAAAATATATTTCCCTCCTTTTCCCCTCCTTCCATTAGGAATGAGTTCTATTAGCACTTAGAAACACAATTAATAATATTTAAGCCAGCTTGTTCATCACTTTTAGTGATTAGAATTTGAGTAGAAAAAGTTAAGAGAAAAAAAAACCTTGGCAACTCATCTGGAACCTTTCTTATTTCAAAGTTGGTTGATACTACTACTGCATAGAATCATAAAATACTTTGGGTTGGAAGGGACCTTTAAATGGTAGGTTTGAAAGGATGGAGATGAATGCCACAGCACTTTTCAATAAAACGGTGGTGTAACTAATGAATAAGTAACAAAGGAGATAGAAGTGTGCTCAAGTAAAAGCAGACCATCTATTTTTTGATTCATTGGTGTGTATATATAAACTTGAAGGAAAATTCAAATCATTTGTAGCAATAACACATCATTTTTGTCTTCAGTTACAGTGTTCTACAACTGTACAGAAGGGAGTCCTGTTACCTGAGATTATTTAGAACGATATAGAAAATATGCTGTAAATATGAATTGTAAACATAATTATTCTCCAATCAAAAAGGCATTTTTGATGTCTTACTCTATAACCACATCACTTCTGCAAAACCTGCTAAAATGAAGTGTAAATGTAAAATCCAGGATTGAACCTGCTTAAAGAACTCCCATAGGAAATACTTTTCAAGAGACTGTCACTCCTTTTAAATAAAAGGCGATATAATACAGTGAGGAGCAGAGATCAAGATAGAATAATCAGAGATACTACTAAGTGGATTTTGTGGGTTCAGAACAACAATCTCACCTTTGTGTAAGTGGGCCATTCAGCTTAAGATTGATGGATAACGAAAAATGACTATGTTGGGTGCCTGTCTACAACCTAGTTTTGGTTGAGGATTCTACCTCTCAGTATTTTATACTAGATTTATTTAATTGTATTTTGTTTTAAAAAGTCAAACAAAATGGAATTGCTTACTAGTGCATACAATTGTTGCAAAACCAGAATATGGGAACACTTCTAATCAGTGTCTTACTGGATGGTATGAGTGTTAACTGACAAATATCTACATAAACATGATGATTTTATCTCTTCCTTGTCAGTGTTTATCATCCGTTTTATTTTTCACAATAATAAATGTCATTGCTTCTGTTACTTTAAATGAAAAATGTATAGGAAGTTTGGAGACAAAGATGCAGGTTCTTTATTACTCCCTCTTCTCAGCTTTGTAAATCCTTCCTAGTGTTTATAATGCCCTGTTCCATAGCCATTCTTAGAGAAGTAACTTAATTTTGGCAATGGGTAAACCTGCAGATTGTTCTTTCAGATGCTGTCTTATGCTTTTATTGTTACTGAATTAAAATGAGATCCTAAAATAATTATTTAAGATGTAAGTATAGGCTGTAAAAATATTAATATTTCCCTGTAAATATTACTACATTAGAATACTTGCTCATCTAATAAATATATTCCTAAATATCCCAAATTAGTCTCCAGCTGCTGTAATTATGGCTTACATTTGTTTTCTGTGATCAGCATGCATCAAAATTTACATTTCCTAAACCATTCATAAAGATAGTTTGACAAATCAGGGTAGACCCCTGGTCCGTCAAGTTCACTCTTTTATCAGACATCAGTAGCAAATTCCTAGAGATTTAAAAAAACAAACCCCTGTTCTTGGCAAACCATCTTGTGTTTTGAGAATACATGGGTTTTCTTGAAAATCGGAGCAGTCATTTTTCATTATGAAGTGCAAATCTGAACCTTAGCAATCATTAAGCTTAAGATTCAAAGTTATACAAAATCATAAATGTCAGTACACTTCAGTTATGCTGCTTCTGTTTTACTCTTTTCTCCTATGTCAGACAGAGCCAAGTTTAGTCTGAAGTGCCAAGCGCTTTTTCATTATGTACACTGTTTCGTTTTTTTCCTGTTTTTCTGATCAGTCTCACAATGATGATCTGCCAAAGCCTTAAACTCTTACTGAATTCTGTGGTTGACAAGCCAAATCCATAGAATTCTTATATACATTCTAGTGTGGAAAGAGTAATCTGTTTCTCTTAACATTACAATTGTGTAAACTTATCAAGGAGACTGAGTGATAAGAGTTGATTCCACTTTTATTTTGGGTATCAAGGCAGAGAGCCTTAGGCGATGTACAGTGGGTTTATAATCTTAAAAACATGATGAAGCTTGCTTGGGTTTCATTTGAATGGGTTATTATCTGGCTCACAGTTAGCTGTTTATTAAATTAGGTGCTTAATGGGAGTTGACTGGTGTGTAAGGCAGAGACATTGATGTTGATTGCTGTAAGTAAACTTTTCAAATACAAAAATTTAGCTACAGTTAAACTGTCAATCACATCTGATTGTGACTGGCATTATAGAGAGAAAACTAACAAAACTGGTTGTTACCTAGTGTCTTACTGTGGTAGAAACTGTTAATATCGTGGGGATAAATCTCTATAGATTAATGAGACATGATTTATCTTTTCCTTGAGAGATGTTCTTAGTATAATTATTTCAACATTAACATGAATCATAAAAACTAATGTCCAAATCAATGGAAAAATGGACGCGTACTTTACAGAAGAGTTAATGTTTTCCTAGTATCTTTCTTTAAATGTCAAAAAACATAATGGATTTTTTGTTTACTTTTTATGACATCTATAGGAAAAGATATGCATGTAAGAAAGGTGTTAAAGTATCAATAGGAAAAAAACTGCTTTGGCTACTCCATTCTTGTCTTTTTATTTTTGATACAGTAGACAATGTGTTTCAGTGAAAATAGGCATTTTACAATAAGACTAACTGACATGAGAGTTGTAATTACGTAGGATTCGAAAAGCCTCACATCCTTAGATGACAGGGATATAAAGGAAATAAAGAAAAGCTTTTTCCTAATGTGTAACCTCAACCTTCTTCAGGATTAATATCATTTTTTTGTTTTACTGCTATTTTGTAAATATAGAGTAATACTGATTGTTACTGCCATAACAAACACCTTTCTACGCATGGGGAAATTTCCTGTCTGTATTTTTTGTTGCTCTTCCAACTCTATTTTACTTATTTATACCTTAGTGTGATAGAAAAATTTGAGGATTGTATACTGAGAATTCTTTAGGGCTCAGTAGGCAAAATAAGTCCCTCAAACATCTTAAACTTGACACAGCCATGAACTAAAGTTACCTTTTCTCTGGGACAAAACCACTCATTACTTAAATTGACTTTGCAGCTCACTGAAATCTGGAGACTTTTCTTCAACAGTGTATATGATCAGATGATAGATATTTTATATTTCTCTTTTGGAGTAGACACAGAACTCTACACTTAATTACATTGTATCTTCTTTATAGACTATCAAGTCCATTTTGAATTCCTATTATTTTTCTTGGAAGTGTTGAAGTTCCATCAGCTGGATGACATTCACAGCTTTCTGTTCTGTTGTGCAAAACTATTGAGAATATAAAATAATTTGACTAGGGACTTGAAGCTCAACATGAGCCAGCAACGTGCACTTGCAGCCCAGAAAGCCACCATATCCTGGATTGCATCAAAAGTAGTGTTGCCAAGGTCAAGGGAGGTGATTCTGCCCCACTACTCTGCTCTCGTGAGAACCCACCTGGAACGCTATGTCCAGCTCTGGGGCCCCAAACATAAGGACGCGGAGCTGTTGGAGCAAGTCCAGAGGAGGGCCACAAAGATGATGAGAGGGCTGGAGCACCTCTCCTATGAAGACAGGCTGAGAGAGGTGAGGTTGTTCAGCCTGGAGAAGAGAAGTCTCCAGGGAGACCTTGTAGAAGCCTTCCAGTACCTAAAGGGGGCCTACAGAAAAGCTGGAGAGGGACTTTTTACAAGGGCATGTAGTGATAAGAAGTGGGGTAATGGTTTTAAACTGAAAGAGGGTAGATTTAGATTAGATATTAGGAAGAAATTGTTTACTGTGAGGGTGGTGAGACACTGGAACAGGTTGCCCAAAGAAGTTATGGTTGCCCCCTCCCTGGCAGTGTTTAAGGCCAGGTTGGACGAGGCTTTGAGCAACCTGGTGTACTGGAAAAGTGTCCCTGCCTGTGGCAGGGGGCGCTGGAACTAGATGATCTTTAAGGTTCCTTGCAACCCGAACCCTCCTATGATTCTATGACAAAACTGTAACGGATCCCACTTGAAATGCATTCCTAGCATTCCTGAGTTACAAACTGCAGCTTGAATCTGGATTTCCAGCCAGTTGCGAATACCTTATTTCACCTAGCTGTATTTCCCCTCTTCACTTAGAAAAACGTCTTATGAGACAATGTCAGATATGAGCTTGATTTGATGGGGTTTGTCCTTGAGAAATCTTTTTCAGTTACATTTTTTAGCTTAATTTCCTAAGGAAATTAGACTTCTGCAATCACAATCTGTGTGTCTGTTCTTCCTGACAAATAACTTCTTTTCAACCAAATTTGACATTGACCAGAGGGATAGAAATCTCATATTTAATTAAATCCCTATGCACTGCAGGGAAATAGGCAGTTAGGTAAATGAAAAGTGCTTTCTATAATATAAAGACTAAAGATCTGACTCATTCAGAGACACTAGTGAATCCATCCAGGAAAGACATTACTAATTCTCTGACCTTAGAGAAGTTTCAGTAGGTGCTCAACATGTTACTGGACACCAGAGGATCTGTAGGGTGCTCTTCCAGATGAGAAACAATGCCTACTTTTGATACTAACCATGTTTGAGTGAAGTACCTGACGATTTGCTTTAGTATTTTTTCAGACATGAAGGTTAGCTGGTAGGTTTATAGTTTAAGATGTATCTTTTCCAAATTTTATATATAACCATGATCACAGAATCACAGAATGACAGAATGTTAGGGATTGGAAGGGACCTCGAAAGATCATCTAGTCCAATCCCCCTGCCGGAGCAGGATTGCCTAGACCATATCACACAGGAACGTGTCCAGGCAGGTTTTGAATGTCTTCAGAGAAGGAGACTCCACAACCTCTCTGGGCAGCCTGTTCCAGTGTTCGGTCACCCTCACTGTAAAGAAGTTTTTCCTCATATTTATGTGGAACCTCCTGTGTTCCAGCTTGCACCCATTGCCCCTTGTCCTGTCAAGGGATGTCACTGAGAAGAGCCTGGCTCCATCCTCATGACACTTGCCCTTTCCATATTTATAAACATTAATGAGGTCACCCCTCAGGCTCCTCTTCTCTAAGCTAAAGAGACCCAGCTCCCTCAGCCTCTCCTCATAAGGGAGATGTTCCACTCCCTTAATCATCTTCGTGGCTCTGCGCTGGACTCTCTCTAGCAGTTCCCTGTCCTTCTTGAACTGAGGGGCCCAGAACTGGACACAATATTCCAGATGCGGCCTCACCAGGGCAGAGTAGAGGGGGAGGAGAACCTCTCTTCACCTGCTAACCATACCCCTTCTCATACACCCCAGGATGCCATTGGCCTTCTTGGCCACAAGGGCACATTGCTGGCTCATGGTCATCCTGTTGTCCACTAGGACCCCCAGGTCCCTTTCCCCTACGCTGGTCTCCAACAGCTCTGTCCCCAACTTGTACTGGTACATGGGGTTGTTCTTGCCCAGATGCAGGACTCTACACTTGCCCTTGTTATGTTTCATTAAATTTCTCCCTGCCCAACTCTCCAGCCTGTCTAGGTCCCTCTGAATGGCTGTGCAGCCTTCTGTTGTGTCAGCCACTCCTCCCAGTTTGGTGTCATCAGTGAACTTGCTGACAGTGCACTCTAGTCCCTCATCCAAGTCATTAATGAATATATTGAATAGAACTGGTCCCAGTACCGACCCTTGAGGGACTCCGCTAGACACAGGCCTCCAACTGGACTCTGTCCCATTGACCACCACTCTCTGGCTTCTTTCCTTCAGCCAGTTCACAATCCACCTCACTACCCGATCATCCAGACCTCACTTCCTCAGTTTAGCTGCGAGGAGGCTGTGGGAGACCATGTCAAACACTTTACTGAAATCAAGATAGACCACATCCACAGCTTTACCATCATCTATCCACCGGGTAACATCCTCATAAAAGGCTATCAAGTTGGTTAAGCATGACTTCCCCTTGGTGAAGCCATGCTGAGTGCCCCTAATGATCCCCCTATCCTTGATGTGCCTAGAGACAGCACCAAGAACAAGTTGTTCCATCACCTTTCCGGGGATGGAGGTGAGGCTGACCGGTCTATAGTTACCCGGGTCCTCCTTCTTGCCCTTTTTGAAGACTGGAGTGACATTTGCTTTCCTCCAGTCCTCAGGCACCTCTCCCGTTGCCCACGACTTAGCAAAGATGATGGAGAGTGGCCTAGCAATGACTTCCGCCAGCTCCCTCAGCACCCGCGGGTGCATCCCATCAGGGCCCATGGATTTATGGACGTCCAGATTGCTTAATTGGTCCCTGACCCAGCCCTCATCTACCAAGACAGATTCCTCCTCTATCCTGACTTCTTCTGAGGCCTCAGGGGTCCGGGGCTCCTCAGGAGCCCCTGATCACTCTTCTTTCTCTTGAAACTTACCTTGCATGTGTTTTTGCGAAGAGCTGATAATGACTCAGAGTCCTTCAGAAAGTTTGTTGACAATTCTAAACGTATTTTGGCAAGCACTACCAATATAAATATATAAAACTTATCTAAATATTTCTGAATTGTTCTTTTCCCTGTCTTAGCTTTTATTTTCTTCTCCTTTAACATTAATGTTTCTAACTACCTGGCTACTTTAATTATCTCTCTGAAGACTAAAAATAAGGACATTGTTCAGCTTGCTTCATATTGTTTGTTATATGCCCATAACCTAATATGGATGGAAAAAATATTCTTCTTCTTTCTTTTTTGTTGTTTTTTCTCTTATGTTCTTCACACACATTACAGCCTTTAGTCTTTGTACTTTTGCTTTGATGGATAACTGTATTTCCATTTGTTGTAGAATTCTTGACTTTCAGACTAATAATGAACATCTGCAGACATACCTGTTTATCGTGATGTTGTAGTGTGTTTAATACAGTCTCTTTTATCAGCTGCAAGCGCTCCAATATTCCTTTTACTGTTGATACTATATTCTTCTACTAAAACAGAGTTTGAAATGGAAGATGAAGCAGCATGTAAGTTTTGATAGTTTACAGAATTAACCATGGGTATTAAAATCGTTTTTCCAGAGATATCTTTTGTTTCTCTAAAGCTTGCATAAGGTTTTGTGGATAGTCTGAATTAATTTTTCTCCAGTTTATCAGGGTTTATAACTGAAGCTATCTTCGAGATCAGTAGAAAGTTTTAAATAATGCTTTCCTTACAATGTAACATCTGACTGATTTATTTCAGAGTGCCTAAATACAAAATAAAGGAAAAAAAAAAAACAACTTTAGCTCAAACAGTAGTTTTTTTTACATGTACAACTCCTCAGATACTGTCATTACTTGCTATCTATAGCAGAAAACAAAATGCACATAAGAAAAAGGTATACTCATTTGTGTGTTATTGCTAATACTTTACCAAGCACAAAATTGCAAGAAAACCAAATTTACTTATTTTTTTTGTGTGTCTGCTCAGTTTGCTTATGTTGGAAAAAAGTTGTCTGCATAGCAAAAGGGCAGATGGAGCTGGAAAATTAGTCTGCAGAGCATGGCTAGTAGTGCAAGCTGCAGATCAGAATCACATACTGTTAAATCATCCCCAGGTCCCTTTCTTGCTTTATTTTACTCTGCTGAAAGACAGTACAGGAAGAAGGAAAACTGGCATATTGAATTGCATGAGCAGGAACAAAACATTTAATTTTGCCTAGCATCTTAGTTGCTTTTGGTAAATATTTTTCTTCCATCCCACCAAAATATCTTCAGTTTTGCTCAGGAAAATTCTTTACTCTATCACACTACTGCTAATTGCAGTGTAAGTATGAGAGGGGGAAAAAAGCTGCTTAACTTTTCCATAAAAGTTTATAACTTTAACTACATGTAGAAATGTGTTCTAATAAACTGGCTCCAACAGGCAATCAAAATATATTCCCCAGCTCACATAATTATACCAGGTCTCTTCCTCTAATAAAGGGAAACAGCAGGAATCTAAAACTTTTTTGAGTGTTTATTTTAGAGGTTGAATAACCTGTTTTTCCTTTCCATTTCAGGTTGTATTTCTTAGTGTGTGTGTACATACTAATTCATAGGGTTATTACTGAGGTTCCCCTTTAGATTGTCACATAGTGAATGGATGGTCCTGTGCTTCAAGGGGCTTGGGCAATTCTCTGCTTGTATATTCATCATGGCATATGTAGCATGATTGAGATATGTCAGAAATGGTAGGGATGTTTGAATTTGTCAGTTAGAGTTCCATTTTACCAGAGGTAACAGCATCATGCAATCCCTTTCAGAACTTGTAAAGATTTTTCCTGAATGTAGTTCAATTAATGAGGAATCATTGCTTAGGAACATGAAGAGCTTGAACTGATATCTCTCACTCACCACAAGACCAGAAAGTGTGAATTTGTATGTCAGTTCTCCAAAGTAAAACATTGTGATTCAGATTGACAAGTGTGTTCAGTTAAGGTTTAGCCCAGCACTAAGGATGGTCTTTAGATTTCCTGACAAGAAAATTGTATAACCTCTGCAAAATCAGCAGTTTTCTACTTTTTCTTTCCTTTTTAAAAGACAAAGGTTCTCACACATACTATTGACAGCAAATTCCCAAGCAACCCTTCAGCTGATATTTTATTGTCTTTATTTAATAGCTAACTAGAAACTGAACGTGGTAAAGTCAAATCTAACTTAGAGTACACGATGGTGAAGGGTCTGGAGAACAAGTCTTAAGAGGAGCGGCTGAGGGAACTGGGGTTGTTTAGTCTGGAGAAAAGGAGGCTGAGGGGAGACCTTATCGCTCTCTACAACTACCTGAAGGGAGGTTGTAGTGAGGAGGGTGCTAGTGTCTTCTCCCAGGTAACAAGTGATAGGATGAGAGGAAACAGCCTCAATTTGCACCAGGGGAGGTTTAGATTAGATATCAGGAAAAATTTCTTCACGGAAAGGGTTATCGAGCATTGGAACAGGCTGCCCAGGGAAGTGGTTTTGTCACCATCCCTGGAGGTATTTAAAAGACGAGTAGATGTGGTGCTTAGGGATACTGTTTAGTGGTGGACTTGGCAGAGTTAGGTTAATGGTTGGGCTCAATGATCTTAAAGGTCCTTTCCAACCAAAACAATTCTATGATTCCATTCTATGATCTTCCTTTCTAGGTATAGGCTATGAGGCTATATGCATTTGAACATAATATTATAATATAAATTCATTATATATATGATATTATATATAATTATATATTATTTTTACTTGCAAGATACCTAGTAGACATCCACTGGTCTTGTAAGAACCCAACTGACATTATTTGAAATTATATAATTTTTTGAAATATATAATTTGAAATATATAATTATATAATTATATATTATATATAATTATAGATTATTTATATTACAGAATTTTATATATATATAACATATTCATTCTAATATATCATGAAATCCTGAATTATCCAAAAATTCATTAACTCTGGTTATGTGAGGTTAAAATCATATGTGCACATATTAGTCAGTAAAAAAAAAGCCAAGAGCAGGCACAATTTTTAAAGTTCTGTGCTTGGTGGCCTTCACTACAACCTCTGAATCGAAACTTTGGGAAACTGTGGTCAGTCTGGTGTATCATACTGTCCTTGTTTTTTCACTTTTAATACAAGTATTATTCTACACTTGCAGACATAAAAATCTAAGAAACTACTGATAGAAGAGTACTTTGGGCTCTCAGACTTTCAGAAGTCACTGAGTATATCTTGTTACGTTCTTGTGTCTTTCCGGGCGTAGATAACGTATTGACATTAGCTACGTTTAGCTGGATCAGTTGCTTCTATGAATGACTTGCATGTTAAGTGTTCATGAAAACATACTTCATGGAAAAATGTTTAGAATTTACATAAAGGTTTATAAAAATCTTTGCTTGATCTACTTGCCCTGTAAATGCAGAATTCACATTACTGAATCCCACAAAGAAACAGAAAAAAGAGTGACTCAGTGTTAAAACCCTAACAAACAGATCTGAGTCTCATCCCTGACAAGCAGAGATCTATAAAAATATATATAAGGAAGTGAATGGACTTGAATTTCCTTTTACTGACTGAGGAATGTAATTTCTTAACACTCATCATATATGAAGAGTGTTAAACTTGCTTTTAGTGCGGCTTTATAAAATGATCTTTTTAGATTATTTACCAGTAGTAATCTGTCAGACTTCAGGGACAATGAGATCTCCGACTAGATAACTAAGCTTCTGGCAAAATGATATCATGCATTTGTACAAAAAAGTCACCTACAATAGGACCTTTGATGTTTAGATATTCATCAGTAAAACTATTGTTTCCATATACATAGAAAAAAAAATGTAGTTTTATTTGTATTTAGTCCCATCTACTGAAGAATCCTAACTTGTTTTGGTTTTAATTTCTTCCACCATTTGTTCAATTGTAACTACTAAAGCAAAAATGGAACAAAACATTGCTAATCTCTTTCCTTCTCTGAGTTTAGTAAACAACCTACACAATCCACAAAGTTTAGTAAAAAATCTTCTTTATTTGCATAACTTTAGTTACATACATATATTTCTATGCATATATATTTATATACTTGTGTAGATATATTACTTTCTATTACTTTATATATACTATGTTGAGCCATATGACCAGGCTGACAGGAATGTGCACTTGAGTGGGTAGAACATGCTATGGCTCAGCAGATGTAGTGTGCTGTTACTTGGAGTTTAGTGCTGGATTTATTTTTAAAATTAGCAGCTATTCATGGATTTGCTTCCAGCATCCCATGTCTTAAAATTTTACCTAGTAGGGAGGATTTGAGACATAGTTCAGGCAGGTCCAAAAGGTGGAGAAGGGTGTCGTTACTCTCCAATTTGAAAACTTGCCTATGGAGAATCTCTGCAGCAGCATTAGCGGGTGCCTTCAAAGTCTAACTGTACAGGATATATAAATTTTGAAGAGTTGAATAAGGAGTAAAAGGCTACTTTACTGTCCAGTGAATTCTTTTGTCTCTTGGACAATGTGCTTTCACTTACTCAGCTCTAAATATATTCATAGTGGCGTAGCAGGTCACTAACCATTTCCCCTTGGATTATGGGGGCTTCATTCTTTTCTCTGTCCCTGTCTTCCAGTTCAGGGGGCTGGGTACCCAGAAAACAACTGGTCTTACTACTAAAGACTGAGGCAAAGAAGGCATTAAGCACCTCAGCCTTTTCCTCATCCTTTGTCACTATGTTTCCTCCTGCACCCAGTAAAGGATGGAGATTCTCCTTGGCCCACCTCCTGAGGCTAATATATTTATAGAAACATTTTTATTGCCTTTTACAGCAGTGGCCAGATTAAGTTCTAGTTGGGCTTTGGCCCTTCTAATTTTCTCCCTGCATAGCCTCACAACATCCTTGTAGTCCTCCTGAGTCACCTGCCCCTTCTTCCAAAAGTCATAAACTCTTCTTTTTTTCCTGAGTTCCAGCCAAAGCTCTCTGTTCTGCCAGGCCAGTGGTCTTCCCCACCAGCTCGTCCTTCAGCACATGGGGATGGCCTGCACTTGTGCCTTTAGATTTCTTTCTTGAAAAGTGCCCAGTCTTCCTGGACCCCTTTGCCCTTCAGGACTGCCTCCCAAGGGACTCTGTCAACCAGGTTCCTAAACAGGCCAAAGTCTGCCCTCCAGAAGTCCAAGGTAGCAGTTCTGCTGACCCCCTTCCTTACTTCTCCAAGAATTGAAAACTATCATTTCATGATTGCTATGCCCAAGATGACCTTCAACCATCACATCACCCACAAGTTCTTCTCTGTTCACAAACAAGAGGTCCAGCAGGGTGCCTTCCCTTGTTGGCTCACTCACCAGGTGTGTCAGGAAGTTATCATCTTCCACAAACTCCAGGAACCTCCGAGACTGCTTCCTCTCTGATGTATTGTATTTCCAGCACCAATCTTGTAATTTGAAATCCCCCACAAAAACAAGGGCTACTGATAGTGAGACTTCTCCCAGCTGCTTATAGAATATTTCATCAGCCTCTTCATCGTGGCTGGGTAGTCTATAGCAGACTTCCACCATGGTATCTGCCTTGTTGGCCTTCCACCTGATTCTTACCCTTTGTACTCATCAAATTCCTATTCCTTTTGTACTCAGCAAATAATAAACAGAGTACAAAACAAATGCAGACTTTTTGTCTGAATACACAAAGAAAAATTTTTATGTGAAGAAATACTTGGTATCTTTTTTCTCCTAGATTATATCTGCCACATTATTCTAGATGTTTATGCAAACTCCTAATTCATTAAATGAGATCTTTCATGCTCTTTGTTTGGAAAAGGGAATTACACAGTGAAAAACACTGGAAGTTATGAAATTAAGATGGATAATAGTTATAGATATTGCCTGTACTAGATTTTATTTGGCTCTTTGTGTAGGTGGATTTATTTTGCTTCTATAGAGCCGTTTGCAGGATATATTTTTATGCTTCTCTGATGAAACTTCAGGAGAAAATGACAAAAACTACTGCATCAGTCCTATGAAACATTCTATAAGGATATATATTCATATAGTTTTATACTTGGGGAACTGTTCCTTTGACACCATCTAAAGACTTCTCAAGTGGTGTTCATTTAGTCTTAGCATACATATAGTAAGAATCTACTCAGCTACACGAAGATATATAAAGTCACAATAATATTTTAAGCAGCATACTCCAGTTCATCAAGTAAATCACTCAGGAGCACCAAATTTAACATGTAAAAATGATTCCTTGACACATACTTGTTAAATTCAAGATATATTCTGTGTAATGTCAGTGGGATCTGCATATACAACCTGATTTAAATGAGGGTCTATAGGTGTATCTGTTACAGAACTGTAACAGGTCTCTTGTGTCATGGCCCTAACTTTTCTTGAAGGTTGTGGGACCTATATGGAGCAGCATTTGTCACTGTTGTTCTTTCTACAGTGCTGTCAGTTAAAGGAGGCTGTAGTTTTCACTCAGATCCTGTGGAAACATACCAGTATTTGGTTGGCAAAGCTACAGGAAAATGGTAAAACTGAGGACCTTCTCCGGAATCTTCTGGAATTACATTGGTTGGTTTCAGACATAACACCTCTTTAAGATAAAAATACATAGGAACGATTGTTTTGGGTTACTTGTGAACATAATCAGACATGACTAAACTGGCTATATTTGGATAATATTCTGAAGCTTCAAAATTTGGAAACTATTTTTATTGGAATGGGATTCCGACATCTTTCTGTTCAGAGGGACCAACCTCCTGTGAGTATGATCATCAAACAAATGGCTTAATGTCATACTATCTACACGTGCAGATTAGAATACTATTTAATTTTGTAGAAAATAAAGACATTTTTATAGTAATCTTTTCAGTAGTGATATTGTGATGTGGAAGAGTTCTATACAGCTTTAATGGCCCTATAGAACAGAAAAACAACACAACTGTTTAATGCATTTACTGATTCATTAGGTGAAATCTGTCCTCATTTTCAGTGTATGCTTGAGTTTGCATTTATAGATGTCTAAAGGGAATATACAGGTTTTTTAGAGATTGTCATTTTGAGTACATAGAAAGATTTGACTCAAACTACATGGAACTTAAAGTAGTCAACAATTAAGCAGAGACAAAATATGCAAGACCTTATCCTATAATCAAAGTTGTAAGAAGATAACAATGCAATTGGGTATTAGCACATTCATATAATGCTATTCCATATTGTATATCAGATGCTTTACATAAATTTGCTTCAGTACATTACTTTAACTGATGTTTGTTAAAGTATTGCAATATATATTGATGATGTGCATATCTATCTTGGCCCTTTAATGCAGTAATTAAGCCACTTTGAAGTTATAGGAAGAAAATGCAGGAAAGGAGGATTGGGGGGGATTATTTGTATGAATTCTATCTGGAAACTTGAGTGGCTTAATAAACCAATGTCAACAGCCAAAGACAGAATATGCTATAGAACAAGTGTGGTGCAATAATCTATGTACACATGAAAAAAGGTTTTTCGTCTTTGCTCACTGTCAGTTATGTTATCTACCATTTAGCTTCTAAATGGGGAATTATAATTTATTTTAATTTCCCATATATATTCAAAATTAATGAATTGTCATTTGAGATCTGATTTGTGCAACATGGGAATGATGTGTCTTTTACTATGTCTTAGTTTTGGTGTGTAATAGATCAGATCGCATTATGATTAATAACATTACCCCCCAAGAAAGATATTTCAAACAATGTCGGCTGGGTTCTTACAAGACCAGTGGATGTCAACTAGGTATCTTGCAAGTAAAAAGCATTCTGTAACATTAGGTGAGGATATCACAATAATATTTTACAGGCAGTGTAATATAATTAACATATATAATTGGAATATGGTTTAATGTTTAAATTACAAATTTAAAAATAGATTCCTTCTCTGAAGAAAGCAAAGTAAAAATAAAATAAAACAAACCTACAATGAACCAATTCCAAGCAGCTGCACATTTGTCTGCTTTAAAGTGGCTTTCAGTAGCAATTGTACTTTGTTGAGGTAGAATCTTTCCTCTCAAAGCATTTTGAAAGGAAGTAATCTTTGAACAACACTTCTCTACATGTTGTGACATAGGTGGGAGCCAGCTCTACAAAAGCTCTGCTTTGAACAGAGTTGGACCAGACGCCCTCCAGGGATGGCTTACAACGTAAATTCTTCCATGAGTCTATGAAATGTCATGGCTTTTTGCAACAAGATACACTGTTTTATTAGTGGTGACCTCAAGGTAACTCAAAGAGTTAACCTTAGTTGTGTTGAAAACTGCTTATCAGAATCAAGATTGTTCTGTATTTTCATCAGTAATATTTGGGATAAGTTAGTTTAAATGTAAGTAATAACAGCTTTATGATTTAGAGAAAGATGATTTTGTCAACATCCTGGAGGGATGACATTTTTTCTGGAACACTAAAAAAAGTGTTGATACACACGTTAGCCCTGATGATTACCACGAAGTTCATGTGAGGACTAAGGAGGTTTGAAGAAATATTAAATAGAAGTTAATCTAAAAAGTGCTTAAAAATAAGTAAGCAATATGAGAAGGTGAAGGACTCGGTAAAATATAGATAGCTATAGTGAAGGTATTTATTTTGATACGTTCATACACTTAAAGTTCTGTGGAGCTGGCTTCAGTCAGCCCTAGGATAGTCCAGAAGGACTGTGTTTATGATGTAGATCTGGCCAAATATATTCTGGGGATTGGTTGCTTGATTCTTTTTCCACAAAATACTGATGACTGTCATGGGTTGTTAGATGCAATAAATCAAGTTTATGGGAGGACACAGTAATCTCTCCCTTGGTTATCTAATAGTAAATCTTTCTAACTTGTGCAGAGACAAACTGATCTCCAGATCTGAGATAAAAACGACATTTCCAATTAAAAAAATGTCAGTGCATTTGCCCTGTGTATTTCTACATAGAAGTGCATTACCTACTAGGATTTTCTGTGTGTATCTCATCTAACCCATTTATAGGCTTTTCATTGTTAGGTATTTTTAAGTGTCATAATCTTCTCCACTGTCTGCCTGAAGCAATAGTTATTCAATGACTGATTTTCTTTTCACTTAAAACTGATTTAACTCTAGCAGGAGGTGAACAGATGAAATTGTATCCTCTGCAAATAATAACTAGTTAATTGAGTCAGTTTATTCTTGTCTTAAACTCTATGAAATCTATAAATTCATGATAATTTTTCACCAGCTTCTTATTTGTCCTTCTTATATTAACATATTTAATTACCGGAACATGCTACATTTGATTCCTCATGCCAACTCGATATTAAAAGTAATGATCAGTGTTTTAATACAAACCTTTCATGTGCATCAATTTAAGAAACAAAATGCTTTTATTGAAGAGAACACCTTTCATACAAGTTTCAAGTGTGCTGTACATGTCCCTAACATCCACAGTAAAGAGAGACTATATAACTGGGTAATTTGTCACACCTCTTAGCTGCTGGGGTTGACTTACAATAAGTATTTTTTTATTTCCATATTGCAAATTACAGGATTTGCAATACAGTAATGATGTTGTAAAGCCTGAGAATCTAAACAGGTCTCAAAACAAGATGGGAAAGCGGGGAAAGTTGTGAGCCAGATGCCTCATCTCTATTTCTTCCTCCAGAAAATCCCTTACTGGCAGTTAAGAGTATCAGATGTTCTGAAATCTCCTGTTTGGTACTAGCTGATTGCTTTGCCCTGCACCCTGGGTGAAATTCAGGTCAGCCTGTTTACCCCACCTGACTGCTGAGCTGGAAAAACAGTTGAACAGTGCTTAAGATTTCCAAGAAATCAAAGAGTGAGACCCAAGTGACACTTGTAGCTTAAAAAGAACAAATCTTTATTTTATTAGTTTAGGAGGGGTTGGTTGTGAAATGCAACTACATTAGGGAGTAAATAATATATTTCAGAAACTTTCAGTTAAATGTCAACCAGGCTTTTCATTTAGTACAATAAAGTGTTTAGATTTTTTCAATTCTGTAATAAATATATAATAAATACATTGCAAAATTATTTTGTAATAAAATAAAACCTCACATCATCTAGCTCCTCTTGCAGCATTTCTAGAAATACCTGAGGCAGATCTGTACAACGAAGTCTATCCAAAACCTCTCAAGTCTACACAGCTGACATTTTTCATAATTACTGTTCGCATGTGCTGCATAAGCACACCTATCAAAGGCAAAGCAATGCTGATTGCCCTACAGTTTAATAATGAAGACAGACCACAAGTAAAGAAATAGTAAGGAACAACCCTCTAACTTTTCAGTTTCTGAAGATGTTGTTGAGAAGATTCCCTTTCTCAAGGGACATGCTGCATATCTTCAGGTTGTCTCTAGGGCAGAAACCTGAGCTTCCTACTAACAAACAGAAACAGAAGAGTTGGTGTAAATATAGATAGAGCATATGCCCTAATAATGAAAAACATAGGATGCTGTAGCTGAGTTTCTCAGATTCTGTCACAGTTCTTCAATCTGGGCACTCTCTTATCTCTTAAGATAAGAAGCTGCCTTTTTCTTCAGTTTTTAATCACCTAAGAACCTTTGATTAGAAACTTTTCTTCAGCACTGTCCAGGAAAGTCATACAGTTGTTGGTGTTGCTCAGGGCAGTGAGAACTATTTATTCCTGAGTGAAACATGGTAAAGAGGTGGCAGGTCTTATTCACAATTAGTAGAGACTCTCATGAATTCCCCTAGAGAGGACAGAAATATAAAGTCTTTGTGTGTAGATGTTACACCTACTGCATACATATCTGTACATATATTTATGTATAACTTATATACAGACATATATACATATATGCATAAATTTTCGTAAGATATGTAATTGAAGTAATGTAAAACTCAAGTACTGTGGTGAACTTATGGTAAAATTATAAGTCTATGTATAAACTAGTAAATTAGACATCTAGAGGTGTCATGGTATAGAAACAATCTGTCACAAAATGGATCTGCACCTGTGCTGGTAAATGCATTTGCATCCAAAACAAAGCAATTGTGTCCCAGGCACGAACTAGCTGGAATGATGCCTGGCAAGTAACATATCCATAGGCTTTTTTGTGCTCAAACATCATACCAGCATCACGTGCTTCTTTTTTCTGCCCCATAGAATGTGTCAGCATTTTTGTAGTCATTGTGAGGGATCCCAATACATCAACCCCCTAGAGTGGTAGTGTCTGAGTGCTCAGTGCTGATAGCTGTTACTTAACCTCAAGATCTCAAATATTTGAAAACTTTGCTATTAACACTTTTGTTGCTAGGTTTCATGAAAAACACTTACTTTGCCTTTTCCAGACAGTGTCATTATCTTCTTCAGAAAGGATAAGCCACTCCTGCATGGGGCGTGCATGGTGCGGTGCAGTGCAGTGCTGTCAGTACCAATCCTCTACAAACCCCTGCGTCGCCAACTCAAATCTGCAACAATAGTAGCAGGAAACATTACATTCCTCTGCAGACTACTTCTTGGAAGAAATTGGGACAGAACGGGCTTCCAGAGTTTATTCTGAGTGTATGGCATGACTTTCAGTGTTGTGCCTAGTGGAAAGGGCTTCTCTGAAGCAGCAGAGTTGGACTAGGGAGATGCAGGGAAAGGAGCTGCACTGACCAGGCTACATCCCTGTGGTTTGATGCTCCTCTGATGTGCCTTTCAGACTCCTCTGGAGGGACACCTAGCTGTGGCAGACAGATGAGTGGACATTTGCCTTAAACTTTTCCTGGTGCAATAAGATGCAAGATTTGCAAGATAACCACAAGACCTTGCAAGTGACTCTTGCACGTAGCAAGATTTTGTAAGAGACTCTTGCATGTAGCAGACATTATAATCATAAACTCCTGTGGCTTTGCAACAGCTGAACATCTGTTTCCGGCCCTGCAGAGGCAGGACTGAGCAATACCTCCTCACTACACATGTGACCTTGGGGAGGGTCTCGTCTGATGTGACCCCTGAAATAGTCCCTGTGACCACCCGGGATACACCGAGCCTGCGCTGAACCAGACCACACCTACCCTCGCATGACATCACACCCACCATGCATATACATGAAGTTTTCTGGGACCAGCTGGAGACTTTGGGACTTGGACTGTATAAAAATGGTACCACCAGATGCTAGGGTGGGACCCCCACCACCAAGACACCCAGAATCAAGAGGACCAATGGGAAGCCGCTGGATCCACGGGTGGTGATATCTTCTCAATGTTCTCTGTCTTCTCTATCTTATCTCTCTCTCTCTTTCTTTTCCATTCTCTTTCTCTTTCCTCTTCTGTTTCTGATTTCCTCTTCTATTCCTCTTCTAATTGCAATCAGGTTTTAAGGACTCTCAGAACAGAATCTGTCTATTTAGTTAGGTTGTCGAGTTGAATAGTTGCCGTCTGTTTGGTTGGGTTGTTTAGTTGACTAGTTGCTATTGAGATATTATATCTAACTGCATGCTTTGTGAACTGTATTCTCTCCTCCTCTCTTTCTTTTTATCGAATTATGATTAAATCTAAGTAAAGGTGTGTAGCGCAGGGCTTGTTTATTTAGTTGTTGTGGCACAGGACTTGTTTGTTCTGTTATCCAGTTAAGTAGTTGCCTTCAAGTTATTGCATCTAACCACATGTCTTGTATTTTGTATTAATAAATCGTTACACTGGTTGGCTGGTGTTGTTTCACCTTAATTCAGTCCAAGAGGATCACGAACTTGATCAATGGCTCTTTTTGGGCTGTAACACTAGCCCAGTGCCTTTGTATGTTCCCCATGCGAGTTTGTTACTTCTCAGCACAGCCACCTGCTCTGACACAGCATGTTGCTAAATGTGCTGTCATCACTATGGGCTACCTTGTTTCCTTGCTTTTCCCTCGTTTTTTTTTTCAGTTTATTACTGAATTTGTTTCCCTCCCATTTCTCAGAATGAGCTCTTTCACTCTGAAGAGCTGACTCCACTTGGAGAGGAAGGGGGCTGTCAGGGAGCTGGGCAGAAAGGACCCTCCTTGCATCCCTGTTCCAGAAGATGGGGTAGGAACAGACAGGGCACTCAAGGTGAATGCTTCACTGCTAAATTCATCCCAGAAAACAGAGAGGCCTGGACACAGAATCACAGAATGACAGAATGTTAGGGATTGGAAGGGACCTCGAAAGATCATCTAGTCCAATCCCCCTGCCGGAGCAGAATTACCTAGACCATATCACACAGGAACGCGTCCAGGCGGGTTTTGAATGTCTCCAGAGAAGGAGACTCCACAACCTCTCTGGGCAGCCTGTTCCAGTGTTCGGTCACCCTCACCATAAAGAAGTTTTTCCTCATATTTATGCGGAACCTCCTGTGTTCCAGCTTGCACCCATTGCCCCTTGTCCTGTCAAGGGATGTCACTGAGAAGAGCCTGGCTCCATCCTCATGACACTTGCCCTTTCCATATTTATAAACATTAATGAGGTCACCCCTCAGGCTCCTCTTCTCTAAGCTAAAGAGACCCAGCTCCCTCAGCCTCTCCTTATAAGGGAGATGTTCCACTCCCTTAATCATCTTCGTGGTTCTGCACTGGACTCTCTCTAGCAGTTCCCTGTCCTTCTTGAACTGAGGGGCCCAGAACTGGACACAATATTCCAGATGCGGCCTCACCAGGGCAGAGTAGAGGGGGAGGAGAACCTCTCTTCACCTGCTAAACCACACCCCTTCTAATACACCCCAGGATGCCATTGGCCTTCTTGGTCACAAGGGCACACTGCTGGCTCATGGTCATCCTGCTGTCCACTAGGACCCCCAGGTCCCTTTCCCCTACACACAAGGGTTTGGAAGCTGTGAACTGCTAGGGTTCTCCCAAGGTCAAGTGTAGCTTGACCGGGCAAAGACTGCTTGAACTGTACTAGGATGTCTGTTGTCATCAAAGGCATGATGATTTTTGAGCTAATGCTCTACAGCTTTTTCAGTTCTGTGTGTGTAGCCAAGCCGATCAAGGTAGCAATGAAGCTTCTTCACTCACAGGCCATTTCATGCCTCTGTTCTTGATCTCTTTGGCCTAGACATTATACTCCTCTGTGATTGGCACATGACGTATTAGAAAAATGAGATACTGCCTTAAAACTCCTGGCAATGATGATTTTTAAGTGTATGTGGCATGCCCAGAAACATAACGTGGGGACACACAGAGGAGTATAATGACATAAACCCCACTGGTGCAGTTTTGGAGGACTGTGCCTGGTGCAGAACAAACCTGCCTGTTTCTAGACCGTACTGATTATAGGACATGGACTCTTAAGTGATCTTTCCCTAAAGCATCACAGGGTTTTGTCATAAAGGGAGCTGGTAGGATCTGTCCAAAGTAAGGCTCAGGATGATCAGGGGATCTACTTCTATGTTTTCTTCTGAATGTTATTTATTTAGCAAGAAAGTTGCATCCCTATGACATTTCAATCCTTCCATTTTCATACAGCATGCAGGATATTCAGGATGAATATAAGATCTCATCACAAAGTTCAGTGTTATAAATGAAAGTACAAACAGATTAAAAAATGTGCAAGAATAATCAAAGGCTTGAAATTAAAAGAAAATTACCAGCCAACAATAACGAGGTAATGAAATAGTTTTCCAATAGAAGTCAGGTTAATAAAAAACCCCCTTGCATTAAGACAGAGCTTTCTCAGTTTATGAAAGGTGTTATCTCTTACCCAGTTGCCTCCAGTAGTAGAGAGCTGACTTAAGATCTTTTGTTTTCTTTCTCCTTTTTCCCTAGGCCTATTTATCTATTTGCATATGGTTCTCCCATATTCAGAGAAAACAAGATAGGGTTTTTTCATTTTGCTACTTTTTAATTTGAATCTTCTCAGCATCAAAAATGCAAATTCCCATCACTTCTAATTAAGAAGTCCCTGAGTTAACAGTGATGGTATCATTTTAGTCTTCCAGGTAGGCAGTGTTTTGTGTTTTAATCGTTACAATACAAAATGCAAAACTAATGCATTATACATTCATTATACTGCCACAACTCAGCTGTGAGGGGTTTTTTATGTTTTGCTTTTCGTGATGATACCATGTATTTATCTGCTGACTCTTTGTCAAATGTTTTATGGTCAGATTGTTGCCTAAACTTCTTTCTAAGTAACTGTAGGATTGTCTTTCGATCATGCAACTCTGTGTATAACATCAAGTACTTACTCAAAGACCCACTAAAAGGCTCTTACATACACTTAAAGGAAAAGAAAGAGGAGTGAAGGAGAAAAAGGAAAAGGAATATAACAATGTTGATAATTCATAGCAAGTGGTGTCTTTTTTAAGAAAGGCACTAATGAGGCTCACATCAGATTAGATGAGCTCCTAGTAAGGAGGTGTGATTCCTTTACCAACCCTGAAATATCTGAAAAAAGACCCAAACATATGATTGCTGCTTGATTTAAAAAAAAAAAAAAACAAACCACAACTGTCGTTATATTTGTCACGGTGGTCAAATGAAAACAAGAGACAGAAGGATAGTTTCAAGCAGGCAGCAAAGCAAGAGCAAAAGCAAAAAGAGCACCTGCGTTTATTTTGCTCCATTTTTTATATCTTCCCCCCTCTAGCTGGCTAGCTTTCCGATTGGTTGCACGCGCTGTTCACACGCCCAACCACAACCGCTGATTGGCCATCACGCGCTGGCCACGAGTCCATAGTTGGCAGCTGGAACATCACTCCGTATCTTGTTTTTCTCACATCCTGTTTTCTTGCTAAATTCCTTCAAGGTCAGGGCCTCCAGCAGCCCAGTCCAATTCCTCACACAACAACTGTGTAACAACTCTGCCAGTCCTGCAGGCTGTGACATGTTGTCATTTTCATGACAAACATAGTGCCAATGAATTTTCAGTGTAATTAAAATACCTTTGTTATATGCAGTGTTAGCAATGTAATTGGTGTTCCCCGTAATGAAAAATATTATGAAATAAAATGCTTACAAGAAAAATTCATTCTTATGACCTGGTGCACTCCTGTGCTCTCATATCTTCTACCATTGATATAGATGTGAGAAGACATGAAAATCAAATATAGTAGTTATTTCTGTTGCTGTTAGATATGTTAAAATATTTGTGGAGGCAAAGCATTTAGCGCTTTACATTCATGTTGCCTTTATTTCGTGTTTTAGTTTGGTTAGGATTTTTTTGCTAGATATCAGTAGATTTGCATTGCTTTACAGCTCACCAAATAGCTAATGCAGGGAGAAGCCCTCTGTTTGTGGAGAAGCCAAATTCTCTGCTTTATGTCCTGTTCTCTGAGGACAGATGATGGAGGGGAGACTGTGTGAAGTTCCCCTGGTTATTCTAAGTTCTGATAAGTGGATTAGAAAGTTACACATATACGGACATTGACTATAAACTTGCTGTTTGAGTATATGATGAAAACAATCACTTATCATTTTTTGCAGAGGAAGTAGATAAAGGGAGAGTTAAATCACTATGTTATCTAGCTGAGTACTCTTTGTATTAAAACATGCAATGCTTAACCAGTAGTTATTTCTTGTTTGAAGATCCTTTTCACCTTGCACTCTGCTCTTTCACTGTATGGAGCTATATTAACCATTAAACTAAACACATCAGTTGAGAAACTGAGAAGGTAATTATATTCTACCTCTCGAAATCAAGACATTTTGCATGTGATCTTAGTATAGTAAGACCCAGCTGATGAAGATGCATGCTTTTCACCCAGACAAGTGTTACCATTTGTTCAGTTACTCACTTTATCTTCTGCTCTAACCTTAATTTCAAGATTCTTACTTCAGTTACCATCCATCTTGATAGTACACAGTGTTATACTTAATAATTTCAGTGTTCTAGTAAGTGCTTCTGAAATTTTGTACAATATCCTTGGCTACTTAAGTTATCATGGGATAGTTTTATTGAACTCCAAATCTCAGTGATCCAACGATTTTAATTTTCACTTTAGACCTTACTTTTGCTAATTTTCTATGTCATCTATTCTAGCTTGGATGCAAGAAAATTATGCGCCTAACACATTCTAAACTGCAAAAATGGACGTTCTTCCACTACCCAAGGAATAATTTATTTAAAATATCAGATGGGAAATATTTTCTTTTCCTCTCAGTCCTGTTCTCTGTTCAGTTCAGTTGTTCTAGCTCAGATTGGTCTCTTACTGTACTACTATATGCTATCCATGATTATGTGGATTTTCATTAGCCTAAGATACAGGTGACAGCCAGTCTCTTAAGGATAGCAGTTATTTCTGTTCTCATGTTGGATATATTTTATCCAGAAATATTTTATTCACCTTGGAGTTTCTGTTACATATTTGAATAAAGACTAGTCTTAAAATTTTAGGTTATCTACTCACAATTCTTGTATATCAACTTATTCATACAAAGACTGTAGTTGGACATTTCTAGAAAGTGCATTAGTGTGTACAGTGTAGCTATATAGAGGGTGAAAAGATCACCTAAAAAAATCCAATATGGTTTTATTTTAATAAAAATAGACTCTTCCTTAGGAATCTGGCAAAGGTATAAATCTATCTCAGAAATGAGACCAAGCTTCAAGCTGCATATTAAAGCCCTATTAGCTTTGGAACTTTCTTCCATATTGATAATACATATAGTGTCCTCTTTCTCTCAGCCAGGACATGCAACAATCTAAATGCAAAAAAAGGGAAACCGTGCTTATTTAGTTTAAAACAAAGAACAAAGATACTTCAACTCAATTTTAAATTCAACTGAATATCTACTTGTATTCAGAAGCTCCTACAGTTGGAAACTAGAGTAATTGGCTGATTAAGTCATACTATATGTAATTAAAGCAGAAATTAAGCATATGTGTTTCTCATTATCTTGCAATATCTATTAAATAACAAATGGTGCATATGTCAGAAAGCTCAATATACATAATGATTTTAAAATAACATTTTAAAACAAAATATTGAATATTCAGTTCTGATTCCAGATCTTTAACATTAATTTTTTGATAGGCAAGATCTTTCACCAAACAATAAATTTGATCTTGAGATTATTGAACTCTTGCATTATTACACATGCAAATATGTAATTCTTTGTAATGAATAATTTCCAACTTCACACAATGCTGTAACTACTGAGGGACATAAGAACAATACAGCATGCCCATTCATTAATGCTAACAGGTAACATGCCCTTTTATTAATGTTAACAGGTAAAAAAAAAAAAAAAAAGCAGCTACCCAAACCACCTTTAACAGTATAGAACAACACAGCAAGCATGTAAAAGCAAAGTTGGTGGAAAGTACCCTATTATCAAAATTCCCATAATCCTTGCTCTCCTAGCTCAAGACATTTTAAATATCTTAGATGACTGAATAGTAACTTCCACATAGTTCTCTCATCTGATTCATTTCTTGATACCCCAGACCAAATCATACCTACAATATAATTTTCAAAAGACATTATATAGGTACTTTTACATAGTACTTCATTGTAAATTATTTTTAAATTATATTCATTTCTACAAAAAAACCCTGAATTTACAGGATTCTTAAAAATACATCAAAACTTATTCAAAGTATTTAGCATGCTCAGTCTTAATACTTGTAGCAGTGAAAAAAACACTATAATCTTTTGTCTAAATATTAACATTTTTAAACTACACTTATTACATGTTTAGTTAGATATCCTACATAGTACTTAAAGCTTACTTCAGATCACTGGTAGAACGGAATTTTAAAAAATCCTACAAAATGCAGCACAAAAGTTAATTTTTTCCACATTTTTTATTATAGGATGCCCATCTTTTTAATACAACTGTGTTAATATCTATGAGACACTAAAGTTGCATATAAACATATATCTTTAATAATTTTACTTGAAAACTAGTAAATAATCATTATTTATTAAAACCACTAATAAAGATATTTAACAAATAACATAAAAATCTATTTTTCCTCAGATCAATAACATGAATTTTATGTCAAACCATAAAAACTAGGAACACATGAAGATTGACTGTTAATGATGAATTAGCTAAATAAATATTTCCTGTTTCAAAAGGTAGGCCATCAGCTGCAAGACAGGTATTTCATGGTTGGTACATTTCCTAATACTTCATTATATGGCAGTTCTTTCTGTACAACCTCTCTATAAATATCTATTCAACTAACTTAATTCAACTAACTTAACAAGGTCACCCATCCAGTTGACTGAGGGAAACCAGTAGATGTGGTGGGGTTTTTTTTTAGCAAAGCTTTTGGTACTGTCTCTCACAATATTCTTCTGGACAAAAAGTCCAGCATACAACTAGTCAAGTCCATAATACACTGAGTGAACAACTGTCTGACAGGTCAGGCTCACAGAGTTATAGTAAATGGGGGTCACACCAGGCTGATGGCCTGTCACCAGCAGAGTTCCCCAGGGCTCAATTTTAGGGCCAGTGATCTTTAATGTTTTTTATAAATTATCTGGACACAGGAATCAAATGTACATTAAGAAAGTTTGCAAATGATACCAAATTAGGAGGAGCTGTGGACTGCTCGAGGGTAGAGAGGCCTTACAGTGAGATCTGGATAGATGAGAGAGCTGGACAATCACCAGCTGTATGAAATTTAACAAGAGCAAGTGCTGGATCCTCGACTTGGGGTGGGGTAATCCTGGTTATACGTACAAACTGGGGGATGAGAGGCTGGAGAGCAGCCCTGCAGAAAGAGATCTGGGGATCTGGGTTGATGGGAAGTTGAATATGAGTCAACAGTGTGCCCTGGCAGCCAAAAGGGACAACAGTGTCCTGGAGTGTATCAAGCACAGCATAGCTAGCTGGTTGAGGGAGGTGATGGTGCCACTATACACTGCACTAATGTGGCCCCACCTCAAGTACTGTGTGCAGCTTTAGGTGCCTCAATATAAGAAGGACATTGAACTGTTAGAGCCTCTATATCCAGAGGAGGGCGATCAAGATGGGGAAAGGTCTCAAGGGCACGATTTATGAGGAGCAGCTGAGGTCACTTGGCTTGTTCAGCTTGGAGAATAGAAGGCTGAGGGATGACCTCATGGCAGTCTACAGCTTCCTCAAGGGGGGCAGCAGAGGGGGAGGTGCTGATTTCCTCTCTGGTGACCAGCAATAGAACACAAAAAAAAGGCATGAGTCTGCATCAGGGGAAGTTCAGATTGGCCGTTAGGAAAAGGTTCTTCCCAGAGAGGGTGGTCGGTCACTGTAATGTCCTCCCCAGGGAAGCGGTCATGGCACTAAGCCTGTCGTAGTTCAAGGAGTGTGTGGATGACACTCTTAGCCATATGATTTAGTTTTAGATAGTCCTATAAAGAGCAGGGACTTGGGCTTGATGATTCCTATGGGTCCCTTCCAACTCTGTGATTCTATGACATATTCTACTGTGATTTTGCAAAGAAGGGATTTTGAAAATGCCTGTCTCAGAAGCAAGCTGACTGGTTTTTTTGCCCCCTTTAGTTCTGTCTATTGCTCTAAATCCTCCAAGTTTATTCATACCTGTGAATGACAAAATTAGGCTGATGGTAGGGTAGTGGAACAAAAAACTAGCGATGCAAATAGGAAAACCATGGGGTTTTCTTTGTTGTTCATATTACTGATTAGTAAATAATTTTTCAGAGCTTATTCTCTCATCAATTGTAAGATTCCTCTAAGGTTAGCTTTATGTATGTGACTGAAGTATAGCATACAGCCAATATTTTAAAGGTTCAAAACAAAGCATCAGGTGGGAAATTAGTTGATTTCAAATTAACGTTAAATTCCATTTTAGATTCCATATCTGTCTCTTGGTATCCCTCATGAACATATATGGCTTTTTGCCCCCATTTTCAAAAACACTTTTTTTCTTCTGCTTTTATGTGAAACACCTACACAAGCAGAAGAAATTACAAGGAATATTGCTCAAAAAATATGAAAGGAAACAAAATGCCTTTTACTCTAATCGTTTGGTTACCACCACGTCAGTAACATTTGACTGTTGCAAATAGTAGAAAATAAAAGCAAGCTTCAGTAATTTTCATGTATAAATTGACAGCATTCCTTGAAATTATAACTGATATTAATTAGTTTGTGCTGTCATATAGCCAGATATTTTTCATTTTCTTGGCACATGAAGGTTTAATGAGAGATTGTCTGCTTGAATAAGCATTGCCAAAAGTCATTAAATGTTCCCTAAGTGTCTTTTTTCCTCAAATAAACCATTCAAGATTCATTCAACAATCTATATAATATCTTGGTTGTGGATCATCCCATATATTACAGAACACTGGTTTGTCTTACGTATCCTGTTGTCCTTTCATCATGAGTAGGAGTCAGTCCTACTAGCCAGTTAACATAACTATGCTGGAATATAGCATAGGTTTGACTCGGCCTTTTCCTTCTCTGTTTTCCAGCTGCCCTCTCCCTTGATTTTTTGGAAGATGACAAGCTCCTTTTTAAGTTATTGTCCTGGTTTGGCCTAAACCAGGCCAATTTTCCTTTCAGTGATTTTTATTTTCAGCTAAGTCTCTTCTAAGTAACTGCACTTTCTGAAACTAACTGCATGTTTTGCAGGCAGTGTCTGCTTCCAGGACTGATAACGCTCAAAGTTTGTAGTTATCACTGAGGCACTGGTAGTGATGTTGTGCAGAAAGGCTCTTGCTGTACTTATTCTTAGAGAAACCAAGGTCATTGCTAAATTCCTCACTAATTACGAGTGAAGAGCCGCAGAAGGGTTACACCTACAGGGAGGAGCGGACAGGACAGGTGACCCAAAATTGACCAATGAAGGTATTTCATCCCATACACGTCATTCTCTGCATAAAGCAGGGGATCATGAGGGTCTCGCCCCTTCTTCTATGGCTGGTGTCCGAAGAGGACTGTCTGTTTTCCTGCTGCCCCCAATCCCGATCTGTGCATCCCTGAATCCAGTTCCTGTCTGTTGCTGGGCCCAGCCTGGGCCTTCCCAGAACCTGCCCTGCAGTGCCGGTGGTGATGTGACTGACATCGGGGGAGCTCAGTCTTGGTTTTGTATATATTTAATTATTCCTATTATTATACTCTTTTTTGTTATTATAGTCTATTAAAACTGTTTTCACTTTCCAACCCATAAGTCTCTCTCCCTTTTCTCTTTTCCTTCCCCTTCTGAGGGGGGAGGAGGGTTAATAGAGAGCATCTGCCACAGGTTTAATAGCCGGCCCAGTTTTAAACCGTGTCAGTTTTCTTGCCTAAGTTTGGAAGCAGCAGATATTTGTCCAGTATTGTTTCACATTGTATCACTACTTCTGTGATAACGTCAGCAATTCCAAGAATGGTTTGTAGAAGCTTCATTAGGCTTCTTGTTATTGTTGACTTTCAATTGTCACGTTTGCCACAGTACAATAATGCTAAAAATTATAATTACATCAGATAGTTTTATCTCATGTTGAAGGATGTGTGCTGCATTCTCCAGATGTCCAAAGCATGTAGGTTCTTCTCATATTCATGCATTTTGTTCCTCACTTTCTACTCCATCGCAGTTTATACTAGTATTCAAATACATAAGGGGGCAAATGGGTTTCACTGCTGATCACTGAATAGAGTTATCCTGGCCTTTTCAGGCTAGAAATAGATGCTTCTTACGCAAGTACCTGTTTCATGTCTTTCATGGGCAGTCAGCAGCAAAGACACACCCACCGAACTCCAATGTAAAAGAAATTTGATTTTCTTTGAGCGTGCCTGAGGACAGTAAACCTGGAAGTAGTTTTTTCTATATTGCTGTGAAAGGATACTCACCACAGTTTTGCTGCCCTGAAATTCTCCTGCCTTTGTCCATGCTTTATGAACTGTTGTGGATTTCACTGTGCATAGGGCCAGAAGAGATCATGCCAACATCCTGTCTTGTCCCTGAATGTAAATTACATAAGTTCATACACTCTTAATTCAAAGATATCAAATATGAATATAGATGCCATTTACTACATCGATTTTCTTTGGTTTTGTTTTTGTTTTTTTTTTTCTAGTAACATTTAGTATCTGAAACCTAATTTTCAAATAGAGTGGATGAAGCACGGATTTTGCTTCCAAATATCTATCTATCTTGAAAGCACCAGCAATATAGAAGGGATAAAATACACCTGTATTGAGGAAGTAACACTCTAAGCTAGTTTCCAGCTATGACACTGATTTTGGCTGAATACCTTACGGGTTTTCTGTTGCCTCTACCCATCCATCTGTCATACTTGAATGAACAGACAAAACTACTTGAATATAAAAAGAAAGTGCAAGTAAAGCAGGCTTCAATCACCGTGGTTTACAGAGATTTTTGGAATGATCTAAACATCCAACAGATACCCTTCAGATCCAGAGGTGTTGTTTATATCATTCCCACCTGAAATAGCAGGAACATATTTGAAACATTCTAATATTCTTAAAATCAGAATGAAGAATTGCAAGTATATGCACTATAAAGGTCTTGCACACTTTTATGAATTTCAACAAAGCATATAAGAGACCTGAGCTTCTTGTTGCATTTAATAATCAAAACAATAGCTCACAGACACAATATTGAACAGGAATAATTTACCTAAACCATGCCAGGGAAGCTTCAGAATCAGAACTAGTCCATGTCTTCAGAGTGGTTAATGGGTTGTTCTGTAATGTAGTACTTACAGTGTTAGTTAAGGATCTCCAGAAAGATCTATCAATTTCAGAGATTTCCAAACCTATTTCCATCTAAATTAATTAGAAGAACCTGATTTCTATAAACTGGTGAATATTGACCATCTGATATCAAGACTGCCATTATTATATTTACAGGGAGAACATCTCAGTTAAGTCCAAATTTATCTACCACCCACTCAATGAAACTGCAAGCATGTTCTGAAGCTAGAAGGCAGACAGGCTAGCAGGTGCTTCAGAGGTAGAATGAAGATAGCCCAGCACCTTTACATAGGTCTAGGCTCTTCTACTTCCAGGCTAAAGCCAAGAAGGTGATAAGACCAAACTTGCAATTATTCCAAGCTTGTCTCACTTGTGAGACACTGTGAAAACTGTCACTTGCAAAAACTGTGAGCTGTGCTAGAAGTCAGAAATACAAATTAAAAAATACATGATTAAGGCAGCTTTCTTCCAAGGCTGCACTTTACATAACATCATAAAGATGAGAACCTTACCTCAAACTGAGGTTTCTTCAGAAAGGGCTGCTTTGTGCTGCTTTAGAAATCAGCTAATATCTCCTAAGATCTTCATAAGTATAGCTTTACTTCATTCAGATTGAAAATGTCTGAAATATTCTTAGTGTAGGAAACCTGGTTTGCTCATTTAAATTTTCTTGTGTGGTATAATAGCACTAAACTGTATCCATCAAAGAGAAAAATACCTCCAAGTTTAGTAAGTATATTAGCCTTGCCTTGACAGTTTGTTATTGCATTAGCAACTTTAACATTTACAAAGAATTGGAAGAATACTTAACCCCACACAAGTAAAAGCAGAAAATATACCTGCTGTGTTTTCTTTTGCTAGAGTCTTCTCTGTCATTAGAATATACAGAGATTGATAGTATTGGGGATTACACTAGAATGGTGCTTTTTAAGGCTATGATTAACTAATAGACAGCTGTGTTGATTTAACTTCTTGCCTGATTATGAACAAAATTCACAGCTGAAACTTTGTAATTTACTTAACACAACAGTAATAATTTACCCTACAACAATATGTGTGAAGCAGATTTTTTTTTCTCTAGTACAGATTCACGATTCTCAATTACTTCTTCAGGAAGATGTTAATACACACTCCTTACAGGACGTCACAAAGAAGATATATGGGGAAGAAAGTATTTTTAAAAAGACAGAGACAAAATGGCACACATAAATAGCAAAATTTCAGTCCTGACAATTACCTATCTTCACATTCCCTTTACATTTATATTTGAAAAGTTCATTGCTGCTCAGTGTTATGTTCTAATTTCAGTTGGGAAATTATGTTTCCCCTCCCTGTTGCAATTTGAAATTCTTTGTTATACTCTGTTCTATTCCTAAGTCAGCTGTGTTCTAATAGGAAATTAATTGACTCCTTTAAGTACACAGACTTTGGTTTTTTAAATAAAATTATTTGGAATACTCTCTGTGTGAAAAAAAAATTATGGGAGAGTAAAACTGATCTCTTGAGTTTTCCCTACTTTTCCCACTTTTGCTACCTCCTAAAAAAAAGTCTCCAGCTACAATAGGACTTCCCCCATATGGACATAGCACCTTTTGTCCACTGATGGACCACCAGCTTATTCAGATCGGTTATATTGTATTTTTCATGTCAGGACTGTGCAGTGTTGCAGGTAGGAAAGTGTTAATGATAATTATGTAATAGCTGGGAACAATTACTGCGAAAATCTGGTAGAAGAGACAGAACCTGCTGCTTGAAAAGCTTCATCTGTGTCGTACAGAGCTACTAGCAGAAGCCATATTCAAAGCATTAGGTCCCAAAAATTCTTTATGATTAAAGAAAATGAGTAGTGTCATGTTCACCTGGATTTCCAAAATGTCTTTTACATTTTTCACTGAAGGCTCATTAAAAAAAGAAATAATTATAGGATAAGAAGGAAGACTCTTGTATGAAATATTCGTTGAAAGATAGTAAATAAAGAGTAGAAGTAAACAGTTTTCATGGTTAAAGCACAGACACCAGTAGAAATTCCTGAGGGAATCTAGAAAAGGAGCAGCAAGCAAGATACCAGAAGTATTACTGAGATATTCAGAATGATGAAGATTAAATCTAAGTATAAAGAACTTCAGGAGTCCAAACAAGATGGATTGGCTAGGCTCTAAAATGGTAGGTGGAATTCAAAAAGTTAATGCTAAGTGATTAACACAGATGGGAAGAAAAAATGTAATTCCTTTCAATGCTGAAAGAAATCTAGGGAATGTAACACATAATTCAAGGAAAATGTTAGCTTAGTGGTCAGTAAGCAAATCAAAGGTGGAGAATATTAGGAAAGATGACAAATACAGACAATATCATTAGGACACTATAAACCCTTAATATGCCCACAATTTGGATACAATGTGCAGTATTGGTTACCCCATCGTAAAAAGGAAAAAGAAGCAGAAAAGATTCAGAAAACGTCAATAAAGTAGGTCAAAGATGAGGAACAGCCAAGGAGCAACTGCATAAACCAAGAGTCTTCAGGCTGGGAAAGAGATAACTGAAGGGAAATATGCTGCTGGTAGTCTATAACATCCAGAGTGAAAAGGGTAAGAAGGGAGTTTTTGTTAATTGTATCTTCTAATACAAGAATTAGACTGTGTTAAGTGAAACATAAGGTTCAGAGCAAACACAAGGAGAAAGTAAATAATATAAAATCTCCACTGTTTTTTATTTTATTTATCAAACAATATGATTACTAACATTCCCCTTTTTATATTTACTCAATGTCTGTTTCCAAAACTATTTTATCTTTTTCTTCTTTTAAGCCTCACATCTTGTCACAGTGCTCCTCTTTTAAATTCCCCCTATTATTTTTTTTCTAAATTCCATTATTTTTGTGAAGAATATTTTATTATTACATGAAGAACAGACTTATTTATTATCTTGGTGACTTTTATATTTAAGATAAAGACAAGAACAAACAGGACTTTTTATGCAGACATTCCTGCCTCTCAAAAGGTCAGCTGCCTCATCTACAGACAAAACTGCAGATATTTCAGATTCAATATGCAGAAAACAAGATGACAGGAGTTACAAATACAACATGGAAGCAAGCAGACTACCAAAAGCCTTAGTTTCTTTTTCCCTGCTGTCAGACAAGTGTTTACTGTTGAAAAAGGAAAAAAATAATAATGTGTAGTGATGTCTCATGTTCTTCTGTACCTAATGCTGTTCTTTGAATCTGTTCTTAGATTTCTAGCACAGAAACTTTGAACGACTTCATATTAGTAAGATCAGACCCTTGTAAAATTCTGTATTAAAAAAAAAAAGAAAAAGGTCTTGACTATGCAGAGGTCATGTATGCCATAGATTTTAAAACTGACAAAAAGCAGGCGTCGTCTTCTCACAAATACCAATCTGTAGCTACAAGTTTAGATGTATTTTTGGCTAACATTTGATAGAAGCTACTCCAGATGTCTCTTTCAGTTCTGTTTTTTTATCTCTGTCTCTGTGGTTGGCAAAAATCAATGGGTTACTGAAATATGTGGTTATAAGGTATCCAGGAAGGTCATTTAGGGCATCGAGATTGGGAGAGTTTTCATTCATACAGAAGAATCAGAATTTGAGATCTATGTAGTGAGAGACTGTGGAGCAGAACACCCATGGTCTAAAAATACAAAGTTTTACAAATGCAAAAATACAAACATGTGATCCAATTTCTGCAGTGAAACAGGATACAGACTGCATGATAGGAAGAAAACCAGACTAGATTTCCGGAGCTGGCAATACATTAACAACATGCAGCAATCACGTCAGTGGTTCAGTTGGTAATAAAATCACAGAAAAGTTGGTTGGAAGGAAATCTAATCTAATCTCACTTTCCCTCACAGTGAAATTGTAACTTAAACTACATCAGATCAGCTGAGTTCTGAAAGTCTATAACTTCCTGGTACCTATCAATAGTGCTCTGCCTTTTCTGACATTATATTACAGAAAGAGAGTATTAGCTGCCTCTCATCTATGTATGACAAAATGCAGAACAGCCAAAAGTTTCAGACTGAATATTTGTTTACAGGCAGTTGCCTCTGAGAAATTTTATTTCACTCAAAACTGAGAAATTATTCTTGATCTTGGCTGAGATTGACTGAATTATTTGGAACCGTAAATTAAAATCCCAAACATCAGACATATAGAAAATTAATATTCCTGGTGTTCATAAAGAAGATTTATAATCACACTACTGAATATGAGTAGTTATAGTATGGCTTGAATATTCTGTCATAATGGATTGATCTGGAGAGGCTAATGTACTAAATTTCTAGATAATAAGCTTAGTGAAAAAACATCAAGTCAGTAAAACATGACTGAAGTGAACATCTATAAGACTGGCTTCTTTTGGCCTAGAGAATTTTTGGTACCTAAATCAAGGGCATTTTAAAAAATGTAGAACTATTCTATTTACTACAATGGAAGGTTATTGATAAAGTTGTATAAAATTTTTCCAATAAGCAGCAAATATATTTAAAAATATAGCAGAAGGGCTAGTGGGATGGACAACACTATTCTCTCATTTATTGAATTTGCTGAAACAATTGAAATAACTATTGCATGCTTTTAAAAATAAGTTTTATTTATTAAACTCTACATCAATTTAAAGTTTAATCTTAAATTTATTGAAATGAATTTAAATTGACATTTAAAATTTAATGTTTCATCTCAGAAGTCTTTTAAAAATGAAATATTTTCTCCAAAACTGTCACTAAGTAGCATTCCTGCTAGGTGCAAAATTGCCTTTCTTTGTCATGAGATTTTTGCCTTGTAACAGATTCATGGTGGAAAATATAATGAGATTACTGGAAATGATAAAAAATTATTTTCTCCCCAGCATAAACTGCTTGGCTTCTTAACTTTACTGTCTGTTATTAAGAGTAACAAACATTGCCAAAGCAACATAAGAGAAGTGACAGAGACATGGGACAGAGAAAACACAGCTAGGCACGTCACAACAGGCGACGCTTCCAGTCATTTCAGCAAGTCCCATTCCACACATGTTTAGCTTGGATTATCAGTAGCATGTCTCTATGCCAGGGCAACATCAGAACTCCCCAATAATAAAATGAAAAAAAATATCATTGATCTCTGCAGAATATTGCTGTTGTTTCAAGATTTATTATTTGAAAGAAGAATGATGGACAATTATTTTACACAGTGTATTCTCACAGCATTAGTGTCTTGTCCAAAAATATTACAATTCTGAGTCTTCAGGAGATCTAGGTTTTAAATATGATTGCACATGAAAGAGAAGAGCTAACACAATGTTCTAATGAAACAATGCCTAATGCTTGACAGAGTCGGTAAGCTTACCTACGTGCTGCTTTGGTCTTTATTTCTGATTGGTAGTGTTCCACTTTCTTCTGAGCAAGCCCCATCTACTGGAATTATTTCAAGAATAGAAGGGTCTTTTAATTTAGGCCTGTGCAGAAGGATTGAAGATTCATGTGGCTTAAGTCCTTTATCCGTCCTCTTTCTTCATTACGCCTCCGGGATGCAGCTCAGGAGCTGGACTTTGGCATTTGTAGAGCTGCTTTTTGTGTTAGTCTCTCCCATTGCCGTGGAAATCATCTAATGCATTTTTGGCAGTTTTCATCTGTTGTTAAGCATTCCAGTCTGCTTTCATGTCATAAACACAATACTGCCCTCTTACAAAATACAGACTTTCCAGTATCAAAGCCCTTATTTCTTTGCTGTCTATATATTGTCAGACAATGTTATCTGTACTTTTAGTTTCCCTTTATCAGTATCAATGATCTCTTCATAAAACTAGCTTGTTCATTGAGTCCCAAGATTAAATAGCATTTGTTTTTACTGTAGGAACCAAAATTTCTTATGCTTAATATGAAAAAGGAAAGATATACCAAAGCTACTACTGTAGCTTGGGTCAAAATTTTGATGTTAATCAGTGTATGTGAATTAAGAAAGAAGTATGATGTATGACTATGTACAAAATAAGCAGTCACTGTACATGAAATAATATGTAAGGAAATAAACATCAAAATACAGACTTAGTTTGATATGCTCACAAAATAAGACTTGATTATATGCTTGGGTTGAGATATCATCTGGAAGAGGATGAGTAGTGTCCATTCATGAACGAAGTAAGAGACCTTGTGTTCCTAGGACAAGACTCCAGAAGCAGATAAGCAGGGATGTAAGCCTGTAAGCCTGTTGCTACATAGAATGAAAAACTACTGTGTCAAATAGAGTACAAAATATTTAGCCATACTCCTCAAATGAAAAAGCAAAAGTTTCTTTGTTTTAGCAGAAGATAACCAGTATTGCTTTACTTATTATTCCCATACTACTTGATCCAGATAAACATACTGTTTTGCTTTCACCTCATTTATGAGCTTTAATATTTCAGGAAATGAATAAAGTAACAAGCAGGAAAATCATCACATAGAGGAGGTAATTTTTCTATACAGCATACTAGTGAGTCCCTAAACTGAAGTACTATGTCTATTTTCTGCAATTTAGAAAGTTGCGGACTGATTGAAAAGATTCCAGAAATAACATTAGAAAGCTGGACCAATTACAGAACTATAAAATACGGCTTACATGGAAAGATTGAAAGAGGAAACATTTTCCAAATATATAAAATGTAGCTTATAGAGGAAAGGAATGTTTCCAGAAGTGTAGGAGGGAAATTGGTTAAATTATAATAAAAGACACTTGGGCAAAGGAGAGCACTTAAAATATTCCTATCACTGAAAGTACTAAAATATTGAAGAGAATTTTCTGGTGAGACTGTGGAGCCATCATTGATGGAATCTCAATCATTGGAGACTTTTACGAAGAGTTCAGACAATAATTAAGCAAAACTGTCATAGGCATAATTAATCTTGCCTTCAGGCAAGAGAATGAAATCTTTCCAGTTTGTTCTTTAAAGTTATTTGTGATACAAATCTACTGGTTTCTCTTTCAGATTTCTCTTTTATAGGATATTTATTTTGAGCAGAAAGCACTTTTGTATCCCAGATTGCTTGCCTTTGACTGTAACACTCCCTGTTGGCAAGTCAAGGATTACTCTTTAATTACAGCTACTACATTTCATACAACAGTATTTCTCTGTCTATGGTGAGCCATTTCTGTCTATAAAAATGCACAGTTCAGCCTTTCAGTGCCCAAATGTGCAGATTAAACCTCTTTAATCTGACACAGGGAATCCAGGCAGAACAACATTGTGTCCCACTCCAGTATATGTGTATTTTCTGAGACTGAAAAGCTCATTCATGTCCCCAGTGATGCAGTGTTAGTACAGACAGTGCAGATGGTGCCAAGCAGCTTCCTGTGTCTCTTTAGCAGGTGTTTGCTGTGTCTTGTTTTCTTCAGCACTTTCGTAAGATTACAGCCATTTCAGTCATCCCTCTTTTTCATGCTGTGGATCTGCCATCATTCATGCGGGGATCTGCTTTTTCTTCATTTTTCATTATTTTGGATAAAGAGCCCAAGGAACTGGAATTCCCATTAAGTCGTCTTGTGGCTCACCCTCTCTCCTCAGCCCACTGAAATTCTTGTCCCACCTCTGGATGGTGAGTAGCCTACTGAAAAACCTGAGGCAGTCAAAGCTTTGACATCTATCTAGACTGTTCAGAAAGTACTAGTCATCTAGGGTTGAGCATCACTTTCTACTATTCATTCATTCATCTGACATTTTAGCTCAGACAACTGTGCAGTGACCTACAAGGAGAGAAGCTATTAGGTGTCCATGCCAAAGTATCCTGGAATGAATGTAGCAACTTCCCAGATATTCATAGTGCTTCAAACCACAGCCGGGACAATACCACTATATTGCTTCTGGACACTTTAACCCAATAAATACTAAGATGAAGATTTGCAAGTTTTTTTCCAAGTAGCAAATGGTCCATGGGTATGAGAGAAAACTGCAGAAGTTTGCAGTAACAAGAAAAGCCTTGCAGTAGTATCTGGAGTCTTCTTGCAACTACTAGGATCCAATATACTTTTATCCCTGGTGTTATTAAACTGTGTGACTACAGTATCCTGTACATTCCTCAAATATTACAAAACATGGTATCCCTTTTGCTGTGAGGAGAACAAAGGATATTGAATGCTTGTTAGCAGTTGGAACACAATTCATATGCTCTGGGACTGCATTGTTCAGTTCATTTTTTCCTTAATTAAGTTCATTTCATGTACTCCAAAATTTCTCCACAATGTGAACTGAAGCATGGCAAATGGAGGTGATTGGAGGTTCACTTCAAAAGCACATTCCTTCTCCAAACTAAAACGCTAATGTGCGCTCACATTTAAAATTTCCCCTCCTATTATGAATCCTAATTAAATCCGTAAGTCTAATATGTAGTTCTGAAATGTTTTGCATGAAAAAAAGGTTTAAAAATTTAATGTGTTTTGTGTAATCTTGTTACATGTATTAGTTGCAAAGACAGGATCTCTAGAGTGTGAACAACTTAAAAAAATAATTGTTTACATAAAAAGAAATCCCTTGGTCTGCTAAATAACTCACTTAACCCATCTTATTAATGAATTGATCAGTTCTTCTTTTCTGTGCTCATACTCACACTATCGTAATCTGACCTGCCCAAATGATTGCTCTGAAATGAGTTAAGAAAAAAGAAATAAAAAAAAAAGAAAAAGAAATTTCCTTTTTCACTTGTGCTACTGGGTGATCTACAGACTCAAAGTATAAAAAAAAAAAAAAAAAAAAATACATTTCCTTAAAATTGTTTATTAGCTGATTGACTTCCAAAAGTTATAAATATAAAATCTTCAAATTTCCCTTCAGCCAATGCTATCTTAAAAGGATGATTTCTTCCATTACTGAAATGCAGCTCTACCTTTGCCATGTAAATTGACAGTCTTTGAACACTACTATTTAAGGGGAGGAAAAAATAGTGCTATAAGTGCATCTTATTGCAACTTTCAAGGAGACTTAGATATGTGGTATATAATTGTACAGTTAGCACTCATCCAAGATACCAGGGGTAATGTTCTGACACTTACATAAAGTACTGTGTGGGTAAAAAAGATCACTGATTTTAATTAGCTGATGTCTGAACAGCACTTTCAAGAGGAAAAAGGCATTGTTTTGTTGTTTATTTTATATCTCAACTGAAAGGAAATGCATGTGATCACAGATGGGACTCATCAGGATACACAACAGAATTAAGACTTTTTCGTTAAACTTATGGCTAAAAAGGCTAGAGAAGGGAAATGTGCACCCACTGTGGGATGTGGGAAGACACAAAAACTGAGGATGCTAAAGAAAAGTCAGCAATCTTGATTTATGAGATGTGTTTTCTGCCTTCTGCTGGACAGACTGAGGGTTACTCAGTTACCTCTTCTTGATATTAAGCACAGACAGATAAGATTGTCTATTTAACCTTCGTCGTTAAATGCCTGTGTGTTCATCAGAGGCAGATCAGAATTCAACTCCTGCTCTTGCTGTGATGCTCCACATAGTGATGCTCTGTAACACGGGATTGCAGAGTATTTGTCAAGGGACCTCAGACTTCTTAAAAAGTAGGAATAGAAAAAAAATTTTTGCTTTTCTCCTTTAAGCATATCATTGCGCACAAAATTCAGTATTTCAATACTTGTCCCATTTGGATATTTAACCTGGCCGCTTCAGTTAGGAGAACAGCATGTGGGCCTCTGGTGCCAGCTGAAAGCAAGGAAGTCACAAACATATGAAAACTGATAAGAAAAAGATCAGGTTATGCTGTATTTCTTAAAAAGTTTGATGATTTTTCTTAATTTTGTTAAAGGCTTATATTAGCTTCTTTGATTTCACTCATTTTACAACTTGGAAATTACAACAATGTAACCAAAACAGACACAAACTTAAATTTTTATCATCACAAAATCAAAGCTCAGAACAAACATTACATAAAAAATAGTTGTTGTCCAGTTAAAGCTCTGTTTTGGTTTGTTTTTTTCACATCTAGAGATATCAAAAAATATTATTTAGGACTCCTATAAACCTTAACCAATATTACCTGCCCAAAAACTAATATTCTAGCTTCATTGCTCAATGAAGACAAATAAGCACTTCTAGGTGGGGATTTTTTAATCCTAATATGTCTGGTGTAAAAAAATTAGAAGAGATTAACCCTACTCATGTGTTATGCCACCTCAAATTTCTTATACCATTATGTCTGCCACATAGATGGGATAGGTCCTAATCTTTGTAGGTGTTTGTGACTGGAAACAAAATTCTAAAATTATTTCATAAATTTCTCTGGATTATAATGAAATGTGTACAGCAAAGCTTCTATTATGGCAGGTTCCATGAAGTAATATCCCTGAAGAAGGAATCAAGAAAGCCATAAGTCTATTTAACTCTGATCTAAAAAGGTTATTTTTCTGAGATTTCAAAGGGTGATCTACTGATGGAGCATCTCAATCTAAGTTAAATGCTTTAAAAGCACAAGACAGACCTGTTATCTTTTATATGCAGCTTTTTGAAGTGCATCCTAAATGAGAACCCTGGATAGTTCACTGAATCTTTAACAAGCTCAAAAAAGCTTTAAAGTATTGAGCACAGACAAGGGTAAACTTGTTGAGATGGAAATCAGGTCATCTTATTTCCCTAAGAACATTTTCCTTGAAACAGACACATCTTCATGTTATTTTTTCAAATATTTGGGGGACAGCTTAATGATCTCAGTGTATTCAAAGTAAAGGCTCTTTAAAGATCAGGATAACTTCGTGTTTTGGTATTTGTTGCCTTTGAGGTTTTATTTTTCTTATAGTGCTGGTAACCTTTCCTCTCTAGGTGGATAAGTATTTCCCCTAGTTTTCTATCATTCACGCTGTGAAAACTTAGATCTCCTAAGTTAAACTCTTTATTGTTAAAGATTTTCAGCTATCTCAAAAGCAATTAGTTAATGGAAACTTACAGTTAAAGATGTTTTGGGTAGTCTGATGTCTATTTTTTAATTTCAGCATGTTCTTTCCCCATCAATTTTATCTGCTTGGGAGAATTTTTGCAATTACTTTTTCTAGCCCAGTGTTTTTGACTTCAGAATGGTTACTGATCCTTCTCCTCTTGTAACCATGGATGGGAAGATTTTAATTATAATCAATATTATCTTTGGAGGAGTTTTTAAAATCCCTAATCAAATTCATGGTCCTGTTACTCTAAATCTACCATATGTAGAAAAAGAATGCTCTTAAATATAAAATTCTTAAAAGACAAGATCTATCAACAAACCTAGACAGATAATGACTAAGTAAAATGTGAAAAGCATGGAAAAAATGTTTAATTTCCCTTACCCTGTGATTTGCAGGTGTTAATGCATGTGTGAAAAGTAGTGTTGTATGATAGCAACAGACTGTGGATTTTATATACAGTGCTCTGTGGATTTTATATACAGTGCTCTGTGAATTTTTGTCTCCAGCAAGCTATGCAGCATGTGTCCTGTGATCAATAATGAAAGTCTTTTCTGTGTGAACTGGCTCAGGGTGAGGGGGAATATGTAACTTGACTGAGGGCAGGAATATGCAATTTGCCTAAAGTTTCTTATAAAGTTACACTTACTGCATTTGTCGTTCGTATAAAACTAAATCTCCACTGTATCTTCCAATCTTAATTAAACCTCTGCTGTTATTAATTGTGCTTCTACCCCAAGATCCCTATGAACTGTTGGGGGTTATATAGACCAGGAAGAAGATACGATATCTAGAAAACAGTAGAATAATACTGGTACATAGAGGGCTATTTCTAAATTACCTTCACACCACAGATTTTTTTAATTTAGTTTCAGTACCTGCCCCATTTCAGTGCCCAAAAAAATAACAAGGTACAGAACTGTGAGCAAATTGCTAACAGATCAGTCCAGAAATGGTCCCAAAAGAGAAATTAAAGTTAGCTTTGCCATTTTAATAAAATTATAGGATAACTTATGGTTATGAGCTATTAGAAATAAACTGGTCTACATTTCTCAGTTTTTTTGGACTACTTTTGTGAAAAATTTAAGTGCGTGTGTAAGAAGCTAGGAATTGCATCTTCTGTTCAGCTTTCAGCCACTATACTTTCTCAAAGAGTGGCAGTGAACACATTTTTTCCCCTTCTTGAATATGAACATATGCAAGTGCAAGAAGGTCTTTTAGGGATGAAAATTTACCACCTATTTCCTTACATGATCAAGGGGTGTTTGAATAATAATTCATATAGAACATTGTTTGAACATAAAAGACAAAAAGCTTACATCAAATGTAAAAATATAAATGTTATATTTGTGGCTTGCAGGGTTTTTTTTGTGTCTTCTGTCTGTATGTCTCTGTATCTGCACCTACTTTGTAAACCTTACATTACAGTTCTGAAAGTCCATAGTAATTAAGATAATTTGCTAATGTAATGACACTCCAAGTGACTCCCTTCAAAGCCCTTGTACTGTAGCTGAGATATTAATTTCCTTTTCTTATCTGCATTTACATTTACAGGAGATTGTCCAAAATTGCTGGGTCTGCATGATATATTTCTATATACTGAGATGTTACTAAACAGCTAAGGAGGAATTGCTCCACTCTAATTGTCTTGTCTCTTCATTTTTGCATTTGCAGATTATGTCCAGGCTGATTTTTAAGGTTTAACCATTTATTAGGTGTAAGAGAGTAAAATTGTTTAGAATGTAATAGAATTCTTTGGAGAATCATAAAACCATAGAATCATAGAATGGTTTGGGTTGGAAGGGACCTTAAAGATCATCTAGTTCCAACCCCCTGCCACGGGCAGGGACACCTTTCCACTAGACCAGGTTGCTCAAAGCCTCGGCCAACCTGGCCTTAAACACTGCCAGGGAGGGGACACCTACAATTTCTCTGGGCAACCTGTTCCAGTGTCTCACCACCCTCACAGTAAAGAATTTCTTCCTAATACCTAATCTAAATCTACCCTCTTTCAGTTTAAAACCATTACCTCTCGTCCTATCGCTACATGCCCTTGTAAAAAGTTCCTCTCCGCCTTTTCTGTAAGCCCTCTTTAGGTACTGGAAGGCTGCTACAAGGTCTCCCTGGAGCCTTCTCTTCTCCAAGCTGAACAACCCCACCTCTCTCAGCCTGTCTTCATAGGAGAGGTGCTCCAACCCTCTGATCATCTTTGTGGCCCTCCTCTGGACTTGTTCCAACAGCTCCATGTCCTTCTTATGTTTGGGGCCCCAGAACTGGACACAGTGTTCCAGGTGGGTTCTCACGAGAGCAGAGTAGAAGGGCAGAATCACCTCCCTTGACCTGCTGGCCACACTTCTTTTGATGCAGCCCAGGATACGGTTGGCCTTCTGGGCTGCAAACGCACATTGGTGGCTCATGTTGAGATTCTCATCAACCATCATCCCCAGGTCCTTCTCCTCAGGGCTGCTCTCAATCCATTCTCTGCTCAGCCTGTATTTGTGCTTGGGATTGCCCTGACCCACATGCAGGACCTTGCACTTGGCCTTGTTGGACTTCATGCATTTTGCACAGGTCCAGCTCTCAAGCCTGTCAAGGTCCCTCTGGATCGCATTCCATTCCCTCCAGCATGTCGACTGCACCACTCAGCTTGGTGTCGTCAGCAAACTTGCTGAGGGCGCACTCAATCCCACTGTCCATGTTACCAACAAAGATGTTAAACAGCACTGGTCCCAATACCGACCCCTGAGGAATGCCACTTGTCACTGGTGTCCATTTGGACATCGAGCCATTGACCATAACTCTTTGAGTGCGACCATCCAGCCAATTCTTTATCTAACGAGTGGTCCATCCATCAAGTCTGTATCTCTCTAATTTAAAGACAAGGATGTCATGTGGGACAGTGTCAAATGCTTTGCACAAGTCCAGGTAGATGACATCAGTTGCTCTTCCCCTATCCATCAGTGCTGTAACCCCGTCGTAGAAGGCCACCAAATTTGTCAGGCATGATTTGCCCTTGGTGAAGCCATGCTGGCTGTCACCAATCACCTCCTTGATTTCCATGTGCCTTAGTATAGTTTCCAGGAGGATCTGCTCCATGATCTTGCCAGGCACAGAAGTGAGACTGACTGGCCTGTAGTTCCCCAGGTCTTCCTTTTTTCCCTTCTTGAAGATAGGGGTTATGTTTCCGCTTTTCCAGTCAGTGGAAACTTCACCAGACTGCCACGACTTCTCAAAAATGATGGATAGTGGCTTAGCAGCTTCATCCACCAGTTCCCTCAGGACGCATGGATGCACCTCATCAGGTCCCATGGACTTGTGCGCCTTCAGGTTCCTTAGATGGTCTCGAACCTGATCTTCTACAGTGGGCAGTTCTTCATCCTTCCAGTCCCTGCCTTTGCCTTCTGCGACTTGGGTGGTGAGGCTAGAGCACTTGTCGGTGAAGACTGAGGCAAAAAACTCATTGAGTACCTCAGCCTTCTCCATATCTCAACTGCGTTTTCCTTCCAACATATATCAGGGTGATTGAAGTTCCCCATGAGGACCAGGGCCTGTGAATGTGAGGCTACATCTATCTGTCTGTATAGGGCCTCATCTGCTCGGTCTTCCTGGTCAAGTAACCTGTAGCAGATGCCCACTGTAACGTCTCCCATCTCTGCCCGCCCTTTAATCCTGACTCAGAAGCTCTCCATCGTCTCCTCCTCCATCCCCAGGCAGATCTCCATGCACTCAAATTGGTCATTGACATAGAGCATAACACCCCCTCCTCATCTCCCCTGCCTGTCCTTCTTAAAAAGCCTGCATCCCTCCATTCCAACGCTCCAGTCAACAGAGCCATCCCACCATGTCTCTGTGATGCCAATAAGGTCATAGATTTGCAGGTATGCACGTTTCTAGCTCTTCTTGTTTGTTCCCCATGCTCTGTGCTTTTGTATAGAGGCATTTCAGTTGGGCCCCCGACAAAACTGACTTACTGCCTGAAATTCCTTTCCGCTGCTCTTCTGGTGCTCTCCTGCTGACCTGCCGTCCTTCTCCAGTCTCTGGGCACCTGTTGCTGGCCCTGGCATTGCACTGGCTGAATTGGGATGGACTGAGGTTCCCCTCCCCTGGCAAATCTAGTTTAAAGCCCTCTTTACCATCTTGGCAAGCCTATGACCCAAGATGGTCTTCCCCTTCTCTGACAGATGGACCCTGTCAGCTGCCAGAAGACCGGGTTTCTTGAAACGAGTCCCGTGGTCTAAGTAGCCAAACCCCTGCCTGTGACACCAGTCCTGTAGCCATGTGTTGATTTGCCTAGTTCGACTGTCCCTTTTAGTCCCCTTGCCTCTGACCAGGAGGATTGATGAGAAAACTACCTGGGCCCCACAGTCCTTTACCACTTCTCCCAGGGCTCTGCAGTCCTCCTTAATACACCTCGGACTGCTCTTAGCTGTATCACTGGTGCCCACGTGAAACAGCAGCAGTGGGTAATAGTCCGTGGGCTGTACTAGGCTTGGTAGTCTCTCCGTGACATCCTTGATGCGAGCGCCCGGTAAGCAGCACACCTCTCTAGAGAGCACATCAGGTAGGCAGATGGGCGCCTCTGTGCCTCTCAGTAGAGAGTCACCTACCGCTATCACCCATCGCTTTTTCTTGGTAGCACTGGTCTTTATATGAGGAGCACACTGGGCTGCCTTACTGAGCTCCAGTGTCTCTCCTGATACAGCGGGTCTTTCCTCCTCAGACTGCAGAGGACTGAAGCAGTTCTGCAAAGGCACCTCAGGCTTCAGGGGAAGTCTCTTCCTCCTGATAGTTATCTGTTTTTACACGTGCTAACACAGTCAGCAGGGACAAATGTGTGTGTGAAGTATGGTTTCTGTGTCATACTTTTCTCCCTTACCAGCCAGAAAGTTGTTCAAACCCAGTTTCCTAATATTGGATCAGTTGACAGCTAGGCTTATCCTGTTCATATCACATTATTTTAGGAAACAAAATATTCATCCTAGAACTACTGTGAAAATTAGGGATTGATCTGTTTAGGTCTTTTTTGCAGATGTTTCCTATTTTACCAGTTATCAATACATTACCACTTGCACATCCAAAGTCGATCATTTAGAAGAACCATGGACTGTTAGTTATTTTTGATGTATGTAACTTTGATTCACATCAGCTGGTAGGAGAATATAGCTCAAGACATAAAAGGCATTTATTTCTGAAAGACATCTGAGCAAATAGCGTCCTTTGCCGCTCTAGTCTATACATATCTTTAAGTCACAGTTCTTCCATTAATTTTCATAGTGAGCCCAAGGTGAAAAACTGAGGCTTATTGGGACAAATACTTCTTTTTTTTTTTAATCCTTTAAAAGATTGTAATCTCAAATTTACTTATGTAGCAGCTTTTAATCTGAAATATTTTACTCCAAATTCAGTGACATTTTTAGGAATCTTTCCCTCTTTTCCTAGAATTTTTTACTGAAATTCTTGTTCTCATGAAGATTACAGAACTGCTCTTGCAGTTCTCTTATGAAAGTATCAGCTCGAGACTCTCTCTAGTTAGTATATCTAGAGCAGTGTTTCTCAGACTATGGTCCCTGAGACTTTCATAGATGTTCTGCAGAAAGGAGTATTTTTACATATGCAAGAAAGAAAAAATGCAAAAAAGGAGAAAAGCAGGAAGTAATAGTAATAAAAGGAAGTAGAAGTTCAGCTAAATTTCTAGATTGTTCTGTTGTAAATGAAAGCCAATGTAGGAGCAGTACATAGCTCAAGGATTTTTTTCGAAAGGTAAAATAAATCCTTAATATAAAAAGTTGAGAATTCCTGGAGTAGAGCATTCATCATAATGTCTCTTAATTCTGATTAATTTCCATGCATCTCACACCTAGATTTAGTATTGATCACATTAAATGGATGGTATAAGATTAAAGAAAAACAAAACCAAGAAAAACAAAGAAAAAATAAAAAAAAAAAAACAAGTAGCTCTCAAGTAGCTTCTGCATTCAGCCTCAGATCAGTTTCTCAGCTGCTATACTGAAAATCCAACTGAAAGTTGTTTCGTACCTGGCTTGTTCCATACATATTTTTCTGCATAGAGCATTTGCACTCTATACTTCACATTAAAAAGTTTGAGAGGGGGTCCCCCAACACGCCTGTCCTTTGTTCATTCCACTAGAACTGTGTCCTGGTTTGGCCTAAACCAGGCCAATATTCCTTTCAGTGATTTTTACTTTCAGCTAAGTCTCTTCTAAGTAACTGCACTTTCTGAAACTAACTGCATGTTTTGCAGACAGTACCTGCTCCCAGGACTGATAACACTCAAAGTTTATACTTATCTCTGAGGCACCGGTGGGGATGATACGCAGAAAGGCTCTTGCTGTACTTATTCCTATAGAAACCAAGGTCACTGCTAAATTGATCACTAATTACGACTGAAGAGCCTCAGAAGGGTCGCACCTCCAGGGAGGAGCGGACAGGACAGGTGACCCAAAATTGACCAGCGAAGGTATTCCGTCCCATACACGTCATTCTCAGTATAAAGTGGGGGGATCACGAGGCTTTCACTCCTTTCTGCTATGGCTGGTGTCTGAAGAGGACTCCGTCCATTTTCCTGCTGCCCACATGTGAGAGACTGAAATGTAAAGTGATTGTCTCAAAGCTTGCTTGCGTACACCGGTTTGGCAAACAAGACGATGGAACAGCGGAACCCACGAGCTTGTTGATGCAGCACACCAGTCTTCTGCTTATAATCAGTCGCAGACCATTATCCGGGCTGAGCAAGCAGCCCACCAAGAACATCATGTTTGCTACAGATGACCACGCGAAGGCCAGGTGATAAAAGAGACCAAAGGTGCGTGAACAGCGCATGGGGCATATGTGCAAAACTGTAACCACACCGTTGCCAAGATACCATTGTCGGGACAATGGAACCCACTTCTTTATCCACGTGGTATAAAGAAAGACCACCCCGAGATGCGGCGCGCCCACCATCTGAAGACCGAACGCCGAGGACAAACAGAGGACCTGCAGGACGCCACTGGATCCTGGGTGGTGACTATCCTTGCTGATCTATCTTCAATCCTAGCTTAATTTTCCTCCTGTCTCTTAGTTTCCTTTCCGTATCTTTCTCCCCCTTTCGCAGAGTATCATTATCCACTTATAGAGTATCATTATCCAAGTAACAATGTCAAGTGTATATTAATACCGTGCCTCGTTTGTGCTTTATCTTTGTCTCAAGGATCAGCTAAGAACAAATCATTATGGAGGGGAAACCCCTGCTTCCGAGTGCACCGGGAGAAAAGGGGAAGTTATGCTTTTCAGTGGGGCTCCAACCCATACGGGTGGGGATGACCTGGGGAATTTTTAGTGGGGTCTCAATCCACACGGATGGGGCTGACCAGAGGAGAGCTGCGGTCTGATCAGTCATAGCTGACGAACTCTCTCCAGGGGAACCATATCGGTTCTTGACACCCCGATCCCAATCCGTGTATCCCTGAATCCAGTTCCCATCCGTCGCTGGGCCTTCCCGGAGCCTGCCCTGCAGTGCCAGTGGTGACGTGACTGACATCGGGGGAGCTCGATTTTGGTTTTGTATATATTTTGCATATCGTTCTTGATCTTTTCTTTCTACCACTATATTCTTGGGTTTTAGAATAAAAATAGGTTTTAACGATACAAATCTTTGTATCTCCTTCAGTAATACCTGTTTGCTCTGGATTAAATAACAACAAATCATTTTGAAAATTATTAATATGTCCTGAAAACCCATTTCCAGTTTGATAATTCTTATTTTCCATTTGCCGTGAGTATAAATATAACCAATTAAATCTATCAGAGATTTAATTAACACAGAAATGCATCAGGTTTTCACTACAGCTTATTAACTGATGTCAGTGCCTTCCAAGAGTGTAACTTACTTTTTTTTCTTTTTGCTATTTTAGATGAGGTTCAGATAGAATGCATGTATGAAGACTTTTTATCCTCGAAGTGTCATGTGCAGAAACTATTTCAATAGAAATGCTACATATCACTGATAAAGACACATTTCATTTCTTGTCAAACACGTAAACCACGAGAAACAAGTAATCTCTCCGAAAATCTCAGCAGGAAACATATCTTAAAACCACAACTTTACTGCTAATTTAAGCTAAGAACAAGTAGTACATCTGTAGATGAAAGTCCTTGCTCAATAGTATATAAATCTCAGTGGGAATATTGGAAGGCAGTCAAAGATAGAGACATTTTTTTCCCAAATATTATTCTGACATAATTTTATTCCACCGAGCAAGACCACATAAAGATGTTTTTAGAACTCTAGATGTTCTGCAACAGCTCTGAGAACAATAGGTAAAAAAACAAACTTCTCCTTTAAGAAGCAGCATTGCCGCTTACAGGGGTTTAGCTTTAATAAAAAAGGTAGTTTTCTACAAGGAAGTTGCGGTGCCTAATTTTAGTGAGTAGCTCAAACTGGAGCTCTTTTGACACAAAAAAAAACTTTGTAGAAATTGGCATTTACTGCATCAGAAATACATCATCTTCAACAAAATATAGAGGATGTTTTGTGTTCAAAAGAGCAAGCAGGAGAGCACAGTGAGAGGGGTAATATAAAAATATCTTTATTAAGACCATAAAGTAACAGAGAGCTTTAAAAGTTCTGTATTGCAAAGGAATAAAGATGAATCCATCCCAAGAAAACACTAAGCCTGAGTTGCTCAGATGACTTATCACTAACTTCACACACAGTGTTACTAACTCAACAGAGGAACTAAAATGTACTCAGGTGTAGTCGGTCTTCAACTGTCAGCATGTAAAACAGCTCAGCATATCTAACCCCATCACTGTGACCCCTATACAGAGTGTATAACATTGAACTCTGTTAGTCCTACTATTCTCCTCACCACTTGACTATTATTGTGAAAAAATATTGTATTTAACATCCAATCCACATTTCTCCGTATCAAGTAGCAAATTTTTATCAGAGTATCTGGGTATCTCTGCTCTTCATAACAAGTTCTGTATCATGATCTGCTGCTTTTTACATTTTTGAGCATTTCCCCTATATTATTTTTACAAGGTAGTTTCATTCAGCTATTAAAAGTTCCTGATAATTCATTTACACCAAGCTGTTCAGTATATTACTCCTGCTAAATATCCTATTTCAGAAAATATATTAATCCTTTCCATTTCGAAAGGCACAAATGTAGAGTTGAGGGGAGAATAACGTATTTTATGTCCCCGAAACACATTCTTCTTTGCTTCTTGAAGACGCAAGACAAAATCTAACACTTACTAAGAACAGAAATCTTTACAATAATTCAAGTAGTACAACTGATTACAATAATATAAATAGAGTACTGTAATATTGAAATAAACTTCAGATTTTCAATATTGAATAGCATTAGGTAAATATTTGCCCTTATTCTTTCTCAGTATAAAAATGCATACTGCTGCATGTAGAATATTAGTATGTAAACTAAATTATCAGGTAATTTAAAATTAAAATTTGGCTCTGAGAAGGAAAACCTTTACTAATTTTCATCACTGAAAGTGAAAAAAGATATTTTTCCCTGTGGATATGTATTTCTCCCTATGTTCTATCTTCCAACAACACACCTGCAATGTGCTACATGAATATCAATGTGCATAAAAGGGCTCACCATAGCTTAAAAGAGAAGACCAAATGAAATTTCCTCTATGTGTATATGTATATAATTATATATATAGCTTCCTGTAGTTTACTAGATGGTTGCCAAACTAGGAAGAGATCTACGCAACCACAGCAGAAGTCTTTACTTAATTATTAGGTGTACACGGAAATTGGCTTGGCTTTGCAGCCTAAGCAGAGGTAAGGGAGGACAGATAAAATGCACTGTGTGGTTTATTTTTAGTTGAACCTGCAGGTTACCATGCTTGGTTGTCAATGTTTGCCTGCAGGTAATAGGCTGGAAAAGAAGTGTCCATCTCTGGAAAAAAATATTGTTTGAGATTAAAAAGAATTTTCTGGGCACTGTGCGTGTAACTGTCTCACTCATCAGGCAATATAAGCAGTCCTGGTACTTTTGTTAAATGGGTTGTAAGATGTTTCAAATCAGTCCCTTTAAATACCTTAAGAGAAAGACTCTTCATTTGGAGAGAAACTCCTGATCGAAAGAGATTTCTGTCCATCTTGTAGGACACTAGCTTCTAGGGAAGATTTTCCCATGCAAAATTTCATTATGAAATCAGGGCTATGTCCCCATATATCTGCTGTTTATACAAATATTGATAGTTAATTGAAAAAATGAACTCTTCTCTGTTGTACAATGTATAACATCCTATCTTACAGAATGGGAAATAGAAGTACAGGCACAACTTCTCAGATTAGTTTTGTCTACTTCCTTAATTAGCTTAAACTTTGGACACAGTTTTTTAGCTTCAAAGTCCAAATAACTGTTTAGTACTCCTACCATCTCCTTCTTATACTAAAGACTGGGAGAAACTTCCTTGAAGCTGAGGGACATTCTGGAGGTATTTGCTTTGTTTTTGTTTTTAGTGACAGGGGGGTAAGGCAACCGAAAACTTTCAGCATGACCAATTTATATCAAGTCCTTCCTGAAAAGCAGAGGTGATTTAACCTGTGGATTGTTTGCAGTTTATCAGAATAGTTCACCTGGCATAGGTCTGATCCTGAAGGTCCTCTCTGAGGTAATTTAAGAACACCTAGGAAGCAGGTTTCAGGCTGAGCAGTTTATTATTGCAATGAGATCAGCTTCTTTTCATAGAGTTCCTTAACTTTTTCCCCATTGTGTTTCCATCATCATAGCCCATCAACACATGGGGTCTGTATATGTGCAACGAATCTGTTTCTTGCTGCTTGCACCAGGCATGGCTGAGTTGAGCATTTTATTTTTTTGATAGTGAAAGGGTGTGAATACACCACTCCCTTGCCTCTTGAAAGATAACACAGTTCCCCATACCACACAGGGTGGCCATTGCTAACGTAAAGTATTAAATGTTTTTGAACAGAAACACAAGTGGCATGAATTTTAATCTTACTGAGATCTATATGTGGGCTTTGTCTCATCAGTGCCACATTAAGAAAATGTATCAGTGCCATGAAAACCTATGCCCTCAGTATTAATGGAAAACAAAAATGAAATACCAACTTTTCCATCTTGAAAAAAAAACCTGGTACAAATAGAACCACATTACAGTGGGTTTTAATTTTTAACTCAAACATTGTAAGGCTTTTATTTTAAATGTACTGTTCCTTCTCACTTTAGTGCAGCTACCACTTTAGTTCAGCTGGAAAATATATTGGAACTCACAGGAAAAGCAAAATCCAAAGAAATGAGAAAATCTTGCTTAGGGATAAGAGACAGTCAGAAAACACCAGCAAGGACAAAGTGTATACATAAAGTGACTGACCTAACTGGCTTCCGTTGTGTTGCATTCTGTTATGGATTTTATCCTACGAATTTTGATTTGTAAGAGTGGTATAGACAACAGGTAATCTGTGGTTTGAAAGAATACATTAATCAGTGCAAAGCCCTATCTTTTATTCTCCAACATGGTAGCCTAATATATATCCTGTTGAGTTTGGTGCTGTGGTAGACAATCTGCTACTACACACTTATTTTGTTGCCATTCTGACCTTGACATTGCCCTTCCTGAAGTGGCAGCTTGTCTGATGAAGTTAATTTGTAATTCCAAAAAGTTACTCGCAGCTATCAAGCCTAGTAATATTTTGTTGATTTGTTTAAAGAAAACAATAGCTAAAATTCTGAATTCTCATTTCAGAATGGGATTTTAATGCCTAAATCTCTGGTTGGACCTGGGAAGAGCACACAAAGCAGGACATGAAGAACATTTTAGTGTTTGCATTACTCTATCTCATTCTTATGCATTATATGATACAGAACCCAGCATGCACCCTGTCCGTGCCTTATTTTATCATATGTAAATACAACCAATCTCTTTCACTATGACTTTGAAAATAATTTCCCAAAAAGAAACAAGCACGTTGAGGGTCATTTTGTAATCAATTCTTTAGAGTATGTGGTGTGGCTTGGTGTAGCCATTAAAAGTGACATTGAAACTAGTTACGATCTGAATAGGCTGTCACTTTTTTGACATTACATTTTTGTGCCGCTCATTTGGGTATGTTTTTGTTTTGTTTTTCTGAAAAATGTTTTAAAAGCTAGGCTGAAAAGTAGACTAATTACATGCATTGGGATTCTTTTAAAGGAATATCATAGATTCAAAGACAAAGCTATTGCTGAAATATTAGATTTGTAGTGATTAAAGTGAACATTTAATTTTTTATTAAAGTATTTTCTATTGGTTTAGAATCTCCCATGAAGTTTTGATAGCATATAAGTATGTTGTATTTTTTGCTTATCCTACTGAGCAACTTCATTATAGATCCATTATATGATCATTTAACAGCCTCATATAACTATGCATAAGCAATTGTTGACCTTTAAAACCAGCTGACTGTATATTAAAATTCAGGTTGTTTCTGATCTTGTGAATCAGTCCATTAGGGCTGTGAAAGAATTCACTTGAAACAGAAGGGTAGACAGTAGTCTCACAACAGCATTATCTCCAAGGTGATGGTTAGGACACTTTCGAAGTGCTGAAGATATGGAGTGTGTTTCTTCAGGCTGAAAAAGACATTTGATACAAAGGTTTCCCATTTCCTGAGCATGTGTTACAGTTGGTTAAGGAGATACTGGTATGACCTCCATGTAAAGCTGGAATACTTTCTGCTAATTAGCACTGACAGCATATATTTGCTATGCTCAGACTATACATCTTTCACATAAATTCTTCAGGCTTAAGTACTGGGCAGGACACGGTTTGTTAATCTGATTTGGATTTAAGCATGAGTTAGTTGCTGAGTTATCCAGCTCTATTGAACTCGAAGCACTTCTGGATATGCAGAAGATAAGAAGTCTATGTTCCCCTGGAATGTTGCTGCAAAAAAATTAAAAATTAATTAAAAATTAAAATTACTGTAATCTTTCAGACACTAAAAAGACAGGAATGTAAGTTATTCAACTCTGAGATTTAAGCACATGAATTTCACTGAAGTTGTTCTTAAACTGTTAATTATTTCAAGTTCTTTTCTATTTTACACTTTCTCTCTTCCATAATGAACTATAAGTATCACAAACTGACATTGGCTTTTCACTCTGCAAAAGTCTGTTCTTATGCCTTGCAGAAAGTAAGTCAATGTCAGAGCACTTTCTAGTGCTCTAGTGCTCTGTCTAGTGCTCTAGACAGAGATCTGCATCATGAATATAACTGAGATTTTGGTAGAAGTCTCTGTAGAAAACCAAACAAGTTCCCAACAAAGAACCTACTTAGCCTTACAGTGGCAAATTGACACACAAAAGTCTCACTTGATACCTTTGATATGAGGCATAAGAAAAATATTTAGTTCTCTACCTATTTGTATATCTGTAAAAATCTTCAGCCCAAATGTTACCACATTCCCAATTTCAATCACCCTTCCTATAATCCAAACTCAAGTGGAAGAAGAGGGTGTACAGATCATGGAAGGAGGGGCTGGCCATTTGGGAGGAATGTAAGTCTGTTGTCAGAGGATGTAGGGAGGCAACTAGGAAAGCTAAGGCCTCCTTGGAATTAAATCTTGCAAGAGAGGTCAAGGACAACAGAAAGGGCTTCTTCAAATACATTGCAGGTAAAGCCAACACTAGAGGCAATGTAGGCCCACTGATGAATGAGGTGGGGGCCCTGGAGACAGAGGATAAAAAGAAGGCGGAGTTACTGAATGCCTTCTTTGCCTCTGTCTATACTGCTGGAGGCTGTCCTGAGGAGCCCCGGACCCCTGAGGCCCCAGAAGAAGTCAGGATAGAGGAGGAATCTGTCTTGGTAGATGAGGGCTGGGTCAGGGACCAATTAAGCAATCTGGACATCCATAAATCCATGGGCCCTGATGGGATGCACCCGCGGGTGCTGAGGGAGCTGGCGGAAGTCATTGCTAGGCCACTCTCCATCATCTTTGCTAAGTCGTGGGCAACGGGAGAGGTGCCTGAGGACTGGAGGAAAGCGAATGTCCCTCCAGTCTTCAAAAAGGGCAAGAAGGAGGACCCGGGTAACTATAGACCGGTCAGCCTCACCTCCATCCCTGGAAAGGTGATGGAACAACTTGTTCTTGGTGCTGTCTCTAGGCACATCAAGGATAGGGGGATCATTAGGGGCAGTCAACATGGCTTCACCAACGGGAAGTCATGCTTAACCAACTTGATAGCCTTTTATGAGGATGTAACCCGGTGGATAGATGATGGTAAAGCTGTGGATGTGGTCTATCTCGATTTCAGTAAAGAGTTTGACACGGTCTCCCACAGCATCCTCGCAGCTAAACTGAGGAAGTGTGGTCTAGATGATCGGGTAGTGAGGTGAATTGTGAACTGGCTGAAGGAAAGAAGCCAGAGAGTGGTGGTCAATGGCACAGAGTCCAGTTGGAGGCCTGTGTCTAGCGGAGTCCCTCAAGGGTCGGTACTGGGACCAGTACTATTCAATATATTCATTAATGACTTGGATGAGGGAATAGAGTGCACTGTCAACAAGTCCGCTGATGACACAAAACTGGGAGGAGTGGCTGACGCACCGGAAGGCTGCGCAGCCATTCAGAGAGACCTAGACAGGCTGGAGAGTTGGGTGGGGAGAAATTTAATGAAATATAACAAGGGCAAGTGTAGAGTCCTGCATCTGGGCAAGAACAACCCCATGTACCAGTACAAGTTGGGGACAGAGCTGTTGGAGAGCAGCGTAGGGGAAAGGGACCTGGGGGTCCTAGTGGACAACAGGATGACCATGAGCCAGCAATGTGCCCTTGTGACCAAGAAGGCCAATGGCATCCTGGGGTGTATGAGAAGGGGTGTGGTTAGCAGGTCGAGAGAGGTTCTCCTCCCCCTCTACTCTGCCCTGGTGAGGCCGCATCTGGAATATTGTGTCCAGTTCTGGGCCCCTCAGTTCAAGAAGGACAGGGAACTGCTAGAGAGAGTCCAGCGCAGAGCCACAAAGATGATTAAGGGAGTGGAACATCTCCCTTATGAGGAGAGGCTGAGGGAGCTGGGTCTCTTTAGCTTAGAGAAGAGGAGACTGAGGGGTGACCTCATTAATGTTTATAAATATGGAAAGGGCAAGTGTCATGAGGATGGAGCCAGGCTCTTCTCAGTGACATCCATTGACAGGACAAGGGGCAATGGGTGCAAGCTGGAACACAGGAGGTTCCACATAAATATGAGGAAAAACTTCTTTACGGTGAGGGTGACCGAACACTGGAACAGGCTGCCCAGAGAGGTTGTGGAGTCTCCTTCTCCGGAGACATTCAAAACCCACCTGGACGCATTCCTGTGTGATATGGTCTAGGTAATCCTGCTCCGGCAGGGGGATTGGACTAGATGATCTTTCGAGGTCCCTTCCAATCCCTAATGTTCTGTGATTCTGTGATATACTAAAGAAGAAACTCTCCAAAAGAGAAAGAATATAACTTGTTAGCTACACACTGAAAAGACAAGAGACATCACCTCCGAGTGGCTTTCTAACCCCAAGATATAAGTATATGAACTCCATGAACTCCATGAACAGCTGGTATTTTCTGAGCATCTGAGATCAAAGTAATAATGTATATTTAAATTAAATATTATAAACAAAGAATTTTCTTTATATATATATGCAATTGACATATACAAATTGGAATGCATGTATATATTTACACATACGTATTTAAAAAGCAAAGCCTGAAAAGAAAAATCAATTGATGAGGTATGTAACAAATCTTATTTGTTTAAAATCATTCAGTTTTCCCCTCCAGCCTTTCAGTAGCTGCTGTCCTGCCTCATCATTGCCAACACAAAAGAGAGAAAGGACTAATATGCATTTAAATAGTTACTAGGGGAAAAACATTGCCTCTGTATGCAATCTTTAATGGGCACAGCAACGAAATGTTGATGGAATTCATAGTAGGCTAACACCTTTGCTTCAGATGTGTTGTATGTTCCTAAATTAAATTAATTTACAAGAGTAAATAATGTATGTAAAGTCCTTTGTTTTGTGTTGTTACTTTTAATCTACCACAGAAAGCCTAGTACACATTAATAATGCTGCCTTTTTTAAGTTTATAAATTATCCCCAAATACTATGTCTTCTCAGTACAAAACAATAGCCTGGAAAGACATAAAAATGGTGCAGACTCACCTGTTGCTTGTTTCCTGTTAATGTTAGAATTTCTGAGAGCTGCTTTTTGAAAGTGTTTTGAAGCAATAGCAGAAGAACTTCAAATATTGTATCACTTCTCTCTACTTTACTAGAAAATTTTGACAACGGTTTAATGTGGTCTTTCTGGAAAAAAAGAAGTACTAGAGATAAAAAATTCAAAATGTTGATGCCAAAATCTATACAGATTCTGAGTCATTCTTAACTTTTGCAAGCATTTTTGTCACAATTTCCACCACCTAATAGATTTTTAAAGATTTTTCATTAAATCTCACTTTCTGGCTCAAAATATTACTTAGTTCTGACTGGCTATGCAGTTTCCTTTTTAAGAATCTTTTTCTCATGTAAGACAAATGAAACAGTTTAAAAAAAGTTAGAAGCAGTAATATCCTGATATGATAAAACCAGAATGGTTTGGTTTTCTTTATTTACTCTTCTCTGCAGCTGCTTTCCTAGCATAACACAATCTGCAACTGTTTCATACACACCAAAATGAACTTTTCTTCTAGGTGGTATATCATCAAAACTAAACATTAACAACCAAAAAAATCACAACTTAAAACTGTGACTTGTTTATAATCTTCTCATCCATAATACTGTTTGTGGGCCATCAAGATTATGCCAAGCTCAAATATATCATATGCTATTGTGTCATCACTACTGTAAGTTAGTTATGCAGCCAGGTGCCAGCATGGTTATTCAACTAGTGATGCTATTGTCTTATCAGTCAAAACCACTGCCAGAATGTCTCGGAGAGAGATTTCAATAAAGGAGATACAGTCTGTCTCAGTGAGGCTGACATTAATACTTTATGATTAATCAGTTTATGGAAACATGTTAACAGCAGAAGGCTGTGGAGAGCAAGATTAATTTCTTGCTTCCATTTTCCCCATTTCTTTTCCTCCTACCTGACTCCAAATTTCATGATTAAAAGCCACATAGAGGACTCAATTCTTCACAAGAGAATGGATTAACTTATGAAAGGTACGTAGAGAAGTGCTGAGGTGGGGGAGAAGTAAAGAGAAGTCATTTGTCTTCCTATAAGTAGGACTGGAGCTGAGCTGGTACCAAATTTGCCTCTTAGGTCACAACAATCAGGCCCATGTCAGGACGTATTACTAACAGCTGAATTAGCATCACGTCTATGCTTTAGCTGTGAAGTATATAATACCAGGAGCCTAAATATTTGCATATTCCAATATAAACTTCATCCACTCAAATAAAAAGAAATTCATGCAGTGTTCCCTCATGAATCATTGTCACAAATGTGTCTCTTTCTTGGAGCCCATGCATAAAATAGTTAATAAAATGCTAAGTAGAAAGCTGTGAATACAATCTGTAATTCAGAGAAAGTAAGATCAACCTTTAAGTTGTAAACATCCACTGCTGAGCTGAGTCTCTGAAATGCTTCTGCAAATCCTTCAGTTAAGATCCAAGTGCAAAACAATTGAGCAGACCCAATTGGAGCTTGATAGCAGGAATCTCTAAGGCTAGAACAACATGCACAGACATCGGCTTGAAGAGGTTGAGCTTTCACCATAGGTTGCTTTGAGAAATCTACCAAAATGACCTGTGCAGTTGGGACAGATAGAAAAATAACAGGTTAGAGCACCTTCTCGGTCTTTACCGGGTTATTCTGAAAGTAGCCATGAGCATTCAGTTTTGCATGTTGCTGAGATCACGTTTCAGAAAAAAAGCAACACAAACAAAATTAAAACAAAAAGTAATGTTTTCATGTAAATAATCAGGCTGCCTGGAATTTATCTAAGAACAATTTTTCTTTAACAGAGGAATGTGTAATGCTAGTAAATGTGGTATCTCATAAAAGGATTTTTCCCTGTAGTGTTTAGTATAGTTAAGAGTCATGATACTGCAATCTGTTTTTCAGAACTTGATCTTGTTATGTAGCTTCCTTAGATGTTTGGTGCTCAACAATATGCACCACTATGGAGTATTAGAAGAGTGAAAGGCATATCCAAGTGCAGTGAGAGTGAAAACATAAATGTATCATAAATATATATAACATTGGAAAGTCCTAATTTATACTTCCCAATTTTAACCTGCATATAGTTTATTATTATTAACCACCAGAGACTGAGTGCCTTAAAGCCTGTCCTAATAGACTCTGATGTAATTAAATTGAGACACATTGCAATGCAGAATGGTTGTGGAACCATCAGTGACAAAAGTAATTGATAAATCAACCACCAGATGACTTGAGATAATGAAGGTACTTTTAAGGTGCAACGAGTTTGTCACCTAATTAGTTTTGTAGAGGAAGAAGTAAGATTATGTTTACTACAAGAGTTGTGGGTAAGTCGTTAGTTTAAACAAAATCAGATAAATATGCAATGGAGTAAAATAGTATATCATACAGATGACGATTCTGTCTTTATATAGAAACAATCTTAGCAGCCTTCAAGTTCTATAAATTTTATTTTCCGATTCAGTCATATATATCAACAGGTGCAGTTATATATGATATTGGGATTTTTAGAGGAATCTATAGAGAAAATCTACAAAACATGACTGTTTCAAGATTTCCTAAATAGCTGTTTATCTTTTCACATGTAATATCAACCTTTCCTCGAATGCCTTCTGCAGATAAAATGTTCCATGCATTTCAAGGTGATTTAACTTCTACATGAATGTCTGATAGTTGTGGACAGATTTTGCTTATTGTTAATTCTGGGAATGTTAAAACTAATTTCAATACAACTTTTTCTTTTAATAGATTTGAGAAGAACAGGGTTTCAATTGATCCTTTGAAAATAATTTGGAACTGAAGGGATATGTGCAGATGCAATTTTATGTGATTGACACTTCAATGACTGGAAGTATCAAATACATTTCTTACTTTTTCTCAAAACTAGTCATCCAATTTTCTTGAAGGATCATCTGAAAATATCTCAATTATAAATTAAACCAGACTATTCCTAAGAGTAAATAAAATTATTTATTCTCGCTTAGTCCACAAAATGAATTTATTTTAGAACAGGCTTAACTTCTAGGGAGCAGCTGCCTCCAGTCTGTGAGAATGAGAAAGTCGTCTGGCTGTGCTGCACCAGGGGAGACCAGGTCTTTCTCTGATCTCCAGAAAGAGCTTTCCTCAGTGTTGGAGTACCTTCTCCAAATCATTCATGACTCTGAGGGCTTCTTTCATTTCCTGGTTATTCATTTCTAAGTAACTCACTTTCTCCTTCAATGTTCCATGCTTCAAATCCTGCTATCCTTGTCTGTTTCTTGAATGCATGTTAAAAGCACTGTTACAAAGAGAAAAACAATTAACTGTTTTCGAACTGGAGTTTAACAACTGGAAGTTGACTTCATTTATAAAAAGTGGCATTTAGATGAGATATGAGAAAAGAATTTCTGATATATGCTGTTACACTTATGTTGAAACCTACCAAAACACTGTAACCCACACCTCGCAGAGATTTTAAGACAAGTTTGACAAACATCCTGCAGACATGGTTTGGTTACATAAGCCTGTCTCAAACCCTGTAAAAGCAAAAGGATGACCTAGAAATTTTTTCAGGAGATCCTTTCAGTCCTATAGCAAGGAACACATAGCTTATAATGTATCATGTCCTGGCAGAAATTAACTTTCTCACCAATTTAAATCTCTCTGCAAAGTCCGTAAAGTAAGTCTACACAAGTGTAAGCGAACAATTGTTTTCTATCAGTACCAAAATCTTTAGAGCAAATATTGGACCTGCTCTACAAGGTCAGCTAAGGATTACATTTATAGCACAGAAATGAAATAAAATAAAATTTGAATGCAAAAAGCCATTACTCTTTCAATAGCTATGTAACCTACAGTTTTGGACAACTTTATTACCTTCTGTTCATTTCATTATCAAGCTACAAATTGCTCTTCTCTCATATTTTCTTTTTTTTCCCCTCTAATACTTTGTGCATTTGTCTTAAGCTAACCAATGGTACTTGGCTCATATCAGAGCACTAGTTAATTCCATACAGATTGTCTTTCTCTGGATGTCATGATAAACTTCCAAGTCCTCAGATTAATTAGTTTAATAAGTGCCACAATACAAATTATTGATCCCATTTTCAAGTGAAAGTCCAATAACTTTATTTTTTGTAGTTGAAATCAGAATTTCAGCCTGGATATCTTTACATTACTTAAAGTTTTCATTGCTTGTGATTTGTCTATTTCCATACGAAATATAAGCTCCTTGCTTTCCTTCTCTCTAATTCTCTTTTCTTTCTTTTTTATCACCTTCCCGTTACTTTCTGTCTCAGGTTCCCATCACAGCTCTTCCTTATCTAAGAAGAGAGCATTAATTGCACAGAATCAGTTTGATTGGGTCATCAGCGGAAGGTAGAAAAGACAAGTCAGTGGACTTTTTCCAATCCTTCTTCAAAAATTACACTGTCTCTGGAGGCTCTAAATTTCCCAGAATATGTGAAGATAAGAATCCGCTTGAAGTTTTTTTGCGAAAATCCTATTTTCTATGTTTGGGAAGTGATATGTTGTGGCAGTATGAGTCATACACAATTTTATTTCTCCCTAGAAAAGTGTTCCAAATCGCTCATCATAAATTTGTACTTTGTTGGTGATTTAGGCAGAGCTTAAGTTGTAGAATTTTCACAGATACGGTACCTGTTTCATGTAAAGAGAAGCATACATATGGAGCAATATTCTTTTTTGGTGCTGTTTTCCGTCTTCTCAAAAGTCTTATTTGCCTGAAACATTTAAAAATAATAAGCGTTATACCTTAACCTATCTAACTACAGATTTTGTAGCATTTCTTCTCCATAGGCTTTGAAATGCTTCACAGAGATGCCTCAGTAGTATGAGTAACACCATTTTGCAGGTGCAAAAATAAAAATCATTTCCTGCATGTCACCTGAAAATTAATGTCAGAACAGAAAGTTGGATCCAGATTTCTCAATATTGTCTTTTTCACTGTTTCTTTAACTTTTGTCCAGTAATAGTGCTATTTAGAGTTAGTAGCAACGGCATCAAAGAGTAATTTTGCATTTCTGTATAGATAATCTTAGTATTTAATACCTATATATTATAGAGATGCTTCGTTTAACTAAAAGACCTGCATTCTGATTAGTATTTTCCAAAAACTTTTAAAGGCCACTGAAGTCAATAGAAGAATTTAGACTGATTTCAGAAAATTGAGTCAGGCCCTAAATAAACTACTTAAATCAATTGTATCATTTTGGGGTTATGTGACTCGTTTTGTCTCTGAGACTATCTTTAGTGCCTCTAATTTGATAAGGCTACCATGTCACAGCTGAAATTGAGAAGTGAAAGGCAGCTGTCGTAGATGAATTGAGCAATATTCTCAGCTGATCTGAGAACTGATATACTTACATTAATTTCACAGAGGAATATCAATTTACCCTTGAAAGGATATAAAAATCCTACTTACAGGACAGCATTTAAATAAAAAAATCAATTATACAATTCAGTTACTTAATTTTTCATCTTTGGTTTATTTCACCGTTTGCATCATCAGAATAGTCCAGTGTTTCATTTCCTGAACCAGCAGTTGGGTTTAGAGTAATATCTGAAACTTAAAGATAGAGCTAGACAAATAGGTTGTCAATAGGCTAGGAGCAGTACTTTAAGAGACTACAGTTTTGGTGTAGTTTCATTTTACCAAGAATCCACACTCACTGCTGGTCATGGCATACTTATGCTTAGGAACATTACTGATTTCCACATCGGTATGAAGACTGGCATAATGTCATCCGTGAGTAGTAATTATTTTCTTTTGGAACGTGGCATTAGCTACATACGCTTTTCTCACTTCTTGTCATGAGTAGGGGAAAACCTGACTCCAAAAGGTTCAATCTGTGGCAAGGACTTCAGTTAGTATAGAACATTACAAGGCACTTCCTCACAGGCAGGAGGGCTGTGGACCGACACATAGGTTAGTTGCTCTCATTTGTGCCTACACATTGACTTCAAACCTGTAATATCCTTAGCCTGCAGTTGGCCAGTTCAGGGGACCAATACTGAAAGTCAATGCTTGTTTGTGTCTTCCTGTGGATAACAGCGTCACTTCATCCTATATCCAAACGAATAGGAATATGGATATCCTCTGTCCCTGAAAACCCCCACCACAGGTTCAAATACCAAAGCCATTGAATATGTAGTATCAAGCCTTAAAGTCTTTAGCTTTACTTACTGAAGACAAGCTTGATTTTTTTATGGCTGCTTCCTTGACTTAAATTATCACAATCGTTGGTTCAGAGTGATGCTTGCCTCAGGTGGTGGTCTTTTTTAATCTATTCAACAATATGATAATCTTAGGGACAAATAATAAGTGTTATTAGCGGTCTCCTGTCACATTAGTTCTACTAATGTAATTTTAAGCAGCCAATTGAGCCATTCTTCTCAAATGACTAAAGACATGGTGAAAATATAGATACTGCTGCTGATTACAAATTTATTTTTGTCTCACTCACCTGGGATAGATTCCATAGATGGGTTAAAAATTAATTTTAAAATCTTGGAAAATACCTTATCCATTACAGGTGCCTTATAACACTCATCTTGCTAGTTTCTGAGCCCATACATTGTGCTGCTGATCTTTAAAGAAGCCATAATTCAGTTTCCTATTTTGTGTCTGTACTGAGCTTGCAAATAAACATGGATGTAGTATGTGCAGATACAGTTATCTTTCGTAAGCACATATGTGAACAAGTACTAAAAAAATCATTCTCTCATAGTTAGAAAAATTAAAATGGTTTCAAATCTGTATTCAGCATCCCAAAAGCTTGAGCATAAAAACTGCATTTGCAATATGTCTCTGTAGGATTATTTTTTTTTAAATTATGTGTCTTATATAAGACATGTTCAGATGAAATTACATGTAGTTCGTATCAGTAATTTAAGGTAAAATACCTTATGAAAATGGAACAGTTGTTTAAAAAAACCCTATAAATTTATTTGATATAGTTAGTTAATAACAGACTTGAGAAAAGCAAATATGTTGAGGGCATACACATTAATACACCCTATCAAACATAGCTCTAGTTTAGAAGTTTTTTTATTTGGCTACTATAATACTTAAAATAACACACACTGCTGTTTTGCTGTCTTATAAGTACCTAGCATGTCCTACAACACATGGCATGTTTTTAGAGTTAGGTATTAACTTAAATGCTTTGACAAATCAGAATTTTAGTCTGTGCATGGAGAATGCATGTAGAAATTCTCAGTTCTATCAATATAGAAAAGTTCAGTTAAGGGAGAAACTTCTCCACAAGACAACATTCTGGAAAGAAGATAGTTGAATATATCTGATTATTTTCACACATACATTTTCTTCACTATAATTTGTGCATTTCCAGTAAGTGGAATGAAAATAATATTAGCAGGAGGAAATGTCTTACACAGAGTAAATGCTAACAATTTCTTGTTCTTACATTTGTATTTAAAGTGTTCAGTACTACAATAATACAGTGTTCTTCATTCTTTTCCATATAATGTAGTACTCAATTTATCTCTTGTTCATGTCACATTTACCAGTGGGCTGATTTGTCTAGCAAGGGTAAGGGATGATTGTGAGATTGAAGCAGTATTTATTTTCTGGTGGATACGATGAACTGTATACAACAAATCTTTTGCTTGATCAGTCTTGACTTCAAGACATCTGCGCAGTCAACTGTTCTATCAGTACTCTAAATTGCTCTTTTATCATCATCATTTCCTCTCTGGAATCCTGATGACCAAAGGCATCTGTCCATAAGAGGTTATGTTCACAATGCATATTCAAGTCATGGTTTAAAGCTCTAATTCATCTTCTACTCAATCTGGAAAAGTTGTGCAAGATACACAGACTCTTCACTGAATCTGAAAACTGTGAAAAGGTCTCAGGGTTAGCATTTTGGGACAGGATGGTTTGCTTTTCTTTTTAAGTTTAAAAGGGGACTGTCTGACCCATTTAAACTGCTAGTGGACACTAGTCCAAGAAGAGGAGAATAATCTCAGTTGAGTCACGCTGCTTGTAAGACTAATTATAGATAAGACTTAATTCAAGCTGATAACAATGCAAACATTCTTTATGATGCATTGGTCTTTATGACTCATTTGGGGCAGGGAGTATTTTTCTCATTTTTCGAATGGCAAGTAGATTAATGATTAAATACAAATGAAAGCCCTAAGGTTGTAGCATCTTCTCCAACACATCTATGATGTCTTCTCAGCACCAGGTGTTGGAATTTCCCTCTTCCTTTCAACTGTAACTGTAAGTTACAGTTTACAGATAAAGGCCAGAGCTGTAAATGATGCAACAAAAATCTGTATCTATGACATTTTCTAGGTTATTTTGCAAAAGCTACTGAGGCAGAAAAATTAGCCTCAGGCAAATTCTGAATCCTGAACTTTGAACTTCTGGTTTTTTTGTTCCATAGATTTAGTTACCTCTGACAGGTTCAGGCAGAAAATAAACCAAAATCATGGACAAATTTAAAGTAAAAGTTATAATTACCTGTTTACTATAAGATAATGACAAGGTAATGACTGAGCTCTTTTCTTAACTGCTAAAAAATGATGAGTGTAAGCCATAGAATTTCTTCTGTATATGTTTATGAAATTCAGACTTCAAAACAACTGCTAAAAAATAATCACTGAAACAGCAGGTAGATATGAAAGAGCTCCGGAATGCTTTTTACTCAGAATCATTATTCCTTTGTCTGTAAAGTCAATTAGTTATTGCAGACTCTTTTGTCTGAGGATATCTTCCCACTTTTATTCACTAATCTTTATCTGCTAATTACCTGAATGGCAGCAAAATGAGTTTGCATGTGTGAATCCTATCATGCTCAAAAAAAACTAGAGCAGTAGCTGTTACAGGATATTTCTGAACTGATTATTGCAATTAGCTTCCTGAATTTTGCCCTTTACGAAGATACTTACATAGTTTTTCAGCATCAGAGATAAAAATTAAAGTTGTGAGCCTCTGATATGTCCATAGATATCTCAGTTACACAGAGGGCAAATAAAAGGAAACACATCGCCTGAAGTGTTCTGACCCTTTTATTGGTGAAATTGATCTTTTGCATGTCTCCCTAACAGTTCATTCCAATGTATATTTTAGGCTAAATAGACCACTTATCCTTTTAGGATGAAAAAAAAAAGAATTTGAAGGTGTCACAGTAACACACTGAGGAAAAAAACTGTACTGCTCAATACTGCGAAGTAATATCAACAAATGTCTCAAAGTGGTGTAGTAGAGAACTTTCCTCAAGTGTGAGCCAAAAGTGTCTTAATTGATCAACACCAGCTCTGTATGTAGAAAAGGGAGCTTATAATCTGTTGTGAGGAAAAAAACTAAATCTGAAGAAGAAATCAACATTCTGAATCCATGTACCTTCTTTACATGCTGATACATGCTGATACACCCTAATATGGAAAGGAAGGGAGGACCTTCCCTTTAATACACTCAAATATGGAAAGGAAGGGAACCTTGTTTCAGGTTTTTACATATCAGGTAGCACATGATGATGGCAAAATAGACAAACAAAAAATGTTAAGAGGTATAGTCAAACAATATGTTACTTGTCAGCTGGAATTAAAAAAAAAGAAAAAAGCATAGAAAGCCAAAATAGAGAAATAAAACAGTATGTCAAATATGTAACAGTTTTCTATGCTTGCACTTCATATACAAAATTTCTCTGCAATGTTATCAGATTCTACGCTATGGCTATTACATTTGACATTTCACATTTTATAATATTATTATATGTCTCTGAAGAACCTGTTGGTCATTTAGATCTCTACAGATTCATTGAGTTGAAGGGAATTTTGTTCTGAAAGGGCTGGGGCCCCAAAAACGACGAAGGCATTGTAAATACCTTAATTACTCAACTATCCTGGGTGCTCAACTAAACAAAGGAAAACCTTTGCAATTTGGAGAGCGGTAATGATTGTAAGATAAGGAGACTCCAGGATGTTCTCACTTCAGATGGCTGGGCCTTGGGCGGGGAGGATGCAAGGGAACATAGAGATAAGGGAGTTGCAACAGCTGCCTCGAAGGACATGGTCTATGTGATTCCAGGACTGAGTTTGCACAAGACGCAGTGAGGAAGACTACAAGCCGTCATCTGACCCCCCCTCCGACGATGACCACCAGGGAAGATGACTGCACATGTGGACATTTGCATATCTCATGGTTATGCAAATAAGTTCTCAGAAATCCTATGACTATGTATGACTTTATGGTATATAGTCTCTGAAAACCTGCCAAATCGGCGGAGCACTCACGGTGGCTAATCCCCAGTGCTGCCCAGCGCTGCAATAAAGAATGTCTGCTTGATAACACTCTAGTGTTACTGAGTTTTCTTTTTGGCTCTTTACCCAGCTGCACCTAGCTTCCCACTTTGGTGAAGAAAGTTAGAAAGCAAGGGGGTTTGGAGATTTACTATTTTTGTATCAGTTCTTGCGTTTGAATCACATCAGAGAGGAAATGAGATAGAAGTCTAACTAGAAAGCGTTGCTGTGGGCTAATTGATAAGGGACATAACTCCTTTTCCTTTTTTCTTGCTATTTGATCTGGGTGTGAGCTGTCCTGGGGGTTAGAAATTCTTTGCCTGTGAGCTGTCCTAGGGGTTGAGGAATTCTTTAATTCTTTCTCTTATCAGCCTGATGTGTAAATTAACTGCCTAAGCATATCTCAATAGAACAACTTGCAGAACATTAAGGTTATACAAAACCCAGTAAGAACTGGTCTTGCGGTTTGAGCCAAGATGTTACCACGCCCGTGCAAGAAGAAAAGGTGAGAAGTGCACAGTGAAGAAGACATACGGCCTTCATCCCTGAGACCCCGGCCCACGACCACCAGGAGGAACAGTATAAAGACCGCCTTCTCGGAGAAAGTCATGAATATGTATAGGCATCCTTGAAATTATGATGAATATGTCACACTTTACCACATAAATACAAGATGAATTACCGCGAAGGTGCGCACGATTTTGGTGGGACTACCCCCCATGCTGCCCAGCGCTGAATAAACATACTGTCCTGGTTTGGCCTAAACCAGGCCAATTTTCCTTTCAGTGATTTTTACTTTCAGCTAAGTCTCTTCTAAGTAACTACAGTTTCTGAAAGTAACTGCATGTTCTGCAGACAGTGTCTGCTTCTAGGACTGATAACGCTCGAAGTTTGTAGTTATCACTGAGGCACTGGTAGGGATGTTATGCAGAAAGGCTCTTGCTGTACTTAGTCTTAGAGAAATCAAGGTCACTGCTAAATTTCTCACTGCTTACGAGTGAACAGCCAAAGGGGGGTCGCACATGCAGGGAGGAGCGAACAGGACAGGTGACCCAAAATTGACCAACGAAGGTATTCCATCCTATACACATCATTCTCAGTATAAATGGGGGGGATCATGAGGGTCTCGCTCTCTTGCCCCCTTCCTGCTGCCCCCTTCCCTTGCTGCTTCTGCTGTGTTTGGGTGTTTCTGCTGCTTCGGGCTGCTTATGCGGCTTGAGCTTTGGCCAGTGTCCAAGAAGGACTCTGTCTGTTTTCCTGCTGCCCCCGATCCCGATCCGTGCATCCCTGAATCCAGCTCTTGACTGTCGCTGGGCCCAGCCTGGGCCTTCCCGGAGCCTGCCCTGCAGTACCGGTGGTGACATGGCCGACATCCGGGGAGCTCGATCTTGGTTTTGTATATATTTGTATATATTTGATTATTTCTATTATTACTATTATACTCTTTTTGATTATTATAGTGTATTAAAACTGTTTTAACTTTCCAACCCATAAGTCTCTCTCCCTTTTCCCTTTCCCTTTCCCTTCGGGTGGGGGGGAGGGTTAACAGAGAGCGTCTGCCACAGGTTTAATAGCCGGCCCAGCTTTAAACTGTGACACATACCTACTTTACAACCTTGCCGGTTGTGGAGTCTGTTTTCTGCACGTCATTTTGGCGACCCAAGCAGGAGGACTCTGCTCGGCTGTGGGATCGACTGGGGAAGCAGACGCCCCTAGGCACGCCCCGAGCACTTTTCTCGTAAGGGGCCTCCGATTCCAGCCGCTCACCGCAGGAGTAGACAAGAATCTCCTGAAGCTGCGGATAAATGGTATGTTTAGCAGGGGACCGGTCGGGAAGCCAGTAAGTTGTTGGGGACGCCCACGTGTGGCCGGGGCTGCTGGTAAACCGCGCAGAGACGTCTGGCATACAGCGTAGTCCCTGTATGGGAGGAGGGTACCCGATGGGGGGATTTGCTGACCAATAGAGCGGCCGCTAGCAATCTGGAGGGTAGATCGAGTGAATCCGAGGTTATCGCTGCATCCCGATATCGGGAGCCAGGACGGACCTGCTAATGACTGTATACGAATCAGGAGAAGGGTAAGCGAGCCTCTCACAATTGTGATATGGGGGGATTCACTGACCGATAGAGCGGCCGCTAGTGATCTTGAGAGTAGATCGAGTGAATCCGAGGTTACCACTGCATCTCTAACCGAGAGCCAGGACGGACCTGCTAATGACTGTATAAGAAGAAGGAGAAGGGTAAGCGGGCCTCTCACAATTGTGATATGAATATTTGCAGCTGCTGGAGGGATAATAACTGGAGCGATTGCTGTATACCTTATTTACAAGTGTCCAGGTATTTTACATCAAGTGTCTTTTATGCAAAGAATCTTTTATGTTAAGAGTGTTTTATGTTAAGAGTATTTGCCTGTGTGTGTGTGTGTGTGTTTCTGTGATACAGCGCCACTGTGAACTGAGTGAGAGTCCTGATTCGTAGCGCCAGAAATGTTTGCAGAAATTTGTATATGTGAGTTAAGTTGCTGTGGTGCTTAGTCAATTTCTTTAATATCAGAGTTCTGACAAATCTCTTGAAGGAGCCTATTTAACTCCCACAGGATGGTTAATAACTTTGGGCTGGGAACAACATCCGTAAGAACGCCTGCCTGAATCTAGATACCCAGGGGCAATACCTTGTTTTGTGTGTGGGACTGTGGTACTTAATAGACAAGGTGGATGACATTCTGTGTGTATCTTTTTAAGTTGTAAGACCTGTAAAAAGGTGGTACTGTGTGTTTGGGAGATGAAGGGCTGAGTGAATCATGGGTTTTTTCACCCTCCGAAACCATCCGGAGTGGCAGAGGGACTGTGGAATGATCCCACCACAGGACCCTATGGTACTCGCCCTTGAGCGAGAAAATAATAGAGTCTAAAGGTAAACTTGATACCAGACGGTTCAAGTTAGCAACAGTTTAGCAAGAGTAGGCCTCAGAGTTATCAACAGTTTAGCAAGAGTAGGCCTCAGAGTAGGCTCTAAAGGCTTGCTCTGTGTTACCTTTGTACAGAACAAACTTTCCTGTCAATAATCTTCCTTTTAGCTAAGAATAATATAGAATAATAATAATAGGTTCTGAAGTATCTACATGTTTTGTAGATAAAGTTTGTTTATGGGATTGATAACAAGGTTCTAGTAAACAAAGATTCATGCTGTTTACGTTTAGTCTTAGATAAACAAAGGTCTCTGCTAATTATATAAGGCCAAAAGACAAAACAAAACTGTAAAGAACAACTTTGTGATGTCTAAATTAATTTGATTCATAAACTCTTGTGTCAGAGGAGAGATAAGTCCAAAACGATATCTTCTTCTTGGGAACACGTGTACTTGTAAACAAGAAGGCCTCAACCACGCTTGCGCACAAGCACGATTTATGGGGGATTGGGACCACCAGCGACCCCCAGAGACCACCAAAGACCCCTTCCCCAATTTAGTACGCATGTGTAAAGACATTACGTTATGCATTACATAATGTGTTATGTATAAGTTGTTTTTTAATTGGGTGGGGTTTTCCCTTGGAATTGTATATAAGGGGCAAGCTTTTGTTCTTAGGTGTGCATGCTAGGAGGAGAGATCCCCCATGCACCCAGTGCTGCAAGAAACCAATGTCGGCTTTCTAAACTATCATTTGGTTTGGAGAGTTTTCTTGGTTACTATTTTCCGGTAACAAACTGAGGCGGTGTTGTTCGGCATGTAGTATTGGACAAAGGTACACTAGAATAAATACTTGCCGAGCACCGGAACAAGATCTAACTGATTTGTTTAAGCCTCCCCCTCGACCACAGGAACAGGATGAGGACTCAGATGGACACCTCACTCCCCCGGACAGCCCTGTATCCTCCCGCACCAGGAGGAAGCCTGCCCCAACAGCTTTACAGGCACCTCTTCGAGAGGCAGTAGGATCTGACGGTGGGACAATGCTAATAAAGGTACCTTTTTCTACTACTGATTTAGAGGCATGGAAAAGGGTTGCCAAAGATTACAGGAACGATCCGATAAGTGTAACCAAACATTTCCAATTTATTGTGAAACAGCATAACCCTGATTGTAATGACATACAATTGTTATTAGATTACATGACTGAAACGGAGAAGCAGTTAATCTTAAAAACTACAGGAGGAGATATAAAGGAATACCTCCCCCTTCAAGATCTGAACTGGCAACCCAATAGATCTGCACACACGTAGAAAGGTTAAAGACGTATCAGGAGTGGATCTCGAAGGGAATGGAGAGAGCCATTCCTAAAACCATAGATTGGTCAGCATTATATGCAATTAAACAAGGTCCCTCCGAGTCACCATCCGAATTCCTGGATCGATTAAGGGACGTAATGCACCACAATACACTGCTGGATCCTGATTCAGAGGTAGGAATACAACAATTGGTATCGCTGTTCTGGGGAATCTACCCTAGCGGATCCCCTGGTCACGATAAAGCTAGGGAAGATTCGAAACCCTCCCCAACAGAACTCCTGATTATAGTAAAGTCGGGGAATGAGAAAATAAAATTTTAGTAAATACAGGAGCTACCTATTCAGTGTTAAATACATGTAGGAGTAATTTCAATGATCGTAGTGCGTCAGTTGTTGGTGCCACAGGGCAGGAAGAAACTCAACCGTTTTTTTTTTTCCCAGCTTTTAAAATTTGGAACTGGGAAAAGGGTGTTAACCCATCAATTTCTCTACATACCAGATTGCTCCATGCCGCTGTTAGGATGAGATATGCTAAGTAAATTGAATGCACATATTACTTTTACAAAAGGAAAAATCAAACCATATCCCTGAAAATAAAGCTCTGGATACCCAAGTTTTTATATTACAGAAGGAAGCCGAGTTACAGGAGATACCACAAGATGCTGTGACACCTCTTGTACGAATTTCAGGAACACTGGGACGATCCCAAATGGCAGGACCAGTAACCATCCAGTCAAAAGCAGACGCCGGACCGTTACAACTATCCTAGAACAAAAAGGAGGACACTAGCTGTCACCGAGCCGGATGCTGAAATATCAAGCCATCCTTCTGGAACAAGATGATGTGGAGCTGAAAGTAACCAGCATCCTGAATCCAGCAACCTTTCTGACTACGGATCCTGGTAGGACAGAATTAACACATAATTGCTTACAGACGGTGGAACAGACATACTCCAACAAAGCTGACTTGAAAAACATGCCAATGGACAACGCAGATTGGGACTTGTTTATGGATGGTAGTAGATTTATGCGGGATGGAACATGGAAAACAGGATACACAGTGGTAACCACTGAGGAAATAATTGAAGCTAAGGCTCTACCATCTAACACATCAGCTCAGAAGGCAAAACTCATAACCCTTCTGGGAGCATTAGAATTACCGAAAGACAAAATGTTAATATATGGACAGATTCAAAATTTACCTTTGGAGTAATCCATGCTCATGGAACCAATTAGAACCGCGGCAAATGGATATTGGTATCTTTTAATAATGATAAATAGTTTTTCAGGCTGGCCAGAAGCTTTCCTCTGTTGCACCAACAAGACAAGAGAAGTAACAAAATATTGCTTAAGAAAATAATACTGAGATTTGGGGTACCTATGGAACTATCTTCAAATAGGAACCCACACTTTGTAGCGGAAGCTGTTCAAAATGTTGTTAAAGTATTAGAGATAAAATGGAATCTCCATACCCCAAGGAGACCTCAATCAAATGGAAAAATAGAAAGAATGAATCAAAACCTAAAAAGACAAATGAATAAAATCAGATTAAATAACAAGGTGCTTTACCCTTAGCTTTGCTACAAATACACATTTAACCTAGGACTAAGGAAAAGGTTAATACTTTTAAAATAATTTATGATAAACCCTATCAAATGACAGAAACAGGAGTTGATCCTGAGATCATGGGAAACAATATCTAAAAGAATATGTTATCTCTCTAGGAAAGATTTTATTCTCTCCCCACAGGTACACCACTGTGAGCGCATCAATACCAACGTGGAGAAAACACCAGCTGAGACAACAATTAGAATCGAATAAGTATTTTGAACAGGTCTCAATGATATAGTAAAAGAATTTACTAACTTTATAGAAAAGGGGGGATTGATAAGGGACATAACTCCTTTTCCTTTTTTCTTGCTATTTGATCTGGGTGTGAGCTGTCCTGGGGGTTAGAAATTCTTTGCCTGTGAGCTGTCCTAGGGGTTGAGGAATTCTTTAATTCTTTCTCTTATCAGCCTGATGTGTAAATTAACTGCCTAAGCATATCTCAATAGAACAACTTGCAGAACATTAAGGTTATACAAAACCCAGTAAGAACTGGTCTTGCGGTTTGAGCCAAGATGTTACCACGCCCGTGCAAGAAGAAAAGGTGAGAAGTGCACAGTGAAGAAGACATACGGCCTTCATCCCTGAGACCCCGGCCCACGACCACCAGGAGGAACAGTATAAAGACCCCCTTCTCGGGGAAAGTCATGAATATGTATAGGCGTCCTTGAAATTATGATGAATATGTCACACTTTACCACATAAATACAAGATGAATTACCGCGAAGGTGCGCACGATTTTGGTGGGACTACCCCCCATGCTGCCCAGCGCTGAATAAACATACCTACTTTACAGCCTTGCCGGTTGTGGAGTCTGTTTTCCGCACGTCAAATGGCAAAAGGTGTAATAATTTTTTGATACTTGCAAATTAAAATTGTTAGATTTCTCATCTTTACGTCTCTTCTAGATTAGTTCCATGAATCTCTAAGGCTACCTCTACAGTACTTTTAAATACTGTCTATTAAGAAAATGTTTTAAGAAAAATCAGTTTGAAAACTCACAGCTTCTAAATTCTGCAGCATCAAATTTCAGAAAATCTTAAAAAAAAGTACTAACTTTCTTCCTGTGAGCCTCTAGAAAACAATTCTGCACTTTTGTATAGCACTCATTATCTCAGAAATTCACAGCACATTAATTAAGCTTAACAACATTCCACTGAGTCAAATAATTTCACATCCAGTAAAATATTTTTACATGAGGCTATGATATGATCAGATTCCTCCAGTGGGTCAGTAATGAGACTGGATATGAGCATGATGTAGTTCAGATTCTTTGTGTCTTTGCATTATTCTCTCTCATTTTAATACTGTGGAAGTATTTTTACATCATAGGAAAATAAAGGAAGCTTTATTCCATTCTAGAAATGCAAAAATGTCACTGCGAATTTGTACTGGGCTGCAGCTGCAGAAGCTTCTGCCAGGAATGCTTGGTAATACATCATTTTTCTACAGACTGAGAAATTTAAGGAGGCATTAACAGTCCAGTCACTAAGTTTAGGTCAGTGCAAAGGATGCAAAATAAAATTTGATTCCAAAAATAGAAGAGTAAGTTTAGGTAAAAAGCATTCTGCGTTGAACCAGAAGGACTATGTAGGTATCCTAGGGTAAAAAATGAACAACAAAAGACTGACAGATGGGAATATAAAAGGAAGTATATCGGTAAATTATTTTCAGAAATTCAAAAATGAAAATCAGGAAACAACCTAAGTTGAAATTTTAATAGTTAATATTTGAATGAGATGCAATGAAAACTCTACGCCTGTACTAACTGTGCACAAGTACCTACGTATTTTTTAGGCAAAATCTTAATGTTTTCACTTATGTGCAAACAAAACTAGAAATAGAAGGATATTTCTGAAGTCTTTCTGCTGTAGAATAGGCTGTCTAAAAAACTGTGATTTTAAACAAGCTATGCAGACTATGAAAAACATCCTCTTGTATTAACACTTGTTAACACATTCAATTTACAGACATGTGATGTACAGTGGTCACTTAAAATTTTTATCATGAAAAATGTTGGTGGCATTTACCAACTCCATTGGAGGAGTGATGACTCAGGATTTAAATTACTGACCAAATATTTTTTTCCAATCTTATGAGGTCTCACAGTAGCTAGCGCCTAACAGAACATCCCCTCTGATTAATAAAAAATGCCTACATAAACTTAACTAATCTTTCTGAAGTTTATAAAATGAAGGAAAACTGCAAATACAGCAGTTACAATATTTCCTGATTATTTGCTTGAATTTATTTTGGGTGTGTATGCCACAGCTGGAAGGTATTTGTTTTTTTTTAATTTCCTGCTGATTCCTAAAATTGATTACTGAATAAATTCAGCATATTTAGCTTCTCTAGCAAGTGAACAGGCTTTCTGTTCTTATTGTTACCACCTAAATAGTCCTTTTTGATCCCACTTTTCAACTCCAATAGAAATACATCCTTACCTCTCCATTGCAATCTGTTTATTTGGCCTCAGGGAAAGGTTACTGAAACAGCAAGAATTAGTAGCAATTCTGTTCTTTGCTTTTTTACTACCTGATAGGAATTAACTAGAAGTAGTGTGGACACTGCAAAACATACTGCATTGGGGTTTTGCTTTAGCTTTAGCTGAAGGAAACTACCAAGTAGATAGTAACGGCTGTAAGTGCTTTTCTTGTAGTACTGGAAAGTATTCTACTCTAAAGACACTAGGTTTGTTAACCTCCCCTGCTTCAGAAAAGAAAAAAATGTCATTCTTGACTGACTCTGAACACATACTGCAAAAATTGCAGCAGTTCAGAAATGCTTTTCTGCCCAGAATGTCTCACTGTTTTGCCTACCGTAAATGAAGCAGCCACTTTTCAGAAAATTCAACCACTCTTACTGTCTCTCACTACCATAGGAGTTTTATTTTGAACCAGATTCTCTTCTGAGGTATGCACTTGCTCTTTGTATTCTCAGTTCTCACGTCAAACATTTGAGGGAATATAGCATGTGGGAAAATTCACTGGGAAGTCATTCTCTAATTATGATAATTTTGTCACTGCTGAGCAATCTGTCTACCTACACCTCCAGCTTACTGCCGTTTGTTTTCTCTGAAGTGACCTTAGGACAGCTACAGAGGAGAATAAGAAGGCAAATAACACGTCAAAAAGCCAGAAATACAGACCAGACAAAACAAAAAATAAAGACTGCAATAGAGACAAAATCATAAATATTGAGGCCAAGGACATGGTTTTCACAGTCTAACCATATGAGTGATATAGTGTGGGTGCCTAACTTTGACTTTGTTATTAAATGAAAACAGAAACTTGAATTTTTAATTTCATCCCTGAACTTTGCCTTCCTTTCTAATATTTCCTTTCCTTTAGTTTCCCAGTTTCATTTCTTTCTCACTGAAAAGTTATTCCTCTCTCAAAATGAATATTATAAAACCTGTCCAAATTAGCTGGTAGGTAACTAGTTAGTAGGTAACACTTAAAATGATTCAACAGGCACTCTGACAAAGCTCTTTTGGCCTAAGAAATACTAAGGTGGAGGAGTTTTCTGTGACTCCCATACAGCGGGAGTTTCAGTGACAAGCCCAGCTGTAGGTGGAATGAATGCATCAAACCTTATGAGAGGGAGAGATGACACTGATGTGGGAAACATCTATAGGGAGATTTGAGAGCAGTTTCTTTGGAAAATTAACTAGTTTCTTGTGGGCCTCAGTCAAAAGCTCTTCTCTTTTGTCTTGTTAACAGGCAGAGACATGACCTCTGCCTTGCTTTATGCCTAGAGAAAGAAGAATGTGCTATCAGTGTCACTGCAAGGACCAGCTGAAGCACTGCATCCTGAGGAGGAGTGAGCAGTGTGAACCATACCCCAAATAGCCTGTCAAAGAGGGTGCTGCTATTGCTGTCAAAGTACTGAGATTCTTGGTAAGGAGATGGGCCTTAAAGGATGGGAATGAAAAACAACTGGTATTCATCGAGTGAGCATGAACCTGTACTGTTGCTGAGATTCTAAGAGACATTCAGAAAACACAAAATATTATTGAAGAACATCTTAGTATGACTGAGTATCTTTGCTGTTATTTTATTAGAGAATCAATGCTTCAAACTTGTCCATAGGTTTACCTGTTGATGTCAAATTCATGAATCAGTTGGTTTTGTTTTATTCGAGTGCTCTTTTCCCTCCATCTCTGCACTTACATCTTTTCCTACTTCAATCTCTCCATGTTTTTGTGCCTGCCACATTTTGGCAGTTACCATTATGATTCCCTTTACCAGAATCTCGATGTTATGACCTAAATATGGAAAGATCAATAACACTTTTGTATTTTAGGAAAAGCCAAGAATGTTAGGATTCAATAATTAATAACGTGGAGAATATTAAAACATAGCTCTATGAATCTCTAATATGTCCTTACTGGAACCTGGAAATCTAGTCAAGAACTGGCAATTTTACTGCATACACACATATATACACTAAAAATGGAGCAGAGCTAGAAAGATTTCAGACACATAGGCAAGAAAAGTGACTAAAATATTTATTTTAGAATAGAAAAGTATACAAAACAATGGTCTGAAATAGGACATCTTGAATCCTTTTCTCATTATACCTTTCACATGTAAGAAAATAACAGAGGGCAGATAGCATATATTAAGTTTGTATCTTATTTTCCCTCATAGAAACTTATTTTTGTACACAGATGCTAAAATTCCCTGAAAGTGAATCAGCAACAAACCCAGTAAATAGGTTTCCTGTCATTCAGTCCTTTACACTGTCCACTGGACCATGCTGATTTCTTGATGTTTATTCAAGAAGCTAAGCACCTTTCTAAGGTGATGAGGATGCCGTCTGCCACAAGCCCGTTCTAGTAAATATGTAAGATCTATTCTAGCTGCAGGCAAGCCTACAAAACCATTTTGTATTATTAATAGCACTAGGAGGAGTGACTTTCTGTTGCCATGGGATGACTAAATTTTTCTAAGTCTTCTGAAAAAAAATCAAATGTAGTTTTCCTTCTGAAGGTATTGTAAGTGCTAATTGTTTTCCTGCTGACACACACACACATAAACACTTTTCTTCAGAATTTATGGGCTCAATTGGTTAGGAAAAAGCATTCCTATCAGACAATGGTATTTTGAAGCTGGCATAGCCTCCTTAATTCTTCACACGCAGCAGAGTTTTGTACCACCTTTTGGAAGCAATATGTGACAGTTTAAAATGAAAGTAATCTTTCAACAGCTTGAAAAGTTTCTTTTTTTCCTTGAAACAGACTATGAGCAAAGGGGTAATGACAAGAAGAATTAATTTAAAATCCTTCTAAATTTCATCAGTTTAGCTATCCAAAATGTGCAACTTTAGAAAACCTGAAGGGTAGTTATCTTGCAGCAAAAGAAATTTAAATAGCTTAGTAGAAGCGGCTCAACTGTGGATATTTCTCTTATTTATCAGTGCATTATGTACGTGCAAGTAATTTATTTACTGAGAAAAAAGACATTCTTTAGGTTCCTAGCAACAAACATATCTATTATGTAGTTCATATCTTTCAGAACTTGGATTTGTTTCTGGACATTTTTAATATTTTAATGAGAAGAGGTTTTTTTAAAAAAAAGATTAAAAAAAAAAGTAAGTTTTCAGTTGGTAGCCTCTTCCCTTCCCTCCTACTCCATCCTCCATTTATTCAAATTGCAGATTAAGTCAGCTGTTTAGCTGATTGTTATGGTCAGGGACTTCAAAGAATATTAGACTCTTTATTTCTCATTAGCTAGAAATCATTATTCTTTGTTATGTTTCTTAAGCAATTTCAAATAGCAGCATGAGTAGTCTCCCAACTAAATATTTATCTTAGATCCAGAGAAAACAAAAATACAAAAATATTTTCTGTAAGTACATTATCCTTCTTGACTCAAACACAGGGGTGGCTACCTGGGGAAACAAATAATACTGCAAAGACTGGGGTCTATCCCTAATTTTTATTTTATGTAAACTAAAAACCAACTGTGAAAAACCTTGAAAAAAGGGCTAAATAAACTGATGCAGGTAAATGTAATGATCTGTAATATGCCCTAGTGGGATTATAGTTATGAAATATAGCCTCCGAGTGTTTCTAAACCTTATCTTCTTTTATCTATCTTCTTAACATCATAGAAGAGAACATCTACTGAGAGTTTTATCTGCAAGGGCTTGTCATGAACTGGGTAAGACTGTTCTGACTAGGGGAGCTAATAAACAGGCACAGACAGAGATATGTCCGTGAGTGCAGCATTATAAGGAAGAAAGTCTAACTAGGCAAGTTCAAAATGCGAACTTTCCAAATACATAGTTTTTGCAGGTGGGGTTTTTCCTGTAATGGAGAAAAGATTAAATTTTCTCAGTATATGCTTCTGCTCACCTGTCTTCAAATTAAATATAGCATGCAAGCTGCTTCTGTGATTTTAAACAGCTTCAATCTATTTTTAATCTCGGCTTAAACAAATTCCTTTTATATGGGAGGTTTGCGCAAACTGACCTCAAAGAGCTGAAACTCAGCTGCTAAGGAAGCTCTGAGGGTAGTTCCCCAGGTATTGACCAGATGGTGGTAACAGCAACGTGGGCTGGGTTAAGTGAACCTAAAGGCATTACCATATGGGGGAACCTAAAATTAAATCAGAAATCATTCCCTGAACCCCAATCTGGTGGAGGTCCAAAGCCCTGTTTCTGGAGCAATGCCACTCAGGAAAACCCCTCTCCCAAACATCGCCAGCCTTGTGCAACTCTTCTTCACTCGTGCCATCAATGTCAATTTCTGTCTCTGACCTCAACCCTTTTCCTCTTTGCTTTGCTTCCACTGCTGATGACCAGTCTAACTGGTATCTCCATGGGGACCACCAGTCTGGAAAGATCTCTTTCTAAGCCCTTTCATAAGCCTATAGTCAGCACATCCAGGTCAAGAACCACAAAGCCACTGGCCCAATTTGTCTTTTTTAGGATCAGGCTTTGACCATTTTTAGTACAAGCTCTCTCTTTCCAGATCCAAGATCCATTATCAAATCAAAGTCTATTTCTGTATTCTCAGAGTGACCCATCATCTCTATGTTCATAAAACATTTTAGGAACTTAGGGTTTTAAAGGGGCTTTAGTACTTAAGCACCTTTTAATCCTTAAAGCAATTTATGCCCAAACATCATTAAGGATTTAAGCTTTCTCACTCTTAAATCTTTTAAAGTGTTTTATATATTAAAACCACTAACACCTGTATTGCTACTGATTTGGTCTGTGGCCTTGGACATAACACTTTCTCTGCATATCTGTTTCTCTGTCTGTGAAATAGGAATAAGATAATTGCCACTGTTGTTTTGCATAACCAGTTACTACCTGAACAGGAATTTATATATGGGGGGAAAAAAAGCATAAAAATACTTAGTGTTTTCATTAAACCCCAGAATATTAGTGGTCAGTAGATCAGTGCTAAGTCAGTGCATACAAACAGCAGTAGAAACCATTTTCCAGCAACAGTCAAATAAGTTCAATAATGTAAGATAAAATATTTTCCATCCTTGTACAAAGAAATGCTGATCACTGGCAATAGTGTGAAACCAAGTTGCCAAGATAAAGTATATACCTACTTTTCAAAAGACATGATCTCATTCATATGCACTCTCTTGAAAGAACTCTTCCAGCTCTAACTCTGTCTTTGATTTGCTCTTTTCCTGGAGGAAACCATCTGATTTTTTTTTTGGTATACTTGTCCATCTTTCCTGTGAGATAGGATCATGACATGAAAATGTTTTCTTTAACACAAGAACTTATCACTGGTACATGTAAAGGTCAATGTAGCTATTAAGGAAACAGATTAACATACATGTCTGGTATTATGAGTGTTTTTTCTAGAAAGCTTTACTGGAATTTGGGAAGGAAAATAAAGGGACAAAGTGCTGATGTTTTAAGGTTATGCATCCAGTTGGAGAAAGATTGACACTTCATTCAATAACCTTTTGAGAAAGAGGGAGAAGTTATAGATGATGTCATGCTGAGAGACAGATGAAGTGACTTTAGGTAATCAAAGTAAAGATTGCTGCCTGACACAATCCCAGCAGCAAGGCCCTCTTTTTCTGAGATACTTGATGGGTTTTTACAGCATTATAGCATGAGTTTTATGTTGTATGATATTCACCAAGTGACAGCGTGATCCTCTTCTCCCCTAAGATGTTGTCATTTCTCTGTGGCAAAGTAATTCTGTTGCTGTCTTACTAGAGATGAACTCATGAATCAGTGATGTGGGCAGGGGTGACAGTCTAGATAGCACTCTGTGATATCTATAAATCCTTTAAAACAGACTGTTTTTCTTCTGCCAGCAGTTATTATTGTGTCACAATCATGCAATTTCATTCTGAAAAGTTGAGTGGCATGGATTTGAGTACTGAAAGGAGAAAAGCTACCAGGATATTCTGGAATCAGCACATTATATGATCTGAAATATAGGTAGTGAAGTCTACCTATTTTTGTATGCTTTTTCTAGTTAGTAGTGGTAACTACTCCAGTGAACGCTGGAGTACGTTTTCTTTAAATCATAACCTTTAGTCATATCTAGTAGAAGTTATCATAAAGTTTTGAGAACAAAATTTGTATTCCCTGTCTCCCCCCGCGGCATGTCTTGCCTTAACTATGGATTCACTTGCAATTTGCTTTCGATAATTAAGCCCCACCATATCCATGATAGGTCATTTCAAACATGTAACTTTCAAATATTTGCATGCTTAAAACTCAGGTTGGTCAATAAGTGCTCATGGACGCACTTGTGCAAGAGCGAGTAACCAAAAATACGAGTGAATTGTCCACAGTCTCATGCTTTGAATTGGGGTATACACACAGAACGAATAGGTAAAGATTATTAGGTTTGGACAGATACATTCCAGCATTTGATACAGCTGCTGATAACATACAGATTGGAAAGCCAATGTACAAATACATTAAGTACTTTGTCTTACACTAAAGAGCAAGTCAAGAGTCTCTTTGAATGCACAGAAAGATTTCCTGAATCCTAAGCCACTGTCATGCCCAATAGGCTACAGTCCTTTTGACTGCTGTTCTTCTGGATGGATATCACCAGTATTTCTGTCAATTTGAATATCTCTTCTTGACCTAAAACTGCTCATAACATTCAAGACCATCTCACAGAAAGCTTTCTTGAACTTTTGTCAACTTTGGACTCTCTTTTATTAAAATTGAGTACATCACAAAGAGGTGGAAAAAAAACTTGTCAGTTTGTTTTCATGGCAAAATCAAGCACATCTGAAAAACGCCTTGAGAATGATGATATAATCTGGCTTTGTCTTTAGTGCTTTAATTAGAATGGTTGACTAGCAACAGTAAAATAAGAATAATAAAAAAATATTTGCAGCCTAATTTGGGTTATTTGTTTTTCTCAATTAGCATTCAGAGAGTCACTAGTGGTTGAAAGAAACTGGAAGGAATAATAGCTTGTGTGAGGATTCAGACCAAACACTGTATTTAATCTTCATGATAAAAAAATAAGTCACCCAAAAGCAGAGGACATACCATGTCTCCTTAGGAAAAAAAAGACCTAAAATATTAATTTTGTTGTGTAAGATTAGCTGATAGGAGCATTTCTAAACTATTTGCCTGAAAAATTTTGTAACGTTTAGTAGATTCAATAAGAAAATAGTATTTTTTAGAAACTGGAATTGTTAAGTGACTCAGTGACTTTAGCACAGGCTCCATTAGATCAGATGTAAGTTAAAGATTTTGTTTTCAAAAACTTCGCAACAAGAACTTACAGCGTGTATTTGTTTCAGGGAGGAAGTTAACTATAAGTTCAGTGAATGATTAATACAGTCATCCATATGCTATTTGGCATCAGATACAAAAATCAAAAAAAAGGAAAAGATCAGAAGTTGTACTTAGGAAGAGTAAATAGTGAATCAAATAGCATTGTGGTACCCTGCTGATGCATTAGCTCAGAGAGAACAGTCTCACCTCCTGACCCTTTTAGTGGTACTTCTTGGGATACAACATTTTGGGGTGGGGTTTGTTTTGGGGATTTTTTTTTCATTTGGTTGGTACCCTTTAGAAATTTTCATTTTTAAGTGCCCACAATGTAAAGCCAGTGAAACCTGATGGGACGGTAGAATTTGTTAACCAGTTTTAATCATAGTTAACCATTCCTAAATTTTGTTAACCAATTTTATTCTGCCTGTAATGATTTTTAAAAAAATATTTAATAACAGAGAATCTAGCCTTTATTGAATTTAGGTTTGAGAAATGTAGAGTGAGAGAGGAGATTTTTCCTGCTAAAACAGCCTTGCTTGACAGGATAAATTTGTAAATAAAATATTACACTTCAGGAGCTCCCTTTCAGTTACACAAACATTGTAATAACTAACAAAGACATAGGATATAGTTTCCTAGCATTTAACTTAATGTTTACTCATAAATTAATATATCATTACACAGTGCAACTTGCTATAGAAGTAAGAAGGGTATGATGCATCACTTCTGGTTGCCATTGTTATATTACTTGGTGTTAGCTCTTGTTCAAAGTCTAAACAATGTAGAATAAAGGAGAACAGAAAGTTACTGGTGTGTAAGTACAGTTGAAGGTTCTGTTCATCTTCTCTGGAAAACGCCAGCAGCTGTGATGCTACTCCATGTAGTGAAGCTGAGCAGGCTCTGAAATTGTCAGACTTTACTCAGTCCTGAAAGCATGCCAGTATGTGCAAGAATATTACTCCTAGCACTGATCAAGAAAGAATAAAATACAAGACCTAGCTTAGTTCTGGTCTTAAGAGTGACTATGGTAGTGCAGATGCTGCAATCAAGTACAGTTCTAGTAAAATCACTTGCTAAATCAATTTCCTAGCTGTTAAACATAAGAAAAAGTGCTAATATACCATGGATAACTAATGTTTATGAAAATGTTGATTTCTAGCAGCCTAGAAAAGACCTCTGAACACTGCAAGTGATACCTTCTGGGAACTAAGGTAGTTTAAACAATTAAATTCTTATTTTAGTAAATTTAAACAAAATTCTTTGGTGCTAGGTTTGGACTGGACCTTTTGGAAATTAAAACTTCCTTTGAGAAGCAAAGAAAAATCAGAACAATCAGATAAGACTTTGACTTTATGCACAGACTGTAACACTGTAATTAAATACCATTATTACCTAAGGGAACACATATAGCGATTCCTGCATGTGTACAAGTACAGGTGCTTGTGTGCTTGCACACGCACACTTACAACGGTATAAAGCTGGTTTGTACCTTTACAACTGATTCAAGTTCTCTGCTGATAATAATTTAAGCATTTTGAAAGAAAAAGTATAACTTTAATGAAGACTGCTAAACCTCTAATAATCATCTGTATATAGATGAAAACTCTCCCTGATGCCAGTGTTACAGAATCTGAGCCTTTTTTTTATTAAATATGAGAGCAATGCAGGAAAAAATATATCCCAACAATAGCTGGATAATTCATTAAATGCTGCGTACCACAGGAAATCACTTATGGCCATCTCTCTCTTTCCCACACTTCAATTGCCTTATGAAGTTATATCTTGGACCTTTGAATCTAATTAAGGGTGACATGGTTGACAACTAATAAAGTAGTGTTGTGGTGGTTCTGTGTCTGAGTGAGGTGAAAAATTGCGTTTCTCTCTCCCTACACATATGAATCTTGCCACATTGAGAATTATTCATTGCTAAAATAAAATAATAAGTATCAAAAGGCCAGAAAAGGTCTCTGCAATAGATTAGTCATTTCTCTGCAGTGGTTACAAGCTAGGCTTTTTCCATGTTATAGGAAATGAAAAGAGAATGAAGGTTCAATGCTTTTCTTAAAGGTTGGGGAAAGAAAAAACCTACATCTTGTGCTGTGTAAGATTAAAATATGTTATAAGCTACCTAGTAAAAATGGGGAAAAGGAACTTCCTAGCATAGGGAATATAAAGAGCACAGCAGCATCTGTCTTAAATGAGTCATTTGTTGGAAACTCTTTTAGAAAGGGAAGCTTCGAAAGACGGTTGCATGGTTCTAATACAAAAGGTTTGTTTAGAAGGATTCACCCTAGAAGGGCTTCTCACTCAGCACCCCTGAGTTAAATACAGGCTATATTCATTCAAGGGTCAGTGCAGCCAATATTTTGCAAATATCATAATTTATGGACCTACTTTTTTAAAGGTTGTGTCAGGCTATAGTGTGACAGTGAGGATACAAACTGTCTACACACTGTTCTCTGCCAAGATCTCATGAAAGGAGAAAGGGTGGACTTTGTCTCATAAAATGAGTGACGTGAGCTGAGGCTGGTTAGAAAACACAGTTTGCAACTGCAGTTGGAAGCAATCAGAAGATTGAAATTCTATTATTTCCTCTGTCAGCAGTACCCTTCAGAAAGTCAGGCTTATAGTAGCTCTCTCAGTCTGGTTTTCTGAAAGGAGTATCTCCCTGGGGTGAATAGCCTTTGCTAATGCAAAGAGATGCCTTTGGGGTTGACTGTGACCCTAAGGCTTTTGTTCCATTTTCATTCTAACACATCATCAAACCCCATAAAATATTTATAAATACAGAAACTTCCAAATGATGTTCTATTTATAACAGTAATAAAATGACATCTCTCTAAGTACATTTCCTCTAAATTTTTAAGTTGTGTCGTACACCCTGGCTAAGATGATAAATTAAAGAGTACTCCACAACTCATGAGAAACTGAATAATGTTCAGCTGAATTCCTTATCACTTCTTAAAATATTTCTTTCCCCTTCTATTATTTTAGTGCACTTCTCTGCAAGTGGAGTCATATTTGGCTCATATTGTGATTTTTGCTGTTTGTCTGTGCTGGTTAAAACCTCCTCCTATTCAGCTTATTGTCTTTCTACTTTTCTTATATGTACATATAATGACTCTATAAACATGATTCAATTATTTCCTGTAAGAGTACAAAGAAAAATGTATGATCTTTGAGTTTTGGAACACTTCATATCTTCCAAAATTCAGGGTGGTGACACTGTGGAAGTGGACCACTTTCAGCAGCAGCCATCTACCAGTGGAAACTAAAACAAGCCTCTAGACCAAGTTAGCATTTTAACATTGCAATAGGAAGAAGTGGTGACACCACATTGTATTTTTTACCTGATTTACACTAGATGTCCAAGTATACCTGATTTACACTAGATATCCTCAGGAGACTCGGCCCCCAGAGCCTGAAGTTAGGGATGGGGAGCTGTGTGAACCCCCCGTAATCCAGGAGGAGATGGTTAGTGACCTGCTGTGACAATTGGACACACACAAGGCTATGGGCCCGGATGGGATTCACCCCAGAGTAATGAAGGAACTGGCAAAGGAACTTGCCAAAACACTCTCGATTATGTACTGGCAGTCCTGGTTAACGGGAGAAGTTCCAGCTGACTGGAAATTAGCAAATGTAACGCCCATCTACAAGAAGGGCCAGAAGGATGATCCAGGGAACTATAGGCCTGTCAGCCTGACCTTGGTGCCAGGCAAGGTGATGGAACAGATCATCCTGAGTGCCTTTACACAGCACATGAGGCCAATCGGGGCATCGGGGCCAGCCAACATGGATTCATGAAAGGCAGGTCCTGCTTGACCAACCTGATCTCCTCCTATGACAAAGTGACCCGCTTAGTAGATGAGGGCAGGGCTGTGGATGTAGTCTATCTAGACTTCAGTAAGACATTCGACACTGTCTCCCACAGCATCCTCCTAGACAAACTGCCTGCCCGGGGCTTGGATGGGTGGACTCTTCGATGGGTTAAAAACTGGCTGGATGGCCGAGCCCAGAGAGTGGTGGTGAATGGGGCAAAGTCCAACTGGTGGCCGGTCACTAGCGGTGTTCCCCAGGGCTCAGTTCTGGGGCCGGTGCTGTTCAATATCTTTATAGATGATCTAGATGTAGGGATTGAGTGCACCCTCAGCAAATTTGCAGATGACACCAAGTTGGGTGGGAGTGTCGATCTGCTGGAGGGTAGGAAGGCCCTACAGAGGGATCTGGACAGGTTAGATAGATGGGCCGAGACCAATGGCATGAGGTTCAACAAGAACAAGTGCCGAGTTTTATACTTCAGCCACAACAACCCCATGCAGCACTACAGGCTGGGGGAAGAGTGGTTAGAAAGCGGGCCGGCAGAAAGAGACCTGGGGGTGCTGATCGACAGCCAGCTAAGCATGAGCCAGCAGTGTGCCCAGGTGGCCAAGAAGGCCAATGGCATCCTGGCCTCTATTAGGAATAGTGTAGCCAGCCGGTCTAGGGAAGTGATCGTCCCTCTGTACTCAGCACCGGTGAGGCCGGACCTTGAATACTTTGTCCAGTTCTGGGCCCTGCACTACAAGAAAGATGTTGAGGTGTTGGAGTGAGTCCAGAGGCGGGTGACCAAGCTGGTGAAGGGTCTGGTGGGTATGACCTATGAGGAACGGCTGAGGGAGTTGGGGTTGTTTGGCCTGGAGAAGAGGAGGCTCAGAGGTGACCTTATTGCAGTCTACAACTACCTGAAGGGAGGTTGTAGTGGAGTGGGAGTCGGCCTCTTCTCCCAGGCAACTAGCACTAGGACAAGAGGACATAACCTCAAGCTTCACCAGGGGAGGTTCAGGTTGGACATTAGGAAGCATTTGTTCTCAGAATGGGTCATTAGACATTGGAATGGGCATTAGACATAGGGAGGTGGTGGAGTCACCATCTTTGTATGTGTTTAAGAAAAGACTGGACATGGCACTTAGTGCCATGGTCTAGTTGACATGGTGGTGTCAGGGCAATGGTTGGACTCGATGATCCCAGAGGTCTCTTGCAACCTGATTGATTCTGTGATTCTGTGATATATAGTCTTCCAGGTCAACCCAAAGCAGGACAGAATCTTGATAAAGTTTCTATTGCTATAATTCATCCACACTGAACAGCTTCTGCAGGGCAGGATGCTTGTGACTTCTTTTAAGATGAACTTCTCTCTCACAGACCCTTAGGAACTTGTCATGGTAGTGCCTATTGCCCTTTGCTGAGGTTTCCTGGAGTCCAACTTACACTGCTGAAACAGAGATGGTCACTCTATTAATAGTAAGTATCTCCTTCTTCTTGGATTGCCAAAATACACGCCACGTTGCAATCTGTGATATGAATTTAATTGAGTTGTTTGAGCTAGTGAATTGGAAAAGCAAAATTGTTTCCAGTTACCAATCCCAAAGTTGTCCCAGGTGGGAGCAATCACAATTTACCAACAAGGATGCCAGAGGAAAGAGAGAGAGAACATACACTGTTAAATACAACGTGCTTTTTATTTTACAGAAGTTGCAATCATAAATCTATTAGCTTTAATCTACTTTTATTATCAGAACGAAACAGCACAGTGACAAGCTCTCAGTGGAGCTTGGATCATTAAACTTTACAATATATTTACAAATACCACTAAAGAGATTGTTCTCAAGGACATCAAAACCAAAAATGTAAAGACTCTCTGACATGCCTGTTACAGTTAACACTTTGCACCACAATGTAGGTAACTGTAGTTTGATTTCTTGTCCTCATCCAAGGGAAGGAGACCCCACTGTCATAGGAATAACATTTAAAATTGACTAAAGATTGTACCTATTAAACTCTTTAGGAATCTCATCTAGAAATGCTGATGTTTACGCATCCATATTGCTAAGTGAGCAAAATGGGAAGCTACCGTTGCTCTCCATGAAGTTGTGTAGAGTAAGAAAAAAATGCAGGATTTTGCCCAGTGCTACTCAGCCCTTACTCCCAATGCACATGGAAACATATCATACATTTAGAGAATCATAGAATCATTTTGTTTGGAAAGGACCTTTAAGATCATCAAGTCCAACCGTTAACCTAGCACTGCCAAGTCCACCACTAAACCATGTCCCTAAGCATCACATCTACATGTCTTTTAAATACCTCCAGGGATGGTGACTCAACCACTTCCCTGGGCAGCCTGTTCCAATGTTTGATAACCCTTTCTGTGAAGAAATTTTCCCTGATACACAATATAAACCTCCCCTAGCACAACTATTTCATCCTATTGCTTGTTACTTGGGAGAAGAGACTGACACCTGCCTCGCTAAAACCTCCTTTCAGGTAGTTGTAGAGAGCAATAAGGTCTCCCCTGAGCCTCCTTTTCTCCAGGCTAAATAACCCCAGTTTCCTCAGCCACTCCTCATAAGACTTGTGCTCTAGACCCTTCACTAGCTTTGTTGCCCTTCTTTGGACATGCTCCAGCGCCTCAATGTCTTTCTTGTAGTGAGGGGCCCAAAAACTGAACACAGTATTCAAGGTGCGGCCTCACCAGTGTCAAGAACAGGGGGACGATCACTTCCCTAGTCCTGCTGGCCACACTATTTCTGATACAAGCCAGGATGTTGGTGGCTGTCTTGGCCACCTGGGCACACTGCTGCCTCATATTCAGCCGGCTGTCAACCAACATTCCCAGGTCCTTTTCCACCAGGCAGCTTTCCAGCCACTTTTCCCCAAGCCTGTAGTGGTGCATGGGGTTGTTGTGACTCAAGTGCAGGACCCAACACTTAGGTTGTGAACCTCATACAGTTGGCCTTGGTGAATTGATTCAGCCTGTCCAGATCCCTCTGCAGAGCCTTTCTACTCTAAAGCAGATCAACACTCCCACCCAGCTTGGTGTAATCTGCAGATTTATTGAAGGTGAACTCCATCCCCTCATCCAGATCACTGATAAAGATATTAAAGAGAACTGGCCCCAGTACTGAGCCCTGGGGAGCACCACTTGTGACGGGCCGCCAACTGGATTTAACACCATTCACCACAACTCTTTGGGCTCAGCCATCCAGGCACTTTTTCGCCCAGCGAAGTGTATGCCCATCCAAGCCATGAGCAGTCAGTTTCTCCAGGAGAATGCTGTGGGAATTGGTGTCAAAGGCTTTGCTAAAGTCTAAGTAGACTACACCACAGCCTTTCCCTCATCCAGTAAGCAGGTCATCTTGTCATAGAAGGAGATCAGGTTAGTCAAGCAGGACCTGCCTTTCATAAACCCATGCTGACTGGGCCTGATCACCTAGTTGTCCTGTATGTGCCCCATGATAGCACTCATGATGATCTGCTCCATAATCTTCCCTGACACCGAGGTCAGACTGACAGGCCTGTAGTTCCCTGGATCTTCCTTCCAGCCCTTCTTGTAGATGGGCATCACATTTGCTAATTTCCAGTCAACTGGGACCTCCCTGGTTAGACAGGACTGCTGATAAATGATGGAAAGTGGCTTGGTGAGCACTTCCACCAGCTCCCTCAGTACCCATGGGTGGAACCCTTGCAGGTCCATAGAGTTGTGTGTGTGTCTAAGTGGCATACCAGGTCACTAACCGTTTCCCCTTGGATTATGGGGGCTTCATTATGCCCCTCAACCCTGTCTTCCAGCTCAGGGAGCTGGGTACCCAGAAAACAACTTGTCTTACTACAAAAGACTGAGGCAAAGAAGGCATTAAGCACCTCAGCCTTTTCCTCATCCTTTGTCACTATTTTTCCCCCTCCATCCAATAAAGGATGGAAATTCTCCTTGGCCCTCCTTTTGTTGCTAATGTATTTATAGAAACATTTTTTCATTGTCTTTTACTGCAGTGGCCAGATGAAGTTCTAGTTGGGCTTTGGCCCTTCTAATTTTCTCCCTGCATAACCTTACAACATCCTTGTAGTCCTCCTGAGTCACCTGCCCCTTCTTTCAAAGGTCATAAACTCTTCTTTTTTTCCTGAGTTCCAGCCAAAGCTCTCTGTTCAGCCAGGCCGGTCTTCTTCCCTGCTGGCTTGTCTTTGGGCACATGGGGACGGTCTGCTCCTGCGCGTTTAAGATTTCTTTGTTGAAGAATGTCCAGCCTGTCTGGACCCCTTTGCCCTTCAGGATTGCCTCCCAAGGGGCTCTGTCAACCAGGTTCCTAAACAGGCCAAAGTCTGCCCTCCGGAAGTCCAAGGTAACGGTTTTGCTGACCCCCTTCCTTACTTCTCCAAGAACTGAAAACTATCATTTCATGATTGGTATGTCCAAGATTGCCTCCAACCATCACATCACCCACAAGTCCTTCCCTGTTCTCAAACGGAAGGTTCAGTGGGGTGCCTTCATTTGCTGGCTCACTCACCAGCTGTGTCAGGAAGTTATCCCCCACAAACTCCAGGAACCTCCTAGACTGTTTCCTCTCTGCTGTATTGTATTTCCAGCAGATATCTGGTAAGTTGAAGTCCCCCATGAGAGCAATGGCTACTTATTGCGAGACTTCTACCGCAATAGAAACTTCTCCCGCAATAGAAAATTTCATCTACCTCTTCATCCTGTTTGGGTGGTCTATAGCAGACTCCCACCATGATAGCTGCTTTGTTGATCTTCTCCCTGATTCTCACCCATAAACACTCAACCTTATCATCACCATCCCCAAGATCTAGACAATCAAAACCCTCCCTAACATACAGGGCCACCTCACCACCTCTCCTACCTTGCCTATCCCTCCGAACAGTTTATAGCCATCCATCGCAGCACTCCAGTTGTGTGAGTCATCCCACCATGTTTCCATGACAGGAACTATGCCATAGTTTTCCTGCTGCACAATGGCTTCCAGCTTCTCCTGTATGTTGCCCATGCTGCGCTCATTGGTGTAGATGCACTTCAGCTGGGCTATTGTTCCCGCCACCTTTGTGGGGAAAGAAGCCATAATTCCTGCATGACTATTCTCAGGCACTTCTGTGGTTTCTAAACCATCAATAACCCTTGTGTCTTTGCTGTTGCATGGCTCTCCATCTCCTAGCTCCACTGAGACAGCAGACCAAAGAACCTCACTAGCACACTGTCCCACATTGGCCTGCTACCTCCAGGCTTTTCTCTGGCAAACCTGTTTTTATCCCCATTCCCCTTCAATACTAGTTTAAAGCTCTTTCGGTGAGCCCTGCTAACTCCTCCGCAAAGATTCATATCACTAGCTTACAAAAAGCTTCAGTATGGAAAGAGAGATGTGAATTAAACAGAGGATTACTTTTTGTTTTCTGTCAGTACATAGGACATGCTGGCAGAAATAATTATCCAGATCCATCAAGCCCCATCGGAAAGCTGGGAAAGCTTTTCAGCCCCCTGGTTTTGAGTGCATTTATAGCAAGGCCAGAATCGTGAAAAGAAAAAGTCTGATGTGCCATACACCTTTAGGAACACAGCTGAGTTATCCCTAGATTGTCTCAATTCCCTCTCACAAGATACTATAGACTGTATAGTCACTGTCAGATGTCTATTATGGGAATTTTATTTACAAGCAGAAGCAAGCAGTAGTCAAGCTACCAAACAGTGTTTTTAGTTTGCTTCTGCTCTGCCAGCTTTCCATGCCAGGATAACACTTTTGAACTCAGTCACAGGAAAGTAAATATATGGAAATCTGGTCCCTAAACAAGGCCGCTGTCATCCCTCCTAACAAAGCATAGACCGCTGTCCAAAGTTGTACAAACAAGAGATTTCTCTTGGCTTTTCAAGAGCTGACTTTACACAGGGTTGCACACAAAACACTGTGAGCGTCCATGAGTTTCATGCCAGCTTTCATTCTAGTTTAAGTGGCTTAGTAACCACTAGACCTCACTGTAGTTTCAGCTCAGAGTTGGACATGAGCCCAGGCTAAAATATTTTCTGTGATTTTTTCATTGTTGCTGGGCTTTTACAATCTGCCTCAAAACCTGAATTTTGCAATTAGCTGTTTATTTATAATGACGGTCCGTGATGAACATAGCCCTACTGTTTCAGATACTCAAAATGTAGAGGTGGTATTTGCTGAGATCACTAAATGGCTCAAAATCTGCTAGCCATGCTCTTTGTGGTCTGGAAGTTCAGTAATGAAACAACCAAAATTATCATTGGAAGCTAGCCATTCTTTCCACTGCATATAGATATTTGAACATGCATCCTACCTCTGAAGCGTGTTATATAGTGATAGTTCTTTGAAGATTTGGAGAAAGTGTACTGTTTTGCACTCTTTACTCAAAAGGTCATTGAGATTGTTTCTTTGACCTGGTAGAATATAGTGGCCCAGTGGGACTGTGTGTTTGTAGCATCAGTAAAGATTTTATTCATATATGACTTCATCTGTGAGAATAAGAGATACTGAAAACTTTTTGTAATCTCATGGTTAAGGCATTTCTTTTTTGAAATATTATTCAAACCTGAAGTAGATGAAGGAAATCTTAAAAAAAAATAAAAATCCAAGTGTTCTAACAAAGTACCTTCTCTAACCTTTGAGTCAGCTGTTGTGGTCTTCCTAATTGAAGAGGTTTCTTTCAGCCAGAACTAAATTCAGCTCAGTTCCAAGAATAATTGCAGAACAACTAAAAAAACAATCCCAGGGAATTTACTATCCACTGATATTCGTCCAGTGCTACTTGCAAAAGCCTATTCACAGATCAATCTTAACACTATGAGCCTACCAGACCTGGCTTAATTTTTTCACTGCTGCTATTGACAGCTCCCACTGAAATCCAACAGTAACTGCTCACATTTGGCACTTCTGAAATCAGTGCTTTACTCAGAAAAAGCAAAGTACTACACCTACACACTTCATTTACCTAGTGATTGTTGCCTATGCAACGTACACAGAATAGGCTCTCAGCAGCAGCTTTTTCCAGTCAATTATCATAATCATTTTATTAATGGAAAATTCTGCTGAAGAAATTCACCCTCTCTGACCTCCTACAGAGTGTAATGTGTTAGTTCTACTCAGGGTAACAGAAACTCTTAAGGTTTGTCCTGTATTCATTAATGCTAATTAAATTCAACAAATGGCTGGTTTCAGGGAAAGCAATGAAAGCAGAGGAGAGGGCAATGGCAGTAATGAGCCTGTAATTATTTGTAGAAATAAAGGAGAGAGAGTTTTTACACAAGAAAGAAATCTCACGTAAAGAAAATAATAATACAAATGATAAGACTACATGCAAAGTTTTTTCAAACTTGTGTAAGGAAGAAAGGGGATTAAAAGAGGAATTAGCAAGAACGGAAGGAGTTGCTATTCATGAGTTAAGAGCATTAACAGAGTCAGTACATTATTTGTGCTACCCCCAATCATTAATGTAATGAAATAGAAACTTTATCTCATTAAATATCAAGCAAGAGGTTCTCTATCTCTAGTGTACTCTGTGTACTGTAGAAATCCAGCTATTTCAACATGATACATTGAAGAAGGAATGCAGTAAAAAGAAAATTTTTAAATGTAAAGTTAAATACTGGTTGTGTTAAAACATAAAGCAAAATGGAAAGATAAAGAGTATAAGCCTGTTAAATACTGGTTGTATGCCTATATTTTTCTTTACAGAAATGCAAACATCCATGTAATAAGTTGCAAGACCTTGTGGAATCAGATATTCAGTGTGGGCTTGTATCATTTTCGGTCACCTCACCATGCAACTGCCTAGCTTTCTCCTCAGAAAGTTTCTCAGCACGTCTCTTGCTCTGTTGCTTCCTTGATACCTACAGAGTTTGACTGAACAATATGAATAGGTAGAATAGCACTATACCTCCACCTCATGTCTTGTATGCCAGTGTAAGACTTTTAATGACACTAGCAAATCTGTCATTATGCATATGCCATACATATTTGCAGTAATAATGTATGTCTACACACAGATAGAATTTCACCATTTAATTCATACAGGATAGACCTGTTCATTCTCTGCTTTCTGTTGTTTATAGTGACATTGCCTATTGCATCACTATTCACCAAAGGGAATACAATTCAGAGTGGAAAGAGTGGTAGTTGTGTAGTTTTTTCCTCAAGTCATAAAATTTTGAAAAAAAATTGAATCAGCCATTGTGTTTTGTTCCAATATTTCACTTAAAATTTCATATTCAAATATATATTTGAATATAAAATAAGTATGTATTTCAAACTACAGTATTTTAAATTGTCTTGAGTATTTTTTTGTAACATTAATTAGGTACAATTAATTAATTAATGTTACAAAGAAGTTGCCCAGGGTGGTCGTGGAGTCTCCTTCTCTGGAGATATTCAAAACCCACCTGGATGCAACCCTGTGCAACAAGCACTAGGTGAACCTGCTTTAGCATGGGTTTGGACTAGATGATCTCCGGGCGTCCCTTCCAAGCATAACCATTCTGATTCTGTGATAACTTAACAACTATATAATTGTTGGAGTATTTGTTCAGGATATTTAATTACTCATACAACTATTGAACTCAAAAGATCATAAAGAATGTAAAACTGAATGTGGTTTAAAAAAACCATAAAATCAAAGTACTTTTTAATAATACACCATTCATGAAGAAAGAAATTCACATAATCACAGAATCAACCAGGTTGGAAGAGACCTCAGGGATCATCGAGTCCAACCGCTGCCCCTACACCACCCTGTCAACTAGACAACTGTCAATTTACTTTACATTTTACAAAAACAACTACTGCCACATCAAAGTACCTCTTTTTTCTTTTACCTAGACAGAAAACTTGAAATGTTCTATTAAAACAGTTGATGATGTTGCTTATTATTATATTGTGTTGAAGTAAGCTATGATTTTTAACCACTTGTGGATCTATGGTGGTGACTCTATAGTACGTTAAGATCTCAAGCTGCATCAGTTTCCGTAAGAACTGGAGCTGGCAAACAATTTCCAGTGCTGCAGTTAATATTCTGCCTGTATATATTCTGACCTGAGCCCTCAGGAAACTCTAGCATATTTTTTTTCTTGAATGTAAGCTCTCCATTGTTGTACCATTCATATGTGTCATATCACTTTGACTCTTTTCTGGCTGAGAGTGCTAAAAAGAGCTTCTACTAAAGTTAGGTTGATGCCACTCCTGATCAGCTACGGCTGTGAAATGATGCAAAGCTAACACCTCCTCTTGGAAGCTGAGGTCACTGCCAAGAGAAATGAGATTTTTTTTTTGTACCAAAAACACAACTGCTACTTTACCCCCGCTTTTCAGCATTTCTAGTTGGAGTGAAAAGGGGTTTTAACAAATGAAATACACCACCTGCTTTCTCCATCTATACACAAGTAACCCTTTGAGTCAAGAGGGAAACCAAATGTATTCTGTGTGCTTTGAAGCAATCTGTACAATAGAGCAAATAGGGAAAGCAGGTGAGTGGGACTGGTAACCATAGCTCTTATCTTTCTTTTCCTATAGGATCCTGGCTATCTTTAGAATTAAAGGATATTGTTGATTTAATTCCATCTATCTCTGTAAGAATATCAACAAGAGAGTATAATTTAAAGTAAGCAATGAATTTTCTAATTTTTAAGTATTTTCATACATAGTAATACCTTCCATATCACTCTCTACCCAAGGATCTCTGAGCCCATTTTAAACTTAGGCTGGGATTCCTACCTAGCATATGGCTGATTATGCCAGGTTTGCATATAAGGCAATAGAAGCAAAAAAAAGAGATTATGGACCTACTGCAAAGGTAGCTGTGGGCTGACAAACAACAAATTTTCATACTGACAACCATGCATTTTCTTTGGCCTGTCTTGAACAGACGATTTCCTCCATGATTACTGCAGTATCACTCAGCATCTTCTCCAAACTTTTGTTCAGAGTTCGAAAACAACAAGAGAAGAGTTTCTCCAACGAATCTCTGGCAGGATATGTACTGCCTCACACATGATATGACTTTGGGAGTTTAATCGGTTCTGAAATAATACATCTCTTCCTTGCTACCAGAAAATCAGTTATTTGAGTTTGACTTTTTCAATCTCCTGGGTGAAAAAAATTCTGTCAGTTCCAGAAGGCAATTTGTTATCCAAACAACTTTCAGGTCAGTGTTTGATGTAGCAATAGAGGAAGCCATTAAGCAGTATTTCCACGGGAGGAAGACTGAAGTAACAAATATATTCCTCAGGCTTGGTTCTCTTTAGTAATGTCTTTGAACTGGTAGCCTTAAACCCTGATGTTCACAAGAGATAACTAAGGTGATGTCTGGCACAACAGGAAAGATCTGCAGAGCAAAAGACTTGGAGCTGAGGACCCAACATGCGCACTCAGACCAAAGGTGGGAGGCTGAGAATTTACTTCGGACCACCATTACATTCGTCCCTCAGATAAAAAGCCCACTAGTAACAGGTCCATCTCTTTGTCTTTGGTTTCATCAGAAGTGACCCTCAAAAGTGACTACTCTGCAATGCAAATCAAAGCCTGGGATCTGGTGACAACTCCGAGATTTACTTTAATAACAGATTTTTCACTCTTGAGACAGTAACGTAGATACAACACAGGGAAGAACAACAAGCTGTTAAAATTCCCTAAGTATGATTGAAACAAGGGATTGCAAACAAATTTGTAGGGTTGCAAACAAAGTTTGAAACTACTATACTAAGAATATTATAATACTTTTTCTGAAAGGCTACTATGGAGATACAATGAACACAATATTTGTGAAAAAGTTTGTTTATACAAATGTTATGAAGTAAGAATATCACACTTCCAAAGGTTTCTGTTCAATGTGGCTCTGTTTCCAGTGTCTTCCAAGACTGAAGGGAGATCTTAAATGCACATTTCAAACTTTGACTTTTTAATACGATATTCTTTAGTCCTGCTGACTGTTGTTTCCTATTTCTACATGGTTTCCTGTTCTGACATAGCTTAACCAACAAGAAGTCACTTGCACGCTGATAAGAGAACATAGTTGTTCCTAAGCCAAGGGGTAATGGTTAATGATTGCCTTCAGTCTGAGCCTTCTCCTTAAATTTCCATTTGATTCAACACGCTTTTAAGTGGAATCAGGTTAGTAAGGTGAATAACCTTGGGCAGCTAGCCAAAGGGAATAAAAATGAAGCAGATTATGAGAACATGGCTGTTCATTTACCCTTGTTAATATGCCAGTGATCTCAACCCACCTCCTGGAAGGCTTTTTGGGACACACATAGGGCATTTCTAATTTTCACACCATCCCACTAAAAAAAAAAAGAAATAAAATTTGAAGGCTCAGAATCTCATTAAGGCCACAGGTACTTCACCTTGTTCTGGAAGTATAAAGGCAATCTGGATTTCGTCTACCTCCTCTTTAATGTCTTTTTATTCTGCCAGAGTAATGTAAAATTGTTTTAAATTCACATGAACCTGACTTAATGTCTTTATTCATAAAGAATATGTAAAAATTAAAAGAGAATAACATTTTATGAAGTGTTTAGAATAAAAAAAATAATCATCTGGCATTGTGTTATTCAGTGACACACAGAGATCTCTTAGTGGGGATAATTCCAAAGACTTATACTTCAGGAGATGATCAGCATTATCCAAGCACAGAGCCTGACTGTGAGGTGTACTCCATGCAGCAGTATCCCCTTAAATTGGTGCACTGGCAGATGCAAGGTTCCAATACATGACATCTTGTGGGATTTGTGCCACCTGTAGCAATTAATCTGGAAATACATACATACATATGTATATACACATATATATGTGTGTTTAAAAATATTTTAAAGATAAATATATAAAATATAGACTATTTTTGCATCAGACACAATGACAGTTCTTCTGACAATATATTCAAAGACATTGAAACACATATCAGCTCCTCATCTACATATGATTATTATAGCTGATCAGTCAGGAAATAGAGACATAGATTGCTCTTGGACCTTAAATGGGGCAAGGATTACTACAACCCTTCAACTAACAACCTCATCCCAAGAAACCATTTTTTCTTGTTCCTCAATGCTGGGCTATATATTAATGTTTTCAAGACAGTTCGTCAAATTCTGTACTCAGTGAAGATGTGTGGATTTCCTCAGTTAAAGAATATCATTTTCTTTCATTCTTCCCCCCCCCCCCCCCATTTCCTCAGGTCTGTAAGGCTCCTCTTAAGTGCCGTTCATTATCTTGGCTTCCTAGTAGAACTTAAATATATAAGTGTGTAAGAAAAGTAATTTGGATGTTGGTACAAAAGTTTAGAGAATTGTCTATCCCAATGAAAAATACTAAAACATAAAATCCCTTGAAGCAAAAGACCTCACTCTTCCTTCCCTTTGATATTTCGTTTTTTCATTTTATTTATTTATTGAAGTGTTGAATTCCTATCAGCATTTTAAAGATTTTGCAACCAGTTGTAGGAAAACATCTGAAGTAAGCTAACAGATTAGACTGGCTTTTTCTCCTCCATAATTATCCACTGACTTGATTTCTAAAAATAATGCCACTTCACCTTAGAACACTTGTCAAACAAATTGGTTTGTGCTAGTGGTAGAAACTACGGTTCTAGCCTATGCAGCCTACAAGATCTATTTTAACATTTAAATCTTATAACAATCGTCTAGAGTTATACTGCCTCATAAAAAAAAAAAAAATCACAATTTCGACACCTACATGAGAAAGTAGAAAGAAAGGCAATGTGATTGCAGCAGGTTCTGCTTCCTTAAGAGGGAAGATGTTACTTTTTTGCTTCTGCGCAGACTGGATCAAGAGCAGGTAGCTCTGTGAAGTCAGTCTAAAGATAGCAGCCACGTTGAGCACGTGCCATCCTTTTATCCAGTCTGAAGACTATTTAAACAGACTTCAGAGGCAATCAAAGGCCCCTGTGCACATGCTTAATTTGTATATTTGTGAGTGACTCCTCTTCATGTGTGTCTAAATTAAACCTGAAGTGTAGTAGACTGTAAATTGTATGCAAGAAAGTCAAAGCATGGAGAAGTCAAAATCAACTATATATTAGTTCTGTTGGGGAAAAGAGAGGATGTCACTGGAAGAAATTTCCTGATTTGTCACCCAAAGTGGTTGGATGGCATTTATTGAATGAAAAGAAAATAACAAAGAGAAATCCAAAGAAACTTCAATTAACACGCTCCTCAGCTGCATGAGTACATGGCAATTTTCACGTAAGAGAAAAAAGCCTGTTAAACAGAGACAGAGTAATTACAGGACTGTAAAACTCTTAGAGAACCCTCTATGTTCTTTGTGGAGGGGGTTTAGAAGAAAGTTTTAATTAATTTATTTTTGTTTGAATTATGAAGCTGCTTGATGACTGCTTGGTGATATAAAGGCATCTGGGTGTAGCAGCTTTCAAACGTTTCAGTTTTGCCAGAGAAGCATGCCGATTTTTCTATTTACTTTATGGTAGTTTTCCAGTAACCACCTTCTGAGAAATTAATCCATTTTCTTTGAAAGGATCCAAATTTAATATCATACTACTGCAATACTCTGGATGAAAGCTTGCAGTGGTGGCCTTGAATGAGACACTGAAGTAATAATGTCATTTCTATATTTTCGGAACAGGAACTGCTCCTCTGCAGTAACCAGAGACTACTGGCAGTGACAAAAAACAGCTATCATCTCACAACTGTGCCTGTTGATAACTGCCAGAAGAATCTTTCAAATTCATACAGAGGGAAGGTTCAAACACTAGTCCTGAAATCAACATTATCGTGATAGTTTCATTTCTAATCCAGAGCTAGAGAAATCCTGCTCATTGGTTTCATTTATCTCAGACTAATGCTTTTGCCCATAAGTTCTCAGTACAAAGGTACCCACATGAGAGTGATGGTATGGGTAAATATTTACATTTCATTAACTACAACGGAGTTTTATCATGAGCTGGGATACATTTCTAATAACTAGCCTAGCCAATATTTAAGCTACTTTTCTTTTGAGCAGTTTAATATAGCATAGGTGGAAATGTGAACTTAAGCATTGTTTCAAACTCTTGTTTTTCTCAAAAAAAAAAAAACCAACAAGAAATTTGGGTGTTGCTAAAATGTCAAAGCCTTTTCGCCTGTGGTTTTTGGTGGGTGTTTTTTTTTATTTCTTTTGTGGTGCTGAGAAGGTAAAATGATGATAACAGATGCATTTTGTTTACTGAACCAATAATGTGATTGCATTCTTCTTTGTCTCAGTACTTCTGAGCATCTTATAATCCGTCTTCAATCTCAAAACAGAAACTCTCTTGTGTAAAGTAGTGAAAATGAATGGGAAAAAAATTGGCACTGTTCAAAAGAAGTGTTATTAACTACTGTATCCTCTCAAGCAAATTCTGACGAGGATACTTACTTTATGCTTTATACGAAGTTCTTCTTGAAGCTCCATCTGGGTGTAATAATCTTCTTCACTTTCTCTTCAAACGTGCTCACTGGTATAAGTCATAGGAGGTGTTAAACATCTGCCATCTTCCACCCAGTTCCAAATCTAGTTTAGTGTTTCAGAAGTACAGATATAGCTGAACTATGCCTGTTTTTTTTTCCACAAGTGCAACAGAAGTGACAGGTCACAAGGAAGCTTTCCAGCGACAGCTCTTCTCTTCTGGACTGATTTGTTCAGGCTTTTTTAGTCAGGTGTAAAGAGGCTCTGAAAGCAGAACATGCAGAATTTAAAAGTACCAAGCAATTATTTACTAGCTAACATACAGAAGATGGCTAGAATTTAGCAGTCTGTTAGGTTAAGCCTTAGTGTACTCACCTCCTCTGATACAGCACCTGAAGAGTCTTTACTGGCCAGGGAACCCCAGCCAAGTAGGAAAAGACTGGCCTCTGCAGCTTCTGTGAATTCTCTCCTCCATGTTGCTGAGATGTAATTTTTCACCAGCTCATCAGCACAGGTGATGCTGATAACTCGATGTGATGACCCAATAACCCAGTCCCAGACTGGCTCCCAGTTTTCGTCCCGTAGATATTTATACCTTCCTATGGGGGAATCTTTCCTTTAAATCCTTGATCTGCTAATGATTTCATCTCATCAGTCTCATTTCTCTGATTTCTTATTCCTCTATGAACTTCCTCACAGCTCTTCCTCAGCAGTTTCTGTCAAGGTTATGGATCTGTGCAGTGTCAGAACTGAGCCTTTGGTCCTTGGTTCACAGGCATCAGGAAGGGGGCAGTGCGAAGGATGTGGCGTGTATTACAAAGGGAGAAGTTTACACCAGGAATAATGTAGCTTTTTTTTTTTTCCCTCCCTGTACATGAAAACTAAGTGAAGATCTTTGTCTCCTGGTGGTGATATAAGTAAACAGAGAAAAAATGTAGGTCTTTCTAAGTATTCTTATGTAGGAGATTGTGGTTGAAGAGCTTTAGGAAAAAAAAATATATATTATGTGTGATATAACAGAAAGGATCTTACCTGTTATTGATCCCCTAGGAGATATACTTCCTCTGGCCTCTTCGTTCTGCAGAGGCTCTCAGGTGATCCTTTCCTCAGTATATTTTTCTGTTCACATCTCTCAGCAAAATACCATGGAGTCATTCGTACCTCTCAAGAGACATCTGAGCCCACAACTGAGAAAACTGTTTTGTACACAAGTAGTATGAAGAGATTCTACACTTCTTCTGAATGAACTTTCACTTGTAGATTACTGCAAGGAAGTTCTGCATTCATAATTTATAATATATGCTATCTGGAGGTATAGCTAATCTGAGCAATGGTGAAATTTCCAATAGTCTTTAATACCTAAACTGACACTGGATTTAAAACAGGAAAGCAGAGTAATAATTGGTCTCCTTGAAGCATGCAGTCCCTTCTACCATTTCTACTACTCTCTTACCCTGATCCCAGGGTACCGGTTTACTGTATTAATGAGGTTGAACTATGAAATGTTTGCCACGCCAATTGTAGAGACTTTGAATGAAGTTCTTGTAAAAAGCATAAAGCCATATGAAGTTTAGCAAGTCTTTAAGCTTTCAGTTTAAGACTGTGCTGGTTTTGGCTGGGATAGAGTTGATTTTCTTCATAGTAGCTACTATGGGGCTATGTCTACAAATCTTTCCTAATGGTTTTAAGTGAAGTTCTGAGACCTGCATGTGAGTGGGGTTCAGAGTACATATGAACTGCACATTTTCAGTACCACACCAAGCAGAAGGCGGGTACAGAGCTAGACAAATCCTGAGTCGTCATTACAGTCCTTGGTAACTGCAGGCAACAGTGGAACTGCCGGTTACAAATAGAGGTAGTTCCTTCTTATAACTAATTACATATTTTCCACAGTTATTCTTGTTCAAAGGCTTTTTTCAGAGTATTAATTCCTTAATGGTTAGAAACTTCTCTCTAATATCTACCTTAAATTTATTCATAGGCTATTTATACTCATTTATTCTTTTACCAAAATCATCCTTAAACTTTAATAGCTCTTTGCTTTCCCAGGTGTTTATTGACTTGATGAACTGACACAGAACAATAAACACTCCTCTCCTCTTTCCAGACTAAACAGGCCAAATATTTTTAGTATCTTAAGTCAGAATCTCCAATTACCTGTTTATTTTTGTAGTGTTTTTTGCAGGTGTCCTTCTCCAACTTGATCTTTGTTGAATGACATATCAGGTTGAATACCAATAAATAGGAACTTCAGACACTCTCAGCACACATGCATATTTGTTTAAATTAAAGGATGAAAGCTACCATTTTCAGTGGTAATGTTGCAGGATTAAAATAAACCAATTCTCAAATGTTTTGAGACATGAGGATTAGTCTTAAAAGGTAGGAGAGAAGTTAGAAGATGGTTTCTGTTCATTTGCTTAAATCTCAATCATATCTGTTTGCTTATTTTTAATAATAGATATTTGGCAAAGATTTTGAGGCATAACTGAGTCTCTTGGTTACATGGTTTTGCACTATAATCATGCAGCGTTTTTTTCAACATTTAATTTTCTAAGTCAATAAATGATAGCACCATGTTTGTTAAAAACACAAGCTCCTAAAATGCATATATTACATTGCATCTGAAATACAATTTTAAAACAACAAACCCACCTTCTATAGCAGGAAAATAGAGACTCCAACAATTGCTATACAGGAGGAAAAGAAAGATTTTAGCAATGGTTATACAGGCCTTTTTGGATCTCCCTGAAGGCTCTTCAGTGTTAAAAAAGCCCTGATTACAATATTCATCCACTAATTTTATAGCTCAGGTTTTATATAAATGTCAGTATCTCCTTTCACGACAATGTTATATCAGTAGTGGGGATTAACATACAAAGATCTGAATGCAAACTTTATACACTATATTGGTGTGAAATCAGACAGGTAATTATCATATTCAGGAATAAAACAGAGAATTCAAACAACAACCTTGTTTTTGACAGGGCTGCACAGGTATAATTAGTGTCAGAGTTTTGACAATTTCTGCACAGTTATGTATGACACAGTGGAGAATCTAGCTGGAAAAAGCCAAAGCACTGCTCCAGTGTAGCAGCAGAAGGGACAGTTTGATAATTTTCACAACATACAGAAAGATTAAAAACTCTTAAGTCAGTTTTCATAAAAAACATTGTCTTACTATGATCTGTTTGAACAATAACATGTGCTATGAGCTTCTATTTCTTTTTCTAGTTGTAGACATAAAAGTTATTCGGTTTGTAAATATAAAAACTGAAGAAAAAAAGAGTTCTGAGCACAAGAAATGCCCAACCTTTTCTTTTCCAGAGCTTGAAACACAGATGCACAAAAGAGCATTTAACTTCATGACTTACAAATCTGAAGGAGACAATGTAAATGGAAAAAGAAAAGTCTTTTTATAATTTTTTCCTTTTGAGTTTTCCTTTTCATTTCTTTCTATTATTCTATTATCAAGTAATGAATGTGCATCACAGAAATGTATTTTTCAGCAATGCGTGTATATAGTTACATTATTGACAGGTCCTATTCAGCTTTGAAAGTGGAGGTTATCTGAAGACAATTCTCTCTTTTAGTTTGGGAGTGTGGGAAATCAAGTTGTTTCATCATTTTCACAGAAAAATGTCAGTTAATGAAAATTTTTTAATCAGAACCAGACAATTTTCACAATATATTCTACCCTTCTCAGTGTCATCACTGGTTTTTATCTATGTCTTTCTCTAAAAAAAAATACACAGTCATGTCGAAATTCTTGTTACAAGTTTTATTCCTAACCCTGTTTGTCTGTTACCAAAATTTGAACATATGGGCTGTCATATTAATAGACTCCATGCTCTAGAAATAAATAAGTACAGCTGTGTAGTTACTAACTTTGCCTTTCTGTTTTTAAGAGACAGGAGCCAGATGGGTCGTGAAGGCTCTGGGGAACTTCTCTTAGAACTAAAGACAGAGGTATGCCCTTAAAATACTTAGAAGAAATATTACTTACTTCATGACTTTTTAGAAGCTGAGTGTGTCAAATACTTTCACCAGACATCTCACAATGACAAAACCAATAGAGTTCATGGGAAGTCTCCCTTTATTTTCATTTTACGTGTGGAATGTCTAAGACTCTGAGGCAAATAAATACTAAAACAGTACAGTTCATTTGCCATAACTGAAACTGTTGACCCTTAAAAGATGATGGAAAACCAGGACATTTTCAAAGTCTTGCTGCTACTTACCAAAGCTGTGAAAAAAAGAGAAAAACTGGTGAATCATGATGAACTGTCTCTTCAATACAGATATCCTTATTTTGTAGATAGTGTATATTCTCTGTGGTGTACATGTATGTATACATGTGTGTAATTAGTACTTTCAGTAAGTTAGAGCAAGAAGAAAAATTAGTAACAACAATTCAAATAAGTTTCAAACATTGAGATCAACCTAGAGGAAAAAATATAAGGAGTATGTGGAAGATCTTGATTGGTAATACCATCAGGAAATAACACATCACATTAGCATCAGCAATGAAATGAAATACTACTAAAATAATAAAGAAATTCAACATGTTGAGACAGCGAGCAGAAGAAGCTTTAACTACGTAGAAGAAAAGCTTACTGAAACAAAACAAATATTCAAAAATCTAAGCTGACAGCTACCCGATAAGTGTGATAAAGGACTGGCTCAAATCCAACTTCACTTTCCACTTTCCAAGAGAGAGACAAGCTAAGAGGGTGCTGTTATCAGACAGAGGAGATCTTTTAAGCCTTCCCTTGATGCTGCTTCCTCTTTTATTCTGCTCCCAGGAGGCAGGAACAGCAGCCAGGTGAGCTGCCTGGGTACCGCTTGCTGCTCTCACATCAATGTCTCATCTCTTCCTGGGAAAGGACAGCAAGCTAGACAGTATGTCACACAGGCCTGAATCTCATTTATGTGTTGCCAGTGGGCTCACACTGAACTATATGCAGAAACTAAACACAAGAAAAGCTAAAAGAAATACTGTGTCATAGCAGACAGTACAAAAATCCCATAGAAGGAAATGAAAACTTGCAGAGCTAGAAGTAGCAAAAATAGATTAATCTAGAAAGTTTGAGGATTAACTTGTTACAAGAAAAGTTTCAACATTTTGTGATACTGGTGAATGGAATTTCTTTGTTTGAATATAAATCTAATTATGTATCTCTTTATCCGACTTCAAATGTAAACAGGTATGCTCTTAAGGTAATAACTAGGGAATCTGGTAAAATTCCACATCGAATTTTTTGAGCTTTGTGTGACATCCTAAACAAAAATGTTTCCCAAGGGTTGTAATAGCCTCTCATAGCAATATATAGATAAAATATATATAACTATAACTTAAAGATAAAAGCCATACAAATAATATCATTTTGTTCAAATCACTGTAAACTGAAGATCACTAAGTACATATACATTCCCTCTCTGAAGTCCAACTTTTGGGCTACATGTAAACATTTATTCAGCTATCAATAAGGGCTGGTTGTTACTAATATTTGTTTTTGTGAAAATTCTTAGGTGATAATTATTACTTGTACTATCTTCTGGATAAGTAAGATAGGTTTTTATGACCCATCTCTGCATCATATACAGCCAATGGTAGAGGAAAGGCATGTTTAAAGGAAAAATTTATCTGGAATTTTAAGAGAATTTTTATGAACAGTCACATTACTAAATACATCTTTACTGTCAGCTGGACCTAAGATTATCACATCAATTTCATCCTAAAGCAAGTAATCCAGAGAAAGATAGAAATGGATTTGACAGTGAATAACAAAAGCTTGCACAAAAAACTGAGAAACTTTGAAACATAGAATTTCATTCCCAACAAATCCATAAATTTTCACTATCTGGGAGTTTCACCCAGGGGAATTCTCTGTATTTTCATTATGGTTTAGAATCAGGATTTATTACAGAAAGTACAATGCAGAGAAGAAGAGGTGCAAACCTGTGGAGTGGCAGCAAGCTGGCTGTCAGAAACCTGACCCACAAAAAGAACAGGGAGCTGCTTTCAAGAGGACATCATTATTTGGAGAAAGGCCTATACAAAGCTCAGAAATGAAATCATTGTCATGACCCAGACAGAAACTGGTAGCCTAGATCTCTGAAGAGGCAGTAGCTGCTCAAATGTTTACCTCAGCATACCAGCCTGTGTACCAGCCTACATTTCTGGAACCTAAACAACATGCTGTTCTGGCCCCTAGATAGTAACAAGTAAGAAAAAAAAAAAAAGAAAGAAAATCCTCACCAGCTGTCCAGTTGCTGCTGCACACAACTCATGGGGAGAATGTGAAAATCTAATGGCTTGTGGGGAGGGAAGTTGTAATTTGGCTCTTAGATTTGGATGGTTATGCTCTCTTCAACCAGATACCAAAAGCTTTTGAGTATAATGGGTGTTTTTCCCATGTTTGCCCAATCTGTTACTGGAAGGAAGCTCCAGTTCTGTGACAAAAGAGATATGTGGCCATCTGCAGAGACAGGAAGATGGAATATTTTTCTCAGATAGAAAGGATATAAAACAGACAGTTTAACAGGGACTTAACAGGGAAAATATTTGAGAGCTTACATAATATTACAGCTAATGATCTCTTATGGTCTTTGATACGGCATTGTGGCCTTCGCGGAGCAAACAATGAATGTTTGAATTACTAACCCCAACCTAAGAAGAGTATAAACACACCAGTCCATGTTCTTTCATCACTAGATGATATATCTTGTTAAATAACCTGACATTATTGATAAGACCACTAAGGAACTTAATAATTTGAGTTGGTCAAGACTAAAGCATAACTATTCCCTAAATTCTGCCTCTACCTCATCCTACCAACTCTTAACTTTTTTGTCTTACTTCATGGAAACTAACTCTACAGAAACTTGTGCATGCAAAAGCAAACATTATTAAATGTTATATGACATATCAAATGGAAGTTTAGGTAGAATTTCTAGGGAGGTTAAAGTTTTAGTCAAATATACATGTGACAGTTTCAAAGTATATACATTGATAAAACAAAAATCTTCTGGGTTATACCAGCTGCTGTAACTACAAAAGAAAACAAGAGAACATGGCAGTTTACTGTTAGAAACACTGCACATGACATTATTGAAATTAAATATCCCTGAACAGTATTAAGATACAGTCTTCCTATCTGTACTTAAAATTTCTTATATTTAGACAGCAGATAAACCATTGTGGTAAAGATGTCAATATACTTTCTCTTTACTTTTCCCACTTAAAATATGAGTATCTTCACATTTTTTTGAAAATGAAATGGCTCTGCTGTATTGTACACACACAAAAACATTCAACCTATTATCCTCATATCTAGTTTGTTATAATCTAACCCATTGCTGAATGCTATAATTTGACAGTCTCGTATATTTTGCAAGCAAAATGGGAACTTTTTCCTGCCCCTGGGGGCTGTATCATCACTTGGATATGCAGATTATTCCTGGATGAACATATCACAGACCTTACACTGAGTGGGCCAAAAACTCATTTGTAGAAACACCAAGGAAGTAACATCAGTAGAAACATGAAATAGGGACTTACTAATGTTAACAACCAGTCAAGAATAAACAGAGATTTTTAATTGCCAGAAGAAAGTCCATCTTCATCCAGCAGTCAACCATTTTGACAAGTGTTCAATAGAAATCAACATACTGAAAAAATTCCTGAAGGTCGTCAACAACCTTTATCCATATTGGGAGGTGTTAAATGCTCCTTCAGGTTTTAACTGCACAGATGCCTTGTATGCGGACACATTTTCCCACATCATCTCATAGAGTCAGGTGACAAAAGTCATTTCATAAAAAAACATATCCAGAGAATGGAGAGAATATTATCACATGTACCTGAATATGGAAATAGTGACATGGGTTTTGGTGAGTTTTTGCAAAAATTATAAAAATCTCCACATGAAATTGGGAGGGGAGGGGTGCTTGCTATTTTCAGCAATGTCTTTGTCCACTTAATGGAGCAGACAAAATTATTACTGGTGAATTGTTGACTTCTGTTTATCAAAAGGATAAAATCAAGAAATCTTTTCTGCAGATACGCTTACAAAACAATTATATTTCTCAAGCTTGATTATATACATTCTTCAAAATATGGGGGGTTTTGACTGAAAATAATTTTACTGTATTGCAGGGTTAAGTCTATGATGTTTTGAAAAGGTCTGAATCAACTGCACTTAACCATTCTGATAAAACGTGCTGTGACGCGATTGCAGTGTTCCTATGTGTTCCTCGAGCAGGTCGCTCTCTCACTGGTTAACTGCGACCATGGTGTCAAAACAATTGTGCAAGATCTTATTTCTGCAAATTATAATGAGTCAGATATTAACTTGAATTTCTAGTTTTAATCAGCAAAAAACAATCTAGCTGCACTTGATGAGTGGTTGAAACAAGCAGCACATTTCTATTGATACATAAATCACCCACAGCAGCAGCTGCTGTCTCTCACTTGCACTGGACATCTGAGTGGCAAGGGTGTTTCCAGCACCAGCTTTCCAGCTCCTCGTAGCACCATATGAAGAATATTGTAATGGCGAACAGTGAGGGCTTCTGTTGTTATTTACCAAGAAAAGCAATGTTGTTAGCAAATCCCAGTTTAATCATTCCCAGGTATCATGCCAGGGAAGATTTATCCTTGCTGATCTGGCAGTTCAGTAGGTTATGTGGCCCTGGCCACCACAGGGCCTTGTCTTGGCCCAGGTCCACATCCACTATGACTTCATTGTCTCTAGTAAACCTGCAGTTTGATTGCAGTTGAAGGCATCTTCCACATAGAATAAAAAGAAAATGGTTACAATGAATGCAAATGTCACACCAATGTTATTTTTCCATTATTACTCAGAAAAATGTCACTGTCAAAAAGGACTAAGCAAATCCAAGAGTTGCTCCCAGAAATTAAAATACCCACTAAATCACCTCTATTTGCCAGTCTGTTTTTTCTCTTCACAGTGTCTCCCAAGACTATCATTAAAGAGCAAAATATAAATTATGTAGCAAAAGTAGTGATATAATTTCTACTGAAGATAGCCATGCATAGTCATAATTGTCACATCCAGAAATCGTTTTGATATGTGCCACATCCCACATATGTTTGAAGAAATGGTCTTTGTTTACACTGTGAGAGGACTGAGGGTTTTTTTTCTAGCATTTTAAATTCTTATCTACCTGTAGGCCTTGATTCTACATGTAATACATGGTCTTATTCAGAAAAACACTTTGTTAAGGATTTCCTGAATTGGAGCCATAAGACTTGTAACACTTTGAATAGTTTCACTGACTTGGAACTTTTCAATGTACTTGTTTTTTTTCAATGTATTGAGTGTTTTTTACGTTCGAGTTTCTAAGTATTTTCTTCACTTATAATTTGCTGCAATGAAAATGTAGAAATGCTCCATAAAATTACAGACAGGAAACTTAAAAAAAATGCGATATATAACACTTATCCTAAGAGCTTTGATATGGCTTTTATTTTAGGTTTTTCAAGACAGCCACTATAGACCAGAAATATGAGTCAGTGTATCCAAAATGTCCCATGTATTTCTACATTCCCAGACACTTATCTCTCAGATTCATTCCCAGTTATCTTAGGTCAAAATATTCAGCAAATACCAAGAAAATCACATAAACTAAAGTTTATCTTGAGACTGGAGAGTTTCAGGTTTACTCCCCTGCTCTGAAACAAAATTCCATGGATGACCTTCAGTTTTCTTTTGCAAAATGACTGTTATCTTATTTCTTCCTCTCAGGTAGTTTTTGACAATCAGTGTGTTACAGATATAAGCTCCTTAACTTAAAAGAAGGTGATGAGTAATAACAATATTGTTATTAAATCAATGTGTAGCAAACAATCAACACCAAGGCTTCTTTGTTTTAGGCAGGCTAATACTCAGTATCTGACAGTCATTTGACCCCAAAAGGTATATTAGTATTTGTAGTTCAGTGGCAATTTAAAAGTTCACAGAAGTGCAATACCTTAAAAATTCTCCTCAGAAAATCTTGTTATACATCTAAGAAAGAATAACAATTTGGCTTTTATTAAAGAAAATAACAGTGAACCTTATTTTCCTGAATCAAGAGTTTCTATCTTCTTCAGAAACGTTGTGTTAGAAACCACAAATTGAGCACCATAACTCAGAAGAAGATAATTTTATTTAAAATAACTTAAGGGTTTTGAAGATTCATTTTATTCTGTATCAAAACAAATTTTGAACAGTTTAAAGCATATTCTAAGGAATTTAATAATTTGTGTTAATAAGAATTTTTTTTTTTTATTTTAAAATATTGCTCAAATTTATTGTGTAGTATGCTATAATTCAAAACCTGACAGAAACTCTTTTTAGTGGGAAAATTATAAACTGTTAATCTTTTTCTAAGTAAGATGTTTCACTACTGTTAAACTTATTTCTTGTTTCCTGCTCAGAAAGAAAAGTTTTACTAGGAACATGACTATATTTAAAGACAGATTTCCATCTTTCTGTTTTATCAATAGGTCCATCCTCAATTTCCTTATAACATTATGAGAATTTGAGAAGTTATATTAGTTATGAAATTTTCACAAATAAAAGCATATATATAGAAAATTTATTTAATTTCTGCACGAAGTATATGTGGGGTTTTACCCCAGATTTTTGTATTTCACAGTGTGATATCTTAAATTATTCTCTATCATCAGTCTGAAGTGTCACATGTTCATAACCAAAAAAGAATATTTCATACTAATATAATAGTATATCTTGTGCATCTTGCACATCTTTGGATTTAAGCATGTCTATTTGTGTCACATGATTCAGCTGCTTATGTAGGTATGTTTTTGCAGAACAGCAATGACACCAAAGATTGTGAATCTCAGATAAGAACAAGTGTGGGCCCTGGCGTGGCTAGACGTATTGTGTTTGTGCTCTGTTGTTAAGTAAACTGGACTTTCTGATTTGGACAGTAGATAATGTAGACAATTTAATGAAGAAAAGGAGCAGTACAAATTAGACCTCTTAGCCTTGCTTCTTATGTATCAAAAAAATAAAATGTGTCTGTTCCAAATGCAATAAAATTTTCCCAGCTTGTTATTTATTTGTTCACAATTAAGGAAAGTTATATAGACAGCTGATTTCCCTCTGTTATTCTAAAATAAATAGTAATTTTTTATCCTTTCCCACCCCTTTCTTTTTAAGTCTTTTAATTAATACTATTTCAAGGACTTTTTTTCTGAAGTCCTGTGATAGACACTCTAGAAGTTCCACATGAAATATAGTGTAGTTTGAAATAGTATGGAAATGATGTTTATAGACAGAAAACAGTGTTAGAAGCGACGCATTGACATTACAGATAATTTCATATAGGCCAGCAGATCAGCAGGTTTCTTATCCAGAACTTTCAATTAACCTGTATTTTTGCTGTATATCATAATGTTTGACTGCTTTCTATGCATCCAGACTAGCCTATAGCATGCTTTCTAGACATTTTTTAAGATTCTTTTAGAGAGAATAATTAGTGAGATTTCTTTTCTCCTTTTTGCCTTGGAATTCAAACTATAAATTGAGCAGTTCATTTTCACATAAAAACTTATTTTGAAGCAAGTACAATTTCACCAGAGACATACTTATCCTCATCCTCTCCATTTCTCTTAAATTTGTCTGAGATTCACATAAGCCTAGCATACACTGAAGCTGTAGCATCAGACAAGATGAAATGTGTTTTGCTTTGCTCTGACCATTAGTTCACATAATCGCCTTACACTGTAACATTTCCGTTGCAGTAGTTAAATACATATTTGTTTATTCCATTCTATAACACAGAAAATGAATACTTGCAAACAAATACAGATTATGACTGACATGAATTCTTAGTTCCAGAAATATTATTTACAAAAAGTTCCTATCATTCATATTAAGTATCAGCCCTGTACAAACTAACACCTTCTGCAGACAAAAAGAATAATTAAAAGGAGATAATACATATAAGCTCCTGCTATTTCAACAGTTTTTGATGATAATTTAATCATCATTTGCTTTTACGGATTTATACAATAGACTGTTATTGTATTTCATAGGGAATTTTTCTAGTGAATTTCCAGGATGTATGGAAGTTGGGCAAAGTCTGGCATAGAGTATGGATGGTGCCAGTCCTTTTGAGGGGAAAAAGAAATCTATAGAGTGAAAAAGCGCACATTTCCCAGAAACAGACTGGGAGAAATAATCAGAGAAACAGTCTGCAAGCTTCTAGAAGATAACAAGGAGATTAGTGATAGCTACCATGGATCTTTCAAGAAGAAATCATGCCAAGGCAATCAAACTCCCTGTGGTGACAGAGGCTCAGACCTTATGGACAGGGAAAAGCAGCCAGTGCCATGTGTCCTCAGTAAGGTTTTTGATACTTTCTTATATAACTTTCCTAGAAGCAAGCAAAGGAAACTACTGAGGTGAAATTTTGTTTGGAACACTACATGTGGGTTGACAGTCCATGCTCAGCATCAGGGTGGGAGGACAAACAGAAGACAGCCCTTGCAGTGTTTCAGCTCATCCTCACTCTCCTTTTCTATTTGTGGTGAACGGAGAACAGCTTATTAAATTTGCATGTGGCACAAAGCTAAGGGAGGCTGTAAGCATAGAGAAGAGAGGATTTGAATTTAACATGATCTTGACAAATTGGAGGAATAGTACAAGATAAACAGTGTGTAATTAAATAAAATATGTGCTAGGTATATTTACGGGGGGAAGGCCCGTGATTCTGTTCCTCCATCTGAACTGATCTTATGACCATCCTGGCACAGCATCATTCAGATAACGTTTCTCCCAGTGGTGTTATATGCCATACATCTTAAAGCAAACAGGGCTGCTTAGTTGTGTCTGGTCAGTCTGTACTGTGTCTGGTGTCTGGTTGCTCATTCACTGTGTGTAATTGTCTCAGTGATCGCCTGCTTTATTTGGTAAATTGGAGTCCTGTGCTCACAGGTCTTAGAACTGAGCCATAATCCAGAAAAATGTTTAACATCAAAGCTTTGAATATCTTAGGATGAAATAAAACACTTCAAAAGAAAAATACACTGGATTATGGAATTTTAAAGGTCAATATTTTTTTCTGTTTTAAATAGTGTATGTAATATCTATAAAAATCCGCAACTATGAGAGAGTGGGCATGTAAACACTCTGGAGGCATCCAAGCTGGCTTTCTGTAGGTGAGGTCAGAATAATACTAGGTCTGCCGTATTGTGTAGGAGCACCCTGAAAACTTTGTACATCGATACAGGCACTGTGAGATCTTATTGTGTGGTGGCTGGGTCTGGGGTCCCAGCTCAAAAATGCCCAAATTACAGGGAGCAAATTTCACATCTGTTTGTTATCACGTGCTGTTCACAGATAGAAACTGCAATCATTGTCTGATTTGTAGTCCAATTTGGTGTAGCCCACTGAACACCAGCGCAGGCAGATTGGCAGAACAGCTCTCTTCTCTGTGTGGAACAGTGCACCCTCCTGCTCCACCAAGCATGGTCTTGCCTTGCAAAGTGCATTCCTTCCTTTGCACATACTTTATATGAGCACTCAAATGGGCAAAGCTCAGTCGCTCAGGTCTTCAGCAGTGGAAAACATAAAAAAACTTTTCACCACATAGAGATTATTTGCAGATTGCTCATAGTTACATTCATTATCAGCAACATAAAGTGTGGAGGTCGTTTCCTATACCCTCTCTTATTCCCCGTAGAGGCTTTAGATCATTATTTTTAGCTTGCAAAGATAATATATCTTTAAATAAAAACCAGTATAAACCTACAGATTGTAATTCTCTTTGGTAATGCTTTTGTTGTGTTTTGATGCTTTGATAACATGTTTAAAAGCCTTGGCTGCTGTGCTTCTTCTACAAAGCAATAGTCGCACTTCTTGAATTCTTGAGCACTCACAGGACTATCAGTTGATAGACTCTCTTTTATCTTTTCATTGAGGCTTTGACACTACTTGTTGGTACTATTCCTTCAAAATGCTTTTGATGTTAGATTCAACAGCGGCAACCAAAAAGCTGTACTAAAAATGGGTAAGGGTGAGAGAAAGAGAGATTACAGTCTACTCACTGTAATAATATTCTGACTCCAGCTCTGAAAACAAAGAAATCTACTTATGAAGAAGCCAAAACTTCACCTAAGTGAAATTTTCATCCAAATAACTTACATTTCTTATAGTGTTTAATTTCTCAATTTTGAAAATTCATACAGCAAAGTCAATATTGTATGGTGAGTGCGGGGGAGAAAACATAGATACTTCGAAGTAGAGCTGTTGAAAAATGTAAAAACCTGAAAATTCAGACCACGTGCACACAATGCAAAATAAACCTGATGCTAGGAGAACCTAGTTTTACAAATATTTAGCTGTGGCCATTATTTGACTGTTAACTGGAAAATGAGCTGCATGTCCTAACAATATCTTTAATGTCAAGGCAGCCTGCCAAAATATCACAAGTGCTGGTTTGATTTCAAAGGAGAGATATTTTGAATGAATCTTGGAACAGCTCTCCTCATTTCTTGATATTTCGTCCTTTCCTCTGTCAGCTGAAATGTGCCTTCTAAGTCTTCTTGATTTTAGTTGCCTCTGTCTTAATATATATGTCTCAAAGCAGGTTTCACTGTCATGAGCTATAGACAAAAATATAATACAGCAAAGATGTAAAAGAATGTCTTGCCCAGTGCACCAACCATAGCTACCAGAGGTCGATGCCATTCTTGTACAGAAAGGATCTAAAAGTGTAATTATAGTGCATTATTGTTAAAAACATCTAACAGTCTTTTATAATGTTCTGACTCTGTGTATGTATGCAGTGAAAATCCTTCTTTAGGTGTTAGACACAATCAGAACAGCTCAGCTGGGTCATAGGTCCAACACTAGCAACAACTCAATGCAAGCAAAGTGGGTTATTTTGTTGCTGTTTTGTTTTTCTTGGTGTTTTTTTTTTCTGTTTGTTTTAAGTGTAATTAGCTGTGCTTTAAAGCTAGTAGTCACTGATTTCTACCCTCAGCTCTGTGACAGTGAATTCTGAGTCCTTCTGACTGAATTGTGCTCTATTCAGCAAAATTCTCAGTGAACTCATTGATAAGACATCTGTTAATTTCTCAGCAGCTGTCTTGTGAACATTGACAGGTGACCTTCAAGACAATTATGCAGCTTCTTTCTTCATTTATGTTGATAGGTATGTATTTAGGCTTTCATTCCTTTTCTCCAGCAGTTTTCTGTTACTTTTTGCTTCAATTTTTTGTCTCTTTCTTATGTTTATTTTCTTTTGAAGGTTTTTCATGCTTGGTGTTCATTATTAGGTTTCATTCTTATTTAATATTGTTTCATTTTAAGTGAATAAAAAAAGCATGAGACTGTCCAGACAAATATTTGAACAGTGAATATGTGACATGAAAATAGAACATCACAGGTGCCTAAAGTTTGTGTTGAAATATTCATATATCTGCATGTTTGTGAACACAAAATCTTGTATTTAACAATTTATAATAAGGTGCATCAGTTCATTCAAGTACTGTGCATTACTTTCAATTAACTCCCAGTCCCCTACAGAGAAAAAGAAGGAGCTGGGTTGGTTTTTTTTGGTTCAGTTTGAATTAGTCATATCCTTGTATAATTTTTTGTTTTCTACCACTGAGTCAGTAAGCAGTGGCAGTGGAATCATTTACAATAAAGCCAGCCTGTTGACTGAAATGAGGTTGACAAGAACTGTGTTCCTTAGTGAAAATGGCCAGCCCAGAATCCATTCATCTGTCATCCACATCCATGTGAAACTAGAATGTTTTTTCCCATGTACATCACTTTACATTTCTCTACACTAAATTTCATCTGGCACTTTCATTGTTTAAGTAGTCTCCTATAGTTCTTTTGCAGTATTTCACTGCCTGCCCTTACCCTTTCTATCTGGAATAAATTTGTATCAGAAACATACTTTGTCACCTTCTTGCTCACCCCCTTTTCCACAACCTTTATGAATGTGTTAAGCAGCACAGACACAGAGTCAACACCCCGCCGAACTCCACTGGTGACCTCCCTCTGTTCAAATATTTGATTAACTATGCTTGTTTTCTAGCTCCTATCTTTGGAGCAGTTATTTACCTATGACAGAGTTTTCTTTCTTATCCCATCATTGCCTAGTTTCTTTAAAAGCACTGAAGAGTCATTACAAAAAGCCATCTGAGATAGAAGTATCAAGGTATGAAAGAACTAAGGAATGAAGGTAGGAGGCAAGCACCTATCTCAGGTTTCAGGGAGGGAATCCCCTCCTTTGTTGTCCTAGCCTTTGAAATTCATTGTTTGGCTTTTCCATAAAATTTGCCATAGAAAAGATTATTTAACCCCAGGGCACTCAGAGGGGAGAGATGGGAGAACTGTCAAAATACATGGAGTTGAAAAATAAGCATAACACATAATGTTTGCTTTCTGTTACTGCTTTGGCAGTGATCTCTGTCGTCTGAGAATTCTCTTCGCTGTCTTTGAACACTTCTCCTTTAGCTGGGAAGTAATTGATTTCACATTGCAGGTTTCTCAAGTCCTCTGCAAAAGCTTCTGCCTTAATTTTTTCTCACACGCTCATTTTTAGCCATTCCCATGATCTGGCAATTCACCATGCTGCTTCCTGTATTTATATTTTCTCCTGCATAGCAAGGGTTTTCCATTTTCTTCTTCAACTTATTTCTTAAAGCTTCCTGGTTCTATGTCTCTGATTTTTCTACAAGCTATAACCATCCAATTTAGCCTCCTCAGTGCAATGTACTAAGCAATTCAGCATTCCTCATAACATACACAGGAATCAAGCGTATACTTACAAGTGTAACCACAGGACTCTTCTGAATGCATTTAAGGATGTTCCTCTCCCTGTTCCTCAGAAGGCTGTGCTTGCAGCTGTTTAGGAAGATTTCACTGAAGACTGAACACCACATTCACTGTTGTCTGAATAAGATATTGCTTTCTAGGAAAAGCCTGGGGAGTTCAAAGTTAAGTTCATATTCATTTACTTGAGAACTAAAACCTGTCTTTATTCTCAAGAAACTTCTTGCTTTAAAGGAAATAAGATGTTTAGGCTTCCAAGAAAATTTGCATATATTTTGATTGTTCTTAAGACGTGGAGAAGTTTCTAAACAGTTTTGAACTTATATTAACCACTTAACTGAACAAAAAAATGCAATGACAGTATAAATCACAACTACTATGTTACTGAAAATTCTGTACATATCAGATGCAATGGCACCAGTCAACGCAATAAGACAGGAGAGAAACAGGTGTTTTGTTTTGAGTTTTATTTGTCCTCTGAAATGTACACAGTATGCTATTACTCTTTTTCATCAAGCTACACAATTACAAATCTATCTATTTTGTCCCATTGCAAGGGACTATTTTTAGCTTTCAAGAAAAGGTTTTAATTTCCTAAGGCAACCTCGCACTCTTATAAAGCAGTGTAATGGCAACACAGGTAATATGAGGATAGGGTTTTTAATAGTCCAACATTTAAATTTCACAGTAGTAAGAGCTGCCTCCATAGCTCATCTGAATGAGTTCAGGAGAAATGAAAGCTTTTAAGTTCACCGTCAAATTTCTCATATTTGGGAGCAGTATAGCCCTTCACGAAAACAAGCTTGCAACCAGTGTCACCACACTGAGAATAAACTGCTGCGCACCCATGTGAAAAGAGGTTGATGAATCCCCATTAAACACAGACACCTAACTGAAATGCAGAGGTCTTTGGCATCAAGAGAGCTTAACATATGTAAGGTTTTACAGCTAAGTACTGTGACATTCAAATGGATATGGATTTGATGTGAATATTAATTTAATAATGAAGTAATTAATTCATATGGTAGAGACTGTTTTTTCTTTGTCAGAGAGGCCAGGATTTTATATTATCTTTACTTTCTGGATGGTATTATATGAATGGACTTGCTTAGGGATTATTAAATATACTGCCCTTCTACTATTTCAGTCTTCAGGTGGGACTTTTCCCAGATATTTTGTTAAAAAATCTAAACCATTAATATCAGATTCTGTTAGTTTTAAATAAAAGTGGCAATTCTTGAGAAAATAATTGGGTTTACACAATTTCTATTTTATTAAAATACTCAGATGATAAAAATATTCCATGTAAAAAATGACCAGGGATATGTTTATTTTACAACTTTATGTCATACTTAGAACTAATAAGCATTAATGTGGAGTCATCTGTTGCTCGTGTGTCTACTAAGGTGCCCATAACTCTTTTACCATGTTTAGCACTGAAATTGGGATTGTAATGTCAATCCCAACCAGACTAGACCTCAGCAAATCTAATATCCTCTAAGTCCCAAGATGGGATGGCAAAATGGTGTCTTCAACACAGTCTTGCTTTGAAAGTATGAAAGTGTGGTGCTCTATGGCTAATTTCAGGCCTTGTTGTCCCATTCAGCTGTAACTGGACATGATTTATTAGCAGTTTTCTTCTCTGATTTGCTGTCCATCAGGAATACCTTTGCAGGCTAATGAAAAGCTTAAGCCTAGCTGACATTTATAAAGTGTAAAAGCAGAAGCCAAAGAATTCAAAGAGAATGTGAAAGCCGAGCAAAGGAACTTCAATTGTTCATAACTTTCTTGGAACATAAATCTCTGCAGAATGAGAACTATTTCAGTATGAAGAGCTTTCCTTCCCAGAGACTGCTCTTATGCAAACAAAAGCATTAGGCTTGCTTTGACACTAAACAATGTTAATAGGCTATACTTCCTTCCAGAGGCTTTTCTTAAAAAAAAAAAATATATGAATTGTGCCGCTTATCTTCCTTCTCCTCTGTATCTCTGTATGGGAATCCACGCTGTGTTTGAAATTGTCTTGTAATTGATTTTTATACCGCCACAGGTGTCAACAGAAAACACTGAGAAAATGTAAGCTTTCATTTTGTATATGCAAGAATAAAAATATAAGAAACACTGAAGAACACACAATTTCATGCTGAAAAAAAATCAGTGTGAACCAAGAGATATTACTACACATTAGAAAGAAGAAATAATTATATTTTACAATTAAGCTAATTAATATTCAGAATCTACTCTTACTTTTTGACCATCATGTTACATATATGTCTTCTAATAGTTACAGAGACTTAAGTTCTTGATTATTATTGAAGTTTTTTATACATTTTATCTGAGAAGAAAAATCCCCAACTTTCTCTTGTCTGCTTTTTAACCACCACTTTCAAACAAATGTAAGAACAGACACTTTAAGCCTCAAAACATCATTGCAAAGGCTCTTCACTGCAAAAAGTCTTCAGTCCCAGGTGTGTAAAGACAAGCCTGTTGTAGGTTATTACTGACCTGAAGGGAAAGGGGGACATTTTGGGGCAGCACAGAGGCATGTCAGTGGTAGCAGCTCCCATGCGACAGCCAAGGACTGAGGGACCTAATCTCTGCTTTCTCTTCTGCCCCCACTGTGATCAGGCAAACTTTCTTTATCAGTCCTCCTTAACCTCAGCGACATACAAAGGTCTGTGGAAAACACGTTGGAAAAAGGTTTTTAAGCTACTAAAATGCAGCACACTCACATCTGAATGACACGACAGAGTAAACATGCCAGCAGGGACTGGCCAAGATTTACACCCATGTGTGGCAGTAGCCAGCATTTCCTACTGATGGCATGAAAATATTGACTTGACAAGTTCAGCATGTAAACTTAAATAAGATGATTCTTTTCTTTTGAAAGCATAATTGCTGTATGGGCAATCGTCATCAATTCCATGTGAAGAGCTTGAGTAGGCTTTTGCTCCCAATGATGTTCTGAAAAGGGGATACAGTTAACCAGCGATGTAAAATGAGTAATACTTGTGTGACCAATATGCATTTTTAGGCATCTGGTTAAATTTCCCTGGATCATAAAGAAAAGGTTAAAAGAAATCTTAAATAGTTATCACATTTTGCATTGATTTCTAGTTTCTCATATGTACAAAGAGCCAGATTTTTAATAAAAAATCAAAGGTGTGAGAAAATGGATGTTTCCTACTAAAATATCTCAGTTCTTAAAAATATTTTTCCAAATCTCAAAACTAGTTAGCATAAAACTTTTTTTTTTAAGATTTTATATTTTGTTCAACAAGTTTTGGAAGAATTTTTTTCGCTGAAAAAAACATGGTTTTTAAAATTTTTACTTGAAATGCTTGAAATGGGAAGAGGAGGTAATAATAGTTTAAGAATATACCAGTGTTTCTGATAAATTTGGAGGAAACCACTTATTCTCACAAAAAAAGGTCTTAGATAGAAAAGGAAAAATTCGGAAACATTTCAAGGACGTAAAGATTATGGTCTACTTACCTCTAATTAATTTATTAGGTTTTACTCATTCATATTAGTTATTTTTATTATCAGAAGCTTCAAATTAGACACATATTTGAGTGCAGTAAAAGATATTATTACTCTTGAGTACAATTATTATTGTACTCATCTCTGAGTACAAGATAAGGAGAAAAATCATAAACAATTTAACATCTAGGTATCTAGTAAATATTCAGGATATGTTAAAATTAAGATGCATTTTAAAACTGTTGGCTACTTAAGATTACCTTTTAAAATGACTACTGAGTGATTGGGTTGGCTTCTCATTAGCTAGAACAACTTTCCATGATCCTTAATTAACTTGTAGAATAAGTTAATGTGCACCACTATGGAAGCACATTTGCAGTAGAAGTGTTTGTGTGACACAAAAGGTCCATGATCTGTTCTGCATTATCTGATGAAACACAGCTTTGCTGGAAGCCCTTAAAAACGAAGCTGTGTAGCGCATTTCAAAATAACTACAATTAACAAGGTCAAAATTCATTGCAAAGAACTGCAAGCAAAAAAAGATACATAGTCTATTCCCACTTCATCCAAAGGATTTGCCGTAACCCAGGAGATATCCAGAAATGTTTCAAATTCCACAAACCAAATCTTGTTTACATTTAGAGAAACTGTCTGCAAAATATACAGATAACTATTTTCATTGCATTTTGCCTGTTCATTTATTTTAAAACATTTGCATAGTACCACAAATTTACAGGGGACACCAGAAACATATAGATAAAATATGTTTCCCTCCCAGTCCTAATTACACTATATGATTAGTGACCAAATATTCTACTGTTTGCCACTGTTTGCAGCCAGTGTGCTCACTTTTATGTAACTGGAGGCAGCTTGCAAGTTGATGTGCTGATTTTCAGGACTTCTGCAGACCAAGCAAGGAACTGCCCACATGAACAGAAGAGGTGACTCCAAAGAAATGTGTCCCCAAAATGCTGCCCATCTGCTCTTTAATACCATAATTCGTGCTGGAAAGAAGGTGAAGGGATCCATTCAGGATTCAGGGCATGGAACTTTCTCTCTTCTGAGGATAGACACCAAAGAATGATTTTGTAAAATTATTATTTATTTTTTTCTCAGAAAGAGGATCTGGCACATACTGAAGCTCCTGTTCTAAGCCATACTTCTGTGTTCATTATATACAACTTGTTTATGCCATTTGTTGGTTTTATTGAAGTGTGGCACAGGGAAATTACTCAACAGTCAAAAAAAAAGAGGAACAAAAATCTAGCCCATTATTGCAGAATCTTTTTGATAATTTAAAAGTGAGCTTTATAAACTTCAACCTGACCTCTATTTAGCACTGAACATTTTCATGTTCATTTTAAATATTTATTAATATCTACATGTCTCATTCAGCTTGCTTCCCAGTACTTCTAAAAAACTCTACAGATAACCAGCCAAGTGATTCTAGGGTAGCGATGAGAAAAGTCAAGAGTGTGATTTGATTACCTTTTCAACAAAGACATACTGAATGAAACATACATATAAAAGGAAGAAACATTGCGAAGTCAGTTTTCATTTAAAAGGTAATAATTATTAAGAGCTGAAGCCCTGTTTGAATCCCAAGTTAAAAATAAAATTAAATTATTTTTAGTGGTGCGTATAGTCAACAACACAGCCAAAAGAAAACATGGATTCTGTAACTGTCTACATATGAAGGTAGGATCCCTTTCTGAAAGATAATCTTCAACCAGACAAGAGTCACATCTTAGCCAAAACCAACTTATTGAGTTGATTAGAGGCATACATGTGTCAAATTTAAGGACTGCTGAAATAGAAAGGTTCTGATTAGATGACAGATATTTCCAAATACAAACTTCATGAATCAAATAAATCATTAAATCTTTTAAAATTTTTCTTAATTTCTCTTCAAGTTTGTGTTTTTTTTCCATTACAACTATAACACTAGCTTTTTACAATAAACCAATTGTCGCTAGAATAAATCTTTAAAATAGATATAAATTTTGTTCACGTCTTTGAAGATAAAGCTGTTCACCGCAGCAGCTTTTTTTAGGCTTTGCTAATTGTCACCATTACATAATTGTAACTTCAGAGAATAAGTAATCCTGCTCCATTACTTGGTACAGCTATTTAAATGATTTATACTCATGTGTTTTGTTACAATGTCCTTTTAGACTTCCTCACGGTATTTGTCAGATTTGTCTACCAGACCGGTTATCAAGGGCCCATTTATCTGTACAAATTCTTTGTGAAGTTGCCTAATTTTTCAATGCCATTTTATTACTGCTATAATTCTTCTAGGTTGAAATGAATCCTATTTCAGAACTTTTTTTCAAGACTTGTGTACCACTGAAGTATAATCTGAGCTTTCAAAATAAGGCTTTGTGCTGATCTCATGGATGAAGTAGGATTTCAGCCTCTGAGGCTATTTGTCAATTGGTTCTAATTATTTATGGGTGGCCAATTTAGAAAACTTTGGGAAAAAGATCTCTATATCTTGTCTATTAAAAATTTGCTTCACTATCTGAAACTATCCTTTTGTTATTCAGAAGTTAAATATATATGTTAAGACCTGTCGGTCTGGTTGTATGAAAATGATATTAATGGAAATGCCTGGAGAACAGTTTTGCTAAAATAAAAGCCTTTTAGAGCTGGAAGAGCCCAACCCCTACTGAATACATAATGTAGACATTTTCAGTAGAAGTTAAAAAGGGGCTCTGCATAAGTCACTAGATACCCATTTTTTCCTAATACACAGTATTTGTTGTTTGGTTGGGTTTTTCGTTTGTTCTTTTTAAATGAAATTTACCTGACAAAGAAGGATTAAATAAAGCTTTTGGACCACATAAGTATAATGTTTTAATCCCATTTATAAGGACTATAATAGACATAGCTTTGAAAATTTATGTAAACATTCCTCCAGAGCTGGGATTAAAAGTCAGACAGTCTCTTGCTCTCTGGCCTCCAGTTACAAAGTCTTTCAGAGTAAACTGTAGCTGAGATTTCCACTCATCTACTGTGGGACTCAGAGATTTAGTATTCAGTTATTCTGAGATCACATTGAAAACATATGCAGAGATTTCATTTTCAATTAACTGCCTCACATTACTCTGAGTTAAATCATTCATGTTTATACCCACGGATTTGATCTCCTGAAGCCAGTCAACAAACTATTGAGAAGAAGGATTATAGAAAACCCATTAGATGGACAAGAAAAAAACAAAATTGTTGTTTAAAAATTAAATATTGCATTTTATTGAAGCGCAGTTGCTATTGTTCTAAAGTCCATCCCACCCTCTCTTCCCCCCCGGCCCCAATTGGGGGGATTGGGGAGTTTAGTAGTATAGTCCTCCTAGGGAATAGATTTTGTCTGTGCAGAGAACTAGTGCTTCATCTTAAATAACATTTCTTTGATGTGTAAAGTTAAAAATTGGACACATGTGTTTCATTTCTTATTTAAAAATAGGTAAACTTCACCAATTTCTCGTATATTTTCCAGCATAAGGTGATACATAGTGTTTGACTTTGTTAATGACTTTGTTACCTTACAGTTAATGTATTATGTATGCAGGTGTGTTGAAGTCTTTAATATATTAGAAAATTAAATAAGTTCCACTCAGTTCACTCTGCACTTACCTATTAGAGTGTTTGATACATTATTAAAGAGGAATAAATACTTACATACATTAAGTAATTATTATTAGCTACTTTGACAATACTGTTCATCTGCTTGGAACATATCCTGTAATATTCACTGTCATCATACCTCATCTCTCTTCTTCACTTAGATTGCTATTTAATCTTCTCAGGAAAAAAATATGCTACAGAGACGCAAGTAAGTAATAGTGATAGTTCACAAGTTATTACTTCACTTGGCTTAAAACACGGAACAATTAATTCTCACTGTGTAACCTACCAGGAAACACTTTACAGGAAGGTGAAATTAATTACTTCACATTCAGTGGCAGAGGCAAAACCAGACTACTGACAAGAAACGTAATTCTGTTGGGTTCTCCACTAAACTCTCTATAGAGAAAAAAAGAAAAAGAATGAAGGAAAAAGAAGAAAAAAGAGAAAACTATTTCAGATGCAATATATTTTTACCTGTATTGCAATAACAAAAGAGATGGAAATGCTAAGAGTTGTGATAGTAGTGATCCGCTATTACACTTATTAGAAATTAGTAAGTGCTGGTAGTGGTACAGAGGACAGGTCCACTCAAAATTAAAGCGTGCTGAAAAGGTAAGAGAAAAGAACAATTTCTGTTTTACATGCGCACATACAGCACAGACACACATGTAGAATATTGCTACAGTGACACATGGGAAATAGAACATACCACTTTTTAGATGCAAATACTTAGTATTTTGAAGCGTTGGACATGCTGTCAGGCCCAAATCCTCAAAGACAGAAATGTCTCAGGAGTTCTGAATTTCAGTTGATTGTCAGTACCTAAATGCCACCAGCTAGAGGTATTAATTAATTTAATTTCTGTAAAAATAAAGATGTAGGGAAAGAACTTTTTCCCTAATTATTGTATTACCGCTAATATAATCCTGCTAAAAAATATCACCATGACCCCAAAGCACTTCGGGAGCTTTCAAGATCAATTTTTCTTTAATGTATGATCTTTTTACTGTTTTCCACATAATAATATAGATTCTTGAAAAGGGAGAAATCATGTGTCTAGGCAGGGCTACACTGGGAAATAGGTGCAGAATGCCACAATTCTCTTTTAAAGCACGGAAGATTCAAAAGAAACACTTTGGCAATAGCCGAACATATTTTTAGCTGTAGCCTTTTTTTTTTTTTAAAGTGCTACAGAAGAGATTCAATTATTGCTTCTTAACGGTGTGTTTCTTTTCTTATGGAATTTTAGAATCTATGGAATCTGGAAATTTTCTTAAAATTATTTGTTTTTTACATGCACAGTATAGACGGGTTACAGGAAAATGGGGTTTGACTGCAATCTCGGAAGTGCAGTAAAAAAGACTTGATATTGCAAAGTCAAAACAAGCGCTCAGAAGAGTATAGTAAACTCATTAACAATAAATAATGAGGGAAAACATGAAAACACTTTTATAAGATGCAACAGTAGAGAAGGAGACTGTGAAGCTACTTCTGTAGGACAGCTTTGATAGAGGGACAAACATGTCAAGAAAGCTATGGCTTTTTCAAGAACTGCACCCAAGTCTTTTTTTTTCATCTTCAAACGAAAAATGCATGTATAAAATAGAGGTGCACATTACTTCTGTTTGCATGGCATGCAGGTTTATATATTTTGCACAGTGACATTTGCAAGCCAATGTGCTTTGTGGAATAATGTAAATTGTTGCTTTTAAAGGGGAAATTTGGGTAAACTTGTGTTAATGTCAGGTTAATATAACAGTTGTATTCACAAGGACAAAATTGCTTCAACACTAAGGAAATGAATGTAAAATTTATCTGGGTGATACGTATTTATAACGCACATAGAAATGCATATTGTAAGCTATATTTCTTTAATTTAATAAGAAATAGGTTATTTGCTTCAGCATAAATGCATTTCTCAGACTTTCTTTATTACAGGACATTCACCTCTTTTAGACCTCTTTTAGCTGCTGCATAAAATATTTACAGAATGTTTTTATCATTAATTCTTTTAGAATATTTGAAATTCTTTTTTTCTTGCTAGTATATAGAATCAGAAATATGAATCTAGGCAAAATAAAAGCTGTTGCTGAAAGTGTAATGCCAAAGACAGCAAATCATAACCAGTTTTCCTGTGTTACACCTTACATCAGCATCTTTTATTTTCAACATCTTGTATCTTCATACTTATCTTTGGGGTCCCTGTAGGGTGTTACTAAGTAAAGATATGAAATACCATATTACATCATTGACCCTATTCTTATTCTGGATCTAAGAGTCAGCAATAATCTCAAAAAATTCTTTAGTCTACTTTGTTGTCCCGTTGCAAATGCAAGTTAGAGGTACGCAAGATAAGCACATGCACACTTAATTTTGCTCAAAAGCTTCAGTTAAGTTCCCATACTTTCAAATTCTCTGTGAACCAAGTCCAAACTCAGAGTCTTTTAGTGTTGGTTCCAACTCTACAATAAATAATTGATTTACTCGCACAATATGTGCTTGACATTTCCTGCAGTACCAATTTTTGGTATCCAAAATTTCAGAGGAAAGGATAAAGGAACAATATCTCATTTATGTCTGTATGTAATTTTGTTCTCTTCTTTCCAAAGTTCTCAAAGGCTATTTCATACATCCCTGAGGGGCTAGCCTTGAGGAAAGTGACCCCTTTGTTGTATCTGTTTTTTCCAAGCTGCGTTTTACATCTTGTGGTGTCAAGAGCAGCACTGCACTTGACTTTCCTTATTTTCTCCTGACAATATCCTCAGGGTTGATAAATGGTCCTGCTTTCATGTAGAAGGCAATGTATTTATTTGGATCCTATATATAAGTTTATGAAATCATGACATTCTGAAACAGTGACTGGAACAACAAGCAAATGCTATTACACCAGTTAACCCTTAGGGGACGATTGCTGGTATCTGTTCTCTTGTCATTAACTCCTTGAGGTCTGAAAATGTATATTACTGATAATTACAAGTTGCAGTTCAACAGCTTCCAGAGGAGCGTCAAGTTTACTGCAAGGCAAGATAAAAAATAATAATATTTCTATTTGACCTGTATTTTTAATGAGTCTAAAATCATGTACTTGTTTCTGGAAGCAAATATGGAAGACAAATGTTGCTTATAGATAGTGTGAGGAGAAATAATTGAAAGTACAGAAAAGAAATAAAATCTTTCTGTCTTGCTCATTTTTATTCTGTACATTTCTATTTAATCTTGATTCAGCTAGGGCCAGTATCTTGGTGATGTTTATTCAAGGCATCACAAGCTGAGCTTCAGGGAGTGGAAAGACCGGACTCCTTGCACTTGTCTTTGAAACACTTTTCATTTAAATGCAATTCTCAGTTCTAGCTCGCACTCAAAAATAACTAAATTGGTAAGGCACATGAGGAGAAGCTGAAATAACTGGCAGAGAGGAGCATTATTTCAAAGCCATGAGAAAATAGATTCCAATCAGTCTAACTCCCCACAAAGTCTTGTGCCAGGGTTGCTCCATATCCTGCAGCCAGGCTTTCTGACTGCCTCTGCTACTTGAGATGCAGACGGTCATGCTTTGGCACATCTCTCTGCTTCAGTTCTTCCACAGCTCAGATGCCCATTTCATACCAATGTCAGTCCTTTCCATGGTCCTATGAAAAGCAGCTATAAAATACATGTATTTTAAGCTCTTTGGAAGAGGGAATAGCTCTGCTTCAATCAGTTTCTAGTGTCTGCAGATGAGAAATCATTAACCTGTCTCGCATTAAAATAGAAATGACAACTGCTCCTAATAAATGTAAGCACGTTTATTTTATGGATGCTAAACTTGCATCTGCATGTCCCAAACAGATGAGTTCACAAATCAGTTGGTTGTAGTTTTTGAGAAATGCTGGAAATTTATGTTATGGAGAGCTGGTGTAGAGCCCACACCTGTCCCAGGATGCCCCAAGAGGGTGCTCTGTAGCAGCCCTCACTTTGCCCGCTGCAACCAGTGGGCCAGAAGCAAGGAGCAAACATGCCAGGAACCAGAGTGGGCTCCTCACGCCCTTCTGCTGCTGCAAAGGATCATATGCTTTAGATTATTCTGCAGCCGAGGAAATTATGCTGATTAATGACTCAGTGCCAAATGTATGTTTACTAACTGTTCATCTCTGAGTATAAATGAGTTAGGAAATATGCTTTTATTTGTAGTGTCATTTTATTATGTGCAGTAACTGGGTTTCATATGATATGTCACTCAGGGGGTTATTTGCACCTAAAAGGAGAGATGTTGAGATCAATCTTTCTTATCATGTGTGTTAATGAAATTAAATCACAGCAAATAAATTGATATTTTTTCACAGCACACATAAATTTCCTTATCTGGGTAGATGAAGAGCAAACTGTGCTAACATGTACAGTTAAAATATGATCAAATATTACATTTTTGGATGGCCTAGGAGGAAGTACAAATAATTAAGCAGAGCCTTTAGTTACTTTTGAAATATTTTGGGAAATCTGCTACGTTATGCATAATGTAGTGGTATATTATCGCTTCCAGAGTTATTGTCACTTCAGAGCCTATACCGGTTGTTCAGGTAATTCTTATCAAAGAAGCTATCATGGCATATTCCTTCAGCAGCCATCTGTATCATGTGATAAGTTGTTCCTCAGTTTTTCTTCTGTAACACAAGTGGCAGAGTCAGTAAATTTGCTGGAAAAATTCCCTGCATTCATAGATTTGTTCAACCAAACAAATGGCCCTGCTTGAAGCAGCCAGCAGATGCTGTCATCTGCACAACATAACAATCTTTTTCTCTACTTCAGCCCCCACTGATTGCAACCTTGAACATTTTAAATATATATAGAATAGATATAAAGTATCTATATAATCCGTCCACGTAAACATCAGCTGCATGCGACTATTAATTCTTTTCTTTGGTTCTTCCCTTTTACTCCTCCTGACCCACCCTGTTCCTTCACTGCACTCAGAATATGTCTATGCTACATGCTGGTGGAAGGTTATTTATTTATTTCGCTAGTGATTCACTGCCATTGAATAATTTACATAACACATTATTGTAGTTTTGCAAAGGTCTAATTTGGCTGGAGTTTTACATCAGTGCCTGTGTCTTCCCTTTGCAAATACACAGGCTCTGTCCTGACCAAACTGCTGGAATTTTAAATATTAAATGAATAGCGTGCCAAGTGTTAAATGACCATGGTTGTAGAATAATGGCTGCCAGTGTTAGAAGTAAAGAGTGAGGTCTGTTTGTGCCTGCAGGTTTCTTTCCCTTTTTTATAAACTTCTCTACCTGCGCTGAATATACTTAGCTGGCTGATTTTCGAAATGTTAATAAAACTTTGCAGAGGAAAAGAGACTCTTAATTTTGTTAGATCTCTGTATTTTTTTGATCAACCCTGTTGACAGTTGTTTCATAACAGAAATGAAACTGTAATTCACCTCTCGGTGACATAAATCTCCTGCCGATAAAACATAAATTCCCCTTTCCCTGTCCACAAAGAAAACATACTCCCCACGCCCGATGTGGCTGTGCCCTAGATTCATTTCATGTTGTAGCATATCTTTTTCCTGGATAGCCTAGATGCTTGCTCATTCCTCTCTGGTAAATGTAAGCCTTTGGGAAACTGCCTTAGCTGTTCCAAACTGGAAACCTATTTGCCAGCCAGCACTTGTGTACAGCCTTTTTCCTATATGTGTATAGGAGATATTATACTATATATATATATATATTACACATATATACACCTCTCACCCATTGGGGTCAAGCACTGAGATGAATGCATTTTCATACACACAATAAAGTTGGTAGCTGATAGTGATAACATGCACCGGGATTTACATTTCGGTTTTACATTGTAAAACACAACTGATCAACTTCACATGTAATATAAAGTGTGAACTGGAAGTCAAATCTAAGGGTAAGTAAATTATCATAATAAATATTGATAAAGAGCTGAAAGAATTCATAGATTACACTAATTAAGCATATGATCCAAGAACCACTGAGTGGATGAAAGGTTTTAATGAATTAAGTTGGCTTGGGATCAGCCTCTTGGATCAGAGGGAAAATATAAAGATCTAGGTATGTAACTCTATTTTCATACCGAAATCAAAGGAAATACCTCATGGTATTTGACTGCTTAGTCAACAGAACAGTGTCAGAAAGGAAACAAAGCCTTGTGCTGCCAGGGCTGCAGATGAACACATTTTACCTGAGAAAGCTACGGTATGAAAATGCCAGCTACTTGTTTAATTGTCAAATGTTTGCCAAAACTCCCTTCCACAACTCAGAAGTAGGCAAATGGAGAGCAGAGATTAAGTATTCATAGTACTGGTGCTAATAACAAATGCCAGACTTACATGGAAGACTGTAGTATGCTTAATGGCTCAAATATGACTTTCTAAGATATTACTCAGGATTTCTACAGATGCTAAGCAAATCTGCCATTACATAGTAATGTGCATGTGAGAAGGCATTGTATTGGAAGAGTATGTATATTTTCAACTGCACTAAGCAATTAATAAAATGTTCATTAATACTTCAAACTACAGGCATATTACAATTACCTGACATGTATTCTGACAGTCTTTGTCTTTTAATAACTAGTGGTATATTGTATACACATAAAAAAATGGCATCACTTTTATGTTTGAGGACTGATCTTTTGCAGTAAAAGAAGCATTGCCTTTGCTTGAGGAGCTTCACGTAATAAAACCCTTACCCAATTTATATCATGCACACTCACAACTTAGGTATGGTTTTCACAGATGAAATATTGTTTGATGTGGTAAGCTCCAGAAATGGAGTCACAAAAAACTTGGGTGCTGACACTTAAACAGAAGGGGATATTTTGTGCTGAACCTCAGATCTTGGCTTTTGCGATTTGATTCCATGTCAGATTAGCATATATGTTTCGACAGATTTTAATTTACTTGTTTGTGAGCTACAGGTAGGTTATCTGGTTTAAAATACAAAAAGTAAAGTGTTAACAATATACAGCTTCACTTACTCCAACTGTGAAAGTGGGGCAAATGTACATATACTTTTGAATCCCACAAAAAAAATCATTTTTCCTCATGGTCTTCTGATTCTTGTTGCTTCTGACAGTGGAAACATCACAGAATAGACTTGTCCCACAATGGCCAGGAACATACGTTTCTTATCTTTGTAAGTGTTGAAATTGCCTAAAATCTGAAAAATGCAGAGATACTGAGAAAAGACAGTGAAATAATCCATCTTTGCCCAAACTCCAGAAGTGTTTCCAGTTGTATTTTTGCTAGAATATGGAATAAATTATCTTTATTAGTACAAAAATCTTTCAGTAAAGCTCCAAGGTTTTGATGAATTGAAAAGAAGAAGAGTTTATTATACTTATCTTGACATTTAAATCTTTCTTAAATGATCACCTAAAGAATCACATCCAGTTGCTTAAAATAAAGATGTTTTTAAGCAAGACAGATCGTAAGTACAGTTTAGTGAAGCATAGGCATTTCACTGTCTCTAACAAGAAACACAAAGTGCAAAAAATCTTGTCCACTGTTATAAACATGCAGTTAAACTGATATTTTTGGGTTTTTTTCCATTCTCAAAAAAGGTTGGCATAGTGACAGGGAAAGTCACAACAGAGCGTGTGCAGCAAATGTTACAGAGAGCTGAAAGCTTATCTTCTTCATCATATGTCTAAACTATAAATACTGAGGGCTTGTTATCAGTCTAGCTAATTATATATGATCCCATGCACAACCTTTTTTTGGGGAGGGGGAGAGTGTGTATATTCACACATATATATAGAAAGTCATAGAATCATGTCCTGAGTTGGAAGGGACCACAAGGATCATTGAGTCCAACTCCTGTCCCAGCATAGGACAACCCCAGAATTCACACCATGTGTCTGAGGGAATTGTCCAAATGCTTCTTGAATGCTGTCAGGCTTGGCACCATGACTGCTTCCCTGGGGAGCCTGTTCCAGTGCTCCACCACCATCTGGGTGAAGAACCCTTTCCTAATATCCAACCTAAATCTCCTCTGGCATGTCTTCCTGCCATTCCCTCAAGTTCTGTCACTGATCGCCAGGGTGAAGAGGTCAACGCCTACTCCTCCACTTCCCCTTGTGAGGAAGTTGTAGACCGCAATGAGGTCTCCCCTCAGTCTTCACTTCTCCAGGCTGTACAGACTTAGTGACTTCAGCCGCTCCTCGTACGGCTTCCCCTCTAAACCCTTCACCATCTTTGTGGCTCTCCTCTGGACACTCTCTAGCATCTTCATATTCTTTTTATACTGTGGCACCCAAAACTACACACAGTACTCAAGGTGAGGCCGCACCAATGCAGAGAAGAGAGGGACAATCACCTCACTCGACAGCTAGCAATACTATGCTTGATGCACCCCAGGACACAGTTGGCCCTCTTGGCTGCCACGGCACACTGTTGGCTCATGTTCAACTTGCCGTCAACCAGAACCCCCAGATCCCTTTCCACGGGGCTGCTCTCCAGCCTCTCGTTCCCCAGTATGTATGTACATCTAGGGGTTGCCATGTCCCAGGTGCAAAATCCCTCACCTTCCCTTGTTAAACTTCATGTGGCTGGTAATCGCCCACCTTTCTAATTTATCTAGGTCTCTCTTCAGGGCCTCTCTGCCCTTGGGTGTGTCAACAGCTCCTCCCAGATTTGTGTCATCGGCGAACTTGGGTAGTAGTCCTTCAAGTCCTGTGTCCAAATCATTAATGAAGATATTGAATATGTATATGTGCATGTATACACCGATAGAATATTGCTTAGGAAGGAAATTAAGAAATATTTTATGTAATTGATTCTATGTACAAATTCCCTGTTAACATGGACATCATAATTAATGATAGAGCACAGCCAAAATTCAAATAATAAAAATTTTAAAGTGGTGCAAGTATACGCCTCTTTTTTACCTTTAGTGAATAATATCTTGATTGTGTACAAAGGCACATTCGTGCAAAGAGCAGATCTAAGCTGCATGTGAAATTAGCCACTGTTTGTCCTCTAGTGATTAGAATGAGGAAGTGTACTTCGATGTTAGAAAAAAATCTGCATCCCCCTCAAGAAAATGCAGGCAACATCTGCAGCACTGTACTCTGTACCACCTAGAAAGGGATACCTGAGACATGAACAGCAGTGATGTTAGACAAATGTTTCAGTAACAGCAGGCTAAGTGGTAGAACCAAGACGCACAGGCTGTAAATTAAAATATTAAAAGGACATACAGCAACAAAACACAAAACTGCATCACTACATGTCAAATAGTGTATATTCACACAGCTCATATATACAGGATAATAGTATTGACATCCAACTGCTTCTTAAAGTGTGAGATTGATTGGGGTAAATCACTGCAAATACTTTTAAATTTAAGAGATGAAGAAAGAAAAAATATTTTTAAGAGTTACAATTACTGATAATACAATTACTGAATTATAAAGATACTGTATTTTATCCTTGTCTACTACCTTACTTCATTTATAGGCTGTGCCCTTTTAAAACTTAGAGCAGACAATATGATGAGAACTTCACACTTCCCGGTGTGTAGGAAGACAAGCCGTCAGGGAAAAAGACCGGCCAGGTTAAACAGAGAAATTAGGCTAGAACTTAAGGAAAAAAAGAGAGCCTATGTGCTCTGGAAGAAGGGTCGGGTAACTTGAGAGGTCTATAGGGATGTTGCCAGGTCATGTAGGGAAAAGATTAGAAGGGCCAAAGCTCAGTTAGAGCTTGATTTGGCTGCTACAGTCAAAGATAAAAAAAAAAAAGTTTCTACAAATACATCAACAGCAAAAGGAGGGTCAAGGAGAGCCTCCACCACTGCTGAATGAGGAGGGTAGTGTAGTGTCAGGGGATGAGGAAAAGGCAGAGGTGCTCAATGCCTTCTTTGCCTCGGTCTTTAATGTCAAGACCGGTTGTCCTCAGGAGACTCGGCCCCCAGAGCCTGAAGTTAGGGATGGGGGGCTGTATGAACCCCCCATAATCCAGGAGGAGATGGTTAGTGACCTGCTGTGACAATTGGACACACACAAGGCTATGGGCCCGGATGGGATTCACCCCAGAGTAATGAAGGAACTGGCAAAGGAACTTGCCAAAACACTCTCGATTATGTACTGGCAGTCCTGGTTAACTGGAGAAGTTCCAGCTGACTGGAAACTAGCAGATGTAACGCCCATCTACAAGAAGGGCCAGAAGGATGATCCAGGGAACTATAGGCCTGTCAGCCTGACCTTGGTGCCAGGCAAGGTGATGGAACAGATCATCCCGAGTGCCATTACACAGCACATGCAGGACAATCGGGGCATCGGGGCCAGCCAACATGGATTCATGAAAAGCAGGTCCTGCTTGACCAACCTGATCTCCTCCTATGACAAAGTGACCTGCTTAGTAGATGAGGACAGGGGCTGTGGATGTAGTCTGTCTAGACTTCAATAAGGCATTCGACACTGTCTCCCACAGCATCCTCCTAGACAAACTGCCTGCCCGGGGCTTGGATGGGTGGACTCTTCAATGGGTTAAAAACTGACTGGATGGCCGAGCCCAGAGAGTGGTGGTGAATGGGGCAAAGTCCAACTGGTGGCCGGTCACTAGCGGTGTTCCCCAGGGCTCAGTTCTGGGGCCGGTGATGTTCAATATCTTTATAGATGATCTAGACGTAGGGATTGAGTGCACCCTCAGTAAATTTGCAGATGACACCAAGCTGGGTGGGAGTGTCGATCTGCTGGAGGGTAGGAAGGCCCTACAGAGGGATCTGGACAGGTTAGATGGGCCGAGACCAATGGCATGAGGTTCAACAAGAACAAGTGCCGGGTCTTACACTTCGGCCACAACAACCCCATGCAGCGCTACAGACTGCGGGAAGAGTGGTTAGAAAGCGGGCCGTCAGAAAGAGACCTGGGGGTGCTGATCGACAGCCAGCTAAGCATGAGCCAGCAGTGTGCCCAGGTGGCCAAGAAGGCCAATGGCATCCTGGCCTCTATTAAGAATAGTATAGCCAGCCGGTCTAGGGAAGTGATCGTCCCTCTGTACTCGGCACTGGTGAGGCCGCACCTTGAATACTGTGTCCAGTTCTGGGCCCCGCACTTCAAGAAAGGTGTTGAGGTGTTGGAGCGAGTCCAGAGGAGGGCGACCAAGCTGGTGAAGGGTCTGGAGGGTCTGACCTATGAGGAACGGCTGAGGGAGTTGGGGTTGTTTAACCTGAAGAAGAGGAGGCTCAGAGGTGACCTTATTGCAGTCTAGAACTACCTGAAGGGAGGTTGTAGTGGAGTGGGAGTCAGCCTCTTCTCCCAGGCAACTAGCACTAGGACAAGAGGACATAGCCTCAAGCTTCACCAGGGGAGGTTCAGGTTGGACATTAGGAAGAATTTCTTCTCAGAAAGGGTCATTAGACATTGGAACGGGCTGCCCAGGGAGGTGGTGGAGTCAGCATCTCTGGATGTGTTTAAGAAAAGACTGGACATGGCACTTAGTGCCATGGTCTAGTTGACATGGTGGTGTCAGGGCAATAGTTGGACTCGATGATCCCAGAGGTCTCTTCCAACCTGATTGATCCTGTGATTCTGTGATTCTGTGAATATATTTGTGTGCTTGTCACATTATGTAATTCTACAGAGTCATTTAGGACCTTGTTGTTGCTTTGGCTATGCATCAATTAACTTCCAAAGGCATTCACATTCTTTGATGTTCTCTACTTCTTACCCCTTGAGAAAACACTGACTGTCCAGTTCAGGTTAGTATCTGAGTGCCTCACAACAATTTGTGTGTTTTATCTTTACAACTGCTTTGCTAGGTAAGGAAATAATATCTTCACTTTAATGAAGCAGAGATAGTCTATATGCCTTGTGAACACTCACATAAGAAGTCTGTGTAGGACCCATCTCTAGCACCTAGGCACCTTTCAAAATGTGGCAGGACAGAAGAGTAGTAAATTATGTTAGTGAGATATAGGCTCATATTCTTACTCACTAGTCAGTTTAAATAAAATGTAGAGATACATTATGCTCTCTGGTTCTAAACGAGGCATAATCTATGACAGGTATATCTAGAGACCAAATGCAAATCAGCATGCTGCAATACAGAGAATATCAGAAATTCTTAGCTGTGGTTAGCCTTGACTCCATGTGTCAGGATATGCAAAATACTTTATAACCAGAATATCAAAATTCCAGCTGTTGTAAAATTATTAAAATAATATAGTTTTGGCAGCATGGAGATCACACCTGGCTAATTAGAGTTTCTTAGCTGCAGAACTTATGGTCAGACATCATCAGATCTTTCTTCGTATCTGTTATTCAGCTGAAAATACTCTTTCATTAAGAATTCACCACCAACTACAAATATGTTTTACCCACTACACTACACACTCTGTAAGAGGGAGAGGAAATTTATATCAAGCCTATTTTTTTCTTCCTCATCTAGAGTAATGTTCTATCATTTATTCTAGAGATATGAAAGTATTGAAAAAATTTTGGCACAAAATGTACTACCATTATTTACACATAAAGCTCTTGAAAAAATTTAAGTGAAGTAAAAGACAAAATGGAGGCACTGATACATGACAAAGCTAGTTTACATACTAAACTTGTAAAGCATTAGCATCAATATGAAACTAAAAGCATATAAGCTTTTAAAAGAGAGCTGAGTGTTTGAGTAAGAGTGGTTTTTTTGCCCGTCATATACGATGAGAATAAAAAAAATGGTAAAAGACATGTTTCTGTGTCTTTTTAATGGCATAGTTCCTTAATGGCAAAAATAGGAAGAAAGGAAGCTCTTCAGTGCAAAGATTAGGATTTACCTCCTATTTCATGTCAGTACATAAGATTGAAAAGAGTTTAAGCTTGTAAAACAGGCTGGGCTGAATTCTTCCCTTCTGCCAAGGAGGAGGCAGGATGCTCTGTGATAGACAATGACCAGAACCTAATATAAGAAAAAACAAATGTTTCATTAGATATATGCTAAGAAAGGCAACATTTTAATGAATAATTTTCTTGTGAAGCTTTCTTCAGTATGCATATGTTTAGATATCCTGTGGGCCACTGCAATCATGGGGATCAAGAAATAACAGGTTTCTTTGGGAACAGAAATTTCAGAAAGACACAGAACAACTGTAGAAGGATCTGCCCTTTTGTATAACAGTTTGCCAATTTATTTTATGTCTAGTCAGTGGGTGAATAATAAAGGGTGAAGATCAGAGATTTCAGAGCTTGTTTTCCCCTAAGTTGTAGATTGCACCCCACTAGAGACATCCTTGAAGGCATAGTAAACAAATAAACAGCACTGCCAAGTGTAAATATAAATTGAGATGTAAGGAAGTAACAATTTCTTTGGTACTGTATGCAAACAAATATGGCACTGACATATTTAGAATCCATGTTGGTTAAATTGAACAAGTAATATAACACATTTTCTCTCTTTCTTACCTCTTCTTTAGCAGTACAAAGATGCAAATCCTCTTAAATCCTTGAGTATTGTGGATAGCATTACATACACAGGTGTGACACACTAAAATGAAGTTATACTATGACAAACAGGAGAGAGAATGTCTGTGACTAAGCTGTTTAAATATAATCAATTAGATGTTAATAATATTTTAGTTTGAAAGCAAAGAGCCAATAAACAGAGAAGCAGAGGATAGCGGAGGTGAGACCTGCAGGACTGAAGAACATCTACATTTTATAGGAGGTCTTCTTGGCGCTTGTAACCCAGACATTGGCCAGAAAGGTCAGTAACAAAAGGCTGTTTCATCTCATACATAACATATATTTCTTAATTACCTTATTTTATTTAATCTGCCAAAAAATTGTATACCCCTAATACCCTCAATACCACTAATACTACAGTGGTCTGGGATCTTAAATAGTGTTAATGTTTGTCCACTTGTAACTGGGAACAGGACTATCACAGCTGTGACAGAAAAACAAACAAAAAAAAGAAACAACTCTTCTAATTGAAAAAAACCCCTATAATATTTTGAAAAGGACATACTTATCAATTTATCTCAGACTAATGGAGTTCGACCTCTTTTGCAAGAGGAAGATGGGATTTTCAATGAGGTTGATGAATTTTGTTAATTGAAATGTTCTGAATCCTGCTTACATAGACCCCATGTGAGAATTACTATGGTCTGTAACTGTTTTTTCACTGTCTTACCAAATTGCAGGAGAATAAGAATACACTATTCCATTTCCAGGATTTTGATTTTCACTGAATCATAGACTAAGGACATCTTCCATGCCCTGTAATATGGTACTCCTGCATAGTATATCACAAGACTGGAACAGTCTGTGCCCTTACATAGGTATAGGCATCCTTCATAATATTAGCAGATACGCACCCATCAGAAAACAGGAAACACCTGGATTTTTCTCATACGGCAGATGCGTTTCTAATTCTTGGATAAAAGAAGGGGCCAGATTAGAAGTTCCTACTTTGGTGGCTTTTGCTGTCCTTCCCACCGCACCTGGAGGATGCTGCAGTGGGGTTATCACACTTGCATGATCCCAGGCTGTTATGGGGTCTCCCATGTGTGAATTGCACATGGCATCCATGCCTTGAAACTTGAGACAAATGGAAGATAGCAAAGATACCAAAGAAAAGGCTGAAATCAAGAGGCCATTAGGCAATATGCATGGTAGCAAACATTTTGGATAGTGGATCAAACTGCACATATGGCTGTTGTCACAGTTACAAAATGACCCACACCTTACTACCCTCCTTATCTAACACTCTGGACTTGACTGGGAGTTATTTTCCTTAAAGCTATTTCTTTCAGCTAAGGCTCTTGCTGTTTCCTAATTCTGCTAAGGAGACAGGCCCTGCACTATGGGGTCCTGTAAACCCTTTATTTGCTGAGACCTGTGAGTTGCAAGTTGATTAAAGTTACACAAGGACAAAATCTTCAAAATGGAGCAGTTTTATTTCTTTCCTCTGACATTTGAAGCATGGATAGGAAAAATTAAAAAAAAATAAGTTCTATGTTTGTGCTTGATCTTAGGTTTTCAGTTTTTCTTACTAGCTTTGTCAATTTGTCTAACTTCCCTCTCTGGCTGAAGAAACAGTTGTCCTGTTTACATCTTAGCCTGTTTCTGGCCATAAAATTTGTTGACACCCCTAGGTATGAGTGCAGATTCTTCCTCTCTCTTGCTTTGAAGATATCTAGAACATTTTAAAAATTTCAGCTTTGTTGTTTCATCTAACCCTTTCAGTCTAACTCCGTAGCAAGTCCCCTGTCACCAACCCAACTCACACAGCACATTCATGAGATGAATATACCCTCATCCTAGCATTTCCCACTTCGTCACTCTAATCTAGTACCAAGCACTTTGCTTTAATACCTTCAAATAGTAGTGAATAAGAATCCTCTTGAGCTTTGCATGAAGATTCAAGGTGGAGAATGTTTTGTCCTTTTCTAATTGAAAGGCCAGTTTCTGAGAAACTTGATTGTTACAGTCCAGGAAACATCGTGTTCCCACAGACTTAGAATACTTTCTTTATTAAACACATCCCTAATACATATATGCTCCTAGTACTTTTTAATTTTCAAAATTCACATGAATTCCTGACTCATCTCAGGATTAACATCCTCTCTCTTCTTAAAATTGTTTATCATGAACTAAACATCATATTTTTTCATCTGGAAGGCAGTTTTACGGAGGGTAAATACTCGCTGCTTCTAAATGACAGCGATAAAGTCTTCACGCAAAACCAGACACACTGCAGTGTGTCTTAGAATTTCATTTTAAGCAAATAGAACTTATATCCCCATAGTGAGATGAATAAGCTTTTTGCTCTATTGCCTTTTGACAAAGCTGTAGATACAAACAGGCATTTGCTGAGGCAGCAGAAAATGTTACAATTTAGTTCTGATGCATATTATATCGCATTTGATGCAACACACACAAGATGTAATATTGCTTGTTGATATTAAATATACACTGTAATTTTAACTAAAATGTTCAAATTAGTCCTGTCATGCCTGAGCAAACCTCAGAACTCATAGCGACTTGCTAAATTCATGTTATATTGTCACATACTTATGTTATGCTTCTTTCACATTGATACTTATTATCATGACTTGACCTCTAAACGTAATCTTCACTTAATAAATTCTTCTCTTGCCAGACCAGTAATATCAATGTCCACTGCTCAAGACCACAACCAAATGAGAAACTCTCAGCTCATAATTTCAGTAAGGTATTAGTCGAAAAATGGCAGTAAGGAACAACTTTAACACAACTAATTTGGCAGACTGGCCAAATGGAAAAAACAGGAAATCTGTAGGTGCTTATATGACTTTTGATGGAGAAATATGAATTGAAGTGTTCCTAAGATCCAAAACTAGAGGCACAAATAATTTGACCACAACCAATAAAAGATTAAAACTTTCCTCTCCAGAATTGTTGCAGAAGTATTTTCTATCATCTGGTTATCCTGATGGTAGATCCAGTGCTGGTGCACATGCAGAAAAGGATATGAATGTTGTAGTCAGTCAGCAGATGGAATAACCATTTATGTTCTCCTGTGCTCCTTGGGCCTTATGCTATGAGACTTTTGCAACAAAGCATAAGATAAGAGTGGAGACAGACAAGAAGCTTTTGCTACTGCGGCCCCTACACTCTGCAGTCTTCAAGGAGTTTCTACATCGTAGAACAAAGGCAGAGTTCTCTATCCCTTTTCATTTTTTCCTTTTTTTCTTCAAGCCTCTTCAAGGTTTATACATCTAAATTATGGACAGAAGTTCAAAATGTGTCAAAAGCTACACCTAAATATTCAGAAACTCAAAAGAACCAGAAGTAATCTAAAAACATACTTACTTTCAAATGTTATTAGTTGTAAACCAAATTCATAGTTTACTCATGAAGTCATGAAGTAACAAGTCTTCATATTGCTGCATCTTATTTACTGTTAACATTTCAAACCTCCTAGGAAATAAAAATGGCTGTTGGTCAGCTTTAATTTCCTTTCTAGTTAGCTTTATTTCCATTGTATAAAGCCATATTCAGAATGATGCTGTTTCTGAGTAAGCACAGTTAAATGTATGATAATCTATCAGTCAATCTATATATATGCATACGCAAACATATATATATAGGCAAGCACACTCTTTTAGCAAGCAGTGAAAAAAACATTTTAATTGTATGAATTAAAATACCTTTTAATGTGTAATATTCCTACACCAGAATGGTAGCGTATGTAGACTATTTTCTATATGTAAATACTATAGAAAATTAATATTAGTCAAGGTTTTTTTGTATAACAGACTTACCAAACTACTACAATTTTCATAAACTTGTAAAAGATATTAATTGTTATGCTGGTTTTGGCTGGGATAGAGTTAATTTTCTTCATAACAGCTAGTATGTGGCTATGTTTTGGATTTGTAATGAAAACAGTGTTGATAACACAGGGATATTTTAGTTACTGCTGAGCAATGCTCACACAGAGTCAAGGCCTTTTCTGCCTCTCACACCACCCCACCAGCGAGTAGGGTGGGGGTGTACGAGATGTTGGGAGGGGACACAGCCATCACAGCTGACCCCAACTGACCAAAGGGATATTCCACACCACATGATGTCATGCTCAGTATATAAAGCTGGGGGAAGAAGAACGAAGAGGGGGAACATTTAGAGTGATGGTGTTTGTCTTCCCAAGTAATTGTTATGCGTGATGGAGTCCTGCTTTCCTGGAGATGGCTGACCACCTGCCTGCCGAGAGGAAGTAACTCTTCTTGGCTGTCTTCGCTATTGCTACCAAAGGCACAGTGTCATTACTGCATGAAGGGCTGAGAGCTTTGTTATGAATGAGAAATGTACATATGGTACTTCATGCATGCATCTCTAACAAAGGAAAGATACTGAGGGGTCTTGCTCACTCATTTGTATTGCAGGAAGATTTATATGACTAAATTATTGTATCACTAATGGTTATAATAGTTGTAAATCTTATCTTTTCCACTCCCCTTTTCTTCTTCATGTATGGCACTCAATGTCATCAGCGTGAAACCATGCCTGTTAAAATGGAAGTGTTAAGGACTGATACGCTAATTACCCTTTATGAATCATAATGAAAATTATGCTGAAATTCTCATGTCTCTTCAATATTAATGATTGCAATCAGGAGCTAACATCACAGATGTAAGGGTCACTCTCATCTTTAACAGGCTGCATCAGGCTGCCCTCCTAGCTTATCTAGTGCACCTCCACCTGCAGAAAAAAATTATGCATTGAGGCTCTTTTACCAGTTATCAATATTAAACAATCTTTTTTTCTTTCTTGGCAGTATCTGCTGACTATCAAATGCTGTTAAATGTTCAACTGATAAGTGTTTGAAATGGTGTTTGTCACTCTGGTTAAGAATGGTAATGAAGTTCTTACAGGAATCCTAACATTTACTTTTAATGACGACATACTTGTCTTCTTACTCACATAGTAGCAAAGCACTATTGTGAGAAAACTACTGCAGTAATATAGCAATGTGCATACGTTATTTAGGATGCTTGATTAGGTTCTGCATTCTGACTTCTGTTGTCTAATCCATGCAGTTATTCCAATCAGCTTTTTGCGGATGAATCAGACAAAGATAATTTGAGAAGGGCTATCCTTGATGGTCAAAGATAAGCCATAAACCACAGTATTAATCTACTGTAATGAATATTATGTAGCATTGTCTTGGAAGGTTAGGGTTCTTCATTTCTTCATTAACTTTCATCAAACTATCCATATTTTATGAAATGTAGAGATGGCAGGACTATATTTTTAAGGATTTAAGTGCTACATTGCCATTCTTCTGAACCACTGCATAGAGTGATTGAAGCTAATACATTCCTATTTGGAAAATAATATTTAACATTATCCATACTATTTTAATCTCACATTTATCATATATGAAAGATCTTCTTGCATGGTTATGTTTGTTTAGGGGTTTTTGAAGTGGTTGTAAGCTTCTTTCTTTACAAAAAAAGCTGACTTTTTTCCATTTCATTGACTACCTGAAAGAAGAAAGAATTACGCTGACCAATAGAGAATTACATTGGGAGGTGCAAGGGAGCAAACAACAGAAAAACACTAGGTGGATCTCAAAGCTAGGGTGTGCAATGGACTTAAGGAACATCAGCATTTCACATCATACAATCTGTCTGGAATACTGATACTATGCAGCTAGAAAGAAATATATGCCCTGCAATGGGCTTTTAACACTTAACCATTAAAATGATAGAAGAGGTACAGGTGAGAATTAGAATTTCTTAGTACTATTTATATCCATTCTTCCCACTAAACTCTGAGTGTTTAGGGTAAACACTGATGTCTGTATATGCTGACATTTGTCAATATGCTAAAGAGGCTCCAAAAGACTGAAGATATTTGGATTCTATTAGTGTAAAATATAATTCAAAAGATGCATATTTCAGAGTATGCATTTGCCTGCTTGCTTTCCCTGTCCCCCGTCTGACCACTTGTAAATATTCTACTTGTACATCCTGTTAGAACAGGAACGTTTACTTTTCTTTTGTCTCTGAACAATAAAAGTTTTTAAGCAAATATTTGCCTTTTGATGCAACAAAAATCACATCAAAGAAACATTTTCTGGAGGAAGGATAATCTCAAACCTGCCTGCAAGCTTTCAATGTCTCTTCCATTTTAGGTTCTGTAACATCTATGGTAAATTATTTATTTCAATACGGTATTCTGCTATCAGAAAGCTGGAAGACAAACCTGTCCAATGACTTATCAGATTCCAAATAAAGAGGAATCAAAGCAGCCAGGAGATGCATAACAGAAGTCCTGCGTCCCTGTGAGAAATACAGGAATGGGATCAATGGCAAAACTGATGGCATAATGAATGAGATACCATTTGTATCACATTAACAATGCAACGCATTCCTATAATTTTTCTCTATGTGCAAATCACCTAAAGTTTGGGTTCTGGTTTGTTTCTTCTTCAAACTGAAAACCAAAATCTTGTTCTAAATGCATAGAAGGTGATTAGCATTTTAAAGAAGTTCTCCATTTTATGTATATCATTTATTCAAATCTTAGGTCTCATTAGGAATCCAAATTTACCAGAATGTGAAGGCTAGAAAATATTATTAATAATTTTTACTTTTAATATATACTTATTGCACACATATGATAAAAACAACTGATGGATCTAAACTGAATGGACTCTGTGAAAACATTGTCAGCTATTTGAACCCACCTGGTTACTTTCATATATGACACAACTTCAGACTCTCTAATATCTATCTGTATATTTATTTATTTATTTATTTATTTATTTATTTTGAGCACTGAATCCTTGACACTGAATTTGCTGAATTTTTGGGAGGAGCCAAAATCGAACAGTAGGACTCAGATTTTTCAAAAAGCGATGCCTACTATTACACGCATAATTCTTTAGTATTCCTATATGAAAGTAGTCTTTTTCTCTGAGATGAAGGTATAGTGTCCATTAATATGTGGGAACCAAGCTCCTCTGAAATTCAGATGCTTAAATAAAGAATTATGCTTTTAATGTTAGGCATGTATGTAGGAAAATGTAAAGCACCTCTTTTACAAAAAGCATCACCACAACAGACTTTAATTGGCTATCAGCATCAGCTCAAGGATACATGATTCAATGCCTGTTATTATTGACAGTTAATCTGCTTCCCCAAATGAGAAATGAAGACTCTTTGGATACTGGCAGAAGGAGTTCACTACCTCATTCTGCCTATAATCCTTTTGCAGATGTGCTTGCATTAAATGAAATTTTGTAATATTAATTTCAAAAAAGAGAATAAATATGTTTATTTAGTGGCAAAACCAGCCTTTAATCCTTCAGTACCACCTTTGATCCAAGAAGAAACTTTCAAACCTTAAATACTTAGTTTTGAAAGTCTTTTCCAAGACTAACTCCAATCTAATTTCATTCATCACCATAAGTGATGAAACGGATGATAAATCAGACTCGTTAATCAGAACTTGTTTATTTTCCTGTCACTTTAGTTTTTCCTCTTTGATTCCCTTCTCTATTTTTGCTTTCTACTGTTCCAACATTTTAGGTAGACAATAGCTACTACACTAGAGTTTACATTGAACACAGCAGTCAGTGCACTCACTTGGAGATCTGCATGATGAAGAGGTGGGAATGTTATCCCACCCATAGCAATCTACTCACTGACCAGAAAAAGGCAATCAAAATTAATGTGTTTTTAGTGCTCTATGTGTCGAAAATATTGCTACATCACCATATAGACTACAAAACTGATCAAGCTGACAAGCTGTTGCATGGGATGTTGCTTTACATTCAGTCCAGCGTCTTTTTATAAGATTCCCAATATTTTTAAAGAATTGCTGATCAACAAAGTGTCTTGAACCATTGATACCTGATTAATGATCTTGTTATTAAAATTAATCTAAATGCATGCTTTGCAGTACCTTTGAAGGAAACGAACATTTTTATCTAAGACAGCAAGAAAAAGTTAAAAGCATAGTTTATGTCTAATAGATACATTTGTTGGCTTGTAGCTCAAATATTTTGTTTGTAATGATCTGCCTTGGTAACTGTAAATAGCAGGAATTTTCTGATTGAAGGTGTTAGCTGCCTAAAATATTTCACTGTTTCATTGATCTCACTTATGCTATTAGGATCAGTAAACCCTCTCTGACCTGAAGGTCAGTGCAGGAGTAGCAATCTAATGACTTCTCCAGAGCTGATAAACGTTGTGCAAACAGGTAGTCAGATTGCTCCTTTTAGGAATAAGTATTTCCAAAAGGAAAGTTATGATTACAGAGACGTAAAAAGTCAGATTTTCTGTAGTTTTTCCTGACTAGCCAAATATGTGTTGCTGATGCCAATAAAATTTTTCTACACTGTAAAATAAGCTATATTGCAAATTTTTTAGCTACATGAAATATATATAACAAGTAGAAATTTTCTTCAAATCCACCTGAAATAAGTTTGCAACTGTGATCCAAGACTATTTAGCAAATATTCTTTTTATTGCTTTCATGTCTCTCATTTTCATAAGCTGCCATATTAGTTTGTCTAAATGCGGAGAAAAGGACTCAGCACACGATCCAATGTGAATCAAGCATAAGCCGTTTATTACAAGAAAAAAAACCCTTTTATAACATATTTGCTTCTGTACATGCAGCCAGGCACTGTCCGTGCAAAACCCGATTGGTCACCCCACTTCTGCCACACGCTGTCCACACGCCCCCCTGCAACCTCCCATTGGTCAGTCCTTTCACCATCCCCTTGTGCTGTAACATGATCCTGCAGGTGCCAAGTCTAGCACTGTTCACAGTGATGTTTACTGTCAAGTATGCAGAGGCTCTGTGGGAAGCACACAGGAGATAAGCCTGTGGCCTTGCTTGGAGAGCTTGTTGACTTCAGCTCTTGATTCTTTCCGTTAGCTGCAACAATATTCCCCAACATCTAAAAGCCTCCTCAACAGGCAATTAAAATTTCATTAGCTAAAAAAATAAAAAAAAACAGGATAAAACTTCCTTTTAAGCTCAAACTTCATTTCATATAAGGCTTTTCCATTCTTACTCAGCAAATATCATGTCTCCTAGACTTACAGGAGTGTTTGTTTACATTCACAGAATGGCTACAGGTGTTTTTTCCCATAATTTTTGTATAAATAGTTTTTTCCTTATATAGAAATTTTTCATTTGGAGCATATTGTTTAATTTTGAGCAGAGAAATGTGGGGTTACAGCAGTTAAACAGACCCGTGATAGAGGAAGATGACAATGCAAGCAGTGCTGCCAACCTGCTCACCCTGGTGGGAGGACGATCGTGGGAGCGATACACAGAAGAATAAGAATGAGCCTTATAAGGAAGAACAGGAGACATTGAGGATGAGGCTGGGGGAGTGAGGTTTTGAAACAGGAAGACCTGGCCGACCGCAGCTGGAACATTGCATTGCAAAAGTTTATCTTGATGTAACCAAGTCTGCTATAAATATTTGTGCTTATCTTGAATAAAGAAGCTCGGATCTCGGAGCTCGGTCCCCGCTCACTGACAAAATTCGTAGTCAGTGCAGTTAATTGCCGCAGAGAAACAAGCCTGAATTCAAGTTTTCTTAAAGGTCAGAACAGCTGATCTGGCCTTATAACCAGGAATATGTTTCCAGCAACCAGAGGAAAAAAGGTCACATGGACAGATTTGTATGCAATGAAGAATTTTCTGAGAGATCTGTGGTAGTTAGAAGTTTTAGTATGTCACAGAACTTTAAATAGTACCCATTTACGATTAAATGCATTTTTGAATTTTGAATTTAGTAATTATCTGTCTTAATAGGAGAGAGCTGCAGCTATAAAACGTTTTTTTATTTTTTTTTAAATATATTTTTTATGTTACAGGACGCAGCTCATCATTGATTTTCAGACAGATAGTGGGTTTGTGGATCCAGCAACGAGAAAAATCATAATTTGACTTGTAAACAGAATACCAGTTGATGAAGGAATTTTGAAAGTAATAAATACAGAATTCCACAATTTCATATTGGAAGATGCACACTCAATGTTAGGTCTGTTTCTTTTGAATCTGGTGATGTATTTGACACTTAATTCTTAGTTTCTTTACCAAGATTTAAATGTTTATGCTTCCCTAAAGAAAATTTTTGCAAAATAAATGTTTCCCTGGCTACCATAATAATTTCCTAAACTCTTAAATCTCTTTGATACTGCTAGATATCAAGAATTAAAAAAAAAAATCTAGGCACAATAACTCAGCAGACAACTTTTAGGTGTGCTCTACTTAAATTCAGTGTTTAAAGAAATAAAAGGAAAGGTTTCTATTGACTTTGGATGACCACACAAAGCCATATGTCACAATGGTCCCCCTTTCCTCTGCAGTACCGTGTTTCATATTGTGTACAGACACATATTCTAGAAATGGTTTCTCCATTTGTGATACTTCTAAAAATTTAAGAAGTTGTATTACTTAGCTGCACTGCAACTAAATTGTATGAGCAGTAGAATAGTAGAAAGCTCTGTTCTTGCTTTGTGGTGCCTTTCCCTAATCCTCCCAGTGTCACTGGAGTAGTTTCAGAATTCGTTTCAAAATTCCATGTCAGCTGGCTTCATAAAGCAGTGCCCACTGTGATTTAGTGCATTGCATTGCATGCTGTATCTGTCATTAAAGGATACAACACAACCAAATACTTTTTCATTGCTGCTCACATGAAAAAATGTGTCTGAACTTATCACAGCCAAAGACCCATTTTGTCTTCTCCCCTGCAGCCAGCCCCTTTCCAGCAGTGTCATCAGTGCACATGACCCCGCCACAGCATGTAATTATCTGTACAGGCTGGAAAGATCCAGCTGCGAAAGGTATTCTGCTGCAGGTAACATACGGTTCTGCAGAGGGTCCCACCTGCCGTGGCTTCAGCAACTGCCGACTGTCACATGAAAGGCTCCCAAGTGGCTCAGCGGCTTTGAGACAGCATCCCCCTTTCTCATGTTCCCTCATCCTGCTTTCTGTTTTCATATGGCTTTGATTCAAAGTACTCTGTATTCTCTTGTCATGATCCATTCAGCAACAGTAAAGCAGGCACTTAGAAGATAGTAGCTATATTTGTTCTGAAGATTAAATTGCTCAAAACTCAGCCGTAAAATCTGCTCTAACTTTCTCTTTCACTATTACATTTCACACCTTTTACTTTTGACAAAAACAATTTCAGGTGCCTATCCATAAGGAAATGTAATGACCTCTTCACCTGTGAGATAACAGGGCAGTCTTGTGAATGGAAGATAGTTTGCAACTTTTGCCTGTATTCCTACGTGAGGACAAAGACTAAAAGAGGTGCCTAAGTTTACATGGGCCTCTTAATTACTATGAAAAAATTTTCCAGCTGGAAATGTGCATTGTTCAGCACAACAAATTTTTTTCTTGCTCAGTTCTTGTTCACACTAAAGAGCGAGGCCATAGCACTGGTACATCAGGAGTAGTAATGAGGGACAGCTTGTCCTTCCTTTCCCTTCCAAAACATTATTCATGTCTTCTTTCAAGGCTCTTGTGGTTCATTTCCACACAGACCATATCTTTATTGTACTTTCTCATCAGTTGCCAATCTCATAAATGACATCATGAATACCTATGAATAATTACTCTTCATCCACTCTATCCTTTTCAAGTACTGAAGCACAGTTTGTTTGTTATGGAAGCTAAGCTGCACGGTTTTCTATCCCTAGCTTCTATTACTGAAGAAGCTAAACTGGACTAGCAACTAGCGATAGGACAAGAAGACATAGCCTCAAGCTTCACCAGGGGAGGTTCAGGTTGGACATTAGGAAGCATTTCTTCTCAGAAAGGGTCATTAGACACTGTAACGGGCTGTCCAGGGAGGTGGTGGAGTCACCATCTCTGGATGTGTTTAAGAAAAGACTGGACATGGCACTTAGTGCCATGGTCTAGTTGACATGGTGGTGCCAGGGCAATGGTTGGACTCGATGATCCCAGAAGTCTCTTCCAACCTGATTGATCCTGTGATTCTGTGATTCTGTGACTACATCGACTGTCTGAAATGCAAACTGGCTAACATTCAAAGCCATCCTTCATTCCTAATCAGAGCCAGAGACCCACAAGGAAATGATGAGGGATTGAGAGAGCATTTCTGTCTCTGAGGATACCTCAGAGCTTTCATTTGTCTTTTTCTCTTCACTTTTTCCCTTGTTTTTTGTTGTTTGTTTTTTTTTATTTTGCTGTTTATCACATTCACAAAAGGATGTCTTCTTGTTTCCCACCATGATGACTGAGACACAGATTGATACCCTGCAGAAATATTCTCTCAGGAGAGAGGAGAGTTCTACCTGCTTAAAATATTTTTAGCCCTTTTTATCTGCCATGTTTTATTATTTGGAGTTGAATTGACTTATGCTGAAACCGAAATTGGCCTACTATCTTTCAAGGCACATAACTAGGTTTAGTATCTTTCAAAATTTCGTGTGCACTTTAAAGATGTCACACCATAATGTGCAAGTCAAACAGATTAAGCTGTATTAATGTAGCTTTATTTTGAATACAGAACAATTTTTATTTTTTTTATTGAAGGGAGCAATGTCAGGACACTAAAATTACAGGGCAGCATTATTATATAATTTCTGCATGTAGTTGCTTGACCATTTAATCTCTTATTTAAAACAGTAAATGTCGAATTGTAAACATCATCAAATTACAGGCATAATAAAACAACTATTTCCATCCCCACTGGACAGACTTATTTTTTTCAAAGTTAAATCAGACACTATGACTAGGATGAATGCTTTCAAGCTCTTTAAAGTTTGCCATTGTCTCTGGCAAAAAAAGAAATATTGTGCTGTGCAATTGTAGCTCAGAGCAGGAAGTAAAAACTTGTATCTGTAAGTGCAAGCTGCTAGCACTGAATATTTGCAAACTAAAAAAACCTAAACACATGTCTCGTCTCTATCCACTATTAAGTGGATAAATTGTGTTGTAGTAAATACACTAGACTCCATTTCCTTCTGATACTGCATACACATCCTAGGGTTTTTTCACCTTTTATTAGGATTGACTAATCCTCTTGGAAAACTTAGCACACCTAGTTAAAAAGAACGAGGTAAAAGGCTTCTGAAACAGACTTCTTCCTACTTTATCTGGTGACCCAGGCCAATGAAGTACCTCTCCAAACCCATTTGCGGTTAAGCTTCTCCTCATCTATAAAAATTAAAGCACACCCAGTTGCATACTGTTTCCCTGTGCAGATCTCGGACTAATAGAACTTAACTGATATGTCTGTTGGAGATCAGGTCTCTGCTTGATGGAGGGAGACAACTGCAGGAGTCTCTGCCCCTGTAGAGAAAGAGAAAGGAAGAGAAAGCGAAAGTGAAAGAAAGAGAGAGAGAGAAAGAGAAAGGAAGAGAAAGCGAAAGTGAAAGAAAGAGAAAGAAAGAGAAAGGAAGAGAAAGGAAGAGAAAGGAGAAAGAGGAAAGAGAAAGAGAAAGAAAGAGAGAGAGGAAGAGAGAGAGAGAGAGAGAAAGAGAGAGAGAAAGAGAGAAAGAGAGAAAGAGAGAAAGAGAGAAAGAGAGAAAGAGAGAGCAGGGAAGGCAGGACAGGGGTCCCCTCACTGGCAATACTGTGTGCAAAGCAGTGATGGAGTCAGCAGGTCTGGGGTTGTGCAGATTCAATGGCTTGAGAACGTTCTTGTGACTCCTGACCAGGAGTAAAAGACTCAGAAAAATGAACAAAAAATCCCTGGAAATGCATTCCCCTGTCACACTTGTCATTGTGCATGCCAGGGAGAAATCTGAGATTTTGAGAAGTATGTTTATTCAGGTGGTGCAAATATGGTCAATAAATCTCTTTGTCCTACATATATGTATAAGGAATTTTGATTTCTTCAGCCCCAGGATACAGGGATATATATGCAAGCTGAGCCATCAATATACAAGCTGTGCAGCTCTACTCCACAAGCTTTACTATAGCCCTTGGCTACACCATCAGCTGCTGCCACAGCAATCCTTCCTGCACAGCTACTTTTTCCCATGGCTATGAACGTTATTGGACTATTGTTCATATGAGTATGTAATCCAGGCAGTTTTTCAGCTCACATAATGATGCTGAGAGAACTGCCCTGAAAATCATAACACATAGCACACTCAGAGAGACTGACACATCTTTTTAATGCTCATATATGTGGAATCTCTGAACCTGTAATTTATAAGGCTCAGCTACCTGTATAATTGAAAGTAGTATTCATGAAAGAGTCATAGACTCTATGTTCCTACCATGCTGCAACAAAACGATATGCAGGATTGCTTTCTCTGAGCTTAATCTCTTGCTCCTTCCCTTGTGTAGCTCTTCAGGGCTCACATACTCTTGCAGATGCAAGAGTACAATAGCATTAATTCTTATCCTCGGTTGACTGCTCACCTGTTGTGATAACTACCCTACCTATCTCCTTATTATCACCTTCCAACTCAACTGCTCCTTCTTCTTTGCTTTATATCTCCACTGCCTTTAGCTTTTTCAGCTTCAGCCTGTGTAGAAATCTTTCCTGGATTTAAAAGGGTTGACTAGCAAATAGAAGATCCCAACATGACTCACAATACTGTGTATGAAATGAAGCTCTACCAAACCATACACAGGGTCAAAATTATTCTTTGTGTTAGATTCATCAGATTTATCAGAGAGAAAGCCAGAAAAGGAAAGAAAAGGATGAAGAGATACAGCCAACTAATTAAGCAGTTGTTTTCTGGAATGGTTGTAGAACAGACTGTCTTTGGGCACTGCAAGATGAACGTAATGTATAAAAGGCCTGAAACAAAACAGCCTACAAATGAAGCAAAACATAATGGAACACGGCAAGTTAATAAATACAGATGAAATATTCAAACCTGGCAAAAAATATGAATAGATTTTAGTGAGTGTTATAGAATAGCCAGAAACAAATCCGTTTATTTTTAAAATGAGAAATACGTGGTCATGGTGGAGGCTTATATCTTCTTGTATACCAATTTCCCTCTTAGTCATTATTTCTCTCTTCCCTCTGCCTCCATTCCAATAACTTTTACACTCATTAGCAAATGTTGAACAAATTTGATATAGCAATAACGTTCCCCAAACATAAGTTAGTCATATGTGCTTTCTGAAATAGATCTATAGGTACAAATTGAATACTTTGATTTCCCCATGTAAACACTTCAGATGACACAAAAAAGGTTGCAGTGCATATTCATACAGTATTAAGCACTGGAGAGTACACAGGGGAGAGAGGAGTGAACTTGTAAATAACCTAATTATGGAAGAAGCTTCATCAGGATCTACCAAGCAACTGCAAGGCACACTTGAATGAAATCAGGATTGATTAGCAAATTCCACATTGAGACAAGGTTGTCAAAAAAAAAGAGTAGAATGGGATGAAGGGAACCATTGCATCAGTGGAAATACAGTGAGATGATATCAGGGTTCTTAACAATCAATCATGAGGGAAAAAAATTCAGAACTGAAGATATAAAAACAGAGAAATAAAAAGAAAAATTCTGGTGTTGTTATAGTGACTGCATTAGAAATTAATTGTGGTGATTAATAATGGAGATGCGAGCAGCACAAAATAACAAGCTATTAAAGAGAACTAAAGATCGGAGTTATGAACTTCAGTTTTAAGATGTCACGCAAAGCAACAAATGTAAGCGGACTATAAAAGTCCTAAAGGTGACAGACATTCCCAAGGGGTACAGGGAGAAAGAATAGGACAGTAGCACCACACACTGGGCAGCTTAAATCATGGACATAGCTGTTGACCCAACTAAACATGTCCTTCATTTTGTGGTCTAACAGGTGTCTTCCATAATACCATTATAGAGCCTGGGAATGATATTTAAAATACTTCAAACCTCAGAAAAAACAGTTTTAAGGATTTTATAAATATTTTTGACCATTATTAATTTACAAAAATTAAAAAAGAAGTTTTTAAGTAAGACACTTCTTTTACTGACGTGTTTCAAAAGCACAGACCCCACTATTTATTTAGCAAATGGCATCCCCTTCACTTGGTATGGCTAAAGAGAAACTTCAAATGCATGTAAGCAGAGCATAGTCAGCCTAAAATGACACACTGAGAAAGACAGTGAGGAAACAAGACCGCTCTTTGATTTACAAATGCTTCTCAGCAATGAATTCATTTCAGGAAGAGAAGGCAATCTATTCTGCAGAAACAAATAAGCAAAAACCAAAACAGAATAAAGAACCAGAATATAAACTAAACACTTGGCTGGCTCAGAGCCTCCAATTTGACATCTTGTGTTATAAATAATAGAGGGCACTTGTATTATCCATGTTGTAGAGCACTGTATTCATGAATACTTAAAAATCCTCTGACAACTGGTAATGTTTCATCAACCAGAGAGTACAAAAGGCAAATTAGTGTTGTTTTTTCATCACCCTTTGTGGGCAAAAAGATCAAAGAAGAGATTTTCATACTGGCAAAACCTTGTCAGTCTTTTTCTCCACTTCGACATAAAGATGTGTTTCTGTAATATGACAATGAAGGCTGGCAGATATTAAAAAGAAAATCACTCCCTACAGAAAATGAGCAACTTCAGGAAATGAAGTCTCTTATGAGTATTTTATAAAGGATTTACCTTTTATTTCACGATTATTTAATCATTTTATATGGAGAACTGGACAAGTTAATTTGTTGTGAATCTTGCTTCTGGCATATTTGAATTTTCCTTTTTAACTGAAGAACAAGAAATCACTAGCTCTGTCACCAGAACATAACTTCCCAAAATTATATACGTAATGATTAACATAATTAAATTACTAATTTAATTACAATATCCAGTTTAGTAAATTGCAATAGTATTGCAATATTATATTCTATATTATATGCTCTATATACTATTATCTACTGTTACATTATATTATAAAACTTAAAAATAGACATTTTTCAACAGTATAGATTCCTTGATGGGACAAAGTGTCTGCTGTGAAATATTTCAGAGAAGCCCTTTGTCACTGAATTGCAGATCAATGTCAACAGAGTGTGCGAATTTTTGTTTTACCCTTAAATGTTCATCTTTGAATAAAATCATCTTAAAATGCAGTTCTGCATTATGATTGTATTGGCCTATGCAAAGTACTACACAATATAATTTCTATCCTAAACAGATTATGTGCATACATTTCTTTTACTCAGATTTTCAGAATTATGTTTTTGTGATTATTCTGAAGACAAGGGGGAAATTTAAAATTGTACTAACTGGCATTTTCCATTGCTCTACAATCATTTCCTCTCCTGCCAGTCTACACACTTTCCTCAGACACTGTCTCAAAACATACACATACCAGTCATTCGTGCTTGGAAAGAATCAAGTGAGAACAGTGACCTTCACTTTTCTTTTGTAAGAGACCAGAGGTGAACATAAGCCCTTTAGTGATACCTGTGTCTATGCCTGATTTAGGGCACAGATCTGGCTAACAGCAGCTTTCCTTGCAGCCATTTGTATGGAACTACTTGTATAGCTATGGGCTGGATGTGGCTGTCCTGGGGAGCCATGAGCATGTCTCCAGGTCTATAGCTTGCCTGAGACTGCTGCATCAGGATCTGGGTAGACCGCATGGTCTTGGCGGGGAGAGCTGGTGGCTTTTGGACTTGTGCTACACTCCAAAATCGAAGCTGCACTCTGCCTGAAACAGTACTGTGCCAGTAACTATGAGCAATACTTTGAACAGTTGCTTACTGAAACTGGAGGCAGACCATACTGTAAAACAGGATTAGATGCTGCATTAGGGTTTTTGTGAAATCAGTCAGATGAATATCCACTCCACCTTGTATTTAACATTCATATGATGAGTTTAACCAAGTCTATAGCCTCTCTTTGTGGGACAAATTGGCTCTGCTTAACATTTCCTTTCATCTTTCTAATGAAGAAAGGGCATTAAAATGAAAATTCAGTTTTATAAGGACTGTAAGTCTAAAGGAATACAATGTACTCAAAGCCCAGTGAAAGGTGCAGTGCTAAAAATGGCTACAGACAGAAATTGCTATTCAGATTTCAGCCATATAAAGTTTATTCACTGCCAGTGATATCCAGCCACTTCTGAGTAATTCGCAAGATAATTCTGTGCCACATAATGTATTCAGAAATGTTTTTTCTCTGATTTTGAAAAGCAGAATTAAAGAATGGTCCCCTCTTTCCCCCAGACGAAACTACCAATGGCATTTGAGGAAGATGGAAAGCTAGGGAGAAGTTAGCAAAATTAACCCCCATATTTTTGCAAAATGAAATGCTTGGAAGACATTTAATATAAAAAACAGGCAGAGACTACCTTTCTCTCTCATTAAAGACTCTTTTGACATATTAGTGTTCTTATTCTTGATAGTAAATGTTAATATACCAAAGTTTATTAATGTTAGTGTCTGACCTTTTAGTGACCTATGTATGATTATTCTAGAATGCATATTTAAAACACTAATTTTATAGAATAGGAGCTTCCATTTAAAAAATATTTCTCTGGTCTGCTGTGGTGTAAGGAGGTGATATTTTTGGAAACAAACTACTCAATAAATCAGATAGAAATGGAAAAATCTGGCAAGACACCAGAGAATTTGCTCTACAGCAATTGTAAAAAACATTAATATTCTCTGATGCATCTAAAATATTGGAAAAATGTAGGGCAACTTTTGAAGTTACAGCACATCAGTCTGAAAATATCAGAGATTCTTTTACTTGGAGAAGACACAATATTCAGCAGATCACATTTGGGAAGAAAGCTAGATTGGAGGTAAAGCACTAGGACCTGAGCCACAGATTACTTACCTAACTCTGCCACAGGTTTGCAGAGTAACCTTCAGGGAAGACTGAAAAGTTTTTGATCCAAAACTTCTTAAAGCCATCCATTTCCTGACCTATTCGCTTAGCCCCAGATTTCCATGATGGAAAGCCAACAATAAAGACTGTAGTAGTTTTGTCCTACTGCTATGTAAGAAAGATTTCCCTGTGGTTTTTTATGTGTTCCCTGAAAAAAAAATTAAATCATTTTTCATTTATTTTTTAAAACATACGGATCTCACATATACCCAGGGAAAAGTTCTATTCATGTCCTGTGTGTTCATTTTAAATATGAGAATGAAAATTGTTCTTCACTCAAGTATAATGAAAAATAAATTCTGTACGGCCATGATAACTGGCTAGATAGAGCGCACAACAAATTCAATAGCTTTTGCAATGTTTATTGTCATTTTATCTTTTTTTTTTTCACTAGAATATTCCATTTCCTGACAATGTACCTACACAATCCTGGAGGACTTTACAGTCTCCTGAGATTTATTGATTTAAAATATTTTTATTTTCTTTTATTTTCTTACTATTTCTACCAAAATGTAGCTATTTCCTAGGTAGGGCTTAGAAAGTCCTATACAATCTTTTGCTTAACTGAATATCAAACCCAATGTGGCTGGTGAACAACATTGTATTTACGTCATCTGGGTCATACTTATCCTATTAGATAAGGAACATTATTCAGGTGCAAGGAAAAAAAACACCTGTGGATTAGTAAGAGCAAATAAATAAGCAGCTGGTACTATGGCTTCCTGGTGTGCATTGGCTTTCAACTGAAGAAAAGACTTCTTGGTTTCCCAGTTGTAAGTTGGAACACTGTTGAATAGCAAGCAAATGCCCCTTAAGGCTTGGGACATCCTTCAAAACAGTTCTTTGGTGTTTTCATCTGCTTTAATTTTTTGTTTTACACAAATGGAGACTCTTGAAAGGGCTTTATTTTTGAAACAACATTTTCTCAGTAATTTTATTAAAACTCAGTTCAAAAGCAAGAGTCTACAGTTGGACATCCAGAAATGAGTTTTGGAAGCTCTTTGCCAGGAAACTAGTATCCATTTTCATTAATATCTCACTAATCTCAGAAAAATAACAAACTTCCCACTTTAACAAAACACTAACATTTTGAAGAAGAATGAAGAATAAATAATTTCCAAATATTACTGTTGTTTCATCCTCAGTATTGCACAGTATATCTGCTATTCGTTACTGAGAGTGTGCTCTTACAGTTTCATTTGATTTAGTTGCATTTATTATTTCACTATCAACTAAGGTTTTCCTAGTCATACTTGCTCTATTGTTCTCTATTATGTCAGATTTATTTCTGGGTGTTTTTTCATCTATTATGCTTTTCACATTTGGTTTTATAGCTTAAAACCCCAGCTCTATAATACTATTGTAATTTATCTGCCCAGGAAAAGAACAGAAATGTGTTTTCTCCCTTGTGACTGGTAAACTAACTAGAGATTAAGTGGTTACTCTCATCTGCAGCTAACAGATTGGGGGAGAGAGGCATTTTTTTAAGCTGATTGTATGCAGCTAAGACCAAGAGGTGGCTATCCAGCATATTGATGAAAAGACTCAATGTGCAAGGAGTTGGGCTGCTCTCCCTGTAGAGTTGATGAAGAATGGAGGGGTTGCTCATCCTCTTGCAGCACTGAGATCTTAACCTTTCAGGCAAGACACTCTGCTTCAGTGTGATTCTCACTTGTTTGAGCAGAAAACATTGACACAAAACATGTGTCTGCAGAGCACTGGAGGAAATAATAGGATACAGGCAGTTTCCTGGAAACCTGATTTCAGAAATTCTCTCAGGCAGGTAATTACTCCTTGTACTAGTCTTATACAGAAAGCCTTATCCAAAATGTACCAGCAGAACACTAAATCTTTCTTTATCCATATGCAAATGCATCAGAATTGTTTCAGCATTACCTGGTCTTTTAATAGTTACTAGCTGAAGACATACATCTACTTCTTAGGAAAAATTACACAAAACATCATGAGACCCTTGACCAGGACTTGAAATGTAAGTATGTCATTGTTTAACCCCAGCCGGCAACTAAGCACCACACAGCCACTTGCTCACTGCCTCCCCTGTGGGATGAGGGAGAGAATCAGAAGAGTAGACGTGAGAAAACTCGTGGGTTGAGATGAAGACACTTTAATAGGTAAAGGAAAAGCCATGTGCACAAGCAAAGCAAAACAAGGGATTCATTCACTACTTCCCATCGTCAGGCAGGTGTTCAGCCATGTCCAGGAAAGCAGGGCTCCATCATGCATAATGGTTACTTGGAAAGACAACTGCCATCACTTCAAATATCCCCCACTTCCTTCTTTTTCCCCCAGGTTTTTATGCTGACCATATGTCAGGTTCCAAATTAAGCTCGTCAGCAGTTGCCCGGCCGTTGGCCCTTGACAGCAACCCCAAGTAAAGCCAATGCAGTCAGTCCCACGTGGGACCCGCCTTTGAATCACACGGTATGCTTTACTTGCCTGCAGGTAAAACACCCCCAAAATCCTGACTGAAAATAGAATAGATCGTGATCCTTGAGTTCAGACAAAGCACAACCGAGGCATGGTATCGATAAACTTAACCTTGACTTTATTAATTCCAACAGCAAGGCAACTTCTTAGGATATAGTGAACAAGGAAGGGAGAGAGAGAGAGACAGAGAGGTAAGTGAAAGGAAGAGAGAAAAAGAGATCAGTTGAGAGGGAAAGTATAGTTACCACCCTGGATCCCATGACGTCCCATGTGTCCTCTGTTGATTCTCAGCAGTCGGGGGTGGGTGCACACTTGGTGCGACAAAACGGCTTCTTTTATAGAGAATTTTGCACAGTCATGCTGACGCAGAGCTGCCAGTCACAGTCCACACCACTCAACAGTCCTGAGGTGTGACATGTCCCGTTCCGGCACCGCACCGTAGCATTGGACAGGTTGCTGTTGCCCGGTATCCCAGATGGGTCTCTCAGGAGGGGGTGGAGGGCTGTAGCGCGGGGAACGTCATTCACCCTTAGGCCAGCAGCTAACTCCTCGCCTCAGAAAATGTCGTCCAGGTCAGGTAGTCCTTCATGCCAGAAGATGGCGTTGGAGCACATGGGATAGGATGGTTTCTGAGACAATGCCGAAGGGGGAGGCAAGGCGTATCCAGGAGTAGATCCCCACAGCATAATAACATATTGCATGGAATATCCCTTTGGTCAGTTGGGGTCAGCTGTCATGGCTTTGTCCCCTCACAACTTCTTGTGCACCTCCAGCTTACTCGCTGGTGGGGTGGTGTGAGAAGCAGAAAAGGCCTTGACGCTGTGTAAGCACTTCTCAGCAATAATGAAAACATCTGTGCATTATCAAACACTGTTTTCAGCACAAAAACCAAAACATAGCCCATAGTAGCTACTATGAAGAAAATTAACTCTATCCCAGCCAAAACCAGCACAAAGTAATACTGTAATAATGTATGTTAGTTCTCTGTTAATTTAGAACTCCCTGTATCAAAATATGAGCCTGATTTACTTGGAGGAAATTCTTTAGAAATTTATACTTTTCAAAATTAACATCCTCAATGGCTTATTTTTAGGTCTTCAGATTTAGAACTCCTTGGACCTAAACTCTGACTACTAAAAATGAGTATGCATAAAAGAAACATTTGAGCTTGCAAAATAAGTAATCCCTGTTACAAGAAAGATTTTATACATCCGGTTTCATTTTACTTTATCCACTTTAAATAAGGATAAATAAGCAATATCTCATTGTCCAAAATGTCCTTTTTAACTATGACTAAACATTTTACAATCATAATTTTTACTGATCATTTTTACAATTTATTGCTATAATTGTCCCAAAAATCAAATCTCATCGTCATTTGTGAGAAACTGATGCAATGCAACTGAAGGCAAATTATGGAATAGCATCATCATTTCTGCAACAATTAGGACTTTAAAATATGTAACAGGAGTTTGAAATCCCACATGGCCACAGAAGAGTTAAGCTCAAGGGCATTCACAAAACACCTGTATCAAACCAGGTACAGGGAATTAAAATGGTAACTCACAGGCTGGGGAAAGGAGGTAGAAGCAAGAATTAGAATTGCTAAGGAGGGCTAAATCTGGTGAAGACAGAGAGGTGGGAGAACTTGCCTCTGTCATCTATTGATTTTCTGATGTACCAAGTAGCACAGCGGAGAAAGGATACGGAATTGAGCCTGAGAGAACAGTGGTGATCATGCAGCAGTAACTAGAGGTGAATTATATACAGAGGGGAATACCTGTGGATAAAAGTCCCAGGCTTATAGAAATTATTATTTGTAGGACCAACGAAGAGCAGTCTAGCTCCTGAATGGTCCATTAAGCTTTGAGCCGTGAGGGGAATTGGCAGGGATGCTTATGGATAGAGATGGAGCTTCATCAGGTTAAGGGGAAAGCAGAGCATGAAATCCACTTACACCATCGCTAATGGAGAACTCTAATTTCAGAGAAGTTGGTCCTCATCTTTTGAGCGGGAGGGGACAATTGTATTTTAAGACCTTATCAGCTGTCCTATTTCATTTCCTTCGTTTTCAGAAAGGAGGAAACTACTTTCTTGTAAGTGGAGCTGTATTCCACTGCGGGATCTCACAACTGAATGGATCACAGCGTTACTGCTGGGAGCATATCACACTTATTTTGCAGGTGTGGGGAGGGAACCCAGCACAAGAGAGACAAGCTGAGAATGACTAATTTGAGCAAAATTAGAAAGAAACCTTGTGGTCCAAGTTGACTTTTAATGTCCTAATCCTAACACCTTTTTGTTGGGTTTTGTGACTTTTTAGAAAACAAACAAGCAAGCAAACCAAAATTGCTCGTTTTATAGGCTTGCTACATCTGATCAATATTATGCTTACCGCTATTCTAACCTTGAATGAGGTCCAAAATGTTGACAAAGGAAAAAATTCAATTCAAGATTTACTTGGACTGAATTAGGAAAGAACTTTACACGGACTTCGATGATTGCTATAGCATCTCCAAGCATCACTTAAAAAATAAAACCAAAACCTTTTAGTGATGATCTGCAGATATTAACTCCACCTTTGTTGTTTTTTAATGTTATCAGTAAACTGTCTTTAAAATATCCATAGCTTAGCTTATTCATTTAAGTGAGTCAATTTGAACTATGAAAGTTTCTTGCTATTAAAGTTGTGTGAGATCTGTTTTTTCTCTGTGGGGTTTTCATCATTCCCTGCAAGCCATCAAAATTTTTGAACCGGGTCAATTCCATTAAGAATCAAATAATAAATTTCTACAGTATGTGAGGCAGAGGCTGGCCAGATGTAGATGTAAGGTCTGCATATCTTGATCACTAGTGTCATACTTATTCTTAAGCATGTGTGCATACACTGCCATGAAGGAGTAGGAGTGTGAATTAAACTCCTATATCCCCTTGACAAAGCCTTAGGGACTAAGATGAAGAAGTCAGAGGAAAGAATATGAATCAAAGTCCAAATGGGATAGGGGCTCTCTTTTCCCTCTATGCCATAGGAAGAGCAAAGTGCCAAGAAAAAGTATTTTTTCCATTTTCTGATCAATCTTGAAATAATAACAATTTTTCTGTCTGTTCTTTAACCAACCTGTTTAGTGTGAGAAGCTGTAGAAGTGAGAGAAGGTGGTATCATTCTGGTTTGTAGGTAGCACATTTAAGCATATAGGACTCTTCCTACTTGCCTGAACATATCACTGGGAGACAGCTGTTTATTGTTTTCTGTTCAGACACAGAATGTTATCAAGCAAGTTATTATGCTCCTTCTTCTGAAAACAAGCTGCTTTCCTAAGCTTAAAATAAAATTTAGTTCCTTGAAGCTACACATTTACTCTTAGGTATGAGATATTATAACTATTAAACGAAATTTTTTTCGTCTCCTCAACGTAGCTTATTTTCTCTATGAAGTCAACACAAAGATTTCCACTGTTTCTCCTCCTCTCTCAACCAATACTTCCCCCTGTTCCCACTCTCCATGAAAACTCAGACCTTATTGAACTGGAGACAAAGACAGTATAAACTGACTTTCTACAAATAGGGGTATAGATAAGAAACAGAAGTACATTTAACATATGGAATAGAAATCAAAGTGGTTTTGAAATATGTTTTAACCATCCCTAGAAGAACGACTGTATCCTGCCAGCACATTATACTTCCTGGAGGGTATCTGTCTTTTTGGTTTTAGATTTCGCTATTATCATATTGCATGGTATAAAATTTTTCATTCCTGTGTTTCATTCACAGTCACTGTTGCAGTGGAATCTAAGAGTAGTCATTTTTTTTTAACACTCATTGCCCATATTTCATATTGGTTTAAAACATGTTGCTGCCACCATTAAATAGAATTGTGATCAGAAGACAAAGTGGCTTTGAGCCAAAATTCTTCTTGTCAACCTTTCAATGAAAAGTCACTTGAATAAAAATATCTCTAAAAAACGATATACTTCTGAAGCAAAAAGAGTTTTAAAAAGCGTTTATTAAACCTCATGCTTCTTGGGAGAGAGAATTGAAATGGGATTCATCTTTTTTAGACAAATAATCAGGAAGGGAGGGTTTATAAAGAGAAAACATGAAGCACATCAATCCTGCTGAAATGTGTACAAATAAGATAGAAACCTATAACAAGACAGTGAAATGCAGAATGCCATGTGAAAGGATCTCTTCACACAAGGCTTAAGAAGACTTGATTCTTGACTCAGAACTGTTAATGTCATTGATGTCATGGAAAATGAAATGTGTGTTTGTGGGGAAAAGACAATCCTCTATTCCCGATAATGGCCTACAATTAGAACTATACAATGGATATAAAACTGCAATTTAGAAAGGACAGCACCATGAGTTTCCTCGTTGCGTTGCTCTTTCAGCAAGAAAAGCATTCACTAGTAACAGCGCTACAGCTCTAAGTGCAGCACTACTAAACCTTTTAAAGTGTCACTTTTTTCAGCATTAATCTAATGATGAGAGAGAAGCAACTGCAAAAGTCATTCTTTATCGCACCACTTAGCTCCCAGAAACTTCATCAAAATCAGGAGGGACCCCTTTTTGTTCTGATTGCCTGACCCAGAATCTTAATTCCCTTTCATTAAAGCTATGCCACTTTGTTTCCTCATGAATTGCCTTCTTAGCTTTTGGAAATCACAAGGCACAAACACAGAGAAGACCTGAAGGCTAGGCCAGAGCACAGCTCTGACACCTGAATAGCAGTGTTCTGCACTGAGGTGACAGTCATTTGGACATGAGACATAAAACTGACATCCTATTAATGAATGATAGCATTAAAAGTGCCACCATGCTTGATTAAAACATCTGCTTAGACTTCAAATCAGGTAAGCAGTTTTCTTCAATATTTCACAGCCCCTTAATATGATATCACTGTGATTCGAAAACTGATAAAAGAGGTATCTGTATCAATGGGTTTGTTTTTACATACCCTCCTTCCCTTTGAAGAGTTTCCATTGGTGGTTTTTTTTTTAAACAGCACTAAACTTCCTGTTAATGTTTGGGAAATATTGGGAATGGTAAAGCTTTTTTAACATTTTAAACCTGTCCAAATGCCAAAATTTAGTTTATTTCCCTGTTTCCTTTCTTTCCTTTTCCCACCCACAAAAAAAAGGGTGATTGGCATTTACAGAACAACTGCAGCAAAAAGGGGGTTGGTGCATGTCATGGAACCTCACAAAACAAGGCAGACTGACTCACAAACTAGAAACAGGATTTATTTTACAAAATGGTAACAAAATTAAACTAAGTTTTACTCTAACCAAAATCGCTTTGAGATTCTGACAAACATTAACAATCCACAGGTTCAGAATGTCATTTGGGAGTTAATACTACACAACCTACTTAAGAATTCTGAAGGTTTATGGCCGATGATCCAAAATGCGCAATCACTCACCTAATAAAGGGAGGGCTCTCAAACTAGAGGAGTTTCCTTAGGTGACATCCCGCCACAAGGGGAGAGTCCCCGACTGCACCTTCGAGGAGGACCAACTCAAAATAGCTCTCTGGCGGGGGCTCCATTTATGCCCTCGTTGAATCTGATCTGTGGTCAAATATAGTCATGTAGACCCCGGTTGGCTGAGGACCCCAAACTTCCTAGCCTTTAGACCAAACGCGTAGACAATCACGATGTGGGCATGACAAGAGCAGTGGCCAGGAAGATTTTTGCGGGTTTTGTCGGGTCTTTGTTAGATCTTTGTTAAGTCTTTATCAGGCCTTTTGTCAGGGTGAGTGCATCTGCCAGAGTGCAGGGCTACATTTTTCTAGGAGACAGTTAAATACATCAATATAGCTCTAGTTAGTAGAAGAGAAGACAAAGTTAAAACTGACTATGAGAGATTAACAGTGATGATGCGAATGAATGAGAACCAAGTGTTGCCCTATTTGACTAGCTGATACTCTCCCGTACAGCATGATCCTCTTGAAGACTGTAAGACTGTCCCTCTAGGGGGTGGAGGTGACAGCAGGCAGAGGGCCCTTAACCCAGCTGCCAGGGACACCAATTCTCTCTTCTAGAGAGGTTAGCTCCTTGCCACTGTATGTATATAAGGCCATATTTGCACAAGCAGCACAGACTTGCCTCACAGAGGCGACTAGCTCCTGTGCGGGTGCATTCTGCTGCAGAGCACAGCACCACAGCATACAGGGCAGTTTCCTGAGCCGGGGAAACCCCAGGGGAGCACAGATCTGCCAGGAGCTGGTGGCTCTCATGAGGGCAGCTGATGAGGCGTGAGTGGGCCAGGAGTGATGGTGGCCACCCCCCATTCCCATGAAAGGCAACCCTAGGGAGCGCTAGCGACCAGGAGCCCAAGGCCAAACAGCCAAAAGTCCCTCACCGGCTCACATATAAGCCGGGGGGCAATAACCATAGAATGATAGAATCATAGAATGATTTGGGTTGAAAGGGACCTTCAAGATCACCTAGTTTCAACCTCCCTGCCACAGGCAGGAACACCTTTCCACTACACACAGGTTGCTCAAAGCCTCATCCAACCTGGCCTTGAACACTGCCAGGGAGGGGCATCCACGACTTCTCTGGGCAACCTGTCCCAGTGTCTCACCACCCTCACAGCAAAGAATTTCTTCCTAACGGTCTAATCTAAATCTACATTCTTTCAGTTTAAAAACCATTACCCCTCGTCCTATCACTACATGCCCTTGTAAAAAGTCCCTCTCCAGCTTCCTGTGGGCCCCCTTCAGGTACTGGAAGGCTGCTATAAGGTCTACCTGGAGCCTTCTCTTCTCCAGGCTGAGCAACCTCAACTCTCTCAGCCTGCCTTCATAGGAGAGGTGCTCCAACCCTCTGATCATCTTTGTGGCCCTCCTCTGGACTTGCTCCAACAGCTCCATGTCTTTCTTATGCTTGGGGCCCAGAGCTGGACACAGTGTTCCAGGTGGGGTCTCACGAGAGCAGAGGTAGAAGGGCAGAATCACCTTCCTCGACCTGCTGGTCATAAATTCTTTAGGTGCAGCCCAGGATACAGTTGGCCTTCTGAGCTGCAAGCGCATATTGGTGGCTCATGTTGAGCTTCTCATCAACCATCACCTTCAAGGTCGTTCTTCTCAGAGCTGGTCTCAATACATTCTCCGCTCAGCCGGTATTTGTGCTTGGGATTGCCCCGACCCACATGCAGGACCTTGCACTTGGCCTTGTTGAACTTCATGCAGAAGAATGGATGGTTTCAACAGCAAGGACCAGCAGGAGGATGACACTCCCTGAAGCCTGAGGTGCACTTGCAGAACTGCTTCACTGCTTTGCAGACTGAAGAGGAAAGACCTGTCAGATCAGGAGAGATGCTGGATCTGAGTAAGGCAGCCCAATCTGCTCCCTGTATAGCAACCAGCACAACTATGAAAAGGTGATGGGTGATCGTAGTAGGGGCGACTCTCTTATGAGACGTATGGAGACACCCATTTACCAGCCTGATGCACTCTCTCTAGAGGTATGCTGCTTACTGGGCACTCATATCCAGGGATGTCACCAAGAGACTACCGAGCCTCATACAGTCCACTAACTATTATCCACTGCTATGGTTTTACATGGGCACCAGTGATACAGCCAGCAGCAGCCTGACATGTATCAAGAAGGATCACAGAGCCCTGGGAGCAGTGGTAAGGGACTCTGGACACAGTTTTTTCATCAGGTCCTCCCGGTCAAAGGGAAGGGGTTTGAAAGTACCAGTCAAATCGTGTGAATCTACAAATGGTTACACGACTGGTGCCACAGCCAATGGTTCAGCTGCTTAGACCATGGGGCTCACTTTCAGAAACCTGGTCTGCTGGGGACTGATGGGGTCTGTCTGTCAGGGGAGAGGAAGGGCATCTTCATTCATAGGCTTGCCAAGTTGGTGATAAGGGCTTTAAACCAAAGTTGCAGGGGAAGAGAACTTCAACCCATCCCACTCCTGCCAGTTTGATGCCAGTGCCAGCAATAGATGCCAGAGCCTGGAGAGGGACCACAGGTCAGCAGGAAAGCACCTGAAGAGCAGCACAAAGGAATTCCAGCCAGTAAGTCAGATTCATTGAAGGCCGATTTAAATGCCTCTATGCAAGTGCATGTAGCATGGGGAATAAACAAGAGGAGTTAGAGACGTGCGCATGCCTGCAGGGCTATGATCTTATTGACATCATGGAGATGTGGTGGGATGGCTCCTAGGCCATTAGGCTCTTTAAGAAGGACAGGTAGGGGAGACAAGGAGGGGGTGTCTCCCTCTATGTCAATGACCAGATAGTGTTCATGGAGCTCCACCTGGGGATGGATGAGGAGCCAACAGAGAGCTTACGGGTCAGGATTAAAGGGAGGGCAGGGGCAGGTGACATTATAGTGGCAGTCTGCTACAGGCCACCTGACAAGGAAGATGGAGCAGATGAGGCCCTCTACAGACAGAGAGGTGTAGCCTCACGTTCACAAGCCCTCGTTCTCATGGGGACTTCAACCACCCCGATACCTGTTGGAGGGAGAATACAGCAGGGCATAAGCAATCCAGGAGGTTCCTGGAACGTGTTGATTATAACTTTCTTCTCCAAATGATAGAGGAGCCAACAAGGAGAGGTGCTATGCTGGACCTTGTTCTCACCAACAAGGAGGGGCTGGTGGGGGACGTGAGCTCAAGGGCAGCCTTGGCTGCGAGTGACAATGAAACGGTGGAGTCAAGATCCTTAAGGCAGTGAGAAGGGCATGCAGCCAGCTCACCACCCTGGACTTCAAGACAGCCAGACTTTGGCTTCTTCAGGTCCTGCTTGGTAGAATACCATGGGATAAAGCCCTGGAGGGAATAGGGGCCCAAGAAAGCTGGTTAATATTCAAGGGATCACCTTCTCCAAGCTCATGAGTGATGCATCCCAACAAAGAGGAAATTAGGCATAAAAACCCACCAGGAGGCCTGTGTGGATGAACAAAGAGCTCCTGGATAAACTCAGACTACAAAAAAGGAAGCCTATAGAGAGTGAAAGCAAGGACAGGTAGCCTGGGGAGGAATGCAGAGAAATTGTCTGAGCAGCCAGGGATCAGGTTAGGAAAGCTAAAGCCCTGATAGAATTACATCTGGCCAGGGATGTCAAGGGCAACAAGAAAGCTTCTATAGGTACCTCAGTGATAAAAGGAAGACTAGGGAAAATGTAGGCTCTCTCCAGAAGGAAAAGGGAGACCTGGTTACCTGGGACATGGAGAAGGCTGAGGCACTCAATGAGTTTTTGGCCTCAGTCTTCCTCAGCAAGTGCTCAAGCCACACCGCCCAAGTCACGGAAGGCAAGGCAGGGACTGGGAGAATGAAGAACTGCCCAATGTAGGGAGAAGATCAGTTTCGAGAGCATCTAAGGAACCTGAAGGTGCACAAGTCCATGGGATCTGATGAGGTCCATCCGTGGGTCCTGAGGGAACTGGCTAATGAAGTTGCTGAGCCCCTATCCATCATTTTTGAGAAGTCATGGCAGTCTGCTGAAGTTCCCACTGACTGGAAGAGGGGAAACATAACCATCATTTTTTAAAAGGGAAAAAGGGAAAACAGGAAGACCCAGGGAACTACAGGCCAAGTCAGTCTCACCTCTGTGCCTGGAAAGGTTCATGGAGAAGATCTTCCTGGAACTACGGTACAGCACACAGAAAAATAAGGAGGTGATTGGCAACAGCCAGCATGGCTTCTTGAAGGGAAAATCATGCCTGACAAATTTGGTGTCCTTCTACAATGGGGTTACAGCACTGGTGGATAAGGGAAGAGTGACTGATGTCATCTACCTGGACTTGTGCAAAGCGTTTGACATTGTCCCGCACGACATCCTTGTCTCTAAATTGAAGAGACATGGACTTGAGGGATGGACCACTCAGTGGATAAGGAATTGGCTGGATGGTCACGCTTAAAGAGTTATGGTCAATGGCTTGAAGTCCAAGCGGACACCAGTGACGAGTGCGTTCCTCAGGGTTCAGTATTGGGACTGATGCTGTTTAACATCTTTGTCGGTGACACGGACAATGGGATTGAGTGCACCCTCAGCTCTGTGGTGCAGTCAGCATGCTGGAGAGAAGGGATGCCATTCAGAGGGACCTTGACAGGCTTGCGAGCTGTGCTTGTGCGAACCACATGAAGTTCAACAAGGCCAAGTGCAAGGTCCTGCATGTGGGTCGGGGCAATCCCAAGCACAAATACCGGCTGAGCGGAGAATGTATTGAGACCAGCTCTGAGAAGAACGACTTGAAGGTGATGGTTGATGAGAAGCTCAACATGAGCCACCAATATGCGCTTGCAGCTCAGAAGGCCAACTGTATCCTGGGCTGCACCTAAAGAATTTATGACCAGCAGGTCGAGGAAGGTGATTCTGCCCTTCTACTCTGCTCTCGTGAGACCCCACCTGGAACACTGTGTCCAGCTCTGGGGCCCCAAGCATAAGAAGGACATGGAGCTGTTGGAGCAAGTCCAGAGGAGGGCCACAAAGATGATCAGAGGGTTGGAGCACCTCTCCTATGAAGGCAGGCTGAGAGAGTTGAGGGTTGCTCAGCCTGGAGAAGAGAAGTGCTCCAGGTAGACCTTATAGCAGCCTTCCAGTACCTGAAGGGGGCCCACAGTGAAGCTGGAGAGGGACTTTTTTACAAGGGCATGTAGTGATAGGACGAGGGGTAATGGTTTTAAACTGAAAGAATGTAGATTTAGATTAGACGTTAGGAAGAAATTCTTTGCTGTGAGGGTGGTGAGACACTGGGACAGGTTGCCCAGAGAAGTCATGGATGCCCCCTCCCTGGCAGTGTTCAAGGCCAGGTTGGATGAGGCTTTGAGCAACCTGGTGTAGTGGAAAGGTGTCCCTGCCTGTGTCAGGGGTGTTGGAACTAGATGACCTTAAAGTTTCAACCCAAACTATTCTATGATTCTCTGAATCTATGATTCTATGACTTGAAGGACCTTACTCTCTCATCAGTATTAACAGGTAGTTCAGCTCAGATATGCTGTCACGAAGCCAAGCAAAAATGTACATTTTGCAAGTGCTGCTGGTCGTTCTACCGGTGCATGGGTAGGCTAAAACACATTTGTGTCACAGCTTGACCACCAGATGATAAGCTAATTGCACTCCACGGTTTCACAATTCTGCAAGCCACAACTCCCATAGCAGCACACTGATTCAGTTTATCTTAGAAATCAGGAGCATCTAAAGATTTGCCATCTGGAAGTGTCTAGAGCACAAAATGTCTGAGGCTCTTAGTGCCCACTTGGAGAGGGTGCATTACATCCTTTGCCAGAAGGTTATCAACATTTGCATTCCATTTCAGAGACAGAAGTGCTCAGAGACATAATATTACTATCACTCTAAAGACTATTGGAAGCTGGGTAACACTGTTAGATTCAGTGGTGAAATGAAGGAAAGCAGGGATGGTGCCAATCTGTGCTGTGTGGAAGATCCAGGTCCTTTATGATTTTCTCCTAAAAGGAAACTTTTATGGTATGTTTTCTCTGTGATTTTGGTCTATGGTTTTGCAGCATGCGGATGTTTCTTCTCACTCCAGTCACTGGCAGAGTGAGAATCTCCACTCACATGAATCTCCAGAACTGGCAGAGGGCAAGGCTGCTGCCTCAGTACCGAGTCCAGCTTTCCAAACTGTGAAGCCTATTTGACTTGGCAGGAAAAATCAGGGGTTGCAATTTGTTGTGATTGCTCTCCTGTTAAAGACAGTGTAAAAGAAAATGCCTGAATTTACCAGTAAAACCATATTCAGCAGAATAAGTGATCCTGTCTTATTTTTCACCACCGTCTCTCTTATGGAAACTATACCTAAAATCCAGAAGAGAAAATGCCAGACCGACTTTTAGAGTGAGTTGTTGGAATGTGAATCCTGTTTGATGTTAACAGTCCATTCACAGTGGTGTCCTGTTCATAATAAGGGACAGTATTGTTGCTTCAGAGCTAGCTTAAGTCAGTCAGGCACAGAATATTAGCAATCACTTTTTCTTATTCCGTAAAACTCAGGGTATGTTTTTCTGCATAGATTTCAAATGCCCAGATTTATTACAAAACTACTTCTGTATAGAAACATATATAAAAGAAGTCTGAACAATCAGGACTTTAGTGTATCCGCTTTCCTGCTTATTGTTTTTTTCTTTTTCCCTTTCCTAATCCCTTGGCACAGATGGAGCAATGGATGCTTCAGCAGTCTAAGCATACCTTAAGGAAAAGCCAGAAGAAGGATTGCCTCACACCTCCTACCTGCCATGCAAAATTCAAAGTAAAGGAAATAGTGCAAGTCAAGCGTGCAGCTAAACCAGGCTCTTTAACTCTGAAGAGAGTAGCCAGTGCTCTACAAAAGTCTATTCTATTTGCAAAGAACTGGAAATTATCTTGCATACTATTTGATCATTCCCAAGAATTTCTTCGTCTGTCAGTCAGAATGCTTTTAACTCTTTGAACATTACTAGAGCCCTTTTCTCATTGTTCTTTTAACAAAGAGACAGGTATAACATTCCTGGTAGATATATGTGAATACATTATTGTTTACAGGAAACAGAGACTGTTAAAGCTGAATTCCAGAGAAAGGCTGACTCATAGAAATGTAACATCTTGGTATGATTCAATATAGTAAGTGAAATATTGTCCTAAGAGAAACATTTTGTATTGCTATTCTGCTGTATTGTGATATTGGAGAATGTAATGACACCATATATGGCATTCTTGGCATTTAACAGGTTAGTATTGCAAATCACTCTGTTGACATCCTGGGACCCATTGTGTATATGGAATGATCATACTAGAATGAACAATCAAATTTTAATTAAATTTACCAAGTAGCATGCACAGAGATGTGTTTCTCTTTCATATCCTGAAAGTTCACAGCTTTCAATGGTGGGAGATTCTTTAACTTGATCAGAGATCACTTAGGAAAAGACTTTGTCATACATCGAGATTTTAATTCATGCTATAAAACGATCTAGGTTTCTAGCCCTGTAAGATGTTGGTCTGATTAGCTATGACATACAGAAATGTGTTTGATCTAACATTCGAATCAGAAGCACTTGAGAATGGAATTTTAATTCAGCTTATACTGCTTTGAAAATTTGAAGCCTGTTTTTTTCTGTCATACTGAACACAAATGGGATTAGCATCAGATAATTCAATAGGAATTGAAGTGTGCAGCTGTGTTTCTGTATTCTGAGACTGAGTTACGGGTGGTTTATTAGAGACTTCCAATATGTTACAGTAGGTCCAAAAGAAGTTGCCAGAGAAACATGTTTGTTTGGGGTTTTTTCCATTGTTATAATAATCCATTCCAAGTGATGCAAGAGAAGAGTAAAAACTCATGTAGGATTTTGTTTATGCACTTGGAGTCAATAGATTTAGGAAGAAAACTATAAAATATAATATGTCTGTGCATTATGACTCTACCAAGAAGAATATGGCAGCATTCTTCTCAATATAGTATTTAACATATTTCCTATCCATTATGTTATTACTAATTTTTCAGTGCAACAAACTGTTTTCATAACGCTGAGCTTAAGGAAAATACTCTCTCCTTTGATTAGGTTGAGTGAAAAGAAAAGCTTTCCTGAAGTGAAGGTATTAGAGATAATAAGGAAATATATGACAGAAAAAAAATGTATGGAACTGAAAGAATGAGTATTCCTTTATCTTTCATATAAATTAAAGGTTCTTTTCAATGCATGAACACCTTTTTACATAGTTTAAAAGTGCTCTGACAGACCTTCTCTTGTTGAACATTTGATAAGAAAAACAAATCATGATATAGAAGCTAACTGAAAAATAAAAGACGACTTTCAATACTATCTCAAATCATCTTTGATGTTTTCTCACTTCCACATTGCCATTAACAAAAGTCTGCCTCTGAAAATTTCTCTGCATGTTACAGTTGAGAGGGACCCATAAGAGGGAAATTGCTTGCTACGTTCTCCAGGAAAGCACAAACATGATCAGGTTTAGGAGCCAGATCAACATTCCTGCAAAGCCTTGGCGTTGTCAGTCCTGTTAGTTTCTGCTATCCTTATTCTCAGTATAAAGTTAAAGCTGTAAACAGATGGACTTCAGAAAGTTGAAAATACTATGTGTGCTGTATAGAAGTTATACATTAATAATTTTTAATTTATCCTCAGGTGAATGTCATGTTAAATCTTCACACACTAGAGCTTTATCACAGTTGCTCTTGGAATAATTTGGGATGATTGTCAATAGTGTGACTGTATCCTATGAAGAGTGTAAGATGTTTTCACAGACATCATCTATGATTTATTATTATTCTTTGCTTTTATCTATACTGGTGTTTTTCCTTGGTTTCATTAATGTAAGGCAGTTCTTCCTCCCGGTTTCTTTTGTTAAACCAGTAGTTCACTATTATGTTTCCTGTTTAGTTTTGACAGTGTTTCTTTGATTAGTAGAATTTAAAGCCCTATAATATCCTTCTCTATGTCAGAAGACACCATTAGTGATGTATTGACATCTGTTAATTTTTGTTTGTCAGCACCATACCTTCTATTGGACAGCGGCGGCAGCAGCGAAAGCGGCGGCAGCGACTTGAGGTTAGTGCGGGGGCGAGGGCGACATCGGGCTTAACCGGGCGGTTTTTCGTACTCTGGGCCCCCCTTGAGCCCCCCGCGAGCATCAGCCCCGAGCTGCTTCCCTCTGACCCTGGACCCGGACCCGGAGGTTCCCGGCAACGAATCAGGAGAGGAGGGGGCGTAGCCGGAGGCACCACGGAGGCACCGCGGGCGATTTAAACACTTCACCCCCTGTTATCGTTGATAAAGAGCCTCCTGGAGGGCAGGGACTAGTCCCTGGCCAGACGGGAGTGGGAGAGGGAGACTCAGCAGTGCCTCTGTGAATCTGCAGTGACTGGGTGTGTCCCAGGGCAGGAGAGGCTGCAGTTGTTTGCAGCTCGTTGGGGAGGGCACTGACTCCCTCCCAGTGCACAAGGCGAGGAAGGTGCCAAGGAGCTGTGAACCAGGGGTGCCACCAACAGGTATTTCCCAGCTCAGTGAAAGAAAAATGGTAACTACCCGGTGGAAGAAGACCAAAATGGATGTGGGAACCTAGACAGAGCTCCCACGGAAGGAGGTGATGGTGCAGGTTGCGGGCTGCAGGGAATGCTACACCATCTCTGTGGTGTCAGGGGGCTGTGTGCGCTGTGAGCAAGTAGATGATCTGCTCGGCCGAGCGGCACAACTGCAAAGCCAGGTTGAAAGGCTTCAAGCCGAAGTAGAAAGGCTTAGGAGCATTCGGGAGGCTGAAATGGAGATAGACTGGTGGAGCCAGGCTCTGCCCTCCCTGCAACATAAATGGGAGCACCTGCCAGAGAGCTCCCAGGATCGAGGGACCCCTGTACTCTGCCCCTCTCAGGTGGAAAACGATAACCTAGAGGAGAGGAGTGAGTGGAGGCAAGTCTATGGCCATGGCAAAAGGCGAGTGCCCTCCTTGCCTACCTTGCCTCCACAGGTGCCTCTGAGCAATAGATATGAAGGTTTATGTCGTAGGGGCAAAAGGGTTCTGGGACAGGAATTAGCAGGGCTCATTCGGAGAGCTTTAAGCTAGATTCGAAGGGGGATGGGGTGGTAGCTGGGCTTGCACCACTGGGGCAACGCTCTAGTGTTGAGGTAGACCAGGAGGCCCCCCATCCCCCTGGGGTGAAATCAGGGGGTGAATCTGGGATGAAACCGGTGTGCCCAGCTCGCTCCCTGAAATGCCTGTACACCAATGCACGCAGCATGGGGAATAAGCAGGAGGAGTTAGAAATCCATGTTCGGATCGGGGGGCTATGATCTAGTGGCAATTACAGAGACTTGGTGGGATGCCTCGCATGACTGGAATGTGGTAATGGATGGCTATGTCCTGTTCAGGAAAGACAGGCGCTAAGGAGAGGTGGTGGAGTTGCTCTTTATGTGAGGTGAGCAGCTAGAATGTATTGAGTTCTGTCCCAGAGGCGGATCAGGAGCGAGTTGAGAGTTTGTGGGTGCAAATTAAGGGGCAGGCTGGCAGGGGTGATACTGTTCTGGGTGTCTATTACAGGCCACCTGATCAGGATGAGGAGGGTGATGAGGCCTTCTACAGGCAGCTGAGAGCAGTCTCGCAATTACAGGGCCTGGTTGTTGTGGGGGATTTCAACTACCCTGATATTTGCTGGGAGGCGTACTCAGCCAGCCATCCCCAGTCCAGGAGGTTCCTCCAGTGTGTTGATGATAACTTTCTGATGCAAATGGTGGATGAGCCAACTAGGAGAGGAGCGCTGCTGGATCTGATCCTCACTAACAAGGAGGGTCTGGTTGAAGAGGTGAAGGTTGAGGGCAGCCTTGGTTGTAGCGACCATGAGATGGTAGAGTTCAGGATCTCATGTGGCAGGAACAGAATAGCTAGCAGAATCACAACCCTGGACTTCAGGAGGGCCAACTTTGGCCGTTTCAGGCAATTGCTAGGGGAAATCCCATGGGACAGGGTACTAGAAGGTAAGGGGGCCCAAGATAGTTGGTTAGCATTCAAGGACTGCTTCTTCCGAGCTCAAGATCAGAGCATCCCAACAGGTAGGAGTCAAGGAAGGGTACCAGGAGACCTGCAATGGTTGAACAGGGAACTGCTGGGCAAACTCAAGTGGAAGAAGAGGGTGTACAGATCGTGGAAGGAGGGGCTGGCCACTTGGGAGGAATATAAGTCTGTTGTCAGAGGATGTCGGGAGGCATCTAGGAAAGCTAAGGCCTCCTTGGAATTAAACCTTGCAAGAGAGGTCAAGGACAACAGAAAGGGCTTCTTCAAATACATTGCAGGTAAAGCCAACACTAGAGGCAATGTAGGCCCACTGATGAATGAGGTGGGGGTCCTGGAGACAGAGGATAAGAAGAAGGCGGAGTTACTGAATGCCTTCTTTGCCTCTGTCTATACTGTTGGAGGCTGCCCTGAGGAGCCCCGGACCCCTGAGGCCTCAGAAGAAGTCAGGATAGAGGAGGAATCTGTCTTGGTTGATGAGGGCTGGGTGAGGGACCAATTAAGCAACCTGGACGTCCATAAATCCATGGGCCCTGATGGGATGCACCCGCGGTTGCTGAGGGAGCTGGCGGAAGTCATCGCTAGGCCACTCTCCATCATCTTTGCAAAGTCGTGGGCAACGGGAGAGGTGCCTGAGGACTGGAGGAAAGCGAATGTCACTCCAGTCTTCAAAAAGGGCAGGAAGGAGGACCCGGGTAACTACAGACCGGTCAGCCTCACCTCCATCCCCGGAAAGGTGATGGAGCAACTTGTTCTTGGTGCTGTCTCTAGGCACATCAAGGATAGGGGGATCATTAGGGGCACTCAGCATGGCTTCACCAACGGGAAGTCTTGCTCAACCAACTTGATAGCCTTTTATGAGGATGTTACCCGGTGGATAGATGATGGTAAAGCTGTGGATGTGGTCTATCTCGATTTCAGTAAAGCGTTTGACACGGTCTCCCACAGCATCCTCGCAGCTAAACTGAGGAAGTGTGGTCTGGATGATCGGGTAGTGAGGTGGATTGTGAACTGGCTGAAGGAAAGAAGCCAGAGAGTAGTGGTCAGCGGGACAGAGTCCAGTTGGAGGTCTGTGTCTAGCGGAGTTCCGCAAGGGTCGGTTCTGGGACCAGTTCTATTCAATATATTCATTAATGACTTGGATGAGGGATTAGAGTGCACTGTCAGCAAGTTCGCTGATGACACAAAACTGGGAGGAGTGGCTGACACACGGGAAGGCTGCACAGCCATTCAGAGAGACCTGGACAGGCTGGAGAGTTGGGTGGGGAGAAATTTAATGAAATATAACAAGGGCAAGTGTAGAGTCCTGCATCTGGGCAAGAACAACCCCATGTACCAGTACAAGTTGGGGACAGAACTGTTGGAGACCAGCGTAGGGGAAAGGGACCTGGGGGTCCTAGTGGACAACAGGATGACCATGAGCCAGCAGTGTGCCCTTGTGGCCAAGAAGGCCAATGGTATCCTGGGGTGTATTAGAAGGGGTGTGGTTAGCAGGTCGAGAGAGGTTCTCCTCCCCCTCTACTCTGCCCTGGTGAGGGCGCATCTGGAGTATTGTGTCCAGTTCTGGGCCCCTCAGTTCAAGAAGGACAGGGAACTGCTAGAGAGAGTCCAGCGCAGAGCCACGAAGATGATTAAGGGAGTGGAACATCTCCCTTATGAGGAGAGGCTGAGGGAGCTGGGTCTCTTTAGCTTAGAGAAGAGGAGACTGAGGGGTGACCTCATTAATGTTTATAAATATGGAAAGGGCAAGTGTCATGAGGATGGAGCCAGGCTCTTCTCAGTGACATCCCTTGACAGGACAAGGGGCAATGGGTGCAAGCTGGAACACAGGAGGTTCCACTTAAATTTGAGGAAAAACTTCTTTACGGTGAGGGTGACTGAACACTGGAACAGGCTGCCCAGAGAGGTTGTGGAGTCTCCTTCTCTGGAGACATTCAAAACCCGCCTGGACGCGTTCCTGCGTGATATGGTCTAGGCAATCCTGCTCCGGCAGGGGGATTGGACTAGATGATCTTTCGAGGTCCCTTCCAATCCCTAACATTCTGTGATTCTGTGATTCTGTGATTCTAGAAAGTCCCAGTTTGATTTTCAAATTTAATGCAAGATTCATAAAAACTGTATTTTCTTTTGCTGTCACTAGTATACACTAGTAGTTAAGGCAGAAGCTAGTTGTTATGAAACTGAGAAAGCAGGACAGTCCTCAGAAGATTAACTAAAATCAATTAGCAGAGGGAATGCAGTCACCAGTGGCTTTTGATGCTTGTCCCCACCAATACAGCCATTCCTCTTAAAGGACATGGGGGGATTATTTTAATGGAAAAGAATAACTGGCTTCTGGGCTTTGTCTGCCAAACAGGAGAGTCAGTTAATTTTAAAAGCCACAAAGGATTTTCTCATTTGAACATTTCTTTCTGAGGGAGCACAGTGAAATAACTGAAGTATTTCATATTTTTAAATGAAATTGTTCTAATATTGATAGGTTTGTTGCTTTCTTTTTTTTTCACTATAGAATTTGTTTATTCATCATTTTGAGAAAGGTGTATAGTGATGTGCATTTGATCCAAATATTTTGCTTTCAATCTAATCGCAGTGCAAAGTGATTGTAAAGTCAATATTATGTGATGTTCTGCTGAGCTGGTAGCAATGAAAACCCATATTGCAATAGTTAGTGTTCTGCAGTAAAATACATGACTACTTAAAAGTTTATGGGAAATAGGTAACCAAATCCATACATTTTCATAGGACTTTTGCTTGAGAAGGACCTTAGGCTATGCCTGGTTTTGGCTTCCACCAATCATGCTTTTATTTTCTTTTCCCCTTTTTCATACCCTTTGTCTTGGGTACTGTTTTTATTTATATCTTATGAATAATATAAAAATAAAAACCTAACTAAATATAAGCTTGCCCCATATCATAATGTTCACATTTTAGTTACTTCATAGGTTTTAATCAGATTGCATGCTTGTTTTCGTTGTGGATTTGAGGTCACATGTATTTTTTAAGAGCATAGGGAGGGCACAGACATGAGAAGGCCATTCATGTTATTTTCAATTCACTATCAGCCTACACAGCATACTGTATGTCCATATGGTAGTATAAGTAGCATGCCTTGGACAGATACCTCATATGTTAAGATACTGAGTAAATTAATGTGAGTTTCACATTTATTTCCATTTCCCTACAGACTTCCATGCACTCGAGACTGAGAGCATCTTTCCACCCGTTAGCTCACGTAAGTTGTGACTGATATGTAATATAAGACCTAAACAAAAACTGGTTTTAAGATAAAAACTTCTTTCTTTTGTTCTTTTGTTTTTTCATTGTTGCATGTATGTTTGTTTGGAATATAATTTTTGTATTACACTAATTCAGATATAATCCTGACAGTATCTTTTTAAGGGTAAATTCTCATTCTACTTACTTTTACTAAGAGCGGACACTGGAGAAATGCATGCAAGAAGCATAGAAATATTTCCTCTGAGATTCAAATGTCCCTGTTTCATTTACAGTGAGACTACCTTGAAGTCTTTCCTACTTATCCTTCCATATTCTTTTCATGCAGAGTAATTTGGCTACCACATTGACTTCATTCATACTTGGATACAGGAGACTGAATTACCTCCTACATTATTTTCAAGGAGAAAAAAATAGCTATGGTCAGCTGAGCAGAAAGCAGTCATGTCACTAAGGCTTTGAATTCTTGCAGTGAATTGTCTAGATACATCTTCTCCTAATTGCCCTCAAAATAATTTTCAACAGCTCACAATGCAAAGGAAGTTCAACTGTAGCCGGAAAACTTGGTCCGGCTGTCTGGTCACTACATGCGTCTAGCAGTCCATGAACAAATACAGATAAAAAGACAGGGTATAACAGCTTTGGGAGTCACAATGGCTTTAATAAAAAATCAAAAACTGTCTAATCCACTTTGCCATATTTAGAATCGATGCACAACTATCAATGTGTCATAATAACCGTAACACTATCTATGATATTATCGTTAAATCTGTGGGATCAGTCTGGAACAGTGGTAGTGTTTAATGTTAAAAGGAAACTCCTATCACTCTATGATATCATAAATCCTAAGACATTGCTGACATCTGGAAGCGTATATTTTAAGCTATTGTAAAATCAGCTTCTGGTTTCGTAGACTCAAGAATGTGTGGCATAGGGGTGTATTACTAAATACAATGCTACATTCACATATTCTTGTGTCATATGGAAGTGTAAAATTCTTAAGAAAGAGCTCACTTTTAACTTGTGTATGTATATTTTCCTACCCCTAAGCCTTGTTTGTAGTTCTCTATTATTGTATTGAGACTGAAGAACACCACCAAATTATGATGATAGCTACTCATCTGATATACAGAGCATGAATATTCAGAGTTCTGAATATTCTTAAAGAATTGTCTGTGATTTATCGATATTGGGTAAACAGATTTACAGGAGTTAAAAATCATACTAAGGAACAATGTTTGAAGGTATATGTTTATGAATACAACCTTATTTAAACCCTGAACAGACATTTAGTACATAAATGGCTACTTGTAAATTTTTTATCTGACTTTAATTTTTATTACTTTCATCTAATCTTCCAGACTATAAGAGAAAGGTAATAACACCACTACTTCTGTACAACAAAGGAGTGGAAATTTTAGCTTATGTTAACTCAACAATTTATTTCCTGTTATAGAAAATTTAAAAAAAAATTCAAAAGAAGTCTTTTGGGGATTGCCCAGTTTGTTTTTGCTTTCTCTCTTGTGCTTCTGTCTATTTTTACTCTATCAAGGCAAAGCATTTCTGTCTTTCTCTCTCCTTCATACATACACTAATCCTCTTCTAATTTCAACTATTACTGAAAGAGGAAAATCAAAGCTTCTTTGCCATGTTTAAAATGTAATATTAATGCATGCAGGTACAGGAAAAGTGTCTAGAGGATGTCATCATTTTGACATCTATTTTACTGTCCTCTGCCAGGCAATGAATCAAAAATGTCTCCACCATCTTGAGAAGGTTATCATGTGGGAATTCTATTACTGTTGTTGGAACTCTTTGTATGATGTCACTATGTAAAGCAACAAATCTGTTTAAACCAAAGAACGCATAGATGTATATCATAATCTTACGCTTCCAGGATTTGTGTTGTCACACCAAAAAATATTAAAGATGCTGATATACATACCTCAAGGTCGAAGATACAGGGAAGGACATGCTGTTACTGTAACATGATAGAATTGCCAGGCTATTCAGTGGCTCTATAGAAAGTGGTGCATCCCAGATTCAGTGATGGAACAGGAGCAAAACTGGCATATATTGGAGTAATCTGTCCTTTGTGTCTCATTTTCAAGAATAAATGCTGCATTTAGCCTTACTCACAAAATCTGATATTGAATTACTGACATAAATTACTCCCCTTCCCTCAGAATCTTAACAAGCATTCAAGCCTTGCTAGTTTAAACAATAAAAGAGAACAAATGATTGATCCTGATTATATGATTCAGCCCTCTAATAAAATATATCTATCACTAATAGATCCAGGTATATTTCACAATTTTTACTTAGCCAAAGGCATTATTAGAACAGAATATTTAAATGTTGCAGTTTAGCTTAGGTGTTTTTACACTTTCTCCAGAATTACAATCTTACTATTTAAATCAACTAAATGTTTTCTGCTTAGTTCAGTACAGAGCATTTTTCCAATTACAAAAAAGTCATATTCAATCCTCTTATGGTTCACCTAGTTCATCTTCATGCAAAAGAAATGTAAAGATAAGCAGTGATAATTCAGTGCCTAAAACGCAGAAGCTGGAGCAGGAAATGCAAACTTTTGCCCTTGCTTTAACATTTCTGACAAATGTTATTCAGCAACTAGAACAGGGCAAAGCACTTTTCTCCATGCTGATGCATGTGCATGCATCCATTTATTCTCATTTTTCTTCAGAAGGACTTTGGAGGTAGTCATTTGAGTGAAACATTTTGTAGGATGGAAGCCTAACCTCCTGGTGCCTCTATGTTCCTTCTTTGAAAGCTGTTAACCCCATTATTCATGCTGGACCTCCTGTACCTCTCCATGGGAGCTCTGTCCACAGTCTAAGCATGCTTCCAGCTGGGAAATGCTGAGTCCCAGCATTTCCCATAGTCCTCAGCAGTATAACATTGAAAAATAACAAAAGCGACCTTTTAAAGATTTATACTTATCCGCTGCAATTTGTAAGGAAAAAGTCCTATTTAGAACCCAGTTTACACAAACATTGAGGGCATGCGTTTCTTTTGATTCCAATCTTCTTTTTAAATATATTTTTATTTGTATTCAGGATATTTAATCGTATACTCATACAACAAAGAAATATCTCAGCCAGATGTTTACAGCAGATTATGACTACAGAACTAATCAGATAAGATGAGAACTGCTTATAAGGAGAGTAGAATAAAATACAGTATCAGTTTATATAACTCTGGACTGTATAAGAATGCAGTCAGGAATTTTGCCTAATTTTGAAAAGAAAAAATAACAATGAACCATTTCCGAACAGCACATCAACCATTCGCATTTGATTATAAAGTAAAAGGTAACATATCAAGAAGGAACATATTCAGGTGGAAGTTGTTGAGATCACGAAAGACTGTCTTTTTTCAAAGGATTGCTAGCAGTTAAGTTTAGTCTTATGTTTTATTTTATATTTTGTAGATTTTTTTTCAAGGCAGGATAAATTTCACGAGAAAAATTGCTTCTGAATCTCACTTTCTGCTTACTTCCAGAAGTAAAGACGTGGTCAAAGGTTTCAGGATGACTGGTAACTTGAAAGGCCAGTTGAGCACACTAGTCTCTTTCAGTTAATGAGGATCAAACTGACAAACTTTTTTCACCAGGCTGTTTAAAATCTGATTCTATTTACACATCACTCCTGACTTCTGTTTCTCTCTGTTGACTGTTACTCAAAAGTCCACAATTCAATTTATGAGACTCAGAACTAAAGTCATCAATTATTCTTCCCAAGGAAATAAAAGAAAGGATAAATCTATGAGCACCTTGAAAAAATGCCTGTAATTTTCAATGACACGATCACTTTTAATTTTTCAGATTATGTATTGTGCAAAAATATTTTACTGAGAAACAGAAATTTACCTCTTTCTGCGAAGCAAGTTATTTCTCAGATGTACAGTGATGGCCAATTCATGTTTGATTTCTTAGGTTCTAAGGGAATAAATTTAACATGACTTTGTTTTTACTAAAGCCTTTCTGTACACATATAGTTCCAGACCATTGCCTGATATAAACTGGCACAGTTCTACTGTCTTCAAGAATTCTGTGTTGATTTGCTTATACTGAAGTTTTATCAGCAACATGCATGCTCACAAACAGCTTTGCTTTTTTTGTACACTTTGTTTTTGCCATTCAGGCCAATGATGCATAACAACAGGACAGTATGTCTGTCATAACTCATTTGTGATGCCAAAATGAAAACACTCTCATAGTATATTTTTCTGGTCTGACTCATTTTGATTTCATTGACTTCTGAAATAGTTAAGCAAACTAAATTCAAATAAAAATCATTAGGTTTCTGAAGGGAGAAGAAAAACTGGTTCATTCCTGTGGTTACTTTTCAAACCTCAGAGCAGGCTGATTAAGCCTTTTCAGTTAATACTCTCTTTTGCCTCTGTTTAAGCATGAAAGCTTCTGTTTCTTGGAGTCCTAGGCTGACACACAAGTTTTAGCTTTCAGGTTTGACTGTTCCAGAGTAATTAAACAAATACATGGAAGATAAATCCATCTGTGTGTTGTTAAACACAATAACCAATGTGTACTATTAGGCTCAAGGAGTCCCTGACTAAAACTTATACAATTATTACTAGTGCATTCTGTTTGTGTGGCAAGGTTTTAGTAGCGGCAGGGGCTACAGAGGTGGCTTCTGTAAGAAGATGCCAGAAGCTTCCCCTATGTCCGACAGAGCCAATGTCAGCTGGCTCCAAGTCGGACCCGCCACTTGTGAAGGCTGAGTCAATCAGCAACGGTGGTAGCACCTCTGTGATAACATATTTCAAAAGTGGAAAAAGTTGCTGCGCAACAGCAATAGTAGCCAGAGAGAGGCATGAGAATATGTGACAGCAACAACTCTGCAGACACCAAGATCAGTAAAGAAGGAGGGGGAGGAGGTGCTCCAGGTGCCAGACCAGAGGTTCTCCTGTAGCCTGTGATGAAGACCATGATGAGGCAGGCTGTCCCCCTGCAGCCCATGGAGGTTAACGGTGGAGCAGATATCCACCTGCAGCCTTTGGAGGACCCAATGCCAGAGCAGGTAGATACACTTGAAGAAGGCTGTGGCCCTGTGGGAAGCCCACACTGGAGCAGGCTCCTGGCAGGACCTGTGGGCCCATGGAGAGAGAGGACCCCATGCTGGAGTAGGTTTGCTGGCAGGACTTGTGACCTCGTGGGACCCACACTGGAGCAGTCTGGTCCTGAAGGACTGCACTCCATGGAAGGGCCCACACTGGAGCAGTTCGTGAAGAATCGTAGCCCATGGGAGAACTCACATTGGAGAAGTTCAGGGAGGACTGTCTCCCATGAGAGGGGACGAGTGTGAGGATCCCTCCCCTTGAGGAAGAAACAGCAGCAGAAACAAGTGTGATGAACTGACCACAACCTGCATTCCCCATCCTCCTATGCTACTGGGGGGGAAGGAGGAAGGGAATTCGGGGATAAAGTTGAGCCAGGGAAGAAGGGAGGACTAGGGGAAGGTGCTTTAAGATTTGGGTTTTATTTCTCATTATCCTACTCTGATCTGATTAGTAAGAAATTAAATTAATTTTCCCCAAGTTGAGTCTTTTTTGTCCGTGACGGTAATTGCTGAGTGATCTCCCTGTCCTTATCTTGACCCACAAGACTTTTGTTATATTTTTTTCTCCCTTGTCCATCTGAGGAGTGGAGTGATAGCGTGGCTTTGGTGGGCACTTGGCACCTAGCCAGGGAGAACCCACCACAACTAGCTGGAAACTAAGTTTTTCACTCTACATATCCTGTTATTTTTCCTACACTTCTCCTAAGCATCCATTGCCATCCATTAGCCAAATATCAACATGGAAATCAAGGAGGTTATTGGTGACAGCCAACATGGCTTCACCAAGGGCAAATCATGCCTGACAAATTTGGTGGCCTTCTACAATGGGGTTACAGCGCTGGTGAATAAGGGAAGAGCGACTGATATAATCTACCTGGAATTGTGCAAAGCATTTGACACTGTCCCACATGATATCTTTGTCTCTAAATTGGAGAGACATGGACTTGAGGTATGGACCACTCAGTGGATAAGGAATTGGCTGGATGGTCGCCCTGAAAGAGTTACGCTCAATGTCCAAGTGGAGACCAGTGACGAGTGGCGTTCCTCAGGGGTTGGTATTGGGACCAGCACTGTTTAACATCTTTGTCGGTGACATGGACAGTGGGATTGAGTGCGCCCTCAGCTAGTTTCTCGGCGACATGGACAGTGGGATTGAGTGCACCCTCAGCTAGTTTGCCGACAATACCAAGCTGTGTGTTGTGGTCGACATCCTGGAGAGAAGTGATGCCATTCAGAGGGACCCTGACAGGCTTGAGAGCTGGGCATATGCGAACCACATGAAGTTCAACAAGGCCAAGTGCAAGGTCCTGCATGTGGGTTGGGGCAATCCCAAGCACAAATACAGGCTGGGCAGAGAATGGATTGAGAGCAGCCCCGAGGAGAAGGACTTGGGGGTATGGTTGACGAGAAGCTCAACATGAGCCACCAATGTGTGCTTGCAGCCCAGAAGGCCAACCGTATCCTGGGCTGCATCAAAAGCAGCGTGGCCAGCAGGTCGATACCCCCTCCCTGGCAGTGTTTAAGGCCAGATTGGATGAGGCTTTGAGCAACCTGGTCTAGTGGAAAGGTTTCCCTGCCTGTGGCAGTGGGTTGGAACTAGATGGATCTTTAAGGTCACTTCCAACTCAAACCATTCTATGATTCTATGATTCTATGATTCTGTGATATTTGGCTAAATGAATCTTTGGCCTGAGCTAAATACCCCATGCTTCAGATCAGAGAAAAGAACATTGCAGTCTCCTCTTATCCCAGACTGGAAACTAACCCAAAAGCACTGCTCAGAAGTCTCAGAATCAGAGAAAAAACAGGACAATAGCAATATTAAGTTGATCCTCGCCTGCAAGACAATTTCATACACACCTGTGTCATTTCTGAAAAATATTAATCTAATCTACTCCCTACAAATTTTCACTAGCTAAAGCTTCTTAGCCATTTCAAACTTTATTATAGTACTTCCAAGTGCTTCAGACTCTTTTTGGTTTGTTTTTTTTCCGAAGTGTCTAACCTGAATCTTCCTTTCTGCAATTTAAGGCCACTATTTCCTGGCCTGTTCAGCAGGGACAAGAGAGTAGTTTATTCTTCTTTGGCAGAAGGCAGTACATATTTGAAGACTGTAACTGTATCTCCCCTAAATTTTCATTTTTGTAAGCTTAATAACTCTGTTGTGTTCTCTCCTTTTCCAAAAGTCATAACTTTCAGATGTTTGATCAATCTTTTTTCTGTCCAAATGGTCCACTTCATTCTTGAATTGTGGTGCCCAAATGAATATAGTACATCACCTAAGGCATCACCCATGCTGAAAACAGTAATTACGGTACGTGTCTTGCAGTCTGTATGCCTGTTTATACATCCCAGTATGATGCTTTTTTTTTGTTGACTGTAATGTATTTGTCCTTTACAGAGATTTATTATTTGATAAATTACATAGTAACATGTGTATACATACATATATTCGGGACTGGAGTTTCTAGAAGGTCTTTTAATGTTTCAGTAGAAAACACATAGTACATAGTTTATTAGCTTATCAAAAGCAAATCAAAGTTTGATCGACTCCTCCACAGCAACATTACTATTCTAATTATGCAGGAGATTTGGTGATAATCTTGTGTATTTTCCTCTAATTAATTACACATTTTATTTTGTAAGCATGTTTTGAGTCTGTGTAGGAGTAAAACAATATATGCAGCCTGAACATAGTATATATACATACATAATGGAAAATAAAATCAAGAACTCTTCTAAATTCGAGTCTTACTTTTCAGAAAAATATGAGCTTCCTCTCTTTCTCTGACTTCTCCAGATTGCACTCCTGTCTAGTTCATCCAGAATAGAGAAGCAGCCTAACAGCCATACCTTCCCACACAGCAAAAGAAATAAAAAACACTTCCAGGACCCTGTACAGCCTGAACTCCACCTGCATCTTTCCTCTTGCTTTTCTGAATACCTTTCTCTTGCGGACCTAAGTGAGAAGATCCTGTCCTCAGCTGAGACATTCAGGATAAGTAAGGGTTTCACAGTGCAGCTGCTTAAACCTCAGTTTACTGAAGTAGTGGGTATTCAGTGGCATAATTACCTTTATACCTCACCGGGATTGCTGGTGCTCAGTCCACTGTCTTTGACTCTGATGCAGCGAACTATCCTGGTGAGTAAATATTTCAACATATATTTATATGTTGAAGAACATACTTGTTCTTTTAGAAACATGCAGAATTGCTGGAAGTCTTCTGAGTATCTTCACGAGACAAATTGTTTCTCTTGCAAATTGTGCAGATGACCAGTTTGAAAGGAAATATGATTTCAATGGTTACCTTTACCTTTGCCCAGGATGGATAGCACTTCATCAGTGTGGACTGTTTTTTATGTTTGAATGGAAAATTTTAAGAATGATACCCACGATCAAACTATAGAGAAATCATACTGGGTTTAGCATCTTGCGTCTTCCTCCATTTTCCACACTGAGTTTGGTCTCTATACCTCCAAGCAGAGAACAGGTAGGTTCTTCATTTAAATCACTCCTATTAATCTACAGCTATACTTAGATCCTATGTGCATTAATCCATTTTAGTATTAGGTCCCTCTCTCTTACAGCTGCAAAAGGTCACACAGAGCAAGGAAAAGGTGAGTGAGTCTACCTGCCAAAGCTTTTCTTCCTGGAAAGAAAAGCTCTTGTCTGCAGAGATCACTGAAGCAATGCAGTATCTCAGACTTGACGGTTAATGGGTTGAAGAGCGTGGTAGTCAATTTCCTTGTTGTTTTCTTCTGGCAACACTGTATGTTTTGCCAAAAACAAGCATGTGCAGGTGCTGGGTAATTACTCAGTGTTTCACTGTTTTTCAGGGAAAAATAAACCAGTAAAATATGTAAAAATATTTCAGAAGAATGTAATTATTAAATAAAAACTTGTATTTTCTAGATTCAATAACCATGGGATAGTGACATACAGGCATTCACATAGCGCTGTTCACAGGAGTTCTCACTCAAATAGTTACTGCTGAATGGACAGGCCTGCTCACCATCTTCCATTCAGCCATTAGTATAGTTCTGACTAAAGATATGACTGAAGATAAAGATGACTAACATAATCTTAAAAAGCTTTCTTTTAAAAACTGTTCAATGGTAAATCACTACAGGATTGCCAGGGCTCACACATCAGGTTGCTAGGGCTCACATATCAGTTTTGGGGGATTAAGATGGGTTCCCAGCTCATTTAGGAACAGGACGGGCAGCCTCACTTGACAGAAACTTAGAGGACTCCAGTTCCAGAAAAAAAGCAGTTTCCAGTTTCCATCTCAGGGGACAACAGAAAGACTTTTTTTGAGGGACTGGTTGGGAGTGGTGAAGCAGTGATGTTAGTCCAGACATCAGTTCAACCTCTCATTTATTTTTATTGATATTGATGTGGTACTTAGGGTGATGTATCAAGAGCTGTAATCTATATTCAGTGCTGCAGAATTGTTAGCCCCAAGATGTCATCTACTTCTCATTTTTTGTTTTCCTTTGTTTTATTATAACAATCAAGTTTAGAATAATGGAAGAGGTTAAGCAGATGTTCAAATAAGACTGAAACGATTGTTTATGACTATTATGCTCTGATGGTGCAGTATAAATAACAATAATGCAGCCAAGGATCACAACAGCATGTCCCTGGGGAATAATGGTATTTAAGCCTTATTTCAGCAAAATACTTGCAGACACACATACTTTCTAAAGTCCATGTTTAATCTATTAAATCAAGATAGTCTTCAGTGTGATAAAAGCACTAGAAACAGTGACTTGCCATGTGCAGAGGTCAGGAGATGGTTTGTGATCTAGCATTCACAAGGAGACTTGTGGATCCTCTGTGGAAGGGTGCTCCTGCTCCTTGGGTCTGCCCTCTGCGGGCACCCAGAGGAGGACAAGGGTGTGGAGTGGTCAATGCTGCGTACTCCTAGGAGCACATGAGCTAAGAACACACGAGCTAAGAGCACACATTTCCAGATGCCCCCGGCTCCTGCTGCATATGCGCCCCTCCTTGCCCTCACGAGAACTGTGGGAAAAGACAGGAGGAGAAGGGATATCCCCACTGTCCTCCTGCCAGCGCAGCGGTATGAGTTTCAGTTACAGTCTCAGCATCGGTGTCAGCGTATTTCTTCTTTGGCAATTAACGTTTCCAAATTCCATCTTAATAAAGTTATTAAGTTAATTAATTTTCATCGAGTCACTGGACACTGAGCTTGTCACTCTTAGCCTAAATAAAGATTAATCAGCCAAGAAAACATACTTTGAAACCACATGGATTGTAAATGCAATAATTTTTTAATGTGAAGGTGAAAGAACTGTACATAATGCTGACAATTCACTCTCTGGACCTTCTTTGTTCCCTGCTTTAGTAATGATCTAAACCTCACTTAAAATCTATGGCTGGAAGTATAGGCAGCTGAAGTTTTTGAAGGCTTTTATTACTACCTTTCTGAATGGAAGTTATTTAGTTATTCCTCAAAACTAAGAAACAACCAGTATAGTTCTCTGCTTCATTCTTCATTGAAATTCAGTTTAGCTCTACTCTACAGAGGTCTGACATTTTTCCTATTCATTGGTAAATTAAATCAAAAATTCTTCATAACACATTATGGAAACTATCAGGGGCAATAATATACAGCATTTTATCACTCATAGTTATTTACTTTTGTGTCTTCTATTATTTAATGTTTGTGTGGAGATTTGCCATTTTATTTCACTCTTCTTGTAAGGTTTCAGAGAGTGACCTGTGTATCAGGGTAATTAACCCACACCCCAGTGAGAACATTCTGTAAGTCATTCTGTAAACACTTTAAGTGGAAAAAGAATAGAAGTCATATTCAATGGTCTGAATAGTGTTCCTTACATCACAGATAGGTGACATGTGGATGATCAGTACAATATAAATAACGGTAGAAGAAAGTGTATCTTTTGCATCTGCAATATGAAGCCCATTCGGCTATGAAATCCCTCTCTTTTCATAGCTCAGAAAGCTCCAAATCAGCTTTTTGAATCAGGGTCATCAAAGCCATATTTTTTTCAAAGTAGAAGCATATTCTCAGTTATTCTTGCACAGAGTGATAGTCAAATATGTTTTATGTAGGCATATTGTATTCATTTAAATGAAAATGGATGCTTGTAAGTTTAATTTGTCAGTTAATGTGGTTAACTGCTTACTATTTTAGCAAGTAAGATCACAATTAGTTGCTCCCAATGACAAAGGGCAATCATTGAAGCGAAATTGGTGCTAGACTTACAGTTCTGGCTTTTTATTTAGTTGGTGGATAGTTCCTCACCATAAGATTTAATGTTAGTATTTGTCTGGGCACTGCAGGTATCATTCAGCTATTTTAACTCCAGCTATGTAAGCAGTATACAATTTATATAAGCTCCTAAATTTTCTTTTTAGTTAGTAGACAAAGACAGCTATGTCCAAATACATCTTTCTATTTTAAGGATTTGTTTAATGTGAGTAGGGTTAAGCCTATGGAAGCACTTCTTGCCAGTGATTAGGCATAGCTAAAATTAGGTGAGATGAGTCTTACCCTGTGTGTCTTTGTCATTCTGTAAGAAGGTCCATTGTATCAGATCTGGCATTAAAAACTTTTCAGTCTTTCCCTTGAACTCCAACAATGATATGCAATCAATCATCAACAGATCTTAATCCCTTGACAAGTTTGTCATAATGAGCAGATCTAGACCACAAAAGCAAAGCCCCTTTCCACTTAAGGCAAAACTGTGGATGCAAAGAGGCAATGTCAGTGACATTATTAATAAAAATACTTTATACAAGACAGGGGATAAGATAGAAAGGGTCAGATGTAGTGGGGTTTATCTTGTAATATCTGGATTAATTAAAAGTGATTTGAGATTGTGAAGAAAGATGGACTTTGCTAATAGCAGCAGTAACTCTGGACTTGACTTTTTTCTGCACAAGAATTGATTTTTTTTTAAATATTGAATTCCTTTCTTCAAAATTGGGTTAGAAATGATTTATATTACAATGTTAGATTCAGAGTTAATGAACCTGAAGAGGTATACCCTGGTTTTCAGAATTTCTTCCACCAGATATAGACAGTTTTTCTTATTAAATGTTCAAGCATCTAAGTGACAAATGTTTGAAGGTAATTGTTAAATTGTGGAATAAATGTTGGATCTCAGCCTTTTGGAGAAATACAAAAGAGAATATGTACATACTGCTAGTCCTTTGGTTCTTCCTGTACTTTTTATCCGTCAAGCTAACTATTGTACTTGGACAAGGTAATCTTAGAAATTCATTGATTCCTTGTTTCTGATTATGAATTATCTGCAACGACTTTGGTTTCCCTCAATGAGCACCTTCAAACAGATTGAAAACTCTTTGCAAACACAAAGCAGGAGGCAGCTCAATCTTGTGATCTTCTAAATGCTATTTGGGTCTTCTATGACTTGTAGGCAAATTAGGCCTTATGTTGCTTCTTTCATTCTGTGACTTGATTTTTGATAATGCATTATTCTTCTTTTCTGAAGCCAAATCCTCTCCTGTTATTTTTGCATCGTCTGGAGGATTGAGATTTTATAAGGAGGTGAAGGATAGCCAGGGAAAATTCATATAACTATAAAAAAATTCTGGTAAAATCTTTCCTAAATGGGTGCTCACAGGAGTTTTGTTTTGTGCTGAAAAAAATAACATTTCAAGACAATAAGAGTATTTTTGTTTGAAGGCTGTTCTGGTGCCAATGTAATAGGAACGGATTGCACCAACATATTTTTCAGCAGAAAGTTATATTTTATCATAAAATGTACCAAAAACACTGTTCCTTTGATGTCTCTGTGGTCTGTCTCCTGAGTATACTGTCATGGGCAGCATACAATGGTACAAAAACCGAACACAACTTTGATCATAAATCAGTCTCTCCAAAAGAAATCAGGATTTTGGAATAGATAGAAGAAACTTATGATATCACCATCTATATTGTATTAATTTTAAGTAAAAAGATGAAACTTATTTTTCCCTTTCTCTTAATTTGATATTTTTCAAAATTACTAGATTCTCTTAAATCAACTTGATTTCTCATTAATATTTTTAAAAAGGAAACCCAACTAAATGCAAAGTCATGCTGTAGACTTCTTAACCTTTCAGTTTGAATATATTGAAAATTAAGTCTGACCTCTCTTGATTTAACACAAACTAGCTAATCTGTTGGAAGATATAAGACTGATAAAAAATGTTCACAGCTGAAAGATATGCTGAGTATTATATTAATCAATGAGAAAGCTCACTCTTGCATTAAAGCTATGAACAGTAAATTGGAATAAAGAAAAGGAATTTATTATAGCCCAATTTGGTACTTCCCTTTACCAATGGGCACTGTGGGTAGCTGCAAGGAAGAACCAGCTATACCAGACAAATGCACCGCATTGGGGGCATAGCCTGTCAAGCATCCTCTGTGACATAAGAAGAGGGAAGCAGAGCAGTCGACTTTGCCCAAAGACAGTGAAATACATTACCCAAACATTATTTATGGTCTCCAAACTTTGGCCCAAAATCAAGCCTGAAAATCAGTCCCTGGTTGTGATAAATATATGCAACCTTCTACAAAGGTTCACTTGCAGAGTCACCATCCAGAACCACCAGAATATTTGCTGTTTCTCCTTCTGCCAAGGTTTCTCCAAGATTAGCTACTTTGCATGTTGTCCACTATGTCACTGAGGTTGGATTCCCTCTTCTTACTGCAACATTCTTTGTGCATCACTTATTTTCTCTGTCACATGGTAAATGGTTTAATATCATGGTGATATAAACTTGGCAAGAAGATGGGGGGGGTAGCACATCCTTCCTTTTCACATTTATTATAGGCGCTTCATGCAGAACACATTTAACTAGGCTCCAGATGAAAGATATGAGTCTCATCCTTTCAAGCACAATTTGCAAGCACAGAAATGTAAAGGAATATATTACACAGTACAGGTTGTTAAAGCATGTATAATGGCTTGTAGTTTTAATAAACAAATAAACATGAGAATAAACTATGTTTCTTAAAGTATGATATTCTGATCATTCGAGCGTAACAAGAGAAAGTGCTCATACACACATTATTACAATATGGAGAAACAATTTGTATACATCAACTTTATTTACAGTACTATCCTTAACTTTTGTTACCACAAAAATAAATTGTATGTGTTACTGCTCACAGAAGTGTATGTCCTGTAATATATTTTTTAATGTTATATTTTAAGGAAAACCTGAGGTCACAATGCAAACTGGTGATTTTACAGCAGCTTTACATAAGAATTGTTTGAATGTGTATAGATTTAATGCTTGAGTGCACATGGCATTTAAAGGGCACTACCACAAGTCTTTTTTTTTTTAATGGTTGCCCAGTATTTCCACGGTTTGCAAAATCATAATCTATGCACTAGGTCACTGTCTGCATTTGCAAATATTTTACTGGGTTTTAATGAAACATTCCAGACCTGAGGAGTAGAATTTGTAAACACCAGAGAACAGGCATGTTTCCTGCCCACACTGGACATCCAGCGTGATGTCTCAAGAAAGGATGTGTTCCTACAAGGTGACTTTAAGAAGCACCTTTAATTCACATTGCAACTTGTCCTCAGATTCAAATAAGTTTTCAGTCCTATTGCTCATCATACCGAGCTCCCTGGTTAATGTGTGTTCAGAAGCAGAGGTTCTGAGCAAGAGAGAACAAGGCTCTGCAAGTCCTGTTATGTCAGGAATCAATCACTGTAGGATTCCCACGGGGAAGCCTGGATTCACTTTGCTTCCCCACCGAGAGGTTTGCCAGTCTGTGGGGTAATTCTCCCCCTGGGGATGTTTAGAATTGCTCTCTCTGGAGGCTTCTAAAACTAGACTGGGCTAAAAAATGAGAAAATGCTTTGTGGAAACTATGCTAGAAAGACAGAAAGGATGAGCTAAGCAGGATTTCCCTATGCGAACCTCCAAAATTGCTGGCAGATTCAAATAGTTTACATTCAGGTTTTTGAGTTTCAGAAATGACACAGATTTCTCAAATCTTCCTGGTCCTAAAGGTCTAAATCATTTTGACTGCATTTCTCAGAATTACACATGTCTACAGAAGTCTTCCTACTTGAAAACAGTTTTTTGCTTCAGTCAGGGGAAAAAAAGCAAGTGGACAAACTAGAAATATATATTTTTCAATGAAATATTTTACAAATAATATTAAGTAATTCTAAAACTTAGCTTTATATTACAAAATGCAAAAGATCTGAATAAAAACAGGGCTATAAAAGAGCAATATCTTGGAATAACAGAAGTAAAATATGTTCCAATGACAAGAAAACAGACCTTTTTAAGACTAAAATACAATCCAAACAACAGTTGTCAAAAAAAAAAAAAAAAGGTTTGCTTCTTCCCTCCGCTATGGAGAACATTTAATCTCAACATTTTCAATTACTACTTAATAAACTTCAAGGTACACTTTCCTGAACATTGTGTTCATTAAGTTTCAGTCGGTCTCTGTTCCAGAAATCAGTACATTAAAGAAAGCAGGAGCTCAACTTTGTACCTATATAAAGCAAGTTTTGTTTGCATGGTTACCTTGTCATGTGCATATTTCAAAGCTACTTTTCTTTTTCACTAATTTTATGTGTTACAATTTACAAATGTAAAATATCATATTCATAATTTAGTCTGAAAGATTTCTGTAGTAGGCTTTGGCCTGTAGGTACTTTCTTAAGAGCTTGGCTGATTTTCAAATAACTGTAGTTTATTGTAGCCAGAGAGTCTATAGAAAATAATAATGTCCTTTTTTTTATGCATTAAGCAAAAGACTGCAACATATTGATAACATAAATTACAAGTACACAACATATAATGAGAGAATTTGAGATGAATGACACATGCAGTGAAGCAACAATAGTAATTCTTCTCTTGAATTTCTGAAAGACTGCTCTGAATACATAGGCAACTGCCGCCTGGTCAAACACCTTCAAAAAAAACAGCCTAATATTATTAATCAGAGATTTCAGTGAAGTGCATCATATTGTAACACCATGAAGCTGTCACCATACCCCAGTGAGTAACACTAAACACTGTTCAGACATGACTTGCTCCAGTGGAATTCTTCAGTTTCCTGCAGTAAAGAAAATGAAGCCCATGTGCATAGTTTGAAGCAGCTGGCAGCTCTTTAAATTAGATAGGCATGAGCTACTTATAAGATCAGACACTCCTCCGGATACTGCCACAATTAAAAACAAGATAGTTTTCCTTGTATTGAAACACCCACATAATTTCTGGCTGTCAAGAGATTGGCATATTTTGACAACTTAACGAAAATAGATGCTTTTAGGGAAAAATATAAAAGTTGTAACTTTCTTGTAAAGGAACTTTGTTTTCCCCTAAAAATATGTTGCACTAAAAAAAAAAAAACAAAACCAAAAAAGACCTAAGAAAAAGAAAAAACAACAAAAGCTGGATGTGCTGTGAGAACTTTAATAGAAATTATTGGACTTGCTTAGAAACTAACAGTGATGAGAAGATCTCTTCCTTAGATACACAGACATGTGAAGATATTTAAATAGCCACCATCTGCTTTTGCTTGTGCTTTGTTTAGCATGCAGAGTAGTGACAAGGAAAACTCAGAAGGCTCCCAGATTTTATTTCCTTTTTCACTATAGGTACAATTTGTCTGACTGAAAGTGGTAGTCCAAAATTAGCTGAGACACCATGCTTGCTTCTAGTCATAGAATCATAGAATGGTTATTTTGGAAGGGACCTTAAAGATCATCTAGTTCCAACCCCCCTGCCACAGGCAGGGACACCTTTCCTCTAGACAAGGTTGCTCAAAGCCTCATCCAACCTGACCTTAAACACTGCCAGGAAGGGGGCAGCCACAACCTCACTCAGCTTCTCCAGGGCAAGCATCTTTCTCCCCTGCTTACACAGAAGGAAACACTCTAAGATGTCAGATGGAGAAATTACATTCCCACAAATCTTTTCAGGTCATTGCACCAGTGTGAAAGAAAGATGTTTCCAGAGCAGATATGCAACACTACCCCTCAATCTCCTTCTTGTACAGTTCTATACCTGTAGGCTAACTCCTACATTACAAGTCTCACTGTGTACTTCTTTAGAAAGACCTTCAAGGCTCATACTCATCTTTATACCACCAAGACCTTTACAAAACACAAAACTCAGCAGGACTACCCTGAACTTAAATAGGAGGACCTGTGAGAGAGCTAAAAGCAGAGCCATAGCTGCATCCTCCATCGTAAGGAGGGCAAACAAGACATTGTGCCCACCTCACCACCTCTCTCAGGAAACTAGACTTGTTCCTCAACTAGCTTCAGAAGAGACAGTTCTTGCAAAATCATACATCAGATCTTCCACCAATCAGTCTGGCACCGACCAGGCTGACTGTTGTTTGCGTCCTGTCCTGTCAGCTACGCACCCTCAGGACCTCTCTAGAATGGAGATGTAACGTAACGTAACTTGTTACCAAGAGAGAGGCAGATTCAACTGTAAGCCAAAGGATGATGCCAGGATTCAGAAAACATTAATAAGTTACTTCAGGTTGTTATAAGCTGACATGAACTTATCTGCATTGTGGTCAGTCAGTAATCATGAATTTTAATATCCTATACCTCTATGAACTTCTGCTGTATACTAATTAGCAGTATAGTGTCTCTCGTGTAGCATAGTGTCTCTCTGTGGGATTCCATGCCATGCATGCAGAATTTGTCCTGAACATTACTCCATCCAAGTCAGTGGGTCAAGTCCAGCATGAAAGAATGGTATCAGTCCATAACTGTGACCAGCTTGACACAAATGCTGTGCCTTTAGCACAGTGTAGTGACACATCTCCAAATACTTCCCTGGCACCGCAAAAGAACAGCTGTTGCCACTCTTTGGAAAAAAAATGTGTCCTGTGGAAAGTCCTGTCTGGTATCATGTGTCTTGCAGCTTTTCCAATACCAGAAGCTGAATAAAAAAAAAAAAAAAAAAGTATTTGCTTTTAAAAGCAAAGATTGACGTAGCAGCTTGAATTTCATTTTAAAAGTCTGTCTTTGCTGGTATGATAGCAAAGACAAGCATAAATATTCAACAGACAGCTGAAGTCACTAGCGTAGATCATCAGTTGGAGAGAGGCTGCAAGACATTGTTATTATCTGCTGTAAATAAACAGGATTTAATGCTGAGACACTGACATCTATTGAACATGAAATAATTCTGTCCTTGTGGTTCACATTTATGTGAACATTACATAAATGTTCATTAGCTTTTAAAACCAATAAAACAAGTGAAGTCTTGGCAAAGCTAAACTAACAAGTTCCTGTAGGTGAAACAGACCACCAATATCTCAGTGATTTTCTTTCAGTGTATGTTTGATTTCAGATAAAATACCATTTTATCAAAAAAACAAGCAAATAAATCACATGCATGCTGATTTGAATTTTACAGCTTATTTCTAGTCAGCATTCTAAGCTTTTTAAGACTTTAAAAAAATAATCTCTCCTTTTTAAAGTGTATTTTTAGTTGTTGAATAATTCAGCTCCTAGATAAAACTATTAATCAACCTGAGTCAGCATCTTTATTTTATGAAGTCAACAAAGATGACTCTGTGATAGCCTTAAAGTCAGTAAACTTGATCATCTCTTCATCAGTCAATTCCCTACAACTCAGAAGTGTCAGTCATTTAATACATCTTTCCACACATTCATTGTCTGTTTTTAATGTTCACAACATCTGCTGTCAACAAAGTAAAATAAAGGGAAATGAGTTTTGATTTGTATCCTTTTATGACAAGGTATTCCAGGCACATATTGTCATTATTCCTGTAACAAATAGCATTTGGAAGTATGCCTTTATCAATATTTTATTTTTCTTCAGTTTATTTGATTGGTTTTTCCTTTCTTACTTCTCTCTCTCCTTTTTTTTTTTTTTAGTGGTAGACTCCTTTGTGTTTCTTGAAGTGTACTAACTAAGACAATTTAGGTGAAGATGAAAACTAGATTATTGCTCCTTGAAGAACTAGCAGTGATTGTGAAAAAGGATGCTTCAGGTCTGAGAAAGGAGGGAATTGTATGAGGAGGCACTTCCCATCTAAGCCAAGGAATCGGATAATTTTCAGCTTAGATAGTGACTAAGAATTGGTGCAAAATGAAAGTAATGTAATTACCATATACTTTTGCTGCAGGCCTTTCCATCCAAGCACACAGAGAGAAAGCAAGCCCTATGTTAGCAGCAGCACTGAGTCCAGCATTCCAGACCATTGCAGTGAGGCAGCTGAAGCCAAGAAGTCAAGTCAGTAGGTTGAGACTGGAGTCAGCAGTGCAGAGGTGTGAGACTGAACGCAGACATAGCTGCAGTGCAGCTGCGTTGGGCACTGTGGGGAGGAAGTAGGCTCTTGCTCCCACCTCCTTCACAGCAGCTCTCAGCTGTAAAGAGCTGACCCTGGACACAGCCATCTTACTTCTTTAAGGGTGGACTGCACTCAGGGCCCTGACATATAATGCTTTCCACCAGTTTTCTTCGACCTCAGGAATCAGGCTTCCTCCCAGCTTATGGCAATCAGCAATATAAGTAAAAATCCGACAAGTGAATGCAAGAAATAAATGGAGAAAAAATACTGAGTAAAGATACAATAGTAACTTGCAAGATAAGCACTACTCACAGCTCTCTCAGAGTGTTTCTGAGCACCAAAATAAAACCATGTTGTAATATGGGGAGTTGTTTGTTTTTTAAAGGGAGCTTCCCTCAGGCAGTGAATGCTGAGAAAGGTTCAAAAGTACCCATTTGAAGTTTTACTGGAGCCAAATGATTAATCCATGGTATATGTTATCTTCTTGGTGAGTTTGCATGGAAGCTCAGTGAAAGTAACAGTCCTTCTGAAATCTTTCATATGAAACTGATTGCCTGTCCCCAGAATCTAAAGGGTGATTTGCCCATCCCAAAATATACAGCTGGCCTGCAGTATTGTGCCCAACTGTGGGTGTAGTCTGTGGACTAACAAAATCCTGATGCTTCTGCAGTAAGGAAAAAAACTTTAAAAAGCTATATTTAGATTACTGAACAAATGGGCATAGTGACACAGGCACATAGAGCCATATAAGGTGAGCCCACTGTTTGAGAAAGGAGTTAGAATAATTGGTTTTCAAGATCTTTTGGAAATTTTACAATTGTAGTTATATGTCATTTGTCACTTAGTTTGGATTTCTCATAACACGCACAATGTTTTTCTATTGTCACTTGGTTATCATGATCTGTCCATTAAGTTATGAAGTATTCAGTATCATGTCTTTTCAAGTTCATTCTGCATGTCTGTAAATTATAATCCTTTATTAGGGTTGGCAACAAGCTGGAATTTCACTAATGACTTCAAAAACGATGTCTACAGTTTCAACCTCTTCATATCAGTACCAAATTTGGAAAATTAATGTTTCTTCTTTACACCAGCTGTCTGTGCCAGAAGACAGTTGAACAAATGATAGTGGGAGGGGGAGGGGGGTGGAGAAGAGAACAGAGAACAGAAAAGTGGAGAACTGGGATTGAAATTAATTTGTTTGTCAGTCTGAGAAGGGAGCACTTTTATGTTACTAGGCTACTGCATGCCAAGAATCATTAAAGATAATTCCAATGAAAAGGTTTTAAACGCATACAGAAACCAGAAGTATCCGCCACTGTTTATTGCCTAAGAATAACTCTCACAGGAAACTGAGATTTAGGACCGCATTTTCTCAAAGCATATTTTCTACTAGATTGAGCTGAACATATAGGATGTCAGCTGGCACCCATGAAAAATTACATCTCTAATAAAAAGATGATAGGAAGATGCCTCCAAGGCGTCAGAAAGACTAGTTTAAACTCTTAATCCTAGATCTACACTGACATGTTTTGTAATAGTGTGTGAGCTGGCACAGGCAGAAGCAGGAACAGTCACAAAACCACGGATGAAATGCAAAGAGTAAATTTATTTTCGTTACCTTGCCAACTGGGAGATCCCTGAAGCAGCACCTGGGCAGAGAAACACAAGCGGAGACACAAGGACAAATCTCGGTCTGTGATAGAGGATCACCGAACCTGCTGTTTTCACCTATATTTCAAGGATTCACGCAGGCATATTTTACCACTGTGCTTTGATCTTTCCCACAGCAGAGCAGGAATCTCAAGCATGTTCGACAGGGTGCCTCTAAGTCTATCACAGGCCTATGTTATCTAAAAACAGATGTTCTACTTGTTCAACACACAAAGCTAAACAACAATTAGTGCAATATATGTGTTTTTCTACACCTCAGCTGCAAGTCACTTGAGCGTGTTTACAATGCACCTCACCAGTCTGTTATTTTCCCACAAACAGCAAGTCAGAAAGTGCTCCTTATAGTGCAGCTTGAACAGAAGTCAAGGATCCTTCTCTCTGACAAACAATAAAATTAGCCTTGTCATATTTATCTTAACTTTTTTCTTCCATTTCACTTTATACTTTTGTATGCAATCAACCGAATTCATATAACTTCTATCAAGAACAGTTTTTCAGTTTTCAACTTTACTGTTGAAAGTCAGAAACACAGATGATGAGAGAAGCGTCTTTGTAAGGACAGTGCACTTTGCATACAAACTTGTGGTTGATGTTCAGGCAATGCACAAAAACAGTTAGATGGAAGAATTTCTCATTTCATATCAGACAATATTAAATCCCTACTGATTTGAAGTTATACTTTCTTGTTTCTAAAACAGTATGAAACCTTAGCTATTGCTCATACCTATAACCATGTTTTTCTTCCAGTGGCAATGGCACCTTTTGTTATTCTGAGAACTTTGGATGGAGTATTACATTTAGTTGATTAGAAATTCTGATTTACAGGCAATATCACAAAAAAAAAAAACCAAACAGAAAAAAGGAAATATGACACATTCTAGCTTTTATGCCTATTTTTTTTTTTTACATTTTTTTTAATTTCTCTCTGCCTCCACCTCCCACTCCAGATATGCTTAATGAACAAGCTTCTAGGGTTCAGGAATAAATTTTCTTCATGAGCAGTACATGGATTTTTACAGCTCCTATTCTTAATTTTTCTTCTAACTGTTCACTGTGAAAAACTTCCAAACAAGCTATAATAATCCATGATGGTATATTGTACAGTCCCATTCTTTATTCTAAGCCCTTCACTAGGAAAGAATTTACTAGTCTAATAGAAATATTTACTGTTATTCCTGGTTATGGTAATCAAACAATCCCAGTCCTCATCACTGTAGAATTGCCTGATCCTTTCAAAGTGAAGCCTGAACAAGTGCATGACCTTTTCAGTTAATTTTATCCCAGGAAGATTTGGAGAATAAGCATATGTGGATGATACGGTAATCTCTACAGATTGTCAATCTTTAATCTTCATGCACTAAATTAATTTTTTTATACTGTCTTAAATATTTTAATATGGGTTTGGTTGATTCATGCTTTCTTCAGTAGCTATTTTTATCAATTTTAATGAGAGGATTACAATTTTCAGGCTTAAATATTCAAGGCTAGCCTGATAAATGGCTTTGGAAAGTTTATTTATCAGATTCAAAAATTAAAATAGAACTAATTTGGAAGGAATATTCAACCGAGCACCTTACAGTGACTAAATGGTTTTGTGGTTGGGCTGGTTTGTGGGGTTTTTTTAAGTCTTACTGGTTTATGCACTTTCCTTCTGAGAATTTTAAACAGCCTCATGGATGTGCACTAGACAAATACTTATCAGTAAGTACACACTGCTGCTTCTAGTTAATAAAAACTAACCTACAAAATTGTAATGAAAGTTGGGACAGCAATAAGGGGACAAACCTCCTGATAATTAAACACAGAAAAACGGGGGGAAAAAAGTGAAAGTAATTGCCAAAAAAATCAACTTTATTATTTCATGAATAAGAATCTTGGAGATACTCCAGTTCAAAAACTCAAAGGAGATCCTTGGGCTTTAAGATTCAGAATCATGGCTTTATAATTATTTTATCCCACTTCAGAGGTCAAGTCTGGTAAATGTGGGTAAAAAACTATAGTTAGATCCAAACCTTAGAAAAATGGTGGAATTAATTTTTTGCATTAATGCATTTTATATGCATAATATATATTTATAGAGTGTAAAAATCATCAGTCCTTTAGACATAGATTTCACTCAATGAAGTCAAAGGAAGGAGTTAACATATGACATGATAGGATCAGTTTTGGAACATTACTTTATAATACACATAGCAATTTTTAAAAAGTATTTAGGTGGATTTAACAACCCAAACAGCAGTGAAAGTTACAAATCTTCACAGAATGTAGTACACATTCTAACCAAGTTGAATCTTCATAACTCTCTGCCTTTGAGTGCTCCCTACCCCTTTCCTCAAGTCATAATAGAATTTGACCAGAGCATTTTATAGAAGAACCATATGTACAAGTGTCCTTGAGTGTTATCAGACTATTGTGAAGCTATTTCATGGTCAGTGTTGCAACAAAAGACTGTCTGACAAATTAAGCACCCTTATAAGCTTTCTTGTTGTAATTACTCTAGTCATATTGCACTACATCTTACTTTTGCAAGCATCTGCATCATATACCACCCTAAAGAAACTAAGTAGAATATGATATATTATTCAGATATATTATTCTCTAGCCCAGAGATGCTTCTCTTTGGTCTTTGCAGTCCTTGGCAAAATAAAATTGGATGCTGCTGATGAGCTAATGATTTGGAAGAAACACTGTTAATCACCACAGATGAATGAAATGAGAATCTGATTGTGATTACATGTTCCTGCAGCTAGTGTATAAGTTAGGTTGTGCTACTTTCTCTTTTTAATAGGCAGGGGAAATACTGTGTTGTCTACAGCTGCTATTTCATTGGGTATGCTAGAAGTTTTGTACATGATGTTTCCCCAGATGGATCGAATACTGATGTTTCTGCCACCATTTTAGAACTTACTTCTACTGATATCTCATCTGTACTGTCTGCCTTTTGTTATAATTTTTTTTTGCCTTTGACTGAAATACTTAACTTTCTATAGCTGCAGTGTTTGCTTGTTTTACATCACTTGCCTATAGCTTTGGCAATTTTAATAGCTCTCCATTCCTCTGGTGTTTCCACCAAGTCACATTTTCAACAGACTTCACTCTGCTCACTCTCGTAAATAGATAAAAAACAAGCCTTTGGATGTGGGTCTTTTTTTCCTGTGTTAAAGGAAGGAGTATAGGTTTTTCCCAACCAAGTTTTATAAACCAATATGTTTATAAAAACTCTTGCTAAAGGCAGATAAACCTGTACAGCGCACACCTACAGTCTCATCCCTCCCTTTTACTTCTCTTTCTTTTAGATATTTGTCATAAATACAATGCTAACTGTTATTAGTTAAAACCATGATCATATACACTTTGTATATACTAAATTTGTCTTAATTCCAAATAAGTTTGATTATAGGACTGTGGCACAAAAATCTATTTCTTTTCACCATATATCAGCTCTTGAAATATCCCTTATATTCAAGCTTCATTGCCTCTTGACAGAAATCACTTTGGAACACATGAAATTCATGTGTCTTAAAAAGCCTGAGAAAGGAAGAGGGAAACATCCTTCATGATGTCAGTCCCCTGGGAGTAAAATAAACAAGGTTACATCATGGAAGTAAGCCTTTTCCCCAACAGTGGTTTGTAGGCTCTGTAAAAATGTGTGAGATCTCATCCAATTCCTCTGTCCTACACTAGTCAGCTAACTTGTTCCCATTTGTATTCTAGGTATTTTTTTCTGTCATGAGTTTCAGGGAACTCAATATCAGTAGGTTTATCATAATCTCATTGAGGAGGAGAATCAGAAGTTCCATAAAAAAACGGTTTCTGGAAATTAGAAGTCTGTAGAAGGAAAAAGAGACTTTCAACATGCTCTGAATTTGCAAAATTTTCCTTCTGTACATCCCTGATAATTCTCTTTGCACTTATTGGAAACTAACTGGCTTTGCAGATTGTAGGGGCTTCCAATGGTCCTTTGTTCTGATCCAGCCTGCTAATTTTTCCATCCTCAAAACTATCAAAGATCAGTCTAACAGAATCCAATGTAGACATTCAAAGGCATTTTTCATAAAAATGCTTTCAGACACTGAACAATTGTATTCATGTAGTAGGTGGTGAATGTTTTAGGATTGGTGTTGAATTTGCCCCAGATTGACAATAGTCACCATTACAAATTTGTTTGGTGTTTTGAGGTGACTAATATGCACCTGTTAATCTTATCTTCAAAAAAGAATGAATTCTCAACTCAGGTGGATCTTTCTGAAGTTTTTTATGTTGGCAATAAGCAAACAGGCATTATTTATCACTAGTCATTTAGAAAAATCATATGCACTTTCCAAGATTGTTTGCTATTTAACAAAGTAGCTACTCAGCAGTTGAGGTTCTTAAAGTTTAATCACTTCTATGAAGTTTTACTATCAGTTCTACAGCTCTTACAGCTCTCTGTAAATGTTAATTTCTTCTAACACAGCCAAGTCATTACTGTGCTTCTGAATTCAACCTTTTCTCTACTGAAGATTTAAACCATTCCGGAAGTTTACCCATGACTGCATGGAAGCCAGACATAACTCTGAGGAAAATGGAAATCATGTATAATATCGGGTTTTTATACTTCAGCTACTAGTTTTTTTAACTCATCTTCCTACTATTTTTTTCCTTTCATTGTATTTTGAGGATAGTGAAAAAGAAAATAACATCCATAATCTTCATATTTATTCTTTTTGCATATCATATTATGTTAAAACAATTAACATCTGTATGAATTTCTACCCTGTGTAACAGTAGAGGAAAGAGGTGCATTTCTGTGTTTACCAGCAAAAGTTAATGAGACTCATTCGTTAATCCCTTTTTGGCTTAGTTATGATGAATGCCAATTAGCTTCCTCATCTTCAATAACTTATACTACTATGTATGTTCAGAATTAGATGTTTTGGGAACTTGTAGACATCTTAAAACACAAAAGTAAGAGTATTTTCCAAAATATTGTAGGAGGCATCGAACATTTTAATATTCACTTTCATAAAACTAATGTACAGAGGATTTTCTGATTGGCTAACAAAATGCTTTCTGAAAGATGCTAAAAGTCTAGTGACAAGGTCTAGCATGTACATCATAAAAGAAGGTACATGCAAGGGAGCAAGGAAATTGTCCCTGAAAGTGAAGCTGAACTTTCTCTGGAGAAGTATAAAAATTTTATGACCGGTGATGTCCAAATGGCCCATTTGCTTAGATTGCTTTCTCTTTACAGAATAGTTAATTCCTTGTTGGTGAGTAGGGCTGCTACGTTGCTCCCCAGCACAATTAGTACCCATATACCAGATTTTTTTTAATCTGCTAATAGATATGCCTTCTGTGAATTGAAGTATTTTGAAGGAATGCATTCTGACTTTTTTCAATCTAGTCCATCTTCTATCGTCTTCTTGAATACCTCCCTTTCTTGAACAGAAACTGCTTATTTCCATTAATATATGTCTCTTCACAGAAGTTCTCTATAACTACCTCTTTATGAATTTCTTTTCAATTTAGAAAGTCTTAAAGGAAAATAAAAGTCTGTAAGTTCCCATGCATCACATGAAAATGCAATACATTCTAAATTAATTTAAATCCTTTTTTTTCTAGGAACAAAGAAATCTACATAGAAGCACTAAGGAACACACAAAACTTAAGAAAGATTGAAGAACTTTAGGTAAAATGAAACGTCTTTCAATAGAGAAATAAGCATAAAACTCTATAGGCTTTCCTCCTTTATTGAATCTTAATATGAAAAGAAAATTATATTCCCCTGATTAAAAAAAAAAAAAAAGCAGAGAAATAAACAGAGAGCTTTTGATTGTGAGACATGCCATGGACTTAGCATGATCCAAGAGCTTATTTGCTCTCATTCTTCAATTCCTTGCAATAAGTAGTTATCTTCTGGTCCATTCTTGTATTTGATTAATCCTCTACATTTTTATGAAAAGGCTGTTTCTGACAAACAAAGATAAAGTCTGGCGATTCACTAACTTATTTCAGTTTTGAAACAGAAAAGTCTGCAACAAATTATTGGATCACTGTTTGAAAACTGAAGAATGGCAGAAGTTTGAAAAGGGATTATAAAACTTAGTATTTTCATCTCTATCCTTTATCAGTGATTTTTTCCTTCAGAGTCATCTCGTATCCTGTCATCAACAATAACATAAGAATTCAATATGTTTCCAAGTAGCACATCACCTCTTAGTGTCTGTTATCTAGTTATCTATTTTCTGAAAGTAACTAAAAATTTATCTTTTATTTTTTTCTGAAGCATGAAGTTTTGACCACTGCAAACAGAGATTATTCATCTTAAGTCTCACGCCGTTTAGAAAACTCTACATTGTAAGTACCAAATATGAGATAAGATTCTCTTACAGGATGAGAAAAAGTTACTAGATTTGCCCTCCTCTCTGTGACAAACACAGGAAGGAAAAAAAAAGTTCCGATTTCACTTTTGTATTTCCTAGCTATTTACATGTATACTTCATTTAGCTTTTTTGTCCAAAGCTCAAGAAACTAAAGGCATGACATAAAATCACTTCAGCTTAAAACTAACAAGAGGTGCCATGTATTTCCTTTTAGGCAATGAATGCATTTGGGACCTGAGAAAACCATTCTTCATTAGGTAATTAAGGATGTGGAAACACAACACTAAGAGTATTTATTTTAGTACCACTTACTAAACAAATTAGAGCTTGTTTTATTTGCACGTCCGAGTGGAAAATAAAGAATCTGCATCTCATTTTTTTGTTTCAAATAGTTACCAAACAGTACTCATTAGCTAGGATAACGCAGAGAAACAAGAGTAGCGATTTGGCTCTTATCAAAGTTATTTTAGCCCTTAATAATCATCCTTAGAACAAAAAGCAGTCACTTCCGTAGCGGACACTGCTGTTATTAAAAAAGAATTCCATTCTAAATTGTTTGGTATGGCTTTGTGTAAGATGCCTTTGGTTAATTCCCTTTGGTGCTAAGAGAATGTCACGGTTTAAAGCTGGGCTGGCTATTAAAAAGGTGGCAGATGCTCTCTGTTAACCCTCCCCCCCACCCGAACGGAAAGGGAAAAGGGAGAGAGACTTATGGGTTGGAAAGTTAAAACAGTTTTAATAAACTATAATAATGAAAAAGAGCATAATAATAATATTGGAATAATCAAATATATACAAAACCAAGATCGAGCTCCCACGATGTCGGCCGTGTCACCACTGGCACTGCAGGGCAGGCTCCGGTAAGGCCCAGGCCGGGCCCAGCGAAGGTCGAGAGCTGGATTCAGGGATGCACAGATCCGGATCAGGGACAGCAGGAAAACGGACAGAGTCCTCCTTGGACGCTGGCCAAAGGCTCAAACCGCAGAAGCAGCCCGAAGCAGCAGAAGCAGCCCAAGCAGGCAGAGGCCCCCAAAAACAGCAGGAGAGGAAGAGGCCGAGACCCTTGTGATCCCCCCATTTATACTGAGAATGACGTGTATGGGATGGAATACCTTCTTTGGTCAATTTTGGGTCACCTGCCCTGTTTGCTCCTCCCTGCAGGTGCGACCCCCCTTCGGCTCTTCACTCATAAGCAGTGAGGAATTTAGCAGTGACCTTGGTTTCTCTAGGAATAAGTACAGCAAGAGCCTTTCTGAATAACATCCCTACCGGTGCCTCAGTGATAACTACAAACTTCAAGTGTTATCAGTCCTAGAAGCAGACACTGTCTGCAAAACATGCAGTTAGTTTCAGAAAGTGCAGTTACTTAGAAGAGACTTAACTGAAAGTAAAAATCACTGAAAGGAATATTGGCCTGGTTTAGGCCAAACCAGGACAGAGAACATAGTGTTAGTTTGCAGAATGTAAAACAGAGTATTCAAAAGTTCAAATACATAAAAAATACAACATTCTGCATACAGTAGATTAAGTTTGTTGGTATTAATATAATTATTTACCCCCTGTCATTCATCTGCTGTACAATACTATGATAAAATGTCAAGAAAAAGTATGTTTTCCTTACAGAGGAACACATCTGTGTTGTTAATGAACACGCTTAAGATAAGACAGTTGATGCTATTAAAGTCTAAGTCACTTCTGTGGAGGAACAGCCACTGAAGAGAAAATTTCAACATTTCGATTTGTCACTCTCCATCTCCTTTCTGACTAAAAGTAATCAGACTGTTCTGATTATTCTTGTTGTAAAACTTAAGTCATATTAAGTACTCTGTCTTGCATGCCCAGTGTCGTCTGCATTGACTCTTTCAACTTCTGCTATCTTTCCATTAAGGAAAGTCACTAATACAAACAATGTGGCTCTGTAGAAATGAATAGGAAGTCTGAAAAGTATAGATATTCAAAAAACTGGACTTTCCAGTAACTGTATAATATGGGAGGGGGGGGAAGAAGGTGGGAACAGAACAGACTTAAAACTTGCTTTACACTTCTTATTTTTCCAGTTCTACTTCTCATACATACCAGAAAAGCCTCACAATTTGTATATCATTTTGGTATTTATAAATTGCTTTTATAATTAGAGAAGTGTGGCACTCCTTATTGGGACAAATTAGGAATTGAGCCTAATTAGATTAACAGATTTAAACAGGCTGAGTTAGAACAGTATTTGTGCTTGGGATTGCCCCAACCCACATGCAGGACCTTGCACTTGGCCTTGTTGAACTTCATGCAGTTTGCAGAGGCCCATCTCGCAAGCCTGTCAAGGTCCCTCTGGATGGCATCCCTTCTCTCCAGCATGTCGACCACACCACAGAGCTTGGTGTTGTCAGCAAACTTGCTGAGGGTGCACTCAATCCCACTGTCCATGTCACCAACAAAGATGTTAAACAGTGCTGGTCCCAATATCGACACCTGAGGAACACCACTCATCACTGGTCTCCACTTGGACATAGAGCGTAACTCTTTCAGGGCAACCATCCAGCCAATTCCTTATCCACGGAGTGGTCCATCCCTCAAGTCCATGTCTCTCTAATTTAGAGACAAGGATATCGTGCAGGGCAGTGTCAAATGCTATACACAAGTCCAGGTAGATGACATCAGTCACTCTTCCCTTATCCACCAGTGCTGTAACCCCATCGTAGAAGGACACCAAATTTGTCAGGCATGATTTGCCCTTGGTGAAGCCATGTTGGCTGTCACCGATAACCTCCTTGATTTCCATGTGCCTTAGCATAGTTTCCAGGAGGATCTTCTCCACGACATTTTCGGGCACAGAGGTGAGAATGACTGGCCTGTAGTTCCCTGGGTCTTCCTGTTTTCCCTTTTTCCCTTTTAAAAAATGATGGTTATGTTTCCCAATTTCCAGTCAGTGGGAACTTCACCAGACTGCCACAACTTCTCAAAAATGATGGATAGTGGCTTAGCAACTTCATCCGCTATTGCCCTCAGGACCCGTGGATGCACTTCATCAAGTTCCATGGACTTGTGCACCTTCAGGTTCCTTAGATGCTCTTGAACCTGATCTTTTCCTACAGTGGGCAATTCGTGATTCTCCCAGTCCCTGCCTTTGCCTTCTGTGACTTGGGCGGTGTGGCTTGAGCACTTGCCGATGAAGACAGGAAAAAAGTCGTTGAGTACCTCAGCCTTCTCCATATACCAGGTAACCAGGTCTCCCATTTCCTTCTGGAGAGGACCCACACTTTTCCTAGTCTTCCTTTTATCACTGAGGTACCTATAGAAGCTTTTCTTGTTGCCCTTGACATCCCTGGCCAGATTTAATTCTATCAGGGCTTTAGCTTTCCTAACCTGATCCCTGGCTGCTCAGACAATTTCTCTGTGTTCCTCCCAGGCTACCTGCCCTTGCTTCCACCCACTGTAGGCGTGCTTTTTGTGTCTGAGTTTGTCCAAGAGCATTAGTCTATGCTTAGAATTCAGGGATATTTTTTTCATTACAGTTAAGAAATGAATTAGATGATAGAAAGACTTAGTTCTTGGTTGTGGTAGATTATAGTGCAGGCAGGCTAGTTTACTCCATTACCAGAAATATCTGAAACATATTGTACTAGCTCAGTCAAAGAAGTGAGTATTAGCCTGCTGAAGCTATAATAGTAATATTATTTTCCTCAGAAATAATTTTCATCTGACAGCATAATCTTCTGATTTTCTCTTTAAAATTAGTTTAGAAGGAAATAAGTAGTAAATTGATTTTTTCATTATGCATTAAGTTAGACATTACTTAAGTCAGATGATCTCAAGTCACATAATGAAATTTAACCTCTAGCATTCCTAACTATCCCAGGATCACTAGTAGTTATATTTCAGAAATAAAAAAATACTAGTTGAAAACTATTTCAAATGACTGGCATGTCTTACAAAAGATCTGAGGAAGTCCAGACTAACTGTTTTAGCTTAATTTCCTAGAAGGAAACAGAGCAATTAATCAATTCGTAAAAGCCCACAGGAAAACAAATAACTGTTATCAGATGTTTGACCAAAATACACTGCATCAATATAAACTTTTACCTGACAAAGCTGCAATTCCTATATGTAAGAGCAGCAATAGTCTTGACTTCTGTAAGGCTTTGATATTGCCTCACACAGTATTCTTATGAGCAAACCAAGCAGCTACGACCTAGGTAACACTAGTACAAAAGAGTTTTCCAAACAATTGTTCTGTTGTCCTCAAACAATTCTCAATGGATCCTTGTCAGACTGGAAGGATGTATACAGTGGTTTTCTACAAGACCTATCCTGAGTCTGATATCAACCATTCTCCATCTCAGCCTTATTAAGAACATAGTCTCTGTTATGAGATAATGAGGAAAGAAGAGAAGAAGAGAAGCAGAGCTTGAGTTTGTGGCTCTGTGTGAGGTTTGCACACGCAGTGGCTACTATCAGCCTTCTCCATGTGGCATGGCAGGGGAATAAAACTTAGCACATCATCTGCTGAGGAGACAGGACTGTTGCTTATTTTCTGAGTTCACAGGAAGGCTAAGGCAGCTGGGGAGTTTGACTTGTATGAAGGAGTGGAGCAAGTCCTCCAGAACATACTTGTTTAGGAGGGAAGGGATGGGTTGGAATGACAAGGGCTGGAGATAACAAAGGGAGTACTGAGAACATGACTGGTAGGGATGGGAGAAGATATATTGGCTATAGGGTACAGGGAACCATGCCAGAAAATGAGGTACGGTGTAATCAAAACAGAGAAGGGGAGTCTAATTTAGAAAAATAAAACCCCAAGAATGTCCAGGATGAACAGGGGTATTAACCTTGCAAATGACACTAAGCAGGCAAAACTGCAAGCACTCAGCAGGACAGGATTAGGATACAAAATAGTCTTGATAAACAGAAGAAAGGGCCTGAAAAAATTATTAGTCAATATAGGAAAGCACTGTATGTGAATGGGAACAATGAATGACTAAAGCATAAGCAGGTCCAGAGCGGGCCCATGAAGATGATCAGGGAGCTGGAGCACCTGCCCTATGAGGACAGGCTGAGAGAGTTGGGGTTGTTTAGCCTAGAGGAGACAAGGCTTCAGGGAGTCCATATTACAGCCTTCTCATACTTAAAGTGGAGATGGGGAGGGGTTCCTTATCAGGGAGTGTAGTGATAGGACAAGGGGTAATGATTTTAAACTGAAGGAGGGTAGATTTAGGTTAGGTATTATTAGGAAGAAATTCTTTCCTGTAAGGGTGGTGAGACACTGGTACAGGTTGCCCAGAGAAGTTGTGGGTGCCCTCTCCCTGGCTGTGTTTAGGGCCAGGTTGGATGAGGCTTTGAGCAACCTCATCTAGTGGAAGGTATCCCTGCCCATGGCAGGGAGGGTTGAACCTAGATGATCTTTAAGGTCTCTTGCAACCCAAACCATTCTACGATATAGAGAGTTACTGGACATGTAGCCATTCTGCAGTTATGATTATCTTTTTATTATAAGTCATGTGAAGCAAATATTCTGGTTCATCAGAAGTACTATGTCCATTTTGACCACAAAATGTGTGCACTTTTTCAAACCCACCTCCATTTTTGATCAAATAAAAAAATCAGATTTTGTTAGTTTAGAAAAAGAGAAGACTGTGGCAAGACAAAACAGCCTTCAAATGCGTTAAATGTTCCTTTAAAAGCAAGGAAATTGAGTTCTGGGTTCACTGAGTGTAGGACAAAAAAAAAGCATGTATTTAAATTGCAGCATTACTCTGTTAAACATGAGCAAGATCTTTGTAATTATAAAAGCAGATGAGCATCAGAGTTGACTGTCTATAAGGGTTGGGAATGGCCTGTTTGGAGATTTTCAGCTATAGATCAAGCTGGCATCTTTAAGAAATGCTTTTGTTATTTCTTTTAGGATTTTGCCTTGGAGGGTGAGTAACGACCTCTGAAAACCCCTTTCAGCTCTCCAGCCTTCGATTTCCTAATAATAAATCTAAAAGAAGCTCACAAAGGGAACCTTATAAAGAACTACTTGATCAAAAACCTACTTGTTTTTACAGGTTTTATTAAATGACTGGCTTGGCCAGTGAGCATAAATACAGTGTGTTCTGTGGATTCTGTCAGTATAAGGTTCATTTTCAGAGTACTCTGTGCAACATTACCAAGTTTTCCTTCACAAGTATTTTCTATTGTTTGGCCTATGGGGGCTGTGACATAAAATTAGCTTTTACATTTTTTTTTGGTCTGAATAGACTGCAATAAAATTCCCTCAAGAGACAGAGAAGTTGAACAAACTACACATGAAAAGTTCTATAGTCAAAACTGATATAGATTGTCTTATTTTCTATCATCAATACAGAATTTATTAGTCTCACAGAGAGTTTCATTACATTAATGCTTAATTTGCTCTTTAGTCAGTATTTGGAACAGATTTTCTTTTTCCTGCTGTTCTTGACCTTAGATGATGGAAATCTTAACCAAAGACAGCTGAGACCAAAGAGGGACGTAACACATGATCTCTCTGAATTTGTGTGTCTTCAGAATTTATGTTCTTGCACGTCATAAAACACAGAACTTAACCTACACATGCCTACTGCAGGAATTGTTGTAATTTATTAGGCAGTCTGAAGTGTCTGATTCCATGTATGATTATTTGGTACCCAAATGTTTTTATAGTTCTATTTTCACTTTCAGTTCACCTACACAGACTCATGCAACTACACAAACACAACTGTTTATAGACTTCACTTTCATGTCGATGTACTGAGTGCTTCAGTTCACATCTGCTGTTTTGTGCCCTCAGTCAGCTGCTCAGAGGTAGGGTGCCTCCTACTCCATGTCTTTGGTCTTGTCATTTACATACACAGAAAGAAACGTTATGTATATCTGTTGATTTAAATGTTTCCTGTTTCATTTGTCTAAGTCTTTTCTTGTCAGAAAAGAGTTAGCTATCTTATCTATCTACATGCTGATTTATACTGAGTTCCATCCATCCCAAATGCAATCAAATACAAGACTAAATGCAAGCACTAGAAGCATATTTCACCTTAACAATAGTAAAAAAATGCTTCACCCAGATGTAATATGGACACATATTAAAACACAAAGGACAGTTGTGATCAGTTCTTCACACCTGAATTTCAACATGGCACTGTGGGGTTCCCACGGGACAATGGTGGGAACGAGGTACTGAACGAGCTATGTCCAGGCATGTCCAGGGGGTGGTAATGGGGTGGTAATGAACTAGCCAATCATAATAAAGAACAAGGACTTTGGCTATGAGAAAAATAAGATATGGGGAAGTTGAAAAATAAGAAAGAATGCTGCACCTGCAAGATATAGCTTTTTAGCATAAACCAATCAGAACTAATATAGAGGCGTGTGAACAAAGCATACTAACCAATCATAATAGAAATGACATGTACACAGAGTGTGTACAAAAACAGAATAGTATAAATGTACCCTCAGATACGTAAATAAACGAGATCTGCTTAACGATCATATTGATCTGCGTGCATTTACTCCACGCCCTCTCAACAAGTGGCGCCCAAACAGGGACATTCCCCCGGACCAGGGGCCTTCGGCCGGAGACTGCGGAGAAGCAGCGGACAACGGCACGAAAGGAAAGGGTGAGAGGAAGCCAGCTGTAGAGTGCTGCCCCGGCACTGGATTTTCGCACTGGCAGGAACGGATGCGGTAAGCCTGAGTTTTGCTAGCAAAGGAAAACCTGGGTAGGGCTTCCCAGGCAGCTGGGGGAGGAATGGGGTCTACCCTGACCAAGACAGAAGTGGCAGTGGTGAAACTCCTCCAACATATACTCTCTGAGAGAGGAATTAAATATGACGAAGCTGCGTTAAAGCAGTTACTGTTTTGGGCAAAAAACAAAGGACATTTTACAACCTTTAATGATGTCTTTGAAGTGCCTTTATGGGAGAAGATTGGTGACTCTCTCTGGAATGCAGTGTCAAGTGGTGATAAGGAAGCCTTTAAATTGTCTGCTACATGGAAGCTGGTTAGTGAAGCCTTAAAGGGAATAAAAGCAGAGAGAGAAGTCACACATTCAGCTTTTATGGCTTTAGGACCGCAGACGTCTACTACCCCCTCACTGTTTGCGGGACCAACACCTCCCATGGCCCCGGTGGCTGTACCGGTGGCAGCTCCTTTATCGCCGTCGGTACAGACGGCTCTGAAGAAAGCTGAGGAGCGAGGAGCAAGTAAAATAGATACAGATCCATCAGGACTGATAGTGCGCCCTAAAACACGAACTCGATTTGGACTAATTCATTCAGACGCTGAACAGGAGATTTGGCTGAAACCCCCTCCGAAACCCCCTCCCTCTCATTGATCTCTCTACGGATGAGGCTGAGCAGGAGGACAAGAAGGAGGGTAAACCTGCTTCGTATCCACCTTTACCGGATTCGCTGTTTCCTGAGTCTGTTGAACAAAGTTTACATTCCGGCACTAAATGACCACCGTTAAAGTTGCCATTTAAGGAGTCAGCAGTACCAGAGTCACAAGGATTTAAAGGACCGTTACCATCACGAAATGGACACGAAACTGACGTGACAGAGCTTGGTAGATGACTGGAAGAATTAAAGACGGAATTGCAGCAGCATCGTTCAGCCAACGCCTCGGGACACGTGACTATGTCTCCCCCAAACCCCCCTCTGTGTTCGGGACAAGCATTAAGGCCACCTCAACCTCCTTTGCAAATCCCTACTCCACCTTTAGATCAGGGCGGGGGGGGAGGTTTGCGTCCATCTGGTAATGTGGGAGGTGGCGGAGAGGGTCAGCGTCTGCCCGCGTATACAGGGGAGGCGGGGGGGAGGAGTGAAATGGAAAGGGATCATTTGAGATGTGTTATTAGGAGTTATAATTCCACAAGCATATCCGGTGATTGTGGGTGCGGGTCCTGAGGGAAGAAATATTTGACAACCGTTAGATTGGAAAATTGTAAAAGAAGCATTACACTATACTTAGCGAAAGACAACACAGGTAAGGACTGCAGAAAAGTTGTTGCAGGGATGGCTAATCGTAACGCCACCTTAACTGAACTAATGGATGCTTGCGGGAAAATAGGAACCACTACATTTCAGATGGAGCATTTAACAAAAACTTTTGCGGCAGCAGTTAAGGTAGTTCATCGTTGTTATACATGCGAACAGGAAGGTCACTTTAAGAAAAACTGCCTTAAGAAGTTGAAGCTGAGTGGGAGAGATAACTCTGTTTTGATGTGTCATTGCTGTGGGAAGCTAGGGCATTTTGTGAAGCTGTGCAGGTCTAAGTATAATGCTCAAGGTCAGCTGATAACAACCAGCTGCAGAGCGCAGGGCTGGTGTTTCCACGCGGGGTTAACCTGTGCGGCTGCCAAGCCTTGGACCTGTGGCAAACAGGGATAATGCTAATGCTGATTGTCAAAAGATCATTGAAGGTTTACCTGGAAAAACAGATTTGAATGTTATGATAAAGGCATGTGCAAAAGTGGGTACTGTGGAACATAAGGCTCAAGTTATGGCTGCGGCCGTACTTGGGGCTTACGTTGTCACAATTGCAGTCTCTATTCCAATTGTTAGCAGGGGACACAAATTTAACAGCGCCACGACACACTACTTCAGAGGTACAGCAACTGATTACAGAAATAGAAAGCAAGCTACATTCCAAATTTGTACATCGTATTGATTTGAATCAGGAAATACAAATTATCACTTTGTTTGATAGGCAAATTCCGTATGCAATAATTGGTCAATGGAATTCAGAATGATCAAATTCGTTACACGTATTGGAATGGTTGTTTCTACCTTTAAGAACAAAGAAAACTGTTCCCCTGATTGCAGAGCTATTGGCACAGATTATTCATCAAAGGTCGGATGCGATGTCGGGAGCTTGTGGCCAGAGATCCCTGCATCACTAACCGTTCCTATTGCAGCTCAATATTTTGAGTAGTGTATGGCTAATAGCTTTGCTTTGCAAACAGCTATGGAGAGTTTCTCGGGACAGGTTGTTTACCACTTACCCTCCCATCCTGTCATAAAATTGAGCGTGGAACTTCCAATTGCCACAGGAGTGTTGTGCGCAGACACTCCTGTGGATGGAACTACCATTTTTACGGATGGATCTGGGAACACAGGCAAGGCAGGCCTTGTCTGGTATTCTGATGGCAAGTGGGAATCTATGGTAGTACAACAAAAGGGTTCACCTCAGGTGGTAGAATTACGAGCTGTATTAAAAATATTTCAGAATTTTCCCATTCCCTTTAATTTGATTGCTGATTCAGCATATGTAGCTGGCATTATAAAGCAATTGGATAGATCTGTTATAGAGCATATATGTAATCAGTGTGTTTTTGAATTGCTGCGAGCTCTGTGGCAAGAAATTCAAAGCCGAACTGCATTTTTTTATGTTTTACATGTAAGAAATCATACTAATTTGCCTGCGTTTATTGCAGAAGGCAATGGTCGAGTGGACTCTTTGGTTTTTCATCCTAAAACAACAATTTGTACCAGAGTGGAAGCAATAGCACAATTGCTTATCAAAGTACATAAAAGGATTACAGACATTACCGGACTAGACTCAGATGCTATCTATTTACCTATCAGAAAGGAATATCTACAGTGGTTAACAAATCCGTCAACTCTTTTTCAAATGGCCTTACAGGACTTTACTGGAGAATTGGTAACACATTTGCCAAGAGATAAAAAGCTACAGTTTATTTGCAAACAGGATTGGGAAGAAAAACCTATCAGATCAGAGATACCTGTGACTGGACTAACTGTTTTTACTGATGCAGGAAAGCGATCACCTTCAGCAGTTATTACCTGACAAAAGGATGGACAATGGAAACATTGTAAATTCTCAGGAATTTACTGAGGACTCATTGCAGACACTTGAATTTTTTGTGATATATCAGGTTTTTTGTAAAATGGAAGGATTTACCTGTAAATATTGTAACAGACTCTCTTTATGCAGCAGGCATTGTAAATCGAATTGAAAAAGCTTTTATACGACCAATAAGAAATATGTGACTTTACACCATTTTGCTACAGTTGCATCAAGCAATAAACCTCAGAGAGATACCTTATTTTGTCACCCATATTCGTAATCATCAATTTGATCAAGGTTTGAGCATTGGAAATAATAAAGCAGACACACTTGTGTTCTATACGCAAATATCACCAAATTTATTTGAACAAGTACACCTATCCCATCAATTCTTTCATCAATCAGCGAAAATGTTAGCGAAACAATTTCACCTCACCATGGCACAAGCATGTGAATTAGTTAGTGTTTGTCCTAGTTGTCAGAAAATTGGCATGGGAATTGGAATAGGGGTAAATCCTCGAGGGTTGAGTGCGTTGCAACTGTGGCAAATGGATGTTACTCACGTTGCAGAATTTGGAAGGCTCAAATATGTTCATGTATCTGTTGATACGTTTTCACATGTAATATGGGCAACAGCACAAACTGGGGAAACAGGTCGTCATGTCAAACGACATTTACTTGCTTGCTTTGCAAGTCTTGGGGTTCCACAACAACTTAAGTCTGATAATGGACCAGCATACTGTTCACAGATTTTTCGTCAATTTTGTCTACTATGGGCTATTACACATGTCACTGGGATTCCTCATTCGCCTACGGGTCAGGCAATTGTGGAACGTGCTCATAGTACATTGAAACAGCTTCTGCAAAAACAAAAAGGGGGAGAGGTGACTGAACCTTCTGAGAGACTTGCAAAAGCTGTTTATGTACTTAACCATTTAACTTTAGCAGGAGATAAGGAGCGACCCCCAATTGTAATACATTGGGAGGCAGTTCGACAGGGAGCAAGCTATGTGCAAAACAAAGGCAAAGTGTGGTATAGGGAACCAGGTACTAACGAGTGGTTAGGACCAGGGGAACTATTACTAATGGGTCGAGGTTATGCTTCTGTCTCTACAGGCACAGGAGTATGATGGTTTCCGATCAAATGTATTAAACCATATGTGGAGGTGGAATCCAGATCCGGAGATCCGACAGAGTAGCAGAAGACAGCAGGGCAATCAGGGATGCAGCAGGAAATAGTTGGTTCAACAAAATCCTGCAAGAATTAGGTGGATTGTCTCTAAAAGCATGGTTAGCCACATTATTAGAGGGAATAGTTTATATAGTTGTGATTATAATTATCATAGGGAACTGCGTGGGTTGTGTTAAGACAATCATTGAGAATAGTATATGGAAGTAGTGAGATAATAAATCTAACTACTTCCAAAGGGGGAAATTGATACCGGATGGTTTAGCAACGGTTTAGCAAGAGTAGGCCTCAGAGTAGGCTCTAAGAGGCCTGCTCTGTGTTACCTTTATACAGAATCAGCTTTCCTGTCAGTAATTTTCCTTTCAGCTAGAATAATAGAGAATAACAGTATGTTCTGAAGAAAACTGCATGTTTTGTAGATAGAGTCTGCTTATGGGAATGTTTATAATAGGCATTATCCTACTTGTGTTACCCTGTTTGTTTGCATGTTTGCAGAAAACTGTACAACGAATGGTCAATACAGCCTTTTTGGCACAACAACAGAGAGCAGGATTTATGGGTAACCAAGGCTGGGATTCTCTGACCGGGCTCTGCGAGACACAGGGAATCAGGATTAAGTAAAAAACAAAGACAAAACAGGACATAGCTCGTTCAAAAACAAAAAGGGGGATTTGTGGGGTTCCCACGGGACAATGGTGGGAACGAGGTACTGAACGAGCTATGTCCAGGCATGTCCAGGGGGTGGTAATGGGGTGGTAATGAACTAGCCAATCATAATAAAGAACAAGGACTTTGGCTATGAGAAAAATAAGATATGGGGAAGTTGAAAAATAAGAAAGAATGCTGCACCTGCAAGATATAGCTTTTTAGCATAAACCAATCAGAACTAATATAGAGGCGTGTGAACAAAGCATACTAACCAATCATAATAGAAATGACACGTACACAGAGTGTGTACAAAAACAGAATAGTATAAATGTACCCTCAGATACGTAAATAAACGAGATCTGCTTAACGATCATATTGATCTGTGTGCATTTACTCCACGCCCTCTCAACATGGCACAAGCACAATTAATGCTTTTTGTTGATGACTGCCTATGCTGTCAGCTGTTGGCAACTTTCTTAAGCTCTTGCACAATTCTATAATTGGTTGGGTTATACCATCCCAAATAGAAGGTTCCTGTGTTTCCTTTCCATTCTGAGACATATAGTTTCCTCCAAACAGGAGATTCTTGTTTTTTCTCAACACTCTTCAGTATATACCATTCTGATAGTAGAACTAAAGATTTCATTAAACAAATAATTCACATTTTATGTTCTGTATTCTAAAGCTAGCACCTTTCCCACTTGAAATGAAATTTATTCCTAAATGGTCATCTATGTTTATAGATACAGGGTGTCTGAGTTCATTCTGTTCACTTGATATACATAGGGTTAAAACCGTACATGGGTTTAATACTTTTGCAACTTTTTGTTATTAACATTTTAACACCTGTCTAATTACAGTAGTGTTGATGTTTATTAAACTTATTTACTTGTACTTGCTTGATTCTCTTCAGACTACACCACTTCCTTGTGATTACAGATCAGAGCATTTCATTCTTTACAGTTATGATGTCTAGGAAACAAATGGTATCTGCCTATCCCCCATCTCCTTCTACATGCTTCTGCATCCAGTGCCAATTACATATTCTGACAACAACTGTATTATGGATTCTAAACATTGGAAGCATCTAATAAGAAGGATGTGGAACTTTTTTCAGAGCAGTTGTTATTCCCAGAAGTATATGAATAAAAAGATACATTTTTAAATGTCATTACAGAAGTGCAGTTATTAGGCGTATCTTTGGTAACTGTACAAAAAGAATGGGATACACCTTATTATGTTGTTCAAATGAAAAGAAGTTTGAATATACAGTTGAAATGCAGAAAATTTAGGTAGAGAGACAGTGTTTTTTGAAATCAAGAGCTCAGAAGAGCTCTTGAAGAGTTAAACTCAGTTGACAGCCATTGCTTTTAACAAAATAGCCCTCCTTTGTATCTTTCTAGGACATGTAATTTGGAAAGAATTCCCAGTCTATTGACTCATGAATTACAGTAGAACTAAGGTATGCCTATGGCACTATTTCAGTCAAAAACCTACCACAGCGCTCACTGTTTAGCTTTATGAAGAGAGTCACAATACAATTTCTAACCTTGGTATATTTTTATTAATTAGGAATATTAAATGTCAAAAGAAACACCAGCTTACATCAGGATATTATTCTAGGCCCAGTTCACTTGTAAAAGACAAGCATCATCCCAGCATTTCAGACTAAAAGATCATATTTAGACATTCTTGAAGACAGTAGCTTAGAATCAGAGAGGAAAAATAAAAGGTCTTCAGTTACATTGCAAAATTTTTATGAGATCCCAGCTGCATAATTCTATTGTCAATAAGAATATACAACTTTTAGAGAGTAAATTCAGTTTTGTAGCTCATGGTCTGAGTATTATGTATAAGATTTGATTGCGAGTAACGAAGATATAATTTGGATTAAACAGAAAGTATTCCTGTTAGCTAAAATAATTAATTTCTCTAAATGGAGAGCAGACACAACCACTGTTACAGCATATTGTTAGTAGAAATTCTAGAAAAAAAACTATAAACCACTTTTCAAGAAGGAATTGTTCAAATGTGGCAGTTACATAAAAAGTAAAAAACAAATGGGAGCCATATTCATAGTTAATTTTCTGCTGCAACTTCAACTTAAGCTGGAAGAAACTTACCATAGTAGCAACTGATCTCTCTTTTACTCAATAGTTACAAAAACTAAATAGGGTAAGCAAACATCTTCTCACCTATCAGCCTTTGGCAGCCTGATCCAAGCTGGTCCTGCTCATAGTAGGCAGATGGAGCAGATGACCTCCATAGGTCCCTCCAACCAAAATTATTCTATGATCCCACAATTACTGTCTTCTTAGTGCTGGCTGATTTGGCAATAATTGGCTGTTTTCAACATTATGAGTTTTCATCAAATCAGATCTTTCAGCTAATAATAAATTAACCTAATAGCATTTATAAGAATTGATTTTACTTTCTCAGATTATCTCTGGAAAATTCAGGACTGTTAATGAGTAGAGAAATAATGCTCTCATATCATGACAATTAAAAAGAAAGAGCTAAATATTATGAAATATGAACCTTCTGTACCATTACCTGCCTACCAGACTGATGAAAAGTATTGGAGTAGGGGAAGCCTATAAACTAAATTTGTTACTTACTATGGGTTTGTTTTTCAATGTATGTCACTGCTATAAGAAAACTTACAAATTTTGTTTTCAAGGATCATTACTCATCAATATAACCTTTTTTTCAGTCTCCCCCCCAACCCAATAATTTGCAGAAAATTAAAGCCATTTGACCTTTATAGAATCATAGAATGGTTTGGGTTGCAAGGGACCTTAAAGATCATCTAGTTCCAACCCCCCTGCCATGGACAGGGACACGTTTCCACTAGACCAAGTTACTCAAAGCCCCATCCAGCCTGGCCTTGAACACTGCCAGGGAGGGGGCATCCACAACCTTTCTGGGCAACCTGTTCCAGTGTCTCACCACTCTCACAGTAAAGAATTTCTTCCTAATAATACCTAACCTAAATCTACCCTCCTTCAGTTTAAAATCATTACCCCTTGTCCTATCACTACACTCCCTGATAAGGAACCCCTCCCCATCTTTCTTGTAGGTCCCCTTTAAGTATGGGAAGGTTGCAATATGGACTCCCTGGAGCCTTGTCTTCTCTAGGCTAAACTCTCTCAGCCTGTCCTCATAGGGGTGCTGCTCCAGCCCCCTGATCACCTTTGTGGCCCTCCTCTGGACCCACTCAGTCAGGTCCACGTTTCTTATGCTGAGGGCCCCAGAGCTGAACACAGTACTCCAGGTGAGGTCTCACAAGAGCAGAGTAGAGGGGCAGAATCACCTCCCTCGACCTGCTGGCCACACTTCTTTTGATGCAGCCCAGGATGCGATCAGCTTTCTGGGCTGCAAGAGAACATTGTTGGCTTATTCTCAGTTTTTCAGCCACCAGTACCCCCAAGTCCTTCTCTGCAGGGCTGCTCTCAATCCACTCTTTGCCCAGCCTGTATCCATGTTTGAGATTGCCCCAATCCACATTCAGGACCAGACACTTGGCGTGTTGAACTTAATTAGGTTCACATGGGCCCACCTCTCTAGCCTGTCAAGGCCTCTGGATGGCATCACTTCCCTCTAGAGTATCTTTTGTGGGACAAAGTTAAGACTTGAACTCGGACCCTTGATTCTTCATCCTTCAGGCTACCTTCTCCCGTGAGCATATAAGACGAAAATAAAAATAAATAAATTTCTTCTCTGTAAAGCCCATATAAACATTTCTGGATGATAATTGCTGCTGAGAAATGAGGAAAACAGTCCTTTTCACTAACAAGAAGCAAAAACATAGAGCAACAGAAAAGGCAGGAATGCATTCAGGCAACAAGTCATTTTGCCTAGCCTTGTCATAGTTAGGTAACACAGCACCAGGTGTTGATGATTTACTAATCATGTTTAGGTTGTGAAAAATTATAGACAATTATCAGCAAAGCATTCACTATAATTGCAGCGTTAGCTTCATTGTCTTGATGTCTGTCCGAGAAAAGCTAAAGACAGTGATGAATTTTCACAGCTTTTCACATTTCTGCAACAACTCATCTAATATGCTTACAGGTGTAATAAGCAACAAAGCACCTGGAACAGTTTGAAACTTGCTAACCCAGCAACTGTGGAGATCACTTCAGGCTTGCCATTGCAATTAGTTAGCCCTGGTTTGATTTAGTGAATTACCATTTCCAACAAGTTCTGCAGTTCCTCTGTCATTATTTCTATTTGTTTTCTTTTGACTCATCTTTTAAATTTAACCCTGGGAAAACTGATTCACAACCATTCATTCACTTGAAATATCTATTTAAAGGTGGACAGTTTCTGTTGGAGTTTGAGCTTTGTTTCAAAATTTATTTTTGTATTGTGATTAGACATGCTTAATTACTTACAGCATCTTTGTTTTTCTCAGTTTATCTGTGTTTTAAAATGAATAGTGTTTCCTTGCTCCATTGAGACCTTAAGAGAGTCCTTGTTGGTATGGGCTGACCTTTTAGGGTACTATTTTGATTGTTGTGACAAATAGGTATCTTTTCTGAAGCATCCATATTATGTCTTCCACTGAAAAATAAACCCTTTAGTATGTTATTTCTCATATCCATCTGATTAGAGCTTTACTGTTACCCATACATTGTATGTAAATATCAGCTCAAGCTAGTGGACCAAAAGGTATTTGGAGTGTAGCAGACATTTGAGATTCAAATATCACTTTAAAATAAATTTGAAATGCAGAGTCTCATTTAGGGTCTAAAACATGTCATCTTCTACCTGTAAGCACAAGTAATTCTGCTGTTTGGATGTCTGTTTTACTCTCTGAGGCTTTTAAATAGATAGCTAATTTAAGTCAGGCACCCTTCTAATTTGTAGAGAACACAATACCTCACTAACATCTCTAGGAGTTGTGAAAGAATAAAATGGGTGATTGGATGAAGCTCATTCTTAATGCTTATTGAATGAAGGATTACTGATCTGCCTCATCTGTTTCTTCATTGTTAACATCCATTTCTGCGTATATGCTACACAAACTTTCTTAATAAATTCAGCTGTAAAGCATGAGAATTTTTGTTTAATATAACAATATATACAAAGCTTGATTTGCTTAAATAAGCAAGCTATTATTTTAAAGTTCAGATTTTATTTTTATGCTGTTAATGACAGTGCTGTTGCATTCTGCTGATGTAGAGCTCTGTGTACGTGTGAAATTATTCAGAGTAATTATACATTTTTAATCAGTTACTCATCTTACTCTGTAAGAACTAGCGATTTGAGTCCTGCAGTTCCCAATCATTTGAGTAGCAGTAAAAGTAACATCAATATGTAAAGTGTTTCAGAGGGGAATGCACTTGGATTTTAGCAGTGATTAAGACAGAAATTTTCAGAGTAAAATGGTAGTTGTCATTAGGAACAGAATTTCACTGCAGATTATGGTGAGAAAGAGAGCCCTTCAAATAGTTTATCTGATGTTATTTTTCTTTATAATATGCAAACAGCCACAGTAACTATATTATTTGGTGTAGATTTACATTTTGTAAAGGAAGAAAAATAGGGCAACTTTTCCTTCCCATATTCTTCATAGTCAGACTCTATAGAAGGGTAGACAGAGTCTGACTCTTTCAAATATTTATGAAACAACATCACCAGAATTAATATGAATGAAGTAAGAGATGGAAAGAACTTTAGCTTAACTTATATATCTTAACATAATATTGTACATTTATAGATTAAATAACTTAAAATAACTCGTTGGAAAAAGATAAATAGATATTGAGTATATAAAAAGACTAACATGAGATGGTGTGGCTCTTAATTCTAAACTTGATTACAAGTATCATTTCATCAAATACTCTCTTTCATAGGCAAGAGAGGTTACAGTTAAGACCTGTAATGTTCTTATGTGGTTGTCTGCAACAGAAACCACCTAATAAGATGCTACCATATGCTTTACACTTACATGTTGTCCATGTTTAGCCCGCACCCAGGGCTAAACAATAAACAGGTTTTCTATCACCTGATGTCTCTTCCCTAAATGAGGAAGGGAATTGGGAAAAGGAGGGAGACCTGTAGGCTGAAGTTAACCAGATTTACTGAAATGAAGAAAACAATGTAAACGACAACACAAAACAGACAAAAGTATACTTATCTACAGATCACTAGTAAGTTACTCTAGAAACCACAATGAGGAAAAATGCCCACCCCTTCCTACCAAACCCTCTCTTTTATAGTGAGCTTGATGTCAATGATATAGAATACACCTGTGGGCCAGCCAGGGTCAGCTGCCCTGGATTTAACTGCTAAGGGCCTTCATCACCACGGCTGGCCACAAACTGAAACCAAATCCCAGTGAAACCAGGACACATGTTACATGGAGGTTACATGAAGCAACATCTTTTCAGTTGTCAGTTTAGAAACAGGAGACATAAAGTCCTAATGGAGGAGAGAGGAGATGGGTAAAGGAGTGGTAGATCCTCTTCTGTGTGAGCAGTGTGCCCTGCCCTGCCCTGCACTGCACTGAACAACTGTGGTGTTCTTCTCCTTCACCATGACATTGAGAGGGAGGGCTACCACCAGAATTACAGTTTTGGATTTTTAAGATGAGAAATTATCTTCTTCCTCAGCTCAGGAACAGGGCTTCAAGTAAGAAGGCAGTGTTTACAGAAAATTTTGAAGACTGATTGCAAGAATAAAAATAGTACCTTAGAAGGTCCAGAAAGATTACTTGTTCTTGTTCCAAACACTTGGTCTTCTCTGACAAATATATTTAAGTGTTGGAGAAAAATATTTTTTCCTACTCATCAACTTTTGCCCAAGATCAATGTATTTACACTTTTGTTTTAAATACATTTAACACCAGATTTTTTTCATCTTCCCACAAGTGTATCTGTTGAAACGTGTTTCCCAATTAAGTCATCAGAACTTCAAGTGGGTTAGGTCTGCCATTACTCAAGACTTAGGTCTATGTCACTGATCCATCTGGCAAAAAAGCACTCTACCTTGACACTTCCATTTATCACTGAATATCACTGAAATAAAGAATAATCATGGGGTTTGGATGTAGGAATTTCATCTGCTCTAACTGATCAGTTTTGCCAATAAACATCAGGATACTTCTTGCCACCTGAGATTGTGTCTGGCTGGTTCTCTGTGTTATACTGCCTATTGAAGAAGTTCATTGTGTCTTGTCAGAAGGTATAGAACTTTTTAAAAACTTGAAAAAATATTCCATCCGCACTTTTTCAAAAATCTATATAGTTAAGAGTCTAACTCTTCGTGGGACCTGGACTCTTCTCTTCACTTGATGTCTTAGAGAATACTACAAATATATTTTTCTTCTTTTTTTAATGTGTGTGGAACTTTGTTTTTATTGCTTTGCTTTTTTTTAAAGAAAAGCAAAGAGAGGGAAAAATTCAAAAAAGAGAAAAACGTGCATCTCCTCATGGAGAGAGGATATGATCATAACTGAAGGAACTTACTGGCTTTGATACAAAAGATATCAGAGTATTGGTTGTCAAAACACTGATAAGGGAAAAAGAACGTTCAGCACTTGAATGATATCTTTACATGGTTCAGGATACCAGATTCTATAACCATCTAAGTCTTCAGATACAGTTCACCAGTCAGAATTGACTGAAATGTAATTCTTAAGTAACGTTCCAAACTGTATTCAATAACTTCAGCCATTTCATCATTCTGCTTTTATATACACAGAATATAACCATACGTCAAAGGAACATGAATAGAAATACAAGTTTTAAGAAACATCCACCTTCGTATCTGCCAATCCATTATACAGTCCATGAAGAAGTGTTTCAAGGCTGTGACATACCTGAGTTTCATTTTATTTTGTGCAACAAGGAAACTTGTTCTTCATGTACATTCTCAATGCATGCATTAAACAAACTGGTGTTGTATAGAGGAAATAAAGGAAGCTGAATCAGGGCCAGTCTTTTCAGGAATGTATTTCAGTAGAAAGTTCTTTGTAAATTACTCGGGTCAAAGTTGGGAAGTACAATGAAACAATTGCCTCTTTCTACTTGAAAACAATTACTGTATACTTGTCCAGGGAATTGCTCTACCCTAGATAGTCAGGGTATATACTGTCAGGGTATATACTGTCTATAAAAGGAATTTCATTCATAGGAATTTCAACTAATACTACCTCCTGCAGTCACCTACAGCTGGTATCCCTAGAAATATCTTCTTTATTGCTCTTTTTAATGAAGTTCAGGATAATTTTTGCTCTCCAGTTCCCAGTGCTGCTCAAGTCAGGAGCTTGTATATATGGATATACCTGGATATAGTCTACTTTTTTTTCAAAAAAGGAGGGGATTTCCAAGTTAGCATCCAAGTCCTGCAATGCCTTTTAGAGGAGGAAAGAGGAAAGAGAGCAAGTGTTTTGCTGCATACAGCAGCTTTCAATAGCTTACACCTCCTCCCCTTCTGCTCTCTTTTCCTTTTCTGTGAAAGAAATGCAAAATATCTTCTTCCTCTTCAAATGCAGGAAGCTGAAGGGCGCCCTCTTTCCTCTTTGAGGAGAGGCTTGGGAAGAAGAATGGTACAAAATGTTCTCTGAGAAGTCTTTTTATTAGTGACAAATAACTGCCTGCCACATGCAGAGAAGTGCAATACAAAATAAAGAGGCAGAGTGGGATGAAATATAAAATGTGCATGGCAGAATTTGGAGAGGTCTGACAGACATGTCAGCAAATTGGTGTAACATCTAGTATTTTGCTTTAGCCTATAGACTAAGCTGGATTCACCTCTTGCCAGTGATGAGTTTGGCAAAGGGACTAAGCAATTAGGCACAGTTGCTACTTTTGGCTGTCCACAGTCTATTTTAGCAGCCATAAATACCTGGAGCATGAAAAATGACCCAACAGGACAGAGATCAAGAATTTGCCTGGTATGCCCCCTATACAGAAACCTTCCAGAGTGGCAAATGAACCATGTTGGCCATTATAAACCTGTAAAGATTTTGTGAGATTTTTAAGAAATTCAATATGGATCAAGACCAGAGGGCCCAGTTCTCTTTTACACTTATTTTGGGTTATAATCTTTGTTGTTTCTTTTGTAACTTTTAAGTAGAAAAAAATGAATTAATGGAGACCAAGAAAAGAACTGATTGTAGCAAATTATGTAGCTTTATAGTGTGAAGGAGCTGTGGTCTTTCTTGTACTCTCCACTTGGTCAATCCTCATGGTACACTCTCACCTTTAGTTCCTGTGCACTTAGGTTACATTCCGTACATTTAACTACAATAGTCAGTAAGGCCAACAACTCCTGGTAGACCATACTTATGCAGACATGACATGCCTCATTTTTGAACTCAGCCTGTAAACTGAAGCTTGTCAACTCATAAATACTATTAGCAAGAGCCTGACATCATTTACAAATGTTTACAAACCACTGTATATTATGTCCTTGGAACAAGACTCAGAATTCTGTTTGCATTTTTAAAATCCCTGAGGAATGGAGCTCTTGTCCAACAACATGGTCATCATGACTGATAAAAAAACCAAATAACAAATATTAGAAAAACATGAGAAACACGGGTAAAGTCCCCCAAAATCTTCCTTTTGCCCTGTTTTACAAGTCAGAAGGCACTAGGCCCTCCAGTGCTACCCTTAGACTTTCCCAAACTCAGGCAAGATGATGTTTTAGTTAAAATTCCAGCATGCCTTGTTCCGTGTTTATTTTTCCCCATCATTTCACAACAATGCTTTTGGCAGACAGAAATTACTCCAACTAAAAGCCAGGTGCATGTACTGGCATCTTCCCTGCTAAAAGGGATTTAGTCAGATGTTCCCTCCACCTGTGAATTAGCTGCCCAGTCTCAGCCAGCTCCTATGAATGTAATTATTATGCTCTATTTCAAAAAGCTGAAACAAGTTTAAGTTGGTCCTGTCAAAAAATCTGATACCATTAAGATTTCTCTCTATTTTCAGGGCCTCATTGTCAATGAAATAATTTCTCTGACTGCCAGTTTCATTTTGAGTTTCAGGGCATATCCTGATCTGAATTTCCATAAAGTTACTTTAGATTTACATCAAAGTCATTGCAATCAGTATCTATTCTGCACTCTTTAAATGATAAAGAGATATTTATATTCACATATTTAACTCTTCCTAAACAGTAAAATCCCATCTTTTTCTGTGCAGAGATTAGTCATATGCAGCCAGTAACGAGAAACTGTGTGTATGCATGGCTTCATGTAGAGCTCTGCTACCTGGAGGGAAGGCTGCCAATATGAAGCAACCGTGGCTTCCATGGGATTTTAAGAACCTTGGGCTTTGAGACATCTCTTTCCTTTATGAGGAGCGAACCCATTTTCTCAAAAGGACAAGTCAAAGCAAGATTTATTCCTTTCTCTGCATTTTTTGGCCTGACATGAAAAGGTCCATTAAGCAGCATGAAAAGTTCAAAATGAAATAAAGTTCTATACTAAAATATTTTTAAAACAATCAGAGAGAAAAATGAGAGACAGATTCCACACTAATGGACTGAAACACAAAACTGCACATAGCAACAATGCAAACAGCAAACCCCTCTTTATCACTGATTAAATGCACTTGGGCAGAAGCAGCAGTCTTCACACAAATGTACTCCAAGATAGAGTTGTGGTAGTCACAAATTGAGAGCAGAAAAAAGCAGCAGCCCAGCATGAGCGAAGAAAACTCACAGCCGAAGCACTAGGCAGACTGTACAGGGTGAGGCTTTTCTGACGACTCGTTGCCCAGGCCTGTGCAACGAGAGAGTCCTGATATTACACAGATTCCCAAGATAAAAAGCCAAATAGGACCACAGTGTTCACTGAGTTGTGCAATACAGACTGTAGAACTTCCTTGAATTAAATCCCGTTCAAGTTACTGTGTGATAGTTAAAAAAAATGGCCAAACTGTTTTTTAAACTTGCAGCCATAATATAACAACTACCACAATGTTTTGTGTGTTCCAGTAGCCAATTTTCTACAAACTAGGTGATATGCACCTTGTCCAGTCTATTGTAGTCTCATTTTGTGTAGCTTCATATTTCAGCTATAAATATATTTTTTTTGTCTACTAGGCTGTTGATTACCTTCCATACTTTTCCAAATGTTGCCTGTGTTACTATTTTTAAACTAACCAATCCAGTTTTTCTTTTGTGGGGGATAAATTAAATGCGTTCAGGTCTCTGTCTTTTATGGAAAGTCATGGTTCCCAGTTCTTTAATCTCTGAGATTATGATACCTTGAAGCCTTTCTGTGCATAAATATCTGTGCCTGTTCTGTAAATTTCACCAACCTTGTGTTTTAGGCTTGCTGAAAAGTCATTGGTAAACATTGTCAAAAGTGTAATGTCATGACCATATTATCAACTTACAAATGGTTTGGTTTTTTTACAGTTGCATTTTCATGCTACTAATCTATTTGTCATGAAGACTGTGTGTTATTTTAATTTGTAATCAAATTATGGTCTGAAATTTAGTCCATTTTTTAAAGGACTCAATGTCTACATAAAGAATTTGAAAATTATTTTTTATTATTTTATATTTGTAGTATTGTTTATATTCAAATATTTTTGAAAATTTGGGGCATATTGTTCACAAGCCCATGTTGATCATATAGATTGATTACACAGAGAAATAACACAAGCATTTTACATAGAGAAAAACAAGGAGAGTTTTTTTCTCCTTTCAATTTCTTTCATCTTTGATTGTTACTAGTGTAGAGGGCTGTCCTGAGGTAATTGTGCAATAGCAATACATATGGGTAAGCAAAGACGAAAAAAATGGAGTCACTCCAGATGTAATAGCTATTGTCAGTTGAAAAAGAAAACCTGAAAACAAACGTAGTTCCAAAAAGCATGAGACTGTGTTCTGCACTATGTGCTTCATGCCAATGGATCTGCTATTTGGTCATGAGTCAGTGCAAAGGCTATGATTAAAATTTCAGGCTTATGATTACCCAAAACTATATGTAGAAAAAAAAAAAGAAAGAAAGAAAAAAAAAAAAACTTAAGGTTATATCTGGTAAGTCTTCCCTAGTGTGCAAAGACATGTGCATGGCACTAATAGGAAGTAAGTTGCTTAGTGACCTCGAAGTAAAAGGGATTGCTTATGATTTTGCCATTAGAATAGCAGTCCAAACACTTTTTCCTGTTCTGACAAAAGAATAAATTGCTTTACTCTCTATGCCTCACTTTCCTCATTTTTTTTAACTGAGGATTGTTAACTTTTGTTTTACTTCAGAAATAAGATAATGCAACATTCAGAATTTGTTTTAAAGCTCATTGCTGTCCTTTTCCTTACCTAAAGGTAACTTTCACATATATGTGGAAGTATTATGTCCATCTGGCCAGCTGCTGGTGTTCACAGCTAAACAAGGTTTTCCCCCTAGCAAGAAAAATTAAACAGTAAAACCATTGCTGTCAGCAACTCAGTCAAAAGTGATCCATCTTTGCAGTAGAGAACAGAAACAATATCACAATTAAAAACTAGGGATAGAGCTTTTGTGATATTCACTCGTCAACACAGTTCTATAATCTGACTCAGATTTCTGCTAATATATTTGTTGTTCACAAGTATTCTTCGGGAATTTGCATGAACAAATGTCAGCCTGTGGGATACTTGTGGACTGTTCACTTTGACTGTTTGCTATGTGATTGGTTAATTTACCTATCTATCTGTATGACTGAAACATTTTTAACAGGTGAATATGTGATGAAGAACAAGCAGCAAACACTGCACCTCCGAATGTAAATGTGCAGATGAAACAATAACTGCATTAAAAACAAAACTTTTGGAAAATTGCGACATTTCTGTGAGTACTTCGTACCCCATCTTCATCCTTTCATGCATTGAACAGTACAACACAGCAACATGGAGGCCAATTTATTTATTTTACTTGATAGAGTAAGTTACATGGATTCCTATAAAAATGCCAAGGAATAGCAACCTGAAATTCTATATGAAGTTTCCCTCTCACTCACTGGAATGGGAAGCAGGGTTTATTTTGTGAAGTACTTAGCTGTAATAGGCAGAATGTAATAGGCCCATCTACAAGAAGGGTCGGAAGGACGATCCAGGGAACTATAGGCCTGTCAGCCTGACCTCGGTGCCAGGCAAGGTGATGGAACAGATCATCCCGAGTGCCATTACACAGCACATGCAGGACAGTTGGGGCATTGGGGCCAGCCAACATGGATTCATGAAAGGCAGGTCCTGCTCGACCAACCTGATCTCCTTCTATGACAAAGTGACCCGCTTAGTAGATGAGGGCAGGGCTGTGGATGTAGTCTATCTAGACTTCAGTAAGGCATTCGACACTGTCTCCCACAGCATCCTCCTAGACAAACTTGCTGCCCAGGGCTTGGATGGGTGGACTCTTCAATGGGTTAAAAACTGGCTGGATGGCCGAGCCCAGAGAGTGGTGGTGAATGGGGCAAAGTCCAACTGGCGGCCAGTCACTAGCGGTGTTCCCCAGGGCTCAGTTCTGGGGCCGGTGCTGTTCAATATCTTTATAGATGATCTAGACGTAGGGATTGAGTGCACCCTCAGTAAATTTGCAGATGACACCAAGCTGGGTGGGAGTATCGACCTGCTGGAGGGTAGGAAGTCCCTACAGAGGGATTTGGACAGGTTAGATAGATGGGCTGAGACCAACGGCATGAGGTTCAACAAGAACAAGTGCCGGGTCTTACACTTCGGCCACAACAACCCCATGCAGCTCTACAGACTGGGTGAAGAGTGGTTAGAAAGCGGACCGGTGGAAAGAGACCTGGGGGTGCTGATCGACAGCTGGCTAAACATGAGCCAGCAGTGTGCCCAGGTGGCCAAGAAGGCCAATGGCATCCTGGCCTCTATTAGGAATAGTGTAGCCAGCCGGTCTAGGGAAGTGATCGTCCCTCTGTACTCGGCACTGGTGAGGCCGCACCTTGAATACTGTGTCCAGTTCTGGGCCCCGCACTTCAAGAAAGATGTTGAGGTGTTGGAGCTAGTCCAGAGGAGGGCGACCAAGCTGGTGAAGGGTCTGGAGGGTCTGACCTATGAGGAACGGCTGAGGGAGCTGGGGTTGTTTAGCCTGGAGAAGAGGAGGCTCAGAGGTGACCTTATTTCAGTCTACAACTACCTGAAGGGAGGTTATAGTGGAGTGGGAGTTGGCCTCTTCTCCCAGGCAACTAGCGATAGGACAAGAGGACACAGCCTCAAGCTTCACCAGGGGAGGTTCAGGTTGGACATTAGGAAGAATTTCTTTACAGAAAGGGTTATTAGACATTGGAATGGGCTGTCCAGGGAGGTGGTGGAGTCACCATCTCTGGATGTGTTTAAAAAAAGACTGGACATGGCACTTAGTGCCATGGTCTAGTTGACAGGGTGGTGTCAGGGCAAAGGTTGGACTCGATGATCCCTGAGGTCTCTTCCAACCTGATTGATTCTGTGATTCTGTAATGTGGCAAAACATGCTGGACTGTATTGTGCTTCTATTCAGGGCTATTTCCAGAGGATGTAATGCAAAACATCACCAATCTTTTTTCACTTTTTAATATATTACGTATAGATTAGTGATGTTTGCACTGACAGTGTTTTCTCATAAGAGGATTTTATAAGGAAAAAATACAGTATTATTTAGAACATAAAAATAACACCAGCTTTTTCAGTGAAAATATTGTAATATCTGTTTTACGCTATATCTTGCATGTGCCTACTTCTCAAAGGTAACAGAAGTAATCTAAGCTTAAATTCCTTGTAATTTCTAACATCTTATTCTTTTGTTGATTTCCATATGTACTGAAACTAATTTACACTTTATTGTTACATATTCTAATTAGGCTAACTAATACAGACTGATATTGTCTGTACTTTTTTTTTAACAAAAAAAGAAAAGGAAAGAAAACAAGTTTGGCAACATTTGATAATTCTTATTAGTTACTAAAGCAGACCCTGAACTTCAGCTGAATTACAGTCAGGTTGTCACACTGTAGTTACACTGATGTAGCCAAGCTAATCATCTGATATGTGAACCACTAACAAAAACAGGGGTTTAGCTCCTAAAGCTTGTTTTGAAGATGGCTACAAGCTGTCAGGAACACTATATAAAACATAAACCTTTAAACATTAGATCAACCTGAATCTGATATCAGCCCACTAATAATATTCTCTTTGTTGTAAAAGTGCATACTGACCAGATTACAGACTGATACTTTTTTCTATTTGAATAGCTCAAACTAACACCAGTATATTTTCTTGAAGACACATGAAATATAAAAGGACATTTTTTTTAGATTTGTTTTAAAAGGCAGTTAAGTTGTACAGGCTACAAAACACTTTTAGGAAGAGGCAGTATTTTTTCTTAGACCAGCTGACTTAGTGTGTCTATCTACAAACCTTAGAGCTCCATGGTTACAGCATCACAGCTGCTAAAAGGAGAGATTAAGTGAAACCATACACAACTGTAGGGCACCCATGTGTCTCATCTCAAAATTTTGGACTTTGTTATAGAGGTGGAAGTATTGGCAGTGACACTTTGCATCTCTCCATGTGTACCAGCTTTTAAAATGCTCGATGTCTTCCAACAGTTAGTTTAGTTTAAAAAAAGCTTCTCAGGGAGTGGGAATTAACTATAGGGAAGCTATTAACTCCATGCTGTAAATGGGAAATTCAAAGAAAAGTGACTAAACATGGTTCTACAAAGCCAGGCAACAGCACAGATTCTCTAGTGTTGTCTGGACTGGGATTTGAAGTGTAGGTAAAGCTGCTTTAACACTTTATTGTTGAAGTAAATATGCAGGGTCATGTCTCTACCCCTTCCAGGTACCATAGCACAGGCCCTTTAGAGCAGTTATCCAAGGAACAGCTTTCCCAGGTGAGAAGAAAGACACAACGGAGCTATTGCAAATACAGCCTCCCACGAGGAAACATGGATTGATTTGTTGACTCAGCCTAGCCCAGAGAGATTATTACATTTGTTCAAGATAAGAGAGTCTATGTCAGAAACAAAAGCTCTCTCCTACATTTTATTTAGGCGTTCCTACTACACTGCTCACCAGTGCTGAGCAGTTTGACCCCTAAACTCTCACAAAATCACAAGATCATTCTTCCTTAATTTGTTTGCTGCCAGTGTGTACGCTTCAATCTCCTCATTTTTCAGGGAAGTAGACATTAGCATAAGGCAGGGGACACAACTCATTCTGAAATAACCAGTCATGGCACCAGTAAAAAACCATCACTGTCTTGCAGTCTTGTAGCAGTTGCTTTTATTTGTTTTGCTAGTATAAAAAAAAAGAGCAAATGATTAGCACTAAGAACAGATGGAAACAAAAGATCAGGAACTTTACAAAATATACCAGACAAAACTCCCATATCTTCCTCAAATTTGCCAGGATTATAGTCCATACCCTCTGTTTCCATACACCTAATCCGCCTTAAACAAATCCAGCTTCTCATGTTAAATACTTCTAGAAGAAATCCACACTCAGCCTAAATTTATACTCAGATATAACAACCAAAGAATATCAACATAAGTATATCTGTATGGATAAAATCTTATTTTTGAGTCCTGTCATCTGCACACAGCTAGAACCCCCTCCAAAAAAGCTGCAAGAGATTTGTCAGTAAAAAATGTGGATCTTAGGAAACAATCATTAGCAAATACATTTATTTTTGACTTTCAGCTCTTTGTACCTACCTGGCATTTTTCAACAAATAGAGCACAACTTTCTTCCATTTGTAATTTGTTGGAAAAATAATTTATATTGATAATTTTTGTGCTGCAGTTTGTTTGTAGGGAGATCAGTCAAACATTTTGGCATTTGAAATTTAAGCAGTGTTCACTGGACCTATACCAGAAGGTCACAGCATATGTTTCTGTTTGCAGTTTGAATGTGTATAATTACTGGAACTAGGTTTCTGGAGCAAATACTCATAACTGTATATACTAAATTTCCCTTAAAGCTTATAAATATTTCACAGTGTTTGCATAAAATTGTTTCGATATCCATAGCAAATAGGGTACATATTCATTAATGTGTTCATAGATAAAGTATATAACAGTTGGAGACACAGTATACTCATTAATTTTTATAAATAGGCATGACAGCTGTAGGTAGATTAGGGCACGGCGACCGGAAAATCTCGGGCTGTAACGGAAGGTAGGCGTGGCGAAAGGAGCAGGATGTGTCATTATCGTGCGAGTTCGTACGGGACAAAACGACTATATAAGGCTGTTGCGCAGTTAAATAAAAGCCATTTGTTGCATCCTCACATTGGTGTCAGTGCTCAATGGCCCTGGGGTGCGGATAGCCTCAGGCCAGCCAGCAACCGAACGGAGCTTGCTGCAGACAAGCGGCAACAAATGGTGACCCCGACGTGATTGCTGAACTGGCGGACCGCAGGCGGACGGAGTGAGTTCGCGAACCATGGAAACCTTGATAAAGGTGATTTCGTTACTGGGCGGGGAATTTAAGATTTCTGTGAAATCGAAAGACGTAGCCCAGTGTGTGGACCGTCTCGTTAAAGGGCAGGACCGGCTGATGGTTTACAGCCGAATACCTGGGAGCGGTGCTCGATGCAGCTCGCTGAGCAAGCTATGGCAGCGGGTTCTGCCAAAGAATTAAAAACATGGGGAGTTATCTTGTGGCTGCTACGGACTGCGCGGGAGGACTGGGTGACATGGGATGCGGCTCGGACATGTTTACATGGGGTCTACCCTGACTAAGACAGAAGTGACAGTGGTGAAACTCCTCCAACATATACTCTCTGAGAGAGGAATTAAATATGACGAAGCTGCGTTAAAGCAGTTACTATTTTGGGCAAAAGATAAAGGACATTTTACAACCTTTAATGATGTCTTTGAAGTGCCTTTATGGGAGAAGATTGGTGACTCTCTCTGGAATGCGGTGTCAAGTGGTGATAAGGAAGCCTTTAAATTGTCTGCTACATGGAGGCTGGTTAGTGAAGCATTAAAAGGAATAAAAGCAGAGAGAGAAGTCACACATACAGCTTTTATGGCTTTAGGACCACAGGCGCCTACTACCCCCTCACTGTTTGCGGGACCAACACCTCCCATGGCCCCGGTGGCTGTACCGGTGGCAGCTCCTTTATCACCGTGGGTACGGACGGCTCCGAAAAAAGCTGAGGAGCGGGGAGTGAGAAAAATAGATACAGATCCATCAGAACCGGTAGTGCGCCCTAAAACACGAACTCGATTTGAACTAATTGATTCAGACGCTGAACAGGAGACTTGGCAGAAACCCCCTCCGAAACCCCCTCCCTCTCATTGATCTCTCTACGGATTGAGGCTGAGCAGGAGGACAAGAAGGAGGGTAAACATGCTTTGTACCCACCTTTACCGGATTCGCCATTTACAGAGTCAGCAGTACCAGAGTCACAAGGACTTAAAGGACTGTTACGATCACGAAATGGACACGAACTTGACATGACAGAGCTTGGTAGATGACTGGAAGAATTAAAGACGGAATTGCAGCAGCATCGTTCAGCCAACGCCTCGGGACACGTGACTATGTCTCCCCCAAAAACCCCCCTCTGTGTTCGAGACAAGTATTAGGGCCACCTCAACCTCCTTTACAACTCCCTACTCCACCTTTAGATCAGGGCGGGGGAGGAGGTTTGCGTCCATCTGGTAATGTGGGAGGTCAGTGTCCGCCCGCGTATACAGGGGAAGGGGGGGGAGGTGAGGGAGGACTGAAATGGAAAGGGGTCATTCGAGATGTGTTATTAGAAGGAGTTGTGATTCCACAAGCATATCCGGTGATTGTGGGTGCGGGTCCTGAGGGGAGAAATATTTGGCAACTGTTAGATTGGAAAATTGTAAAAGAAGCATTGCCACTACAGTTAGCGAAGGACAACACAGGTGAGGACTGCAGGAAAGTTGTTGCAGGGATGGCAAATCGTAACCCCACCTTAACTGAGCTAATGGATGCTTGTGAGAAAGTAGGAACCACCACATTTCAGATGGAGCATTTAGCAAAAACTTTTGCGGCGGCAGTTAAGGTAGTTCATCGTTGTTATACATGCAAACAGGAAGGTCACTTTAAGAAAAACTGCCTTAAGAAGTTGAAGCTGAGTGGGAGAGATAACTCTGTTTTGATGTGTCATTGCTGTGGGAAGCTAGGGCATTTTGTGAAGTTGTGCAGGTCTCAGTATAATGCTCAAGGTCAGCTGATAACAACCAGCTGCAGAGTACAGGGAAACTGGAGAAAAAACGCGGGGGGGGAACCGTGTGCTGACACAAATGAATCTTCCCAACCAGTTCCAGGCCTAAGCAGTTAACTCGCAGCCTGAACCGCAGGGAGCGCAGGACTGGTGTTTCCACGCAGGGTTAACCTGTGCGGCTGCCAAGCCTTGGACCTGTGGCAAACAGGGATAATGCTAATGCTGATTGTCAAAAGATCATTGAAGTTTTACCTGGAAAAACAGATTTGAATGCTATAATAAAGGCATGTGCAAAAGTGGGTACTGTGGAACATAAGGCTCAAGTTATGGCTGCGGCCGTGCTTGGGGCTTACGTCATCACAATTGCAGCCTATATTCCAATTGTTAGCAGGGGACACAAATTTAACAGCACCACGACACACTACTTCAAAGGTACAGCAATTGATTACAGAAATAGAAAGCAGGCTACATTCCAAATTTGTTCATCGTATTGATTTGAATCAGGAAATACAAATTATCACTTTGTTTGATAGGCAAATTCCATATGCAATAATTGGTCAATGGAATTCAGAATGATCAGATTCGTTACAGAGTTATTGGCACAGATTATTCATCAAAGGACGGATGCGATGTCGGGAGCTTGTGGCCAGAGATCCCTGCATCACTAACCGTTCCTATTGCAGCTCAATATTTTGAGTGGTGTATGGCTAATAGCTTTGCTTTGCAAACAGCTATGGAGAATTTCTCGGGACAGGTTGTTTACCACTTGCCCTCCCATCCTGTTATAAAATTGAGTGCGGAACTTCCAACTGCCACAGGAGTGTGGTGCGCAGACACTCCTGTGGATGGAATTACCATTTTTACGGATGGATCTGGGAACACAGGCAAGGCGGGCCTTGTCTGGTATTCTGATGGCAAGTGGGAATCTATGGTAGTACAACAAAAGGGTTCACCTCAGGTGGTAGAATTACGAGCTGTATTAAAAATATTTCAGAATTTTCCCATTCCCTTTAATTTGATTACTGATTCAGCATATGTAGCTGGCATTATAAAGCAATTGGATAGATCTGTTATAAAGCATATATGTAATCAGTGTGTTTTTGAATTGCTGCGAGCTCTGTGGCAAGAAATTCAAAGCCGAACTGCATTGTTTTATGTTTTACATGTAAGAAATCATACTAATTTGCCTGGGTTTATTGCAGAAGGCAATGGTCGAGTGGACTCTTTGGTTTCTGACCTTACAAATTCTACTGCAATGACTGTGCAGGTGCCGGACATTAAACAGCAAATCATAGAATGGGTTTTTCCACCTTTTCATCCTAAAACAACAACTTAAGACTGATAATGGACCAGCATACTGTTCACAGATTTTTCGTCAATTTTGTCTACTATGGGCTATTACACATGTCACTGGGATTCCTCATTCACCTACAGGTCAGGCGATTGTGGAACGTGCTCATAGTACATTGAAACAGCTTCTGCAAAAACAAAAAGGGGGAGAGGTGACTGAACCTTCTGAGAGACTTGCAAAAGCTGTTTATGTACTTAACCATTTAACTTTAGCAGGAGATAAGGAGCGACCCCCAATTGTAATACATTGGGAGGCAGTTTGACAGGGAACAAACTATGTGCAAAACAAAGGCAAAGTGTGGTATAGGGAACCAGGTACTAACGAATGGTTGGGACCAGGGGAACTATTACTAATGGGTCGAGGTTATGCTTCTGTCTCTGCAGGCGCAGGAGTACAGTGGATTGTCTCTAAAAGGATGGTTAGCCACATTATTAGATTTATGTGGTTGTGATTATAGTTATCATAGGGAACTGCGTGGGTTGTGTTAAGACAATCATTGAGAATAGTATATGGAAGTAGTGAGATAATAAATCTAACTCCTTCCAAAGGGGGAAATTGATACCGGATGGTTTAGCAACGGTTTAGCAAGAGTAGGCCTCAGAGTAGGCTCTAAAAGGCCTGATCTGTGTTACCTTTAAACAGAATCAGCTTTCCTGTCAGTAATTTTCCTTTCAGCTAGAATAATAGAGAATAACAGTATGTTCTGAAGTAAAGTGCATGTTTCATAGATAAAGTCTGCTTATGGGAATGTTTATAATAGGCATTATCCTACTTGTGTTACCCTGTTTGTTTGCATGTTTGCAGAAAACTGTGCAACGAATGGTCAATACAACCTTTTTGGCACAACAACAGAGAGCAGGATTTATGGGTAATCAAGGCTGGGATTCTCTGACTGGGCTCTGCGAGACACAGGGAACCGGGTTTGAGTAAGAAACAAAAACAAAAAGGACGAGATAGGACATAGCTCGTTCAAAAACAAAAAGGGAGAATTGTGGGGTTCCCACGGGACAATGGTGGGAACGAGGTACTGAACGAGCTATGTCCAGGCATGTCCAGGGGGTGGTAATGGGGTGGTGATGAACCAGCCAATCATAATACAGAACAAGGGCCTTGGCTATGAGACCAACAAGACATGGGGGAAGTTGAAAAATAAGAAAGAATGCTGCACCTGCAAGATATAGCTTTTTAACATAAGCCAATCAGAACTAATATAGAGGCGCGTGGACACTTACAGTATGTGAGTGAAACAAAAGCTTTGAGCAATGCGCTCATGATTAGCTTGCTTTTGCTTTGCATCTCAGGAGTTGCAGGGGAATCTTACTGGAGAACCTGGGCTCGGGATGTTGTATCCGCCAGCTACGCTTACGCTTTGATGCAAGGCTCCAGAATCAGCGATACGCTTTACTTTGCATGACTTGAAACATGGGGAGGAGGAAATGTAGGTAGATTAGGGCATGGCGACCGGAAAATCTCGGGCTGTAACGGAAGGTAGGCGTGGCGAAAGGAGCAGGATGTGTCATTATCGTGCGAGTTCGTACGGGACAAGACGACTATTTAAGCCTGTTGCGCAGTTAAATAAACGCCATTTGTTGCATCCTCACATTGGTGTCAGTGCTCAATGGCCCTGGGGTGCAGATAGCCTCAGGCCAGCCAGCAACCGAATGGAGCTTGCTGCAGACAAGCGGCAACAATCAATGACAGTAAATGCTAAAAATTATTTGTTTGGGGCTTTTTGAAAGGGTGTGGGTTTTTTGAAATTTCCTATCTGATGCAACAAAGAAACAGGATGACTTTGATACTTTGCTGAATTATCTGATCACTGATGTTTTTCTCACAAAATGTAAATTAGATAACATCTCCAATCCCGTTTTGAAGTTCCTTGATCTCTAGCTACTGTGCTAATCCCTTTCTTTCTTCCATTTGCTTTATTTGCTCACCCTACCATCCAGTTTCTCAATCCTTCTGTTTTCCAAAAGCTGATGCAGGGATGTTGGTACATCTCTGACTCCTCAAAGACTCCTAGCAGGATGTGGTGGTTTCTGTTGAGCACCAGCAGACCTGAGAGTGATGTAAGCAGAGCTGCCATCGGTCTTCTGCTGAGCAAGAGCAGAGGGGGATAACCATATGCAGGTAAATTATATCTGCTGTAAAATGACTACTTTAATCCAGACATCCATTAGTTGATACCAATACACTTCAGTTGCCCAAGGCTGCCACTTTATATAGCAGCAGGATTTTCAGGTGATAACATAATAACAGAAACAATTAATCAGCCACATAATAAGCAAAATTGTGTGCTTTGAAGTTCTGCACCAGCAGAGTGAAATATGCAAGTGTCTCCTGACAGCATCTCGGTCCTGCCAAGACTCAGGTCTTGGTGTGCAGTGATCATCTCAACATGTCTTCATCATTCCAACATTAGGGTGGATTATCCCCATTTTAAAAAGTGTTTAAACATAGAGTACATGCTGTTAGAAATGTTCACAGCCCAGTGACTATTAGACGACATTTTCGCTTGGTCTCTACCTTATCCGTTTTACTCCAGCATTTGACTCACTGAAAATACATTAAGGAATTACTTAAGTGCAATTACCCTTTAATGTCTATTAATCAAACAGCCCCAGGAAAATGGACTATTCCTTGTTCAGTTTTCAAAATCCATGCAAGCTGCCCTTATAACAAATAAGACTGAATCATTGTTATGTACCTGAACAGTGCTGTGAACCTCAAACTGCTAAGGACACTTGATGGCCAAAATCCTACACATTCAGGAATCGATGGCATCCCCTCCTTCCACTACAGGAATCTGTGATGTAAATACCGCAGGTCAAATATTCGTTGTAGCTAATTTAACGTGCACTGGTGCCACCCTGTGGATTTCAATGCAAACATGTTGGTGTAGCTCAAAAAGAGAGGTAGTACAGTGGGTGTAGCAGTGAGACCCTAACACTCATACCTCCTGCTTCTTTAAAAAAACATTTACATTTTTACAATTATAGTAGCAATTTGTGTCCTGTAGGAAAGAGTTGCTATGGAACATTTACATTTTTACAATTATAGTAGCAATTTGTGTCCTGTAGGAAAGAGTTGCTATGGAGTCTAAAATACCTTTGCATTCAGGAGAAAGCGATTCATTTATTTTTTGACATCATTTTAAGTTCGTTGGCTTCAATGAGATATTGCTTCTGTGAGCGTATATTTCTATCTGAATATATAAGGTCCTAATCCACTATCATATATTTGTACTTTTAAAACATTTATGGAGAATCATGGCACACATAGATTAAATGAGTTGAGTGGAACATACATTTCAAAAAATGAATTCCTCTTACTTAAAATTTCTGCTCTATTTCTGCCGCGTTTCTACTATGTGAAATATTCAAGCTAAGGAGAACATAAGTAGATTCTTTAGTCTGTTCACATTCAAAGAACTGGAAGAAAACACACTTAATTTTACTGCTATTCATATGTGCCCTTCAATCAAAATATCCATCTCCAAACTTGATTACCAGCATGTAAGACTCTTGGCATGCACACTGTGATCCATCTCCATGCCTGATTGCCAGTACCCAGGACTCTTGGCTTGCACACTGTGGAGCTCCAGAACAGATGCTAGGCCATCTTCCTTTGTGTGTGCTGACATGTGATGATGATCTCCCGTTACACTGCTCTGGGAACACTTTCCCTACCCTAAGAACTCCCTTATGTTTTCCCAGCAGTCTCAGAAAAATAAAAAGATGCTGTATACCAGCTCCTGCCAGCTGCTTCCTTTTGCCTCAAGAAATAACCTTGTAGGCAAAATCCAAAATGGCCTTAACAAACAGAAGGTGTTTTTCTTGTGTCAGTGTCCTATCCTGAAACAATTTTAAAAGCTTCTTTCATATGAGGCATAGCTCTTTATGCAGCAGTTTACAGAGATTCTGCTTTCAAAAGCTCTGAAGAAAATCCAAGAGGCTAAAGGATCCTGCTGACCACCATGAATTAGATTTTTTTGTTCTCATCTCATACACACACACACATCGTATGCAACCCTGGAGTTAACATCTCACCTACACTGGGAGTTCAGCTGAGTGCCTGGCATCAGAAGTGACCATTGCAATCATTTGATTTGCTCTCTTTTTCAACTCAAGCCACAGAATTTCCAGCAATGATCCTTGTATCAATGCAAAACCTTGTTTTAAACCTGACTTTTTTTTCCACGTTAATGCTTCTGGAGCAAAATGCGAGGTGAAAAGTGGAAAGAGTGTGATTGGCACATGGAGGGATGTACCTAACAAAAAGAGAATTAAGATAATTAACAGGTAGTACATATGCAAGGAATCATGTCTGAGTTCACAGCAAAATGTCAGAACCTGATTCTTATATCTTACAATTTTTACACTACTGTGACTACATTTTGCTTTGAATAAAAGGACTTCAGATTTATAGAGGCATGATCAGGCTCATGTCTGAATTGCAATGGAGCATGTGCTCCAAAAAAAAGCTTAGCTTGTTCTGGAAGGTTCACACCAGCAATATACTTAAATTGGAATTTAAGGAATTTATTATCTACTTATTACAAGGAAGCTCCAATGTGGCTGAAGTATTAGGCAAGGTGTCCCATTTCTCTTGCGGCTTAGCCCCTCTCCCACCTGAATGCCATGCTGATTCATTTCCTGGGTATAATGTTGCTTCACCCTCTCCCCATTTCTCTTAGGTTCCTGTGGGCAGCAGCATGGATTTTTTGTCTCATTTTATTTTTAAAATTACTTGCACAAAAAGCTATTTACCTCAAGACTCAGCAACTGACCTCAAGTGTTTCCATAATACATAAATATCTGGAGTCTTCTGAGCTGTATGTTTACCTCATGTTCCCATTCAGTGTGACTGGAAATCTATATTTAATTCTCTTCATTAAGAAGAATTGCCACCCTGCACCAGGGAATTATACAGACATGTTTGAGAAGCAGTTCCTGGGCAGCTGCCACAATATGCTTCTTGCAATAAGGTGGGATCTTGGAAGGATGATACAACCCCTGAGCAATGGGGGAAGTTACTCACAAAGAGTGGTAGTGGTGAAGCATGTTCCCAAGGATGGCATTAGTCAGAATCACTTGCAGTGAATAATTTCTGCCTTAATGTGCTATCATCACTCAGGATCCTAAGAAACTGGACAGTTTAATTGGACATCTGTTAATGAAAGCAGGTTTATTCATGTTCATCCAGGTTTAATTCTGGATTCTGTCAAATGAGAATGCTGCCACAGAATTAGCAATTTAAAAGTTTCAGTTCAGATAAAGAGCAAAAATACTGCTCAAAATAATATATTAAACTTCAAATTTAGTACCCCAAACATGATTCTTATTTCAGTATCCATAATATTCTAATTCAACTTGCTTTAAATTAAGAAAAAAATTAAAAAATAATTAAAGTTAGCCTAGTTAACCTTTTTACCATTTAATTTGGGACAGAACTTGTTATTCACCATACCAGTCTGAAAATGAGTTATTATTTTTATTATAACTTTTTTTAAAGCATTTACTTGCATTAACTTGAAAAATGAAGTTGTAATATAGGTATATAATCAGTTTATTTTACTGTAAGGTACATTGTTCACAATGCTTTTTGAATTTAGGAATAATAAATAATTTCAAAATTTTGTTTTTAAACATAAAATGTATTAAAGGCCTCAAGATATTTCAGTCCTGATCAAGCTTAAATATATGTTTAACTGTAAGTACCAGAGCGATCCAGTGAAACCACAGGTATGATGTCGACATACACAGAAAAGTTATGACTGTGCTTAGTAAATAATTCTAGAATCAGTTTTTAATTTCAGGGATTTTTGTTTTGCTAAACATAAGTGCTACGAACTGATTCATTTAAATTGTCCTGGATTTGCTTATTATCTCGAGTGATTCATATCACATGATGTTTGCACATTAATTCAATTATCTGCAATGTTAAAACAGCTGAAGAGTGGTAGCTCTGTTTAAATTTATAAATTTATATCAATTTTAAAGACAGAATCCTGTCTCCATTTAAATAAATGGATTTTTTTTTTAATTGTCTCTGGTTTTGCTCATTAACTGTATTTGTATTTCAGTTGAAAAGCTGTACCTGGGACAACAGAGAATGGGTACTTTCAGGCCTCTCTACCTCCCTGGCTGCTTTTTGCCTGCCTGGTTTCCTCTGATGCTTTGCTAAACCAGGACATGGCATAAAGATAACCAAGTCAACTTAGGGGGATGCTGTTATCTACAAAGGATAAAGTGCATCCCACACTAGTCTAAATGTCTGGGCCTCTACATCCAAGTTTATTGCTGGTAAGGGCAGTAAATCTGGTTTTGAGGGCAGCTTACGGGCATTCTGTGGCAGAGACTGGTCAGACTTACCTACCATCGACCATTGTGCTTGGAGCAAGCAGGACAACTGAGGGGGACAGGGCAGAGCTGGGAACAGAATCACTATTTTATCCTCTCCCATTTCTTTGGCCTAGCATTTTATGGCTAGATCGAAAGGAAAAACAATCAAGGCTAGCTCTGGCAACAAGTATATTTTTCATTTTTGATAGGCTACTACGTGTGTAACCAGAGATATTTCAAAGTCATATATTGAAACAATGCTTTGCTGTCCTCAAGCTACTCTAATCATTTGGAATGAGTACAGTGATAGAATGACCAATATATATGGAGTGCCTTTGATTTTGTTTCTTCCTCCTGCAATATTTTATAAAGGACAGGGTTGCCGAAACATGTCTCTATTACAGCATCCGAGGACGACTCTAAGGAGACATTCTTTAGTTTGTAAGAGGAATAGGTTACACATGTTTACTGCATCATTTCTCATTCTTGCTGTTGTTGTTGCCAAGGAATGGATTAATGTTGTTCCATTTCACAGTAGCAATGCAGCTGTAATTCCCATGTATAAAATGCATTCTCTTTGAATAACTGCTTCCTCCTACTTAGAGAGAAAAAAGTGTAATATTAATAGAAAAAACTTTGTATGTGGTATTATTTTATTACTGCTTTACACAACCATTACCACACAAGGTAAAGCCCAGAAAAAAAAAATCAGATATAAAGACTGGAAAAAAAAAGTTGATACCTCTTTCTTTGACCAATTTCACACCAGCATCACTGAAGGAAATGTGTTGGCTAAATAACAGAGTAAGACACTCAGGATTAATTCCCCTAAAGCCAGTTTTCAGCTGATTCTCTTTACAGAATCTGCCCATGTCAATGTAAGCTGATTTTAGTCTTCTGTATGCATGTTTTTGTTTTATTCATTATGAACTATTTATAAATTTAATTTTTAGGGACAGAAATAACAATGATGGACACCAGCAGTTTGGTAGCCAACTTGGTTTAGAGATTTTAGATTTTTTTTGCATCTACTAGCATTAGGGGGTAGTCAGCCACCCTCTTGACTCTGCATCTATGCACTTCTGACCTAACTCAAAGTTGTAGAACTGAACCAGCTTTGCTTAAGGCAAGCTCTCTCTTCTGTGCAAAATGTAGACTGAACTGGTCAATTTTTTTCTTATGATATAAAAATTAATCTTTCAGTCTTTCTTTGCATTGATCACCTACAACATTCTTGGATCAGGAAAATGCTGTGTAAGTCCTATTCCCAAAAGATACATGATTCAGCGTGCTTATTCCAAGTCATTTAGGTACTTGGAGATGACCACAGAAAAGTTAGAGTTCCCATGCCAACCCAGATGGATATATGTTCATACAATGTTCAGCTGCACTTATATCCATCCTCAGTTTTCATGCTATAAAAATACCACTCTGAATGATTTGTGACAAAACCTTGACTTTATTTCAGCTACTTAATTTTAAGAAAGTATAGGAAATATTATCTTAGGATCAGCAGGGCACCTCATAAGTATAGGTTTATACTACCTATGTGGTACATATATCACTTAGTATAGACTAAGTGCTATGTACATATGCATATGGCAGTTTGCTTTAGAGGACCAGCTCCATGTAGTGTGGCTATGAACTGGTTTGAGCCATTTGGCTTCAGCAACAGGAATTGTCCCGTGGTCTTTTCTTTAGCAGTATAGGTGAACCCTCAGATGATTTAAATATACCTCCTCCTCCAGTGGTGATTTCCAGCACTAGAAACAGCTAGTCAGTGATAAAGAAGCTGATCCTTGAAATCAGAACAAAGATTCCCATTACATTTTGCAGACCTTAGTAAAGGCCCCGATGAACTGTTTATCGCTGAAATTGCTGCTGTCACTAGATGGATGAATTCTTGTACATGAAGGAAGATAATAATGGCGATGAGTTTGATTTAGGATCAATATATGGCATCTGTCTTGCTCAAGGAGATTCTGTGAAAAATCCTGTCTGAAAATATGGAAAAGTAGCCTCTAGATTTCCTTGTACTGAATGAAATGAGATACATAAGCTTTAGCCGTCTTTAATTAATTTAAAATGTTTTCAATTTTTAGTATTAACTTTCTTCATTGTATTTCCTTACTAAACTTACTTTTGTTCAAATTCTGAAAACAATAATCAGTAAACAACCAAGTTTGTTAAAAGACTTACTAGATAAATGATCATACTTGCAATTTTCTTCAGGTAATCATGTAGTCAAGTGAAATTGTTGTACAGAGCGTTACAAAACTTGGTGGTGACAATGGATATGTCACTGGGAGATTCTGTGGAGTAAAATAATGTTTTTCAGAAGGGATCTGCAGCAACCTTTAATTTGGATTTTTTTCTCTCATTTATCCATAGTTACTGCAGTTCTTTAACCCTTGCAATTCCTTGAAGGCCAGGTCGCATTTACCAGCTGTTGTCAGGATTTAATACTGGCCCAGTAGAAAGTAAAGAAGACCAACTGAGCAAGCAAAGTGTTGTCATCAGAGCAGTAGGTAGAAATTCCCAGTTAGCTCTCTGAAATTGATTTAATCTTGCATTTATAAGAAATGAACAAAGACAGGAGAGTTGCACAAAATGCAGAGCCTCACAGTACTGAAACCTCACAGTTATTTTTTGTCTTCAAGTCACAAGGTCCTAGTGAGAAGGCTTTATGGCAACGTTACTGTGAGAAACTCTGAAGGCATTGTGGAAGGTCAAACCAGCCCCGTGACACCCTGAAAGGGGACATAAAGCAGCTTCCAGGCACTGATGGTGAACAGCTGCATAGCAGGTATGGGGATTGTTTTTCTACATGAATATAAAAAATACTTTTAAAAGACTTTGCAGAAGGGAAAACACAACAGATAGTGGTAGGGCTTTGATAGGATAAAAGCAGTTCTTGTCTCTCCGCTCAAAGCTTTCTCTAAGTCCAGTGCCTGGGGACAAATCTGATGGCCTGGGCTGCAGTAAGCCCTGCAAAGCCCAATTTTGCCTTGACACTGGCTCTTTCCTAGCAGGACTTTCTTGACCTCAATGTTATCTTTCTGAATGCAAGCTAAAGAGTGATTCTGATACCTCTGAAGGAATAGGTTTCTCCCATAAGTCTTTGCACTGAGTACAATTGGACATATAAAGCTACAGCAAACTCTTTGGGAAACCCTTGAAGTTTAACCGGGTGAGAATAGATCTAGAAGAGTTATTTTTTGTTACATAAGGTAGGAAGCAAGCACACAGGCATGTTTAGCATAAACAGTGTCATAACAAGCTATCAAGGATGTAAAAAAAGGATGTCCCATATAAGCAAAATAAAAAGAACTGACATGGGATAATACTATTTCCTAATGTAAAAAAGGCAGTATCCAGATCCTGCAAGGCCTAATTCCTGTGACAGGTCCTGACTCCTTTATCTATTCCAGTATTTCAAATATCCTTATTAATGTGAAGCAGTTAATGTGAACATCATTGAAAACAAATTAACTTCTATTTAAAATGTAAATTCATCAAGTGCATCACTCATTTTTTATATTTATGGTTTGCACATCATTTGTGCCCAAAAACCCTGCCAAGAATTGATGCCACCTTGCATTCGATCACTGTTCACAGTAGAAGTGGTCCTCTGTCTAGTCCTGATGTGATGAAATATGTCTGGCAATAAACCTAGAAAATGAAATATTGTTTTCCTTAAGGATATTTTTCTATTCCTGTTGAAGAAATACTCATATTAACATATTTATTGTTCATGATGGTATGAAATATGATTTTAGGATGTTGTCTAGTATTAAAACATGGAATTTTCTCAATGGATCTGTCAGCACCTAAGCAGCAGAACACTGGTGAGTCCTGAATTGGGATGGCCAAAAATAAGTATGTGCTGTAGAAAAACGTGTATATTGATCGTTATGGTATTAGTTTCTCTTTGACTTACTGCTACAGCTGTGGCTAAAGCTGTATTCTGTTTAGATCAGCTCTGAAAATGTAGTATTATGACTGTTTATTATTATGGTTATTATGATGATTATATCTGCATTTATAAATCTTATGCCTATTGTATAAGCCTCTGGGCATGTTTGTAATTGTTTTAAAGACTTTATAATACTGAAGTGCTAAGAACTGGTAACAGGCAGAAAATACCCATATTAATCAGAAGCAGTCCATAATAGCACTTGACTATCAACCAAATGTTGCATATTTAATCTGTAACTGAGTACACTAAAACTCCCCAAAGTGAAATGGATACAGTGACTTGTTCCTTCCCCCTCCCCATCCCCCATTTCTCCACTATGCTCTTGATTATAAATCTTGTAAGTTGTCTTTTCATCACTACAAAAGATTAATATTTACTTATCAAATGTCCTTTACTTCTATGTGTTTGGCACCTTTCACTTTCTCCTCTGGGACATGAAAACATTGCCTAATGAAAAAGACATTCTCACATAAGGCCACCTTTAACAGAGGTCTACAGTGTCCTTTCATGCCCTTATTTTACTGATGATTGAATGATTAGAAGGTAGCTTTCATTCAAAAAATTCTGTAATAATACTTTCTGCTACCTGCCTGAAATGTATTTATTTTTGAGAGAGAAATAACTCTGGAAGTTCAGTACTTTTGCATTGTGTTAACTTTTATGCTAACCTTTTCCTGATAAAGGATAAAAAAGCAGGTTTAGATTGTTTTGGATCCGTCATTCACATTGACTGCAAAAATTCACATTGATCTCCACTATCTCTCTCGAGAGAAAGAACAGAAGAGAGACAGATCAGGATTTAAGTTCAGTTTAAACTGTCAGAGTGCGTCTCATAAGAAATACACTTTCGAATTTGTATCTTAAAAGTGACTAGCAACAAGTAAAAGGACACTGCAGTTTTGCTAAACCCAAGCATTCAAAGACCAAACAACAACCCCACAAAAATGAAGTTGATTTCAAGTCCAGCTTGCTTTATTATAATCCCATTTTCTTGGCCTTTTGAGACTTCAGTTCCATTTAAATTTTGCTTCCAAGCTTTTCTCTGCAGCTAGAATCTCTGGAGAAAATACTTCAAAATACAGAAAAACACAGAGACACATAACAGATCTAGGAGGGGGGAATGTAATGGCAATATCCACAAGCATGACAGCGGGTACGACCAGGATGTAGAGTGAAGAATCTAGATGGCAAAGACCCTGCTTGTTTCTCTAGTATTGGTATCAGTTATTGAAGTAAGAGATAGGGCAAACATATTAAATGACTTATTTCTGTTTCCAGTAAAGGCTTGCTTCTTGGATTAAGTTTTTAGTGCTATGTTCCCTCTAGTTTTAAAAGTTTCAGGCGATGGCTCTTAGAAGTGGGGAACCATTCTATATTAACTGCACTCACTTGTGTACTCGCACAGTATTTTTTTTTCTGTGTATGATGTATAACAGCACACTTTCAGCTGTTTTCCTGCAAATACATACATCATGACTGACACTTTCAAAAAAGATAAGTAATGTTGTAAGCATGCCCCATATTTTGTGTTACACTCTAAAACTTCCATTTCTCAGAAGACTGTTCCTAGGCACTGTCTGAAAATCAGGTCTTTGAGAGATCTCACAGCTAATAGCCATATTTGAAAACATTGATTTCTGCTGTTAAAAATACCTTCTTTCTATTTAATATTTCAGACTCTACTCTTTATTCTTACAAAGGGAAAGGAATAGGTCCTAAATGTAATAAAAAGGTTCATTCAGAGTAAATTAAAGTAAAGAAAACACAAAGGTCTTAAGACTGTTTCTCTCATTCCATTGGGAGACATAATTAAACTACAGCAATTCAATTAGTATCCTCTTTACTTAAAGAAGAACTCATAAGTCATATAAACAGAAAATTTCATCTGAAGTAGTGCAAAATATCTATTAATCAGCCCCATCAAAAAATAGTGTCATTCTCAGCTCTTCTGGGAGTGCAATGTACATTAATACCTGACTTTAAAACCAACTGAAATTAGTAAAAATCAACTCCAAAACTAGATTTTGGATTTCCTATAGACCGAAAAAAATAAGCTATTTAGACCATATACTTCTTTCTAACAATCAGAGCTAACTAATAGTGCAAGAGTTGCACAGGCTGTAATATAGATTTTAAGAGTAGCTATTTTCTTCTTACCATGGAATACATGACCAAGGCCAGTGGTATTAATTCTCTTTGGTTTTGAGAAGCGTAGACATACTTTGCTTGACCAGACTCTGCTTCTACTTCTGTAGGCTGATATACTAATAAGTAACTTCTAGCAGGTGAAAACAAAATTACAAAGCAATAGTTCACTTTAGTTGTTTAACTTAAACATTAAATATTTCACTTGTTTTGTCACTGTAATTTCACATTTAAATTTTCAATTCTCATTGTCAAACACAAAGTATTGTGTTCATAGTTTGAACACTGCAAGGAAAGTTGTACACACCACCTCTTCATGGTTTATTATTCCTAATGGCAGTTTAAAACAATCTCACAAAACCATGTTTGCTCATATTTAGTGAAATAGAAAACTCATGCTGAATTAGATGTCATCATTGGTGTCTCCATGATAATGTGAGAAATGTCTCAAGCTATGTTTGCTTGCCTTTATAGCTTGTAAAATATTGTGTACCCTGCAGAGATTATAACTTTCAAGGAGTAAACAGATTTTATATACTTACCAATACCTTCACCCAAGCACAATATTGAAGAGCACCTAACATGTACAGTTGGTTTTTTTAGACCACTCATCCAACATACAGCACAGAATAGCTGGTCTAGCACAAGTTAAAAAAAATATAATCATTTTCTGTTACTACTACAGACTACCACTCAGATTAAAGGGGGTAAGAGAAAAGCAACTGAATATTATTTTAAACCAATTATGTCAGGTGACTTTTTCTGTTTCTAGAGAACTCCAGCCACAGTTAAGAAAAGGATGGATGACATAAGTGTAATTATGCAAACTTATAATGGGTTAAGGTTAGCACACACAGGGGAGGAAGAAGGATGAGAAAGAGGAGCAGTCATGGTGGCTACCTGACTTACTACAAGTACACAGGTATTTGGTGAGGGGTCTGTCACGTGAGGAGAGACAAGAGTGACTTACTTCACTTGGATAACACCTAGGAACTATCCATTTGTTTCCCACATGATGAATCCAAATTGTAATCTAGAGCTACACAATATGACAGAGATTAAAAATTGAACGCAGGCAAAGATAGACCCATTATTTTCATTCTCAATCATGACCATTATAAACTTTACTGCAAACAGGCCCCAAAGCACAATCAGCTCAATCTTTGTTATTCCAGAATAGTCAACTTCTTTTCTACTGAAGACAATCACATAAATACAAACTGGTTTTGCTTCCCGTTTGACACGCTCACCTGTCAGTTAAAAGTTCCTAATAATTTCTGCACAGTGTTCCCTGTTCATTCATTTTTAAAGATAATTCAAATGAGAAACATGGCTTAGTTCTTAAATAGCAGTAAAACTGAAGGTGAAATGTTGAAACATGAAATCAACTATACTACAAGAAACTATTATTCTGAAAGAAAGGCATATGCTCTCCATGCAAGTATTATTGCTCTTCAGGTTTAACTATTGGAAATCTGTTCACTAGTCACATTTTCAGGGTTTGCATCACTGTAGGATTCCCTCTGATGAGCCACTGATCTGACCTTTTTTTGACTGAATAACCTACCATTCCATTTATGCCCTCCTCCCAATATTTGAGCACTTAAGTATACTGCTGGATGGTTTTTTAACCAGGGCAAATGTTATATAATTCTGTTTTATGACTTAAGCACACCTAATACATAAGCAATGTTACTGTTTGTAACATTACAATATTTAAGCTATAAAAAGCAAATTCTGTTCTAAGCTTTATTGGAGTATATCTAGAATAAGAACACGGAAATTTGTGTCACGTTTTGGATAGAATAGGCCCAGACAAAGTATGTTGAGTTATATTGCTATTACTGGAAGCAATATTTGGCTCTATGTCTCTGGACAGCACTAACTTTAAGCATGAGAGCAGTGTGTATGCCATTATCAATGGCTACAGCCTCAGCAGACAAATTAAAATCTGGAAAGTTAAATGACTAGGAAAAAAACAGTACAGAGATAAAATGCTTCTTTTCCACTGTTTATTTAATTCTTACATCTTTCAGCAGGGAAAAATAAGCCTACGAATATTCAGGATTAACACCATCTTCATGGAAACCATCCATCATAAGTAAATCCTAGAGATGCAGTACAATATAGGAGGCCAAATTCTATGTAATAACCCATTCCAAGTGCTGTACATGTAATATAATCAATAGTCTATTACCTTAGTCTTATCCACAAACCAAAGTAACAAAATTCACAAGTCACAATCTCCAAGCCAAGTCTGAAGCAAGCAAAACATAGACTATGAGTTACAGTGTCTTCATTTAGCCTGCACCCAGGGCTAAACAATAGCAGTTTTTTCTCTCACCCAATGTCCCTTTCCCAACCAAGTAAAGAAATTGGGAAAAAGAGGGAGACTTATGGGTTAAAATTAAACAGATTTAATAAAATAAAGAAACCAGTATAAATGCTAACACAAAACACACAAAAGTACACTTAGCTACAGAGTTGCAGAAAGTTGTCCAGCAATACCAGTTATCAGCAATGAGGAAAAAGTAAAGCCAGAGGAGAGCAAAAACAGCCCCACTTTTCCCTACCAAGCCCTCCCTTTTATAGTGAACTCGATTGTTAATGATATGGAATACACCTGTGGGCCAGCCTGGGTCAGCTGCCCTGGATTTAGCTGCTAATGGCCCTGATCACCATGGCTGGCCACAAACAAAAAAAATCCCAATGAAACCAGGACACACAGTATGAGTAATGATCCAGAACTCTGTAAAGTTTTGGACTGCCTTGAAATTATCAATATTATGAAATTCAAAAGTTTTGGGTTTAGTGGAATATATTCTTGAGAGCTATGACTGCTACACTGCTGAGTTGTGGTTTATGATAGATAAGTTACCATCATTAGATTTATTGCTCAGCTATAAGTAGCGAGGATAAAATATTTATTACTTGCAAATATATAGTTCTTGCAATTTATGTAGCCAGCATGAACACCAGCAGTAATGGTACCTCACCAACACTGATTACATTTCATATAACACTGGCCCTGAGGGTGTCTGGTTTTCAGAATGAGATTTGGACAGAACTGCTTCAAATTCCCTCATTCTCAGTCTCTTGTCAATTAAATGACAAGCTCCAGTTGGTGCCTGTTTTTTCAAAAGTTACTATCTGAAGCACCAGCTGCCAAAATGCTGCTTATTTTTCATTTTTGTGGAACACACCTGCATGGTTTTTTTTTAAAAAGGAAAAAAAACCCAACCCAACCAAAACAAAACATTTACATTATGGTCTGAGGCAGATGGGATTCTTATTGCTGTGGTGATCATCAACTGGAGTATGGTCATTTCATTCTGTTACCGTTTATTCTTTCAGGATAGGCTTTCATGCCACATATCAAATAAATAACAACAGAGACAGGATTCAATTTTTCTTTCCCTGGATGGTATGGTTCATCCTCATATACTACCAAATGGTCCATGCACAAATATCAATACCTCTCTTCTTTCATTTATAAAGCACTATTCACCCTGCAAACAGACAGGTCTCATTTATTGACAGAAAGTGGGCAGTAATCATAACTGGGGAAAGGTCAAAGTAGTCCCTTGGTGCTCTGAACAACATAAAGAACATAAGGAGACACCTGCAGGAGAGGACTGATGATGTTTGTTTTTAGAATCAACAAAATAATATAAAGGAAATCAGAATGATTTTTGGTCAAAGCAGAAATACCTGACTGTGTTTTAGACAACCAGCATAACTGATTTATTTGTGTCTGACTCATTCAACTGATACTCAGCAAATATATAGGTGGAACCAACACTTACCAAAACTGATTGAATACTGTAAATAACTTAGCTGTTGTTGCCGCTTGTCTGCAGCAAGCTCCGTTCGGTTGCTGGCTGGCCTGAGGCTATCCGCACCCCAGGGCCATTGAGCACTGACACCAATGTGAGGATGCAACAAATGGCGTTTATTTAACTGTGCAACAGCCTTATATAGTCGTCTTGTCCCGTACGAACTCGCACGATAATGACACATCCTGCTCCTTTCGCCACGCCTACCTTCCGTTACAGCCCGAGATTTTCCGGTCGCCGTACCCTAATCTACCTACATTTCCCCCTCCCCATGCTTCAAGTCATGCAAAGTAAAGCGTATCGCTGATTCTGGAGCCTTGCATCAAAGCATAAGCGTAGCTGGCGGATACAACATCCCGAGCCCAGGTTCTCCAGTAAGATTCCCCTGCAACTCCTGAGATGCAAAGCAAAAGCAAGCTAATCATAAGCGCATTGTTTAAAGCTTTTGTTTCACTCAGCAACGGCCGCCGTTCCTCATCTTTCTTGGCACCCCGCCGCTTTACCAGACTCTCTGTACTGTCATGACTCCTCACATCTGAAGGTCGAGGCTGGTGCTGTTTCGGCTTCCCCCACAGGTACTCCTGCAAAACATAAAGCTCGCACAGCGTACATATTACTTCGGGTTAGGATTTTGTTTTAAATCAGGGCGCTAACAGCGTGTAGGGACCCACTGTATAACATCATCCCGTTTGATGGCGGCATACCCCCTCCCATGATGTAGCAGCTCCCAACCTGTTTTTCACTCCGCTGTCCCAGGGAACCGAACCTTGACTGGGGGGCCCACTTCTGGCACCCCTGGACCCCAATGTCGCTCAATTGGGGCACGCTCTTGGTCTCCCCGGGCAAAATGATTTAACGAATAAAGAGGGCGATGTAAAGTGTGAGATTGGTAGTTGACAGGAATTACATCTGGGAATCCTTCCCCCTCCCCAAGAATCTTAATTCTGTGTTTTTGTTTCTTACTCAAACCTGGTTCCCTGTGTCTCGCAGAGCCCAGTCAGAGAATCCCAGCCTTGGTTACCCATAAATCCTGCTCTCTGTTGTTGAGCCACAAAGGTTGTATTGACCATTCGTTGCACAGTTTTCTGCAAACATGCAAACAAACAGGGTAACACAAGTAGGATAATGCCTATTATAAACATTCCCATAAGCAGACTCTATCTACAAAACATGTAGTTTACTTCAGAACATACTGTTATTCTCTATTATTCTAGCTGAAAGGAAAATTACTGACAGGAAAGCTGATTCTGTTTAAAGGTTACACAGAGCAGGCCTTTTAGAGCCTACTCTGAGGCCTACTCTTGCTAAACCGTTGCTAAACCATCCGGTATCAATTTCCCCCTTTGGAAGGAGTTAGATTTATTATCTCACTGCTTCCGTATACTATTCTCAATGATTGTCTTAACACAACCCACGCAGATCCCTATGATAACTATAATCACAACTACATAAACTATTCCCTCTAATAATGTGGCTAACCATGCTTTTAGAGACAATCCACCTAATTCTTGCAGGATTTTGTTGAGCCAATTATTTCCTGCTGCATCCCTGATTGCCCTGCTGTCTTCTGCTACTCTCTGTCGGATCTCCGGATCTAAATCCCACCTCCACATATGGTTTAATACACTTGATCGGAAACCACCGCACTCCTGTGCCTGTAGAGACAGAAGCATAACCTCAACCCATTAGTAATAGTTCCCCTGGTCCTAACCACTCGTTAGTACCTGGTTCCCTATACCACACTTTGCCTTTGTTTTGCACATAGCTTGCTCCCTGTCGAACTGCCTCCCAATGTATTACAATTGGGGGTCGCTCCTTATCTCCTGCTAAAGTTAAATGGTTAAGAACATAAACAGCTTTTGCAAGTCTCTCAGAAGGTTCAGTTTCCTCTCCCCCTTTTTGTTTTTGCAGAAGCTGTTTCAATGTACTATGAGCACGTTCCACAATCGCCTGACCCGTAGGCGAATGAGGAATCCCAGTGACATGTGTAATATCCCATAGTTGACAAAATTGACGAAAAATCTGTGAACAGTATGCTGGTCCATTATCAGTCTTAAGTTGTTGTGGAACCCCAAGACTTGCAAAGCAAGCAAGTAAATGTCATTTGACATGACGACCTGTTTCCCCAGTTTGTGCTGTTACCCATATTACATGTGAAAACGTATCAACAGATACATGAACATATTTGAGCCTTCCAAATTCTGCAACGTGAGTAACATCCATTTGCCACAGTTACAACGCACTCAATCCTCGAGGATTTACCCCTATTCCAATTCCCATGCCAATTTTCTGACAACTAGGACAAGCACTAACTAATTCACGTGCTTGTACCATGGTGAGGTGAAATTGTTTCGCTAACATTTTCGCTGATTGATGAAAGAATTGATGGGATAGGTGTATTTGTTCAAATAAATTTGGTGATATTTGCGTATAGAACACAAGTGTGTCTGCTTTATTATTTCCAATGCTCAAATCTTGATCAAATTGATGACTACGAATGTGGGTGACAAAATAAGGTATCTCTCTGAGGTTTATTGCTTGATGCAACTGTAGCAAAATGGTGTAAAGTCACATATTTCTTATTGGTCGTATAAAAGCTTTTTCAATTCGATTTACAATGCCTGCTGCATAAAGAGAGTCTGTTACAATATTTACAGGTAAATCCTTCCATTTTACAAAAACCTGATATATCGCAAAAAATTCAAGTGTCTGCAATGAGTCCTCAGTAAATTCCTGAGAATTTACAATGTTTCTATTGTCCATCCTCTTGCCAGGTAATAACTGCTGAAGGTGATCGCTTTCCTGCATCAGTAAAAACAGTTAGTCCAGTCACAGGTATCTCTGATCTGATAGGTTTTCTTCCCAATCCTGTTTGCAAATAAACTGTAGCTTTTTATCTTTTGGCAAACGTGTTAACAATTGTCCAGTAAAGTCCTGTAAGGCCATTTGAAAAAGAGTTGACTGATTTGTTAACCACTGTAGATATTCCTTTCTGATAGGTAAATAGATAGCATCTGAGTCTAGTCCGGTAATGTCTGTAATCCTTTTATGCACTTTGACAAGCAATTGTGCTATTGCTTCCACTCTGGTACAAATTGTTGTTTTAGGATGAAAAACCAAAGAGTCCACTCGACCATTGCCTTCTGCAATAAACGCAGGCAAATTAGTATGATTTCTTATATGTAAAACATAAAACAATGCAGTTCGGCTTTGAATTTCTTGCCACAGAGCTCGCAGCAATTCAAAAACACACTGATTACATATATGCTCTATAACAGATCTATCCAATTGCTTTATAATGCCAGCTACATATGCTGAATCAGTAATCAAATTAAAGGGAATGGGAAAATTCTGAAATATTTTTAATACAGCTCGTAATTCTACCAACTGAGGTGAACCCTTTTGTTGTACTACCATAGATTCCCACTTGCCATCAGAATACCAGACAAGGCCCGCCTTGCCTGTGTTCCCAGATCCATCTGTAAAAATGGTAATTCCATCCACAGGAGTGTCTGCGCACCACACTCCTGTGGCAGTTGGAAGTTCCGCACTCAATTTTATAACAGGATGGGAGGGCAAGTGGTAAACAACCTGTCCCGAGAAATTCTCCATAGCTGTTTGCAAAGCAAAGCTATTAGCCATACACCACTCAAAATATTGAGCTGCAATAGGAACGGTTAGTGATGCAGGGATCTCTGGCCACAAGCTCCCGACATCGCATCCGTCCTTTGATGAATAATCTGTGCCAATAGCTCTGTAACGAATCTGATCATTCTGAATTCCATTGACCAATTATTGCATATGGAATTTGCCTATCAAACAAAGTGATAATTTGTATTTCCTGATTCAAATCAATACGATGTACAAATTTGGAATGTAGCCTGCTTTCTATTTCTGTAATCAATTGCTGTACCTTTGAAGTAGTGTGTCGTGGTGCTGTTAAATTTGTGTCCCCTGCTAACAATTGGAATATAGGCTGCAATTGTGATGACGTAAGCCCCAAGCACGGCCGCAGCCATAACTTGAGCCTTATGTTCCACAGTACCCACTTTTGCACATGCCTTTATTATAGCATTCAAATCTGTTTTTCCAGGTAAAACTTCAATGATCTTTTGACAATCAGCATTAGCATTATCCCTGTTTGCCACAGGTCCAAGGCTTGGCAGCCGCACAGGTTAACCCTGCGTGGAAACACCAGTCCTGCGCTCCCTGCGGTTCAGGCTGCGAGTTAACTGCTTAGGCCTGGAACTGGTTGGGAAGATTCATTTGTGTCAGCACACGGTTCCCCCCCCGCGTTTTTTCTCCAGTTTCCCTGTACTCTGCAGCTGGTTGTTATCAGCTGACCTTGAGCATTATACTGAGACCTGCACAACTTCACAAAATGCCCTAGCTTCCCACAGCAATGACACATCAAAACAGAGTTATCTCTCCCACTCAGCTTCAACTTCTTAAGGCAGTTTTTCTTAAAGTGACCTTCCTGTTTGCATGTATAACAACGATGAACTACCTTAACTGCCGCCGCAAAAGTTTTTGCTAAATGCTCCATCTGAAATGTGGTGGTTCCTACTTTCTCACAAGCATCCATTAGCTCAGTTAAGGTGGGGTTACGATTTGCCATCCCTGCAACAACTTTCCTGCAGTCCTCACCTGTGTTGTCCTTCGCTAACTGTAGTGGCAATGCTTCTTTTACAATTTTCCAATCTAACAGTTGCCAAATATTTCTCCCCTCAGGACCCGCGCCCACAATCACCGGATATGCTTGTGGAATTATAACTCCTAATAACGCATCTCGAATGTCCCCTTTCCATTTCAGTCCTCCCTCACCTCCCCCCCCTTCCCCTGTATACGCGGGCGGACGCTGACCTCCCACATTACCAGATGGACGCAAACCTCCCCCCCGCCCTGATCTAAAGGTGGAGTAGGGAGTTGTAAAGGAGGTTGAGGTGGCCCTAATACTTGTCTCGAACACAGAGGGGGGTTTTTGGGGGAGACATAGTCACGTGTCCCGAGGCGTTGGCTGAACGATGCTGCTGCAATTCCATCTTTAATTTTTCCAGTCATCTACCAAGCTCTGTCATGTCAAGTTCGTGTCCATTTCATGATGGTAACAGTCCTTTAAGTCCTTGTGACTCTGGTACTGCTGACTCCGTAAATGACGAATCCGGTAAAGGTGGATACGAAGCAGGTTTACCCTCCTTCTTGTCCTCCTGCTCAGCCTCATCCGTAGAGAGATCAATGAGAGGGAGGGGGTTTCAGAGGGGGTTTCTGCCAAGTCTCCTGTTCAGCGTCTGAATCAATTAGTCCAAATCGAGTTTGTGTTTTAGGGCGCACTACCGGTTCTAATGGATCTGTATCTATTTTACTCGCTCCCCACTCCTCAGCTTATTTCGGAGCCGTCCGTACCCACGGTGATAAAGGAGCTGCCACCGGTACAGCCACCGGGGCCGTGGGAGATGTTGGTCTCGCAAACAGTGAGGGGGTAGTAGGCGCCTGTGGTCCTAAAGCCATAAAAGCTGTATATGTGACTTCTCTCTCTGCTTTTATTCCTTTTAACGCTTCGCTAACCAGCCTCCATGTAGCAGACAATTTAAAGGCTTCCTTATCACCACTTGACACCGCATTCCAGAGAGAGTCACCAATCTTCTCCCATAAAGGTACTTCAAAGACTTCATTAAAGGTTGTAAAATGTCCTTTATCTTTTGCCCAGAACAGTAACTGCTTTAATGCAGCTTCATCGTATTTAATTCCTCTCTCAGAGAGTGTATGTTGGAGGAGTTTCACCACTGCCACTTCTGTCTTGGTCAGGGTAGACCCCATGTAAACACGTCCGAGCCACATCCCATGTCGCCAAGTCCTCCCGCGCAGCCCGTAGCAGCCACAAGATAACTCCCCATGTTTTTAATTCTTTGGCAGATGTGACGGACAGAGTTTGTATGCCTTAAACAACTTGTTTGACAACTCTGGCTGGAGGAGGGTATGCATACTACAGAGGCCTGCAAGTCTGGCAAGAGATAAGGGTCTTGGGAACAGAACAATACCCCTGCTGTGCCTTAATTGTTGTGATTTACAACTCTGGCTGGAGGAAGAGATAAGTCCTGCGGAGGCGGGATGGTATCTTTTCCTTGGGACCAGCCTACATGTGCAACAACTTTACAAGGCCTCAGCCACGCTTGTGCAGAAGTGGGGTCATACAGCGGACACCACAAATAGGGGATCACGACCACCAGACACCCCTTGGGGGACCACCGACTCATTTCGAGAACAATCTAAGACTGCAAAGCGCACGCGTCCCAATTAGCATGGGAAGCGAGCAGAGGGGGGGAGACAAGAGGGATGTTACCACCCTCTCCTATCTCGCATGCAAATGACCTAAAGTATTTAGACCTTCTCACTTGGGATGCTGGTGCGCGCTCCCGCCCGCCACCTGAGGACCGATCCTGCAAGCGATTTACCGGAGGAGCAACTCTGCAAGCAACTTACCAACTCTACAGACAACTTACATCGCTGGATCCAAGGGTGGTGATCTCTCTTTTCCTCTCTCTCATAGTCTCTATCCTCTTTCTCTTTCCTTTTCCCTTTTCTCTCTTTTCTCAATGCCTTTAGAAACCCAAGACACTTACAACCATGCAACTTTCCCTGTATTAATAAATTGTTCTTAATTTCATACCAGTTATTTGGTGTCGTTTCACCTTAATTTACTCCAAGGGATTTATGAAATAGTTGCGACCAGGTCGTAACAGCAGAACCCGCTGCCATAGCTTGCTCAGCGAGCTTCTTCGAGCACCGCTCCCAGGTATTCGGCTGTAAACAATCAGCCGGTCCTGCCACCGCCCCCTCAATAACGAGACGGTCCACACACTGGGCTACGTCTTTCGATTTCACAGAAATCTTAAATTCCCCGCCCAGTAACGAAATCACCTTTATCAAGGTTTCCATGGTTCGCGAACCCACTCCGACTGCCTGCAGTCCGCCAGCACAGCAATCACGTCGGGGTCACCATTTGTTGCCGCTTGTCTGCGGCAAGCTCCGTTCGGTTGCTGGCTGGCCTGAGGCTATCTGCACCCCAGGGCCATTGAGCACTGACACCAATGTGAGGATGCAACAAATGGCATTTATTTAACTGCGCAACAGCCTTATATAGTCGTCTTGTCCCGTACGAACTCGCATGATACTTGCACTTCCTGCTCCTTTCGCCACGCCTACCTTCCGTTACAGCCCGAGATTTTCCGGTCGCCGTGCCCTAATCTACCTACAATTGATAAGAATTTTTTCATATCATTCATAGTTAATTGGTTGTATTCAAAATGACAGATTTCAGTAGATACTTGTGGTTCTTGTTGTGCATTAATTTACCATTACCTGCCATATCTGTTTTGTTCTGAGCTTCCTCACGGTCTCTGTATAGCCTTGTGTTTTATGGTTGAAATACAGCGGGAGCTGGGATTTTTAAATTGTACCTTTAACTCTGCTGTTGAATTGCTCAGAGGCCTTGATCCAATCATTCATTCTCTTGCGCCTTCATTTTTCTTACCTACAAAATGCATGTAATACTTACTCTTTTCTAAAGTGCTTTGAGGTCCTTACATGAAAAGCAACTAAGTGCAAAATACTACCGCAGAATGCCAGAAATGCCAGCTAGGAGTTATCGGTAAGCACCAAACAAATGAATAACCACAAATGATCATGCCAGAGTTAAAAAGTTACCTGAAATATCAGGAAAATTTTTGAAATCGTTAATATATTTAAATTAGGACTTAACTTATTTGTGTCTTCAATAGTACCAACCTCCAGCAGTATCCTTATTTTCATGCTTAATCTGGTATTTTGAAAGGCCAGAGCAAACAAACAAAAAGGCAAGCCAAGGTCTTGCAGGGAGACAAAAAGGATAGAAGAGATTTGTGCCAAATTTTCTGTTTATAGAGGAAGTCCTGAATAATCCAATGATAGGGACAGAAAAAAAAAAAAACAACACAAAGCCTCTTTTCAAGACAGTGAAATTTATCATCTTCCTGAAAGAATGCTGAAGATTGGGTTATTACCCAACAATTTTCCAGCCACAAAGGCACAGTAACTATGGTGTTAGATAAAGACTACCATGATTCAAAATCATTTGGTCACATCAACAATGGAGCATAGAAATACTCAAAGAAAACACAGCTATCCTAAACTCCTTACAAGCCACAGACAATAGCAACTGCTATAAATGAACAAGGCAGAATAATCAGTCAGAAGGAACTCTCCACTGCCTTGATGTTCTGACACAGCAACAGCTTTTCACCTGTTGACAAAGACTGCAGTCATACATCTTTCTGGGCTTCAGAGCCATTGTGAGCTCGGCCTTTACAAAAGTGAGTTTCTTTCACAAATTAGCTCCCTGAAACTATGGGGTAATTCATAATTTGTGGCTCTCATAAGAAAGCTCCTTAAAAACAGAGAAGTGATACAATTTGATGGAAATAGTTATAATTCAGAGATTAACTAGAAGAAGGGGAAGGTTTTAAAGAATTCTTGACCGCCCTTCCTCATTTACATTTTGCATAATCCATTTTTGCATAATTTTTTCAAATCAGTGAAACATGGTGTTGGATGTCTTACCTGTTTAATAGGACACAAGAATTAATTTCCTTACATGAAGTTGTATTTTACATTCTTGTATGTCTTTTACTGATTTTTCTTCCAGCTTCTACTGTGAAAAGTGATAAATGGAAATATAATAGGGATCAAACATTACGAGAATAAAAAAAGAACCATTTTCATTGCCAAACCAAAAGTTTGGACCAAAATATCAAAAGAACAACTCATGTGATTCCAAGCCTGTGAACTTCACGCTATCATTAGAATCCAGGATAGACACTGCAGCTATACTTTAGATGTTTAAACCTGATATAAACATCTTCTCAGTCATTTCTATTTTGGAGTATGTTGTTGACAAGAATCACAATAATGAAGAATTTCAAAATTAGAAATAAAAAAATTTTCAAAATTGAAAAAAATTTCAAATTTCAATTGGACCTACAAGGTGTGCATTCAAGTTGGAATGCATCAGCTATGTTCAGCCATCTAAAATTAAGCATATATTCTTTTCTTGGGCAGCCAATGTGAGAACATTGGTACCTACTTGTAGTAGCACATCACATTTACTTTAGGCATCTTTTGTACCTCTTCTTGCACATAGCACTACCAATGCATCTCATCCACTAACTGTGCAGCCTCTTCTCCATGCTCTAGTTCAGTCCCCTCTAATAATGCACTTATCTTGTATCAGACGGTATCTACTATGATGTTAGGTCATAACAGAGAGTGGGGTCTTTGGGGTTCTCATAGTTTTAAAGACATTGGAAGTTCTGGATTCAGAAACAAATATTTTTCTCCTGTCTTACTAGAAATGCCAGAATTTCTTGCTAATTTTTCTGTAGATCACAAACTAAAGTGCCAATACATGAAATATATAAGCTTTCAATCATGAGAATTTACCTTTTTCTGTGCTACGCAAAGTACTTTCTTTCACAGTGAAGCATTTATGACTGTATGACCTCCATGAAAGAATGTGTCATTTATTACAATGGACTTCGGATATTCATTACTGGATGTCTATGTCCAGAAGAGTACCACAAAGTGATAATCTAATTTTCTCTCATGTCATTTTTACAGGTGGAAAAACCACACAACTTTTATCTCAACGTAATACTTTGCAAATCTAATATTTTTATCCATCTAAATTAGTTATAATCTGACTTGCTTTCGCTTATGTGCCAGCTCTCCCCCTCAAGCCCCCACAGTTACTTGCCTAATTGCTTGTAGTGCTTCATATTCTGTTCTGCAGTTCCTAAAATAATCACCTTTTTGATTTTATCAATCCCTTTCTTTTAGAGGACGAAAATTAGGCTTGATTTTTAGAAATATTAGGTAGCCAGAGCTCTAATTTACTGTAGCAAGAGTGACAGGAATTCAGTGTCAAGTCTTAGACATAGCATGGCACACACCCAATATTAAAGAATGAAAAGCAATGGTTGTTAAAGAAAATATATATCTTAATTCAATATATGTTTCTCTAAAGTTGAGATTTTTCACACTGATAATCTGTAAAAAGTGTCTCTGAATAGATATACATTTACATTTAGAAATTCTGTTTAGGGTTATTTAAAGTTTGTTAACCTTATGTAATTCCTGTGTGTAGGAGTCATTATACACTAACAAACAGCTATTTTACTTGTCTCTGAGATCAAGAATAATTGGGAAGTGATGAATGTTGCCAGTGCCTTGCTGAAGAGCATTCTCTAACTAAAACCAGTCCTCTCCAGCTTTTCTGTGGAGGTCAGAAAATGCCTGAGCAAGTAAATAAAAAAGAAACAAAACCACCAAATGTTAACACTTAGTCTTAAAACCTACCAACCCTAGGATACTTGAATTCAAAAATAAATCATAGGAAAAGGATGATTGGGTAGGCAAAAGTAACACACAGAAGAACCGGCGAGTCTATTTTGCCATATCAGGTTCCTTGTCTCTTTGATGTCCAACTATTAGTGAAGGCCTCAGGTGCTACTGTTTCCCTGCTCTGTTCCCATGTTAAGTGTTAAACTCACTGACTGCAGTCTGGGGTCTAGGCTTTAGACAAACTTAGCGGAAGACAAAATGGGGTTTTTCTGCCTCTCCTGGCAATGTGACGAACAGAGTACACTGTAGGTATTAAGCAGATAAGAAAAAAGTTTCAAGCATTTTATAGTATTAGTTGTGTATTTAAAATTAAGAATCAGCAACAGAGAATACATAAGTGAACACAGGACAAAATATTCCTGTTCTAGACTGAGACAGTTTAATAGTATGTAATGAGCACAGTTCCAAGGGGATACTTTACGGTACTATTCAGAAACAAATATTGTATACAGCTTCACATAATATATACCCTTGCCCATGTCTTATGAAAGCCTCAGAGAAAAATCCTTGATGTTTCATATTAATATTGCTCATGAGTCCAAAAGAAATGTAACAGCCCATTACACTTTTTTGCCCCTCAACACACTTTGCATACAACTTGAAAATAACATTTTACTACCTCATTTCTATTGAAATCAAAGTAAAAGAATACGTCCAGTCCAAGTATTTGAATATATTCCATGTTTGTTTAACATTGTTAAACTAGTACTATCAGCACCCTGCTTTGATTTTTCTGAAACTTCCCTATGTCAGAAACCCTTACTTTAAGTAATTTAAATAGGAATACCTGTCTGCTTTTCTGCTAGGTAATGTTACAGGATTTACATTTCCCCTATATTGAAGAAGAAAACCTTCCATCTAACTTCATTTATTTCTGGTTATAATCTTACACAAAAGGAAAGGACCCCTATGTGGAGGCTTGGTTAAGTGAGAGGGGGCATGATTTCATGCCACTGAGCAGTCTGAGCAATCCAGGCTTTGAGCAAGAGTTAGGCCCAGAGCGAGTCACCTTGGACTCTCCTTGAACACTGCAAAAATGCAACAAAACAAGGACTTGGCAGCTGTAACAAACAGATAAAAGAAACAGGAAAAGAGGAGGGGGTGCTCATCGCTCTGTGTATCTAAATATATAGACCAATCATATATGCTACTAGTACGCGTGGACAGCAAGGCTTTACCAATGGAAACGCGGGCTTTGGTGCGTGATCAGCGTGCTCGCTGCTTACAGTCTATATATATCCTGTACGTGTAATCATTAAACGGAGAACTTCCATACTCATATTGGGATTGTGTCGTTACTCCGGAACCGTCGCCCAGCACCCGTGAGCCGCGCCTTCGACTTTCCCCTTTTCTTCACCCCTATTAAATTTAATTAGAGATTTTTATTTAATTTCAATCAGATCAAGATACTGGGTACAACATTCAGCTGGCAGGTGTTATTGTAGTTACAGCTGCTTGACGATCTGGCCCAATTTGTATCTTGACCGCATTTTTTATTCAATCAACCACATTACTGTTGGCCAAAAGTATTCATGGCCAAACAGATGTTTTTAATGCCATCCATCAGTTAATATTATGCCATCTAAACAAAGCAAATAGCTGGAATTATAACCTTCATCTTTCTTTTCTTTGTTTCTTAACTCCAGAAAGTCAAACGGTAGAGAATGTTTCACCTTCATATTGGTTTGTTCCCAAAGTTGTTTTTTTTCTGCAAAAAATTCAACTGCAAAATCAGGTGGGTGGTCTGATACAATAACTAGTGTCTGGGTTTAGTTCTTCTTAGTTCTAATACCCCTAACTTTTTTCTTCCCATGGTAATTAGATTAAAAATATCAAAATGCATGGAAACATATAATACGTATTTGTAAAAAAGCTGTTTCAGGACAGAAACCAACCTGTAAATAATGTGATTTAGAAAAAAGCATTTCCAATGGGCCAGTTATTTGATAACTCTTTACTGTAAAATTTGTTTTTAGATGGAGGCTATTAAATTAAGATAGCTAATGCATTTGGTTGGGGAAACATCTGTGCCTTTTCTTAAAGGAAAACTACAGAACACACTATTCAGTCGGCTGGGAGCCTGTTTCTGAAGATAGTACTTAAAACTATGAAAGGCCCTTCCAAAAAAATTTGAGTCTGCTTCTGAGCTGAAGCCTCACTGAAGCTGATGAAAGAACCTGTAGGTATAGTAATGCTCTGGGACTTCAGCCCTGTCTCTTACAACTCTTCAGGGGACCTCCAAGAGCTGTTTGTTTAGTTGTAAGGGGTTTGTGCCATTGTATGCATGATTGATAGCAGTTTTCTTATGCTTCCAAACCTTCTTTATTGCCAGGTCATGTCCCTTTGAATTCCAGAGATAGAAGAACTCCATTTCTTCTGAAACAGGACAAGACCTACTGCCTTTTTAAAGATATCACTGCTTTTCTGCGAGAATTCTTTGAGTATACTACATTGTATTTGCTCCCAACCTGTATCTTGCCAGTCCCTCTGTTTCAGCATCATCTTTTATCTTTTTTTTGTGTAGATTAATAGACTATTGCTATCTTAAATATTTGGTTTTATGAAGACCACTAGCTGTAATAAAGAAACAACAGTTAAAATCATTCAGCCCTGTCTGAGTATTGCATGGTTAGGTCTAGTTTTAACACCCTAAGCAGTAATATGTCAGGTGAGAGGCTGGTTTTTGGTTTTCCTGTTGTTCTCTAATATATACGAATCTACAGGGTTTCTACCAACATTCAAAACCAGACAGGTATTTGCAGAATGAGGGAGGTATTCCAATCAGATTAAAATTGCAACTGGCCTCTCCCAGAAAATGACAAGCTTTTTTACTGAAGTAATGTTTGTACTATATGCTTCAGTTGATTACAAGTCATCCAAAAGACTAAAAATACAGTAGTTATGAAACTCTTTTTAATCCCTCAGAACTATGCTGAACAATGCAGTGCTCACTCCCTTGCTAGATTACTGGAAGGAAAATATTAAATTCCAACAAAGAAGCAATTACTAAATCCTTGTTTGTAATTAATTCACTACTGATTAGTTCTGACATGTGAGCGGTCTGACTGGGTCTAAAAAGGCAGCTAAACTAAAAGAGAGCAAAAAATGTCTGTGGCTAGTATAAAACGACATTTGTTTCTGTTATGAGCAAAACCAACGCCATAAAATGAACCCTGATTATTTTTTGAGATGGCAAGATTTGGAAGTTTGCCCTTCTCCCATCTTAAACGTTTCAGAGACACATCTTGTGTTATTTTCAGTGCTTTCATTACAGACACCATACTGTATGTCAGAAACTAGCCTAGTGAAAATCATTACAGATCTAGCAAAGATTATTGTTTTCTTCATATTACAGCAGCCATAGATGTGATTTTTGTTTATTGACAGATTTATTATGAGTAATCATTCAAAAATATGTTCTGTTGTTCACCATCACTTCTCAGCAACAGTACTAATTAAGACATTTAAGTAATCCAGTTGTACATCTTGTGTTTTTAAGTGACTGACAAAATGTCTGTAAGTGCTAGTACTGGAAGTGAACAGCTGTAAATGTGCTCTGTGTTAGCATAAATTACTGGCGAATATCAATGAATGCATCTGCAGAAGTAAGTTTGCTGTAGAGATATTTTAGTAGCTCACATTAATCAATTAAAAAATGTAAACACCTCCAAAAGTAGACTATGTAAATCATAGCACCTCAGTGAGAAACAAACTATGAGATCCAGTTTTTCATTCAGAGGGACTGAAGAGATACATTTTAATTTCCTTTCACACACTCATTTTTCTTACTTCCTCTTCTGAAAGCTTCCTACTCATTAAAATCACTTTGTGATCTTTACATAAGAATAAACTGCTCCTGAGGTAGAGACAAGGAGTAAGTATAGGTATGTAGATTTACATATCCTGTTTGCTTTCATCTGGCAGCTCCAAAGGCATTCGGCTGCCAGGTATGCTTGCTTTCTTTCCTCATTGTCCCCTGTGTCTCAGCATCACCTCAATTTGACTTTGGATCTGTGGTATTCAAAAGTAAAGAAATAGAAGAGCAGCACAGAAAGAATTAGAAACAAAATCACTGATTAAACAATTGGTCAGCCACTCTGTTAAAACTAAGGTACTCATCCATTTGGAATTAAACCACTGAATGCATTGCAATGAGGTGAAAGATCTGACTCAAACACAGAAAAGGTACAGAAAAGTTGAGTTCAAGACATGCAAGAGAGGAGAAAGGAATCCTGAGACTGGTGAGGAAAAACTGTGATAGTGAAAGGGGGAGATAGCACAAGTCTGCAGACCTGTTTCTAATGGTTGTGGTCTGTATTACCGTCATCCTTGCCATCCTAACCTTGAGCAGGATTCAAGAGATCGAGCTCTTTGAAAACTTAACTAATGATAGAGAGTGGTGCCATCACTTTGATGCTGAAGTGAGTGCAGCTCTTAGGTGGGGAAGATACTGATAAGTATTCATGTTCGAGGCAATGGAGAAAGGGAAACTAGAGGGGAAATTACAAAAGGAGGGAAGGTTTTGCCAAAGGGACTAAAGATAAGGATAATTCTTACAGCATCAGCACTCTGAATGAGGATTACTAGGGTAAGACTGTATTTGTCAGCCAAAATACAAAGTGGTAATCAGAAGGTGAAACATGGATAAAGGGGTAAGGTTGGATCTTTGAGCAGCTGTGGACAAGGAATAAACAAGTTTTAGTTGAAGTTTGATGATGACTATCTAGAGTGAGGATGGGTCCGAAGAGGAAGCCAGGTTATGGCTATGAGAGGCAGGCACCACAGCAGGAGCTTAGCTGTTTGCCTACTGCAAATAAGAAGGAATGAAGACATAGCTAAGAGCTTTGTTACAACCTCCAGCTGTTCAGTAAACACCATGGACAGACCGAGGGCAGGCTTAGGAGTTGAGTTGTCAGAGGAGACACAACTTCTATGTGTCTTGCCACATCAAATCCCCATTTGCCAATGAGCCCATGTCTGTGCACAGTGCAGTACCCATGCCAGTTTTGGAAGCCATCTTTCCTATCTGGTCTGCTTGTAAATACATCTTTCATGATACCATCATGAAGTGAGTTTATGTTAATTTTTAAAAAATGTTAATGACTGCAACTTACAGGATTACTTCTGTGTCTTATCTTCTCAGTATCTGCCTTTTAGACTCTAAGCTCTTAAAATGAATATTTCTCTTATTTTGAACAATGTAAAGGACAAATATTGTCATATATGCTGTCATTTAAATAATAAAATTTAAGAATCCATTCCTTCTTCCAGAAATATAAAATTTTTTTGCAGTGAACATCTCACCAGCAATTATTTTTCTTGTAGATACTGCTTTTCTATAGCCGTCTCTAAAAAAAAAAGCACCTTTTCTTCCATCCATGGTCAGATAAAATTATGTGAAAAAGTAGCATTAAGAATGCATTGAGTATAATTTAGCTATCTGTAAAAAGCAAGAGCAACAACATCTTACTATTCAGTAAGATTCAGTAACTTGAATATTCAAGTTGGAAGTCACTAGAATTAAAAAATCAGGAGGAAATACTTTCTGTGAATATGAACCTAACCTCACTGAAATTTCTTAATTAATATTCCATCAGTTGTTTGATAGTAACTTGTAAGCTAAATTAGCTGATCGGGGTGCAATTAAACCTTTGTAAATGGAATGCGCTTGTACACTGTCATGACTGTCTCTACAAGGAGTCACTACAACAGTGCACAAGAAAACATAATTCATTCTCACTCCTGTGTTCTCTCAGTTGGATACTCTTTCCAGGTAATGAATAGTTAAAATAAAGTAATGATTGTAAAGTCAAATAATGATTATTTTATTATATTCTTATGTGGACAGAGTCTGTTCATCAGAGTGACACTTAAATGGTCTGCCTCAGCATAAAAAATTGACTAATATTGACAAAAAATAATTGTGCAAAAAATTTTTTAAAAATGTGGAGGCTTCTGCGTCTGTTTTCCATTGGGAAATAAATAAAATAGTAGCTTTCTCAGTCATACACTGCTATGTTACACTGTCACCACAAACAAAGGAAAAATATTTTTCTGTTATGAGAACATAGCATCATTTTCTATTCAAAATTATAGATGCTTTGTTTCCTGACATCTTTGCGAATCAGAGTGATCTGATAAGAAAAAAATGGCTGTTCCAACCATCAACGATTCACCCCCACTCGACTGGGTAGATGGCTCATCTGTCAGGCTACTAAACTGCTGCAAATTACAGCAAATAAAATGCTGCAAATTGTAGGTTGAGAAAAACAGAGGTAGATGCTGCTTTACTAGAAACAGCTGTTGTGTAGTTTGTAAAGGGTCTGCTGGCCTCTGTAAACAGTGAAGTTAACCCTGGAGCAGCCACAGTGACCACCGAGAGGGATTTCTTGACAACTAAGGTGATAACAACTACAGTTAAGATATCTATGCATGTCAGTCATAGCTTTTATTCTTTTACTGTTTGATGTTTAAAAAAAAAAATCCAACATTTCACAACAGCTGAAGGATTCATAGCAGAGAGCACAAAGTGGGGTCATTGTTGCATATTAACTGACACATCCCTCTGATCACGTTTTACAATTTTATATGGCATCACTCCAATTATGAAGAAACAGATCGCTTTTATGCCTCGTACATCTGCTTAATATCAACTGCAGTTCAGAACAAAAAAAAAAAAAGCCTTGGGTCTTGCCGTGAATCCTCCATACTGACCAAAATTTAAACAGTTAGTGAAACAAAGAGAAGCAGCAGAAGTCAATAAATCAATGAGAAATTCAGGTTGACCTTGTCAGGCTTTGATTCATTGCTGAAAACCAACGCTAGATAATACTGCAAATATTTTTCTGTGAACTTTGTCTTAATTTTTGCTCTTTTTTTTTGCCATTAGTTTCCTGTTAGTGCTACTTTCTGCAAATCCATCAGTCAGTGAGATAACTACAGTGAGTGCAACCAGCAAGAGGAAAGAAGACACTGAAGGATATTTTCAGAAACTTAGTTTTGAAATCAGTATTAATGTGACCACTGTATATGAAATTCAACTCACAAAGATTGTACCAGTGAGTTATGTGAATCCTGTGCTCAGTGACACTGTGCACCTTTGGCATATCCAGCATTCACACTCAGTTTATTGGAAATGATCCATAAACTGACATGGTTTTGCAGAATGCATTTAGAAAATAATAAACCTCTTTATATAGTTTGCAAATATAAAACAACAGATATTTTTTATCAACCTTGTTTTACTTAGGAGGAAGTGCAAATGATCTGTTTCTATGAAGTACTGAGAGGAGATAGTTGTGTGCCCTCCAGTCGTGAGAATCCAGGGCTTGTAGGTATCAATCTGTCAAAGATGCTTAAAAAGCATAATTTCCCTGGACATCCAGCTATCATTTCACAGGTATGGTCCTTGCTTTACAGTTTATTGCATGTGCCTCATACAGAGTTACAGTGTGGGTTATTTTCTGTTTTTCTGTTGGTGGATAAGGAACAGTAAAGGGAAAATCAACCCCGACTTCAGTGAGTGATAGATACAGACCCTTGGGGTGGTCAGAAATGAGGCAACTGTACTTCATGAACTGCTAAACCCAGAGAGAACAAGAAAATAAGGCATGAAAGTGAAATCTGTCCTTGTTACCATAAATAGCACCAGAAATGGCAAACTGCAAGAAAGGAAACATTTATGAAAGAAAGAAATAAGTTATCTGCATTGTCCCCTGGCTATTCCCACGGAGCATGAGGTCAATGGACCAGCTATGGCGGATGTCAGTAGCTTTGAATCAGACCTATAACTGGAAGCCATGCTGAAAGGCAGTGTATAGAATCATATTTCTTCTTTAACCACAAAGGCAGTGTATAGAATCATATTTCTTCTTTAACCACAATTCTCTGTTTTGATACTTTCAACAATATTGAATTATTCTCAGCATAGAAGATAAGATAGATAGAAATATGTACCATCTCTGAGAAGAAATAAACTCTAGTCTTTGGGATACTAGCATAGAAATCATTAAGTACCTGCAGAAGTGTGGTTTTGGTTTTGGGGGGGGGGGTTTCCCCCAGATATCATTGTAAGGATCATTTACATAATGTGACTGTAATTTTGTTACAAAGTGCTAAAACTGTTTATAAATATGAAGTTTATAAGCATGCTACAAGAGGAAGTGTTCATTCTGATAAAATAACAAAAATTAATAGAAGGTATATATTTCCCCTTCAAAATATTTATTCTGTTTAGAGGTACTTTGGTACAGGTCTAAATGAACAAGAGAAATTTGAAGTAAATTACTTCATTCAACAAAAGTCAGTTAAAAATGTCTATATCTTATTACTTATAAGCAAAAGAACTATCATCACAGTTATGAGTAAATAAAACATCTATATTACCCTGTGTTTTCTTCTTCTAATCCCTATATTTTACTCTAGAATCCTTATTAATTCAGAAGTAGAGATAACCTACCACTCCTTATCCCTGAAAGAACTGCGAAATATAAGAAAAGATTTTAGTCGTTATGACGGTGAGCCAATTATTACCTGGTTGCTCCGATGCTGGGATAATGGGGCAGATAGCATAGAATTGGATGGTAGAGAAGCCAGACAGTTGGGATCCTTGTCTAGAGATGGTGGTATTGATAAGATGCTTCCAAGAAGGTTGAACAGTATCAGTCTCTGGAGGTGACTCTTGTCAGCTGTAAAGAGCAGGTATCCCTATAAAGATGATGTTATGAGCCACCTAAGCAAATGGACCACTATAGAAAAAGGTATTAACTACCTTAGAGAACTAGCTGTGCAAGAGATCATTTATAAACACCCTCAGGACATTGTAGATCCTGTAAATCCTGATGAAGTGGAATGCAACCGATCCATGTTCCGGAAGGTTGTGAAGAATGCTCCACCGACATATACCCATACATTGTCAATATTAGTATGGGGAGAAGATGATATGGCATGTTCTACTGTGGGTAAAATGGCTAACTGTATGCGACAGTATGAAGATAGTATTTCTTCCCCACTGCAGGCCCGTGTCTCGACTGTGGAAAAACTGACTAAGGAGAACAAGGGCTCATTTAAACAACTGTCAGACAAACTGTCCAGGATCGAGAATAAACTTGACTCTCTACCTACACAGGCCCGTGTTGCAGCCTTTAGGAGGCAACGCCCTCCTAATGGACCGGCTCAAAGGAAACGGAACACGTCACGAGGTATCCTGTGGTTTACCCTGCGTGATTATGGGGAGGACATGAACAGATGGCATGGACAACCTACCAGTACCCTACAGGCACGAGTACATGAGTTGCAAGCTAACAGAAATACCAGAGAGAATTTTCCTAGGAGGATGGCTGCTCCAGTTACCAATGAGCAGGACCCCAGTCAGGGTAGATGGGCCTCAAATCCCTTTTTTCCAAGAGTGAAGAGGGGAAATGAAGGTCCAATCCCCGTGAGCTGCACGAATCCAATCTTTAATTAGAGGGGCCCTGCCTCCAGCCAGGAGGAGGAGAGGATAACCGGATTTATTGGACTGTGTGGATTCGATGGCCTGGCACATTAGAACCACAAAAGTATCGAGCCCTGGTAGACACTGGTGCACAGTGCACCCTCATGCCATCGAATCATAAAGGGACAGAATCTGTCAGTATTTCGGGAATAACAGGGGGATCTCAAGAGTTATCTGTATTGGAGGCCGAAGTGAGCCTAACTGAAAATGAATGGAAAAAGCACCCCATTGTGACTGGTCCAGATGCTCCATGCATCCTTGGCATAGACTACCTTAAGAAAGGATATTTTAAGGACCCAAAAGGATATAGATGGGCCTTTGGTATAGCAGCTGTAGAGACTGAGGACATTAAACAGCCGTCTACCTTGCCTGGCCTCTCAGAGGATCCTTTTGTTGTGGGGTTGCTGAAAGTTGAAGAACAACAGGTGCCAATTGCTACTGCCATGGTGCACCGACGACAATATCGCACCAATCGAGACTCCCTGATCCCCATTCATAAACTGATTAGACAATTAGAAAATCAAGGAGTGATTAGCAAGACTCGCTCACCCTTTAATAGTCCTATATGGCCAGTGCAAAAGTCTAATGGAGAATGGAGGTTAACTGTGCACTATCGTGGCCTAAATGAAGTTACACCACCGCTGAGTGCTGCTGTGCCAGACATGCTAGAACTTCAATACGAACTGGAGTCAAAGGCAGCCAAGTGGTATGCCACCATAGACATTGCTAATGCATTTTTCTCTACTCCTTTGGCACCAAAGTGCAGGCCACAGTTTGCTTTTACCTGGAGAGGTATCCAGTACACCTGGAATCGACTGCCCCAGGGGTGGAAACACAGTCCTACTATTTGCCACGGACTGATCCAGACTGCACTAGAAAAGGGTGGAGCTCCAGAACATTTGCAATATATTGATGACATCATTGTATGGGGTGATACAGCAGCAGAAGATTTTGACAAAGGGGAGAAAATAATTCAAATTCTTCTGCAAGCTGGTTTTGCCATAAAAAGAGGCAAGGTCAAGGGGCCTGCCCGGGAGATCCAGTTTTTTAGGGATTAAATGGCAAGATGGGCGTCGCCAGATCCCGATAGAGGTGATCAACAAAATAACAGCTATGTCCCCACCAACTAACAAAAAGGAAACACAAGCCTTCTTAGGCGTTGTGGGTTTCTGGAGAATGCATATTCCAGATTACAGCCAGATTTTACGCCCTCTTTATCAGGTGACCAGAAAGAAAAATGATTTTCAGTGGGGCCCTGAACAACAACAGGCTTTTGAACAGATTAAACAAGAAATTGTGCATGCAGTAGCCCTTGGACCAGTCCGTATGGGAAAAGATGTTAAAAATGTGCTCTACACCTCAGCTGGGGACAATGGTCCTACCTGGAGCCTCTGGCAGAAAGTACCAGGGGAGACTCGAGGTCGACCCCTAGGATTTTGGAGTCGAGGATACAAGGGCTCTGAGGCCAATTACACCCCAACTGAAAAAGAGATACTGGCAGCATATGAAGGAGTTAGAGCTGCCTCAGAGGTAATTGGTACTGAAGCACAGCTTCTCCTGGCACCCCGATTACCAGTACTAGGCTGGATGTTCAAGGGTAAGGTTCCTACTACTCATCATGCAACTGATGCTACATGGAGTAAATGGATTGCATTAATTACACAGAGGGCTCGAATAGGAAACCCTAATCGCCCAGGAATCTTAGAAATGATCATGGACTGGCCAGAAGCAAAGACTTCGGAATGCCACCAGAAAAGGAGGTGACACGTGCTGAAGAAGCCCCACCGTACAATGAACTACCAGAGGATGAAAAGCAGTATGTCCTGTTCACCGATGGATCCTGCCGTCTTGTAGGAAAGCATCGGAAGTGGAAAGCTGCTGTATGGAGTCCTATACGACGAGTCACAGAAGCCACAGAAGGACAAGGTGAATCAAGTCAATTTGCAGAGGTAAAAGCCATCCAGCTGGCTTTAGACATTGCTGAACGAGAAAAGTGGCCAAGGCTGTATCTTTATACTGACTCATGGATGGTGGCAAATGCCTTGTGGGGGTGGTTAAAGCAGTGGAAGCGAAGCAACTGGCAGCATAAAGGTAAACCTATTTGGGCTGTTGAACTGTGGCAAGATATTGCTGCTCGGCTAGAGAAACTAGAAGGTACGTCAAGTAGATGCTCACGTACCTAAAAGTCGGGCAACTGAGGAACATCGAAACAACCAACAAGCGGATCAGGCTGCTAAAGTGTTCCAAATAGATTTGGACTGGGAACATAAAGGTGAACTATTTTTAGCTCGGTGGGCTCATGACACTTCAGGTCATCAAGGGAGAGATGCAACATACAGATGGGCTTGTGACCGAGGGGTGGACTTAACCATGGACTCTATTGCACAGGTTATCCATGATTGTGAAACATGCGCCGCAATTAAGCAAGCCAAACGGTTAAAACCTTTGTGGTATGGGGGGACGGTGGTTGAAATATAAATATGGGGAGGCCTGGCAAATTGACTACATCACACTCCCTCAAACCCGCCAGGGTAAACATTATGTGCTTACCATGGTGGAGGCGACCACCGGATGGCTGGAAACATACCCTGTGCCCCATGCCACTGCCCGAAACACTATCCTGGGCCTCGAAAAGCAAATCTTGTGGTGACATGGCACACCAGAGAGAATTGAGTCGGACAATAGGACTCATTTCAAAAACAGTCTCATAGATAACTGGGCCAAAGAGCATGGCATCGAATGGGTATATCACATCCCCTATCATGCACCAGCATCTGGGAAAGTTGAACGGTATAATGGGCTGTTAAAAACTACCCTAAAAGCAATGGGGGGTGGAACCTTTAAAAACTGGGATAAGCATTTGGCACAAGCTACCTGGCTAGTTAACACCAGAGGATCTGTCAACCGAGCTGGCCCTGCTCAGTCAGACCTTTTACATACAGTAGAAGGGGATAAAGTCCCTGTGGTGCATGAAAGGAATCTGTTGGGAAAAACTGTCTGGGTTCTTCCTGCTACGGGCAAAGGTAAACCCATTCATGGGATTGCTTTTGCTCAAGGACCTGGATGTACTTGGTGGGTAATGCTGCAGGATGGTGGAGTCCGATGTGTCCCTGAAGGTGATTTGATCTTGGGTGAGAATACTTAATTCTGAACTGCGTGATGTTAATTGCTGCATAATACTAACAGTGTTCATAAGTGTCTTTCAGGTTGAAGCAGTGGTGATGAGATTGGAGATAGCTGCAAGTGGCATCCAGTAACCTCCTCGAGACTGACACCTTTAACCTGCAACCCGTGGGCAAGAACTGTGACAAAGCTCATACCATCTCTTCTACCCTGGAAGACTCCTAGCCAGATGGAAACCCACAATCCTGAACTAAATGAACTTGATGAACTTTTTTTGTATAGAGATGAATCATAAATTAATGTTATCTGTATATATTTTAAAATGAAAAGTTAGTGGTGATCTGAGTATGACGTGAATGGTATGGAATAAGGGGTGGAATGTCCTGGTTTGGCCTAAACCAGGCCGATTTTCCTTTCAGTGATTTTTACTTTCAGCTAAGTCTCCTCTAAGTAACTGCACTTTCTGAAACTAACTGCATGTTTTTGCGGACAGTGTCTGCTTCCAGGACTGATAACGCTCGAAGTTTGTAGTTATCACTGAGGCACCGGTAGGGATGTTGTGCAGAAAGGCTCTTGCTGTACTTATTCTTGAGAGAAACCAAGGTCACTGCTGAATTCCTCACTGCTCACGAGTGAAGAGCCGAAGGGGGGTCGCAGCTGCAGCGGGGAGCGGACAGGGCAGGTGACCCAAAATTGACCAACGAGGGTATTCCATCCCATACACGTTATTCTCAGTATAAAGCGGGGGGATCACGAGGGTCTCGCTCTCTTTCTGCTATGGCCGGTGTCCAAGGAGGACTCCGTCTGTTTTCCTGCTGCCCCCGATCCCGATCCGTGCATCCCTGAATCCAGCTCTCGACCGTCGCTAGGCCTAGCCTGGGCCTTCCCAGAGCCTGCCCTGCAGTGCCGGTGGTGACGTGGCTGACTTCAGGGGAGCTCAATCTTGGTTTTGTATATATATTTGTATATTTTTGATTATTTCTATTATTGTTATTATACTCTTTTTCATTATTATAGTTTATTAAAACTGTTTTAACTTTCCAACCCAGAAGTCTCTCTCCCTTTTCCCTTTCCCTTTCCCTCTGGGGGGAGGGGGGGGGATAACAGAGGGCATCTGCCGCAGGTTTAATAGCCGGCCCAGCTTTAAACCGTGACAGGTATGTTTACCCTTATTTAACATCCCTCTCACCTCTCCACTTTGCTGTATCAGAATTGTTGCTTTGTATGTCGAAAGCTATCAAATTATCAGTTTCAGTTCTGTAGTAAAGAATGACTTTGGTTTCTGAAGTTCTTTCTTCAAGAACCAGGAGGAATTTAAAAGCACTCGTTGATAGCCAAGAAGATAAAAGCATGCATGAACGCTCAATTTGCAATTTCTTTCTGAAGCTCACTGTATACTCAGTGATTTGCCAGTATGCTTGGATCAGAGAAGGTTTAAGTTATTCACTGAAAACAGAGAAAGTACTGTTAAGTTAATTCCAGTTATATGTATAAACATTTTTTTATATACAGTTGCTTAAAATTATGTATATTTCTGAGAGTACAGTAGTATTAACTTACAACTGAAAGAAACTTATGGAGTGTGCTTACTCTAGAAATTATCTGATGAGTTTTATTTTTTACTCTCTGTTCATAAATTAACTGTATTTCTGCACTGCATGAATAATTTTCAGTTTGCCAGGCTCTTACAGTTCATTATTTGAATTAGCAGACTGGCCATTAACTCAGAAATTACCATTTTTGATCTGTGTTCAAATAAATAGAACTTCTGAAAGGAGAGGCTACCGAACAAATAGTGAGAAATACAAATAATGAATAATAAACCACAGATATCTCTTGGCAAATTAATATTCTTCTGAAAATCTATTTAAAATATTCTTGTTTCAAGTGACTGTAAGATGTACAGTTTTTCTAGGAAGTTCTTGCGGGTGGATAAAAGTAACATCCAGCTATTCTGCTATAGTTTATTCTTCTGAAATAGTTTCAAGAAACCATTAAATTATTGAATTATGGACAGTTTCATAAAGCAAGAAAGGTCTGTCTCTGTGCTTCTGTTGAAGATGCAGCCTTCTCATTCTTTAGGGCTTGCTACTTCAACTCATCCTTTATAGTTAGTTTAGTTCTTTCATATTAACAATTAGTAAAAAGTTGAGTAAATGCTTTTCTTCTATGTGCAAAAAGGGATCTTAAATACTGTCATTATTAGCTGATGAGGAATATCATTATGTTCTCCTAGAAAAATTAAGAACAGTTTTGTATTTCATAGTCTCTATGTTACTAAAAACTGATGCACTCCTTAAGCAAGACTGGTGATACCTGAGAAACACTCACAAAGTCTCTGGCACAAGAATTGAGATTTCCTGCTAGACATGACATCTTTATTGGGGAATAAAGTCTGAAAATAAAAAGGCAATTTTTAGTACAAGGAAACTTGTTCAATAAAGTGTGACAGACATTCAAATACTCAGCTCATCTAATTCAGTTTGACTCTATTAGAGTCAACGACATTACATCAAATTACACCAACTGAGCAATTAACCCAGAAGGCTGGAATCACAAAAAGTCACTTCAGAGACAATACTGGTGACTTTTGAGAATAAAAATGTTTAGTCATTCATACTTGAGTCTGTATTTAGATGTCCACTCTGACTAGTGTGACTTTTGCGACAAAATTGTAGTTGCTAATAAGGACAGGACAGTGTAAATCCCTCTTTTCCACTTCTCAGTAGAAACAAAACCTCTGTGACTCAAGTGCCTTTCTTTTGCCTCTTTTCTTCAGATCTAAAATACAAATAGCAGCAGAGGTAGCATGGAAAATTCAATATGGGATTTTAAAAGTCTTCCAGGCTTCAGGTTTAAGTGCAGTTTTGGATAAAGCATCCATGGGTGTTTGAGGCCTTCTGAGATACAGGAAAGCTCAGTTTTAGACTTGCTTAGCACTGGGGAAAAGATTTAGAATCATAGAATCGTTTTGGTTGGAAAGGACCTTTAAGATCATCGAGTCCAGCCATTAACATAACACTACCAAGTCCACCACTAAGCCATGTCCCTAAGCACCACACCTACACATCTTTTAAATACCTCCAGGGACGGTGACTCAACCACTTCCCTGGACAGACTGTTCCAATGCTTGATAACCCTTTCAGTGAAGAGATTTTTCCTGATATCCAATCTAAACCTCCCCTGGCACAATTTGAGGTTGTTTCCTTTCGTGCTATTGTTTGTTACCTAGGAGAAGAGACTAACACCTGCCTCGTTACAACCTCCTCTCAGGTAGTTGTAGAGAGTGATAAGGTCTCCCCTGAGCCTCCTTTTCTCCAGACTAAACAACCCCAGTTCCCTCAGCCACTCCTCATAAGACTTGTGCTCTAGATGCTTCACCAGCTTTGTTGCTCTTCTTTGGACACGCTCCGGCACCTCAATACCTTTCTTGTAGTGAGGTGCCCAAAAGTGAACACAGTTTTTGAGGGTGCTGTGATGGAGTATGTGGTATAGCTTAACCTCCATGCTACTGTGATGTTTGTAATTAGATCCACTGGTCTTGAATCAGTCAAAGTAATCTAAAATCACAGTAACTGTTTTACAATTATCGGTTAAGGTAGCATGGAAGCCCTTCAGACCTCTGCTCCTTTCCTACACCACTACTAGTTCCCACATGAGCTTCTGGATACGACGGCCAAGGTGAACATCTTTTCTCAGCAGACTGGGTAATATCAAAAAGCATCTTTCTTTTTTCCACAAGTGTTAAGTAGGAGAACGGAAAAAGTAGCACTAGATCTTCTCCACTGCAATCAGGGTTACAAACACGCATTACCGGGTCCCCAGCACAAGACAGACATGAGCCTGTTAGACATGATCGTTAGGAGGGCCACAAAAATGATCAGAGGGCCACAAAAATTATCAGAGGGCTGGAACAACTCTCCCATGAAGAAAGGCTGAGAGAGTCAGTCGGCAGGGCGGAAGCAGCAGCAGCAGCAGCAATGACAACTGAGGTGAGTCCAGAGGCAAGTGTTAGATCGGGCTGTACAGGGGGTTCCTGAGCTCAGGGACACCTGAGCACCAGCCCGAAGCCCCATCAGCACACGAAAGCCCTGGCCAGACAATCAGGCAAAGAGGGGGTGTTGCCAGGAGAAACCGCAGGAGATTTAAACATAGAAAGATCAAAACAAACAGTCATTCGGCGGGGCGGTGGTGATGACAGAGGGAGCATGAGCGACCAGGAGTGCGGCAACCAGGATGGGCAAACAGGACGGGTGCAGCAGTTAGCAGAGCAGGGCAAGCAGGCAGGGCTCAGCCACCCTCCGAAATCCTGGGATGAGCACACTTGGTGGCTTCACCTCTCCAATTTGGAACAGACGCAGTGAAGGTCTCCACAAGGTTGAAAGCCATGGCTAGCAGGAGTGTGGTGACCCAGACGGAGCTCCCTAAACAGCATACAGCTGTCCAGGTCTCTGGCTGCAGGGAGTGCTCAAACCTGGCATTAGTATCAAGATACAGCAGACATGACACCTGTGTGCAGTGTGAACAGGTAGATGATCTGCTCAGCCTGGTGGCAGAGCTTAAAGAAGAAGTAGAAAGGCTGAGGAGTGTCAGGGAGTAGGAAAGAGAAATTGACTGGTGGAGTCACACCCTTCCATCCCTGAGAGAAATGCAGCAGATGGGAATCTCAGCAAGAGTCAGAGGAGCCCCAATCCTCTTGCCATCAGGAAGGAGGGGACCCAAAGGATGAGGGGGAATGGAAACAGGTCCCTGCTCAGGGGGATAGGAAAATCCTCTTCCCCCCCGCCGGGGCCCCCTCACCTTCCCAAGTGCCCTTACAGAATATGTATGAGGTTCTGGAACTTGAGGGTCAGGCAGATGATAGTGGAGAAGAAGGTCCATCTGGGGGCTTGCCTAGAATAAGTCAGTCAACCAGACAGATCAGAACTCCAGGTGTTCAAAAAGAAAGAAGGGTCATTGTAGCAGGGACTCCATTCTGAGGGGAAATGAGGGCTCCGTATGCCCACCAGACCCCTCTCACAGGAAGGTCTGCAGCCTCCCTGGGGCCCAGGTAAGGGATATTATCAGGAGGTTCCCTAGACTAATTCAACTTTCTGATTATAACCTATTGCTAGTTGTCCAGGCTGGAAGTGATGAGGTTGATGAGAAAAGCCCTAGGGCAATGAAAAGGGATTTCAAAGCACTGGGGCGACTGGTTGAAGGGACAGGAGCACAGGTGGTGTTTTCCTCGATTCCTCTCATAGCAGGCGAGAATGGCGAAAGGAACAGGAGAACACACGTGAACAACACGTGGCTTGAAGACTGGTGCCATCGGTGGAATTTTGGCTTTTTTGATCATGGGGCAGTTTATATGGCACCACGCCTGCTTGAGACAGATGGGGTTCACCTGTCTAATACGGGCAAAAGGACTCTAGCCTATAAGTTGGCAGGGCTGATTGAGAGGGCTTTAAACTAGGCTTGAAGGGAGAGAGGGATAAGACCTGGCTTGCTGGAAATGAGCCTAGGGGTGGAATGCCAGAGTTGGGGGAGAAACCAATAACCCAGCTGAAGTGCATCTACACCAATGCACACAGCATGGGTAACAAACAGGAGGAGCTGGAGGTCATTGTGCAACAGGAAAGATATTACGTAGTCGCCATCATAGAAATGTGGTGGGATGACGCACATGACTGGAGTGCTGCAATGGATGGCTACAAGCTTTTCAGAAGGCACAGGAGAAGAAAGAGAGGTGGTAGGGTGACTCTGTACATTAGGGAAAGTTTTGACTGTATAGAGCTTAAGGATAGTGATGATAAGGTTGAGTGCCTATGGGTAATAATCAGGGGGAAGGCCAGCAAGGCCTGGTGGGAGTCCTGGTGGGAGTCTGTTATAGACCACCCAACCAGGATGAAGAGGCAGATGAACTATTCTACAAGCAGCTGGCTGATGTTTCATGATTGCTAGCCCTTGTTCTAGTAGGAGACTTTAATTTGCTGGATGTCTGCTGGAAACCCAACTCAGCGGAAAGGAGGCAGTCTAAGAGGTTCCTGGAGTGTGTGGAAGATAACTTCCTAACACAACTGGTTAGTGAGCCCACCAGGGGAGGTGCCCCGCTAGATCTGCTGTTTACAAACAGAGAAGGTCTGGTGGGAGATGTGGTGGTTGGAGGTCCGTTTTGGGCACAGCGACCACAAAATGATAGAATTTTCGAGTCTTGGGGAAAGAAGAAAGGGGGTCAACAAAACCTCTACCTTGGACTTATGGAGGGTGGACTTTCACCTATTTAGGGCACTTGTTCAGACAGTCCCATGGGAAATAGTTCTTGATAACAAAGGGGTCCAGGAAAGCTGGATATACTTTAAGAAAGAAATATTAAAGGCACAAGAGCATACCATCCCCATGAGCTGAAAGACGAACCGTGGGGGAAGAAGCCCAGCCTGGTTGAACAGGGAGCTTTCGCAGTAACTTAGGGAACAAAAAGAAGGTTTATGATCTTTGGAGTTGGGGTTTTTTAATCTGGAGAAGAGAAGGGTCTGAGGACACCATATTGTGGCCTTTCAAGATAAAAAGGAGGTTTACAAGAAAGGTGGAGAAAGACATGTTACCAAGTCCTGAAGTGACAGGGCAAGGGGCAAAAATTTTAAATTAAAAGAGAGTGCAATTAGGTTGGATATAAGGAAGACATTTTTTACAATGAGGGTAGTGAGACACTGGAACAGATTGCCCAGAGAAGTTGTGGATGCCCCATCACTGGAAGTGTTCAAAGTCAGGTTGGATGGGGCTCTGAGCAACCTGATCTAGTGAAAGATGTCTCTGCCCATGGCAGGGGGGGTTGGCCTAGATGATCTTTAAAGGTCCGTTCCAACCCAAACCATTATATGAATCCTTGATTAGACTATCTTACCTGTGCAGAAGGCAGAGTATATGGGGCTCTTTGCAATAAGGGAGAAGCAGAAGGCTTCTGTTTTGTGTCTGCAGTAGCCATACAGACAGCTTTCAGCAGGAGGAGTGCTTGCCTACTGTAGAGGGGTTTTTGGAGGAGAATGGTCATATAATGAGCCAGAAGTATGAGAGTATGGAGTGAAGGCCTAGCTGCGTGAGAAGATTCATGTAGCTAGTGTCAACAAGCCGACCTTCGAGAGATGAGGAAAAACAGCAGCTGAGCAAACAAGAATTGAGGGAGTAGCCGGTGGGAGCCGAACACGGAGGAGAAGAAACAAGAACTGATGGAGCCAATTAAGGAAGGACCAGTGGCAGAGCAGTGACCAATTAACACATCAAAGAAGAGTATGTTTAGTAATATTAACGAATAGCAATGCACATGCTTACAGCCAGGGAAAGTACAAAATGTATAAAAGGGACAGCTTATGCTTAATAAAGGTCTTCACTTTGATTCACATTGGATTTTGTGGAGGTGTGTTCCTTCTCCTCAGCCTACCAGATATATCTTGTTGAAAATCACTAGTTAGTTCTTCAGCTTGACAATACCATTCTAGTCCCTCAGCATGTAATACAGGTAGCTCACCAGAGGATATTCCACATCAGGAGGATTGCACATGCAGAAGAAGCCTCGAGTACATCTGCATTCTGTCCCTTCAAAAGTTCTTTTTCTTTTTTTTTTAAGAAATTTTTCAAAAACAGGATTAGATGTCATTTCTCCTGTCTGAACATTGTTGCCTGTCTGAACAGGTAATGCCTGAACATTGCTTCTGAGAACAACACAGGAGCTGAGGAAAGGTTGATTTAGGGAATTCATGGCACATCAAAGACTTCATCTATAATTGAACCTCTACATATATTTATGTGGAAAAATATTGTTCTTCTGTTTTCTATCTTCAGGTACCACCACATTTGACCACTGTCAACATTAAATAGACTAGCAACAAGGAGATTATAACAGGTGGCTGAAAGAATTCTCTGTCATGCTCAAAAGCAATTTTATTCTTAAAATTTTCTTCATAAGTTTTGTCAATTGGGAGTATGAAAAAATTCCAAGCCAACACTGATTTAGCTCTGTGACTAAAGGTGAAGAGCAAAGACAATTAGGGATTTGAAAAAGCCCTAATGAAGTCACTGTTTGTTTGCTCTAGGGGAACTGTAATAAATTATACTAACTAGATAATTATATAGCTAGTCTCTCTAACAACAATTTTGCTTGCAAAGTCCTCAGAACAGCAAACCTTTCCTTGATACTTACTTCATTGCTTATTGTACTCCTCATGTGCACCTACACACATTCAGATTACAAATTCAATGAGATGGCAACAATTATTTTCTTGGGTATTTGTACAATACAAGGATATTTCTTGGTTCTTCTATGCTCTTCCACAAGATATAACAATAACGTGATGTTTCTGCCTTAATGTTAATTCCCTAGTTTCTGTGATTCTGATTTTCTTTTCTGAGACAGAAATCAAACAAATGAAGGATGTTTTATGACCCATGATTACATTGATACATAGATGTAACCTTACATGACTGCCAGTGCACATTTGAAACAGGGTCCCCTTTGAGTGATTCACAAGTGTAATTATCAGTGTGTCCATATAAATAAATTTTATTATCACTTGCTTGAATACACTATCCAGCCTAGTTTTAAAACATTTCTACTTTTATTTTGTATAAATTTATTGCTCCTCACACACTGCAGTGAAGTTTAATTAAGTAAGGATCTGCAGTTTGATTAACATAATTACTATGCATTATCATAACACCTCGTTCACACTAGCTGTGTTAAGTGGGTGGTAACGTTTCTATCCTCAGTTCCTCTACTTTAGGATCTCACAGATATTACCCAGTCAGAATCTTTTCCTAGCAGATATTTAATAACCAAGGACTCCATCCTGTTTCCGTAGCTCATTCTCTTCCTTTCAGATGAATATGAATTTCAAGAAATGCAGGATGAAAGCTATATATATCAACATGAAACTGATTTTTTTCTCTCTCAGACTGGAAGGAGCTTTTTATTTTGCCTTGCTTTATTCTATTTTATGAGGGAAAGATTTCTTTCTTTTTTCAGGCTGCAAGTAAAATAGATGTTAAGATGTTTTTCTGCATCTCTCTGGAGGGAAAAGCAAGTGATTAATGCAAAGCATAATAGCAATAGCTTATATTTCTGTACTACCTTTCATCTTGAAGGATACCTATCCCAAAGCACTTTACAACCTAAATAAAACAGGAATCATTAAAATTCAACATTTGCCATTCCACAGGGATTGTTGTACTGTACCGTTAGTGTTATGCGCACAACAGTACCATGGTTACTGCAGTTACCTAGAGCAGAGAATAGTGAGCTCTTAATGATACCTTTTTTTTTCTGTGGGTGTTTCATAGGTCAGTTTTCTATAACTAAAATGTAGCTTTGTTTGAGGTAGAACATATTACTTATGCCATAGCATGCAGAAACATTAGTTAACAGCTTAGAGGATATTTGAAAAAAACACCACAACAATTGGAAAACATATATCAAATCTGAAGAAAAACAATTTCTTGTGTTGGAACAGGACCACTACATTTAGAGCCACCACTCTCTTGTATATGAAAAGTGATAACTCATCTTCCCTGTTGACAAGTGTCAAGGTTTTGTTTTGAAAGTCATTTGGCAAATGTCAATTGCAACAGCACAAATACTCATTTTAATTGCATATTAAAACATTTATTTTAATCTGCACAACATTAATACAGTAACCTTAATAAGTCACACACACACACCCTCCACTCCAAAGTTTTCCTTCCAAGCAGTGACAGGTCAAATCCTGCATAGAATAAGATCTGGTAAGATCATTGTCCATCATAGCCTGCCTGCCAAACTGACTAGAACCATTAGGTGTTTCCCAGTAAAGGAAATAAGTTTGCTAAGATGAAAGTTTCTTAAAAATTAGTTTAAGATCTTGCCAGGGAAAACATATTAGATCTTGTAAAAATGTTAAATATACATTTGCACAATGAACTGCATACAGGAGTTTCAGGAAGAATAACTGTCCTGAAAAGAGACCTTAAAGATGTCAGAAAATGCATAATGCTATCTTGAGAGGTTGAAGAACATCTCAGAAATCCACTGGAGGAAAGGCTCAGAAGTGTTGGACCATCCTGAGATCATCTTTCATTTTTTTGTATTGTTTTAAAGGACATGAATAATATCTGTGGAACTGACCAGCTGTTATCACTGGTGAATGATGAAAGACAACTGTCAGAATTTTGTGAGCAAACACCTAGTCATACTATAATTATACTCAGGAACAGCATCACATGATATAGCTTTGACATCATCAAAATTATGCTAATGCTTTTCCCCTATAATGATACATCATAGTGTGGAGAGGATCTAGGTCAGCTGATTTTCAGATAGGTTCATGATCCAAGCCAAACAAGAAAGCGGTCTGGAAAAGGTCAAAAGGAATAGTTTCACTTCCGACAAAAACCAACTTGGATATTTAAAAACTATTGGAATCTCAATGGAATAAGAAACAAAGCTTCTTATCAATATTCTACATGTTTACACTAAAAGGCACTGAAAGATAAACATTCAGGGTGCACTGATCAGCTTTACTAAACAAACATCCTTCCTAAGGAATAGAAATACACCTACCACTCCAGAAGAGAGAATAATGCTGATGTCTTGTGTGCTCCTTTCAGCTGATTCTAAGCCTCTAAAGCTTCAGTTAAGTTCACTGGAAGAGTTAACACAAGATGTGTAGCACCTGGCTTTCTGGTTAGTTTACTGTTGTAGTAAATTTGTGATGCTCAAATATGTTGGTTTAAGACAACTGAAATTAATTATTGCCTTCTGGTAGGTAACCTAGTCTTAGTTATAAACATTATTACCCTTGTCACATGGCCTGGTTTAGGATCCTTCTACAATATTCATAATTTTCATTATTTTTGTCATTTCTATTGACATTATTTTTGTCTCTTCCTGAAATTTCCCATTTGCACAAACTAAGTTGACATATGCTGTACTAGATTTAAATAATACTTTGGAATATGTGACTTGCTTTGTCAGATCTGACAGTAATTACTGCTTTATCATACATTTGTAATAAGCTACTTGAGGGGGAAGAATAAATCAGGGCTTCAGAAAAATGCAATACAAGTTACACAAAATACTGTCTTTAAATAAAAAAAAGGACACACATTTATAGAGAAGTGAGAAAAAGTAGCAATTAACCATCCCATTTTTAATCATAACTATATTAATTACCTTTGCAACTAGAGCAAGCAAGAAATTAATAAGATTAATTAAGGTTTGTAACATGTCAGCTGTGTTGCTAATATCTGGTGTGGTTCAGTTTGAAGCTTAAGCCCTAATTCTACCAGCGTTGTCAAATTCTGACACTCATCAGCATGATGAATGACTCTGCTGATTGGCTGTTTTAATCCTTGCTTGGTGTTTAGTATTCTGGGAGGAGACTTTTTAATAAAGGACAGCAACCTGCCAACAAATTTTGTGGACATGGATTTTTGAAAAAAATTCTGAATTAATGCAGCCAGATGGGATCCACCCAAGGGTACTGAGGGAGGTGGTCGAAATGCTCACCAAGACCCTTTCCATCATTTATCAGCAATCCTGGCTAACCGGGGAGGTACCAGGTGACTGGAGGTTAGCAAATGTGATGCCCATCTACAAGAAGGGCCAGAAGGAGGATCTGGGGAACTACAGGCCTGTCGGTCTGACCTTGATGCCAGGGAAGGTTATGGAGAAGATCATCTTGAGTGCCATCAAGTGGCACATACAGGACCAGGTGATCAGGCCCAGCCAACATGGGTTTATGAAAAGCAGGTCCTGCTTGACTAACCTGGTCTCCTTCTATGACAAGGTGACGCACTTAGTGGATAAAGGAAAGGCTGTGGATGTTGTCTACCTAGACGTTAGTAAAGCCTTTGACACCGTTTCCCACAGCATTCTCTTGGAGAAACTGGCTGCTTATGGCTTTGATGCTTCACTGGGAAAAAAACTGGTTGGATGGCCAAGCCCAAATAGTTATGGTGAATGGAATTAAATCCATTTGGCAGCCAGTCACAAGTGGTGCTCCCCAGGGCTCAATATTGGGGCCAGTTGTCTTTAATATCTTGTTCAATGATCTGGATGAGGGGATCGAGTGCACCTTCAGTAAGTTTGCAGATGACAACAAGTTGAGTGATAGTGTTGATCTTCTTGAGGATAGGAAGGCTCTGCAGAGGGATCTGGAAAGGCTGGATTGGTGGGCCAAAGCCAATTGTATGAGGACCAGCAAGGCTAAATGTTGGGTCCTGCACTTGGGGCACAACAACCCCATGCACTACTACAGGCTTGGGGAAGAGTGGCTGGAAAGCTGCCTGGTGGAAAAGGACCTGGGGGTGTTGATGGATAGCTGACTGAATATGAGCCAGCAGTGTGCCCAGGTGGGCAAGAAGGTCGGCAGCATCCTGGCTTGTATCAGAAAAATGTGGTTAGCAGGACTAAGGAAGTGATCACCCTCCTGTACTCAGCACTGGTGAGGCCACACCTCGAATACTGCATTCAGTTTTGGGCCCCTCACTACAAGAAAGATATTGAGGTGCTGGAGTGAGTCCAAAGAAGGGCAACAAAGCTGGTGAAGGGTCTAGAGAACAAGTCTCATGAGGAGTGGCTGAGGGAACGGGAGTTGTTTAGTCTGGAGAAAAGGAGGCTCAGGGGAGACCTTATCACTCTCTACAGCTACCTGAAAGGAGGTTGTAGCGAGGCAAGTGTCAGTCTCTTCTCCCATGTAACAAGATGTCCTGGTTTCATTGGGACTGGGTTTCAGTTTGTGGCCAGCCATGGTGTTCAAGGCCCTTAGAAGTTAAATCCAGGGCAGCTGACCCTGGCTGACCCACAGGTGTATTCTATGTCATTGGCATCAAGCTCACTATAAAAGAGAGGGTTTGGTGGGAAGGGGTGGGGCTCTTCTTGCTCTCTTTGACTAACTATTCCTCATTGTGATTCTTGGAGCAACTTGCTAGTGCTCTGTGGGTAAGTATACTTTTGTCTCTTTTGTGTTGTCTTTTATATTGATTTCTTCATTTCATTAAATCTGTTTAACTTCAACCTACAAGTCTCCCTTTCTTTTTCCCAATTCCTTCCTCATTTGGGGAAGAGACATCAGGTGATAACGAAAACTGTTGTTGTTTAGCCCCAGGTGTGGGCTAAATGTGGACACAAGCAATAGGGTGAGAGGAAATGGCCTCAAGTTGTGCTAGGGGAGGTTTAGATTGGATATTAGGAAAAATCTCTTCACCAAAAGGGTTGTCAAATATTGGAACAGGCTGCCCAAGGAAGTGGTTGAGTCACCATTCCTGGAGATACTTAAAAAATATGTAGATGTGATGCTTGGGCACATGGTTTAGTGGTGGGCTTGTCAATGCTAGGCTAACAGTTGGACTTGATGATCTTAAATGTCCTTTCTAACCAACATGATTCTATGAATAATGACTTACTTCAAAACTAGTCTTGAACTGAAATACTACAGATTGCTGGGAAATAAATGCTTTTGCTCACATGTTAAGTCAGTGACAACAGCCCCCGAATCTGGAAAGAAATGCGTTTATTTGATTTTCTGTAAGCACTTGAAAATGTATTTGCTTTGTTTCTTTGCCTCCAGTTTTCAGAAATGAGGTTGCAGAGGACAAAGATTAATGATCTCGGATGATCTGTGGTAGCTCTCATTTTAGACAGCTCAAAGTGAATGAATTTTTGTTATTAATAAAGAAAACAAAAGATTAATGGTAAGCTGATTACTGTGGTTTCAAATAAGATATGCTTTTGTTTCAGCAAATCCTTAAAGGAGAACAGACAAACCTCTGCCTCTGCTAAAAAATGAATATAACTAGTTACCTTCTTTATTTCAGAGTGATTGAAGCTAGTGCTTAGCTACAGTCATTTGTCTTGAGAAAAGATGGTATGCACTAAGATTCAAAACATAATTCAGAATTCTAATAATGCAACAAGCACTGACTCCTCTCTCCTCCATAAACAACCCAATTGTATCTGAAACTTATGAGGAGAAAAACATGCAACCTTCTAATCGTGTCTCTGCTTGTCTAATTATCACCCTTGTCCCTCAGTCTGCAAAACTGACACTGATATGGGTCATGCCTCTAGGAAAACATATTATACTCAATCAACTATTCTTCATGAGAGTGTAGATATCTGAGTGGATACATTATGCTGGGCACCCCTCAGAGTCCTGTGAAATTGTACAGAGGTTTCTAATTTGGCTTCCCTGGATTTCATTAGGAAACAGCCCTTCTCAGTTTCATGTTGCATTGTGAAGTGCTTCACAAGGTTGTTTCCTTTTGCATGAAGTGAAAAGTAGGCTTATTTTCCAAGATTGTTAACACAAGAGCTTTCCTACATTTTACATGTCATTTCACTGAATTTTTAAACAGTTCCACATCTCTCAGAAAGCATCCCAGAAAGTTGTTCTGTTGTATCATCTAGGCTAAATCCTGTCCTCTTCAGCACTTCAGAATTGTGTGGTGTGAAACAGAGAGTAAAAACAGGCTACAAATAGTAAAAATGATTTCTTATATGTCACATTCTAAAGATGATTTTTACAATTACATTGTTTTAAATTTAGGGATGCCTGTGTGACTTTTTATTTCTGAATACTCTGCGTGCAGGATGGAAGCTAGAAGGTTTGCAATTCTTGGTTTAGGTTGGTCCATTTCTACCAGCAGGAGCATTGGCTCTGCAAAACACTTGTGCAAATACCTAGAGCACTTCCTTCCACTGCTGCCCTGAGTTTCCATATGCTTCTGAAGATGAAAGGATCCTCTGAGGATTTCCGGGAGTGCCTTAGGAAAAGTGTGGCCAGCAGGCTGAGGGAAGTTATCCTCCCTCTCTACACTGCCCTAGTGAGGCCACACCTGGAGTACTGTGTCCAGTTCTGAGCTGCCCAGTTCAAGAAAGATAAGGAACTACTGGAGAGAGTCCAGTGGAGGGCTAATAAGGATGATCAGAGGACTGGAGCTTCTCTCTTATGAGGAAAGGCTGAGAGAGCTGGGTCTGTTTAGCTTGGAGAAGAGAAGACTGAGGGAGGATCTTGTCAACAGTTGCAAATACCTTAAGGGCTGGTGTCAAGAGGAGGGGGCCAGACTCTTCTCAGTGGTGCCTAGCAACAGGATAAGGGCAATGGGCACAAACTGAAACATGGGAAGTTCCATCTGAATACGAGGAAAAACTTCTTTACTTTGAGGGTGACAGAGCACCAGAACAGGCTGCCCAGGGAGGTTGTGGAGTCTCCTTCTCTGGAGGTATTCAGAACCTGCCTGGACATGACCCTGTGCAATGTGATCTAGGTGAACCTGCTTTGGCAGGAGGTTGGACTAAATGATCTGCAGAGGTCCCTTCCAACCCTAACAATTTGGTGATTTGATCTGGGCTTCCTCAGGTGTTTATCTGGCAAGGAGCTTTTACCTGCTACTGATGAAAGCTGACAAGCAAAGGGGGAAGGGGAGCTACCAGCTTTCCCTTCCAAGTGGTAGAGGAGGCAGGCAATTAAGGTGCAGCAGCAAGGTAGATGCCATATGTGTTCCCTGCACTTCTGATTCACACCAAAGTCATTCTACTGGCTCTGAGGGACTACATGGGATACCTCTCCAATTCTGCTGAAGAATTTCCAGAAAAGGCTAAGACTGCTCATTTTCATTTTGTAGTCACAACCTCTTAAAAGAGATGTCCACAATGGCCATCTTCCAGAGCTTTGAGGTGTAGAAGCGGCCAGAGGGTGTACTTCTCTGAGTGCTCTACAATGGACGAATATACAGTCATATGTAAGTGATCTGTGTCACATACACTTTATGTACCACATAATCACATATCAATACATACTTGAGATCTCTCTACAGGTTACATTCACAGGTGGTACGTGTCAGAATTCAGGTACATTTAGAGTGCTGCATTTGATCTTTTTTAAAAGAAGAGATAAAAACATTTCTGTTATATTCTCACTTCAACAACTTCTGTCAGGTTTTTCTGTTACTTACTAGTGTTTGAGACTGCTTACAATATGGACTAGGAAGAAAACATCTGTCTGTCTGATTCTGTCTTTTTATGTTTCTCTCTTTAATGCTTATGCCACATTCATCACCACTATAGAACACATACTTCCTCAACACCTAGGAACAGTGAGATAGTATCTCAGCTTTGTTAATTGAACAAAGCAACATCATATGTTATCTTGTTGTAAACTTCATAAAATACATTCACACCTGAACATTATAAGATCTATATATATTTCCTGTATTAATGATGGGGAATCTCAGAAATAGCCAGATTAAGTTTGTGGAGGAGCTGGGCATAAAGATCCACTATTTCTGGCTGCTAGAGTGGTGTTCTGACCAGTGGAAAATGCCTGCTAATATTTAGGTCAGCATTTGAAAAATATATCTGTTTACCGCTGAGATTATTAGTCATGGCAAGTTAATGGTACTTAATTGTGTTCATAAACACCTAAAGGGAATGGACTTTCTGCTAACTAATTGGCATTTACTAATGATGAACAGACAAGACAATTGACTATTACAAGAGATTTTGTTCCCACTTAGCATCGTGTAACATCTTCTCAAAGTGATGTTTAGCATCTTTGTTGGTTTATCAAGTATATTTTTTTTCCCTTTAATATAATGACAGAAGAGATTTCATGCTTTTGAAACTGCTACCTACTTTGACTTCTCAGATAATTTTGAGGTGAATACATTAAAAATGCAGCTTATTAAAACACACAAACATTAAGGGAAACCGCTGCATAAACTGCAAAGCAGCTATCATCACATAGTGCAATCAAGTTCCTATTTAATTCGTTTAGATTTTCCTCATTTTGCACACCAAGCATTTCTGGAAGTTAATTGACATGAAAGGCAGGATAAACTATGCACAATAAATTGAGTGTGAAACAAAGTTAATTTACATAGAAGTTGTGCAAAACTGCTGGTGCATCAATATTTGCAAAGGAGAGGAGTCACCAGCTCTGCTTTAATGTCATTGGCTCTTTGCACTGCATCATAACTGAGATTTCATGCATTACATTTATTTGAGCCCTAGTTTGAAAGCAAGACTCTCTTGTGCTCGTTATACAAGAAGCTAAGGAAACTACTTCACAGAATACTACTGGCATCAATGAAAAAAAAATATTAGATATAGAAATAGTTTTCATTTAATGGTTTATTGGAGTGATCTAGCCTTGTCAAATTCTGGCAGCCTCCTGAAGTCAGTGTTTTGTTATTTTCAGCCTATGTATTTTCATAATTATCATAAAGGTATTTCAGTAATGCATTTTAATACTTCTAAGTAATACCATAATTCCTCTAGAAAAGACATTCCAGACAACTGAGGAAATGGAGGTGGGGAAGAAGGAAAAGGTATGAGATTATGATGAGGCTTGAAACAAATGAAAGGAAGGCCTGAATACATTCAGAGTTAGAACTGAGAGTACAAGGCAATGAATACCACAAGCAACTTTGAATGGATGTTCTTCCATTTGCATATTCTATTAGAGAGCATGAAGACTCACTCCATAACAGCTAATGTATTTAAGCCAATTTTCTAATATAAACATTAAAAGATACAAGATTGGTTGGACAAGGAACAAGAGCAAGCAATGAAAAGATTACATGCAACTAGATAAACCTACTAATTTTTTAATTCTTTTTTATGGCGTAGAAATCAGTTAGTGGTAGCATGGTGTTATGGTTTGGCTCATTAGTTGAAATTTGTGTACACACGTCTACTCTTGAACTTATTATATCTTGCCATATCTTTCACCTGCATTTTTCATTATTGTGCTATTCTCAGTAGCAAAATGCAAAATAGGATTCCCAGTTTTTATTCCTGAAAAAAAGAAAGATCTCCAAACTATTCAAATAAAATGGGTAGTATAATAGACAAAATGTTTGATACTGTCCTTCCAAAGGATTTGAAGATGTGCCTATTAGGAATGACAATAGATAAGAAGATTAGTGAGGTTAGTCTGAAATGCCTCATGTATATATTAGTCATGGAGAAAAATGTATTTTAAAGTACTGGACTGCAGAAGCTAAATGCGTATATATTGTGTAGCCCACCAGTAAGAAGTACCTTCTATATATGAACACTTTACTATATATATAGAGTGGACTTCATAAGGCAGAGGAATACTTGATAAATCAGTGAAAGTAATAAGACTATATGTGTCACAGAAAAATGAAACACATTCATATTATATGCTACTTTGTAATTATTGTTATACTGAATTTTATGGGGACAGATTAGCTGGCATGATTATTTTGCTGTCTTTCTTCTGGCTGGATAATTGATCATAACTGGAGTGTGGTATTTTCGTAAAATCAAGTTAAAATGGTTTATGCTGACTGAGATGGTATTGCTCAGACTTGCTTGTTTGTTGGGGAAAAATCATATTTCCTTCTATACGAAACTTGTTCCATGTCATTTTTCCCAGTTAGATGAAGTTCAGCATGAATAATGGCCTAAAAAAGATGGAGATCTTGTGAGACACTAAACACTTTAAGAACAGGACTGGAGACCACATCCATGAAAAAGGAGTATCAAGATTCCTCTAAAGTGTCCCAATAAATCTACTATTTTTTTGTGTATATAATACCAACAATGCACAAACTCCTGCATGCAGGCTTGCAGCTAGTAATCAGGCAGAAGTTATTTTCATTACTTCAGTCACTAGGGTCAGTTTATATGTCCGTATTAAAGACTTTTTTCAGTAGGTCATAAAACTCTGAAGGAATTCAGACCGTAGTTGGTAGAAATTAAATTCTTCTCATCCATCACTGAAAGATTGTTTATCAAGATGCTGCAGATGAATTAGTATAATCCTTATCACTTAATGTAGCCTGGTGTGATACCTTTACTGGATTAGTTCTCAGAATTAATCAGCTTAAGAAATGTTAGGGAAGAGAAATGTCAGCTATTAACTTACAATTTCAGAAAAAAATAATTGCCCATCTAATAAAAGAAGGAAAAGAGCTGCTCTCTACAAGTATAATCCTGTGATTTCTATCTGTACTGCATATGTCAAACATCACCAATTTAAATACCGTGCTAAAGATATATGTACTCTGAGTGTTTGTTAGGCTGCTTTTATTTTGGTGTAGGCAACATGCTGCACCAACATCCTTCTTAAACGGGGGTAGATACGTACAGGGTTTGAACTATACCATGTAGCATCTTTTGAAACACTGGCTTATTTTTGTAGAAAAGCAGTCTATCCAGAAAGGTCTTAACTTCAAACGTTAGGCTTTCATTAAACTTTAAGACAAACTACAAAGTAGCAGCCTCTGCTTTCCAGTCAGGTTTTAAACTATGCCTTATATCATCTGTGGGAGATTCAGGTTTGTGTGTCATACTGCTTATGTACCTTCAAAACATTTTACCAATGTGCTTTGGAAAAGATTACTTCCCCATTCAGCAGTGTGCTAGGATGTAAGGACCAGTCACATCAAACTCATCATTGGGATAAGGAAAAATCCTGTAAATAGATGTTTATAAAACTTTCCTTTTTAGGTCACAGTTAAAGCTGGGCAGTCAGTTTACATCCTTACTGCTGGAATGAAATAATAGGAAATGTGCTAGTACTATTTTTCATTAGTTTACTACTCATGATTTTCAGAAGAGCTCATATGTGTAATTTTTTTGGTACTCCTATTGTGTGCTGGGTGAAACTTTCTCCTTTGCAAATATGTCTCTATTAGAGCAGACTTAGAGTGAGATTTTGAAGTATTGCTTACATCAATCACCAGAGGAAGATTTTTAAAAACTGTGTGTGGCTTAATTTTTGTAACAGATGTGAGCACTAGGGTTTCATAAAAAACATCGCTAAGGAATGATGACCAGGACCTAATCAGACGTATTCTGAAGGAAAACACTTGGGGAGTGATGGACACCTCAGACAGCCCTGGAAAGAACGAAACTAAGTTGTCACATTTTCTCCTGGCCACAACCAGGAGGGGAACCGGGTTCCTATACCTCTGCTGCCTGTGGCATGTGCCATTCTGATAGTGGGAGCAGAGGATGAGAGTCCAAAATTTATCTGAGTAGGGATGAAAACAAGAATTTGGGAACATCTTTCTTGCTGGTTTTCTGGGAAAATTTTTCTAACAGGATGTCTCTTAATTATTTTTGCTTTGATTGAAGATTTTGAATTCCACCTTGTACTCTTGGAGGAGATAAAAACAGATTTCTTCATTATTTCTTTAAAGTTCTCAAGCTCAAGAAGACCCTTCTTCATTCTTATCTTCTGGTTAGGAGGAGGAACCTTCAAGCTTTTCCTTTGCTATGGTACTTTCAAGGGAATAATGACCCCTATCTTCACAGAATCACAGAATCAACCAGGTTGGAAGAGATCTCTGGGATCATCGAGTCCAACCATTGCCCTGACACCACCATCTTATGTCTGTATTGTTGAATTGTTTTCCTAGTGGAATAGAGTGTAGTACTATATGTTGTCCTAGATGATACTATGTATTGTCCCAGATGATAGCAAAGCTATTTCTTGAGAAAACATAATTATCCTATTTTGGGACCAAACATACCCCAACATTATTTGGAATTCAGGTGGAGAATGTTGATGCTATTTTGCAGTCATGCTTTCCATTGCAGTATTTAAAATGCCTGTGAACTATGGGTTTTCCTACTGCTCATACCCTAACTGCAGGCTAAAAAAGAACTATGGCAAGACATTTTGTCCTTCTCCTGAAGGAATAACAGATTACTAGATCTCCCCAATTTATGCTTTTCTGGGCATATTGCACTTTCATTCTCTTTGACCAGATGTTGTGTTAGTATCACCAGCCCTGCAAAGAGGGGCCATATGCAGCTACAGCATTTATGTCACACGGAGCCTTAGATAGGCAATCTAACATACTCTGTTAATTCAGAGTCTGCAATTAGGATAAGAGATAAGGGAATCAATACTTACATGAAACATAGCAGAAAGGAGGGACTGATTCAGGGTATTGCAAAACACAGCAATGTATAAAGGCATAAGGATGTGCAAAGGAGTTATTTATTAAAGTGACTGTGAACACAGCCTTTGGGAAAGGCTTTCCAAACTATTCCTTCCTCTTGGGATATGCAGGTATGTGGTTATCCAGCTGTCCTGACTTACTCATCCTGCTCCTGTTAGAACAATTTCATGAGGACATCAAAGAAGTTAAGCAGCACAGAGGATGTTATAATAATTAGAGGAAATTTAAGGCAATGAAGTCCAGGATATTATAAAAAAATCCTCCATTTGTAGTTAATTATCTGAATGCAGGCTCCACAGCTGCTTTGCAGAAAAAGAGTTCTTGCTTGAAAAGCTTTACCCAGTTTTGTCCAAGCAAATGACCAAGAGCAGCAGAGAGTTTGGAGCAATGCCTGTGACATAAGCCTTTATCCACTGTTGCTGGGGCTTTTGCAGTATCTGAGACTGAACAGGCTAAAAACAGAAATGACTATTTTTTTGAAAGAACTTTCATGAATCCAGTATAGCCTATGTATTCACAATCCATAAGATGGCTGTGAATGTTCACAGGCCTTATGTTATAAGGTTCTTGAGAGTGCGTAGCAGACCAAATATGTGAACCCATGGTTTGAAGGCACATTGATCCATGTTTAGCAATAACTGTCATGGTTGTCACAGTAGTGTAGAGGAAACATCTGTTAAGACTTCACAACTTTATGATGATAACCTTAGTGATGAATTTTGCTATCTCAATATGATTGTCCACTTACAAATAGCCACAGTCCAGAAGCTAATGAATTCTTTGGGCATTGAGAAATGTGGGCTGTTGGAGCAGATATCAAGACCAAGTACCAGACGGGAGTTTTCATACAAATGTTTTCTGCCCATTGACTTGCCCCTGAAAGAATCATTCCAGGCAAAACAGACTTGACAAACTGCAGCTGTAACTCTGTAATGACATTAGTAATGATTTAGGAGCCTTAACCTCCACCTGCACCTGCCCTCTCTCAAAAAGCTAAGCCTGAAACAAACTGCTTGGCCCTCAGGGGTCTCACTAAGGAGGAGCACCATGTCTGCATCAGTATAGGCTGTACCAGCAGATTGTGGGTTGTGCACACTACAGAGAAGCAGGTTTCAGAGGAGCCCATCAGTCACGAGGGAGATCTGTATGAGGTGGCCCTGAATTTGGCTCTAGTGAATTGAAGTGCAAGAGCCAGGAGCAAATTAGGGCCAGCAGTGCAAACATGACTCGGCCCAGAGGAGCTGAGCGTGAGCACAGCTACCAAAGACAGCACAGCTGTCTGCCGCTACAAAGCCAGCCTGCCTGAAGGACTTGTCCAGATCAGCTCCTCACAACTCCTACTGCTGTCTTAGCCTATATAACTTCAAGTCAGACCTATTCAGCCTGACTGTTTTAGTTGTCACTGTGCTTTCAGTGTAGTAATTTTTAATTACCCTGCAGTATGTTTACTCAAAGACACAGAAACAGAAGAGCAGGAAAAAAAGTTATACCAAATATTTGAGCTTAGCTATCTTCCATTTCCTTCTGTGTTTCAAGAGATGCATCTGCAGGGGGTTCAGCTCATGGAAATTGGAAGGGAAAAGGGCCCTGGTGATAGTAGGACATCTAATTTGTCACTTTTACTGTACAGCCATTTATTGTCACATACTTCCTATCATTTTGACAAGCCCAAGTTATGGGTTTTCTAGTATTTCTTATGGGACATTATTCTATAGGTTCATATAACTGCTCTCAGAAGATTTTTAGCAAAGATTACATTTTTCTTGTCTTAATTTATCTCTATTCATCTACTTTTCACTATGCTGATTATGCTTCCACGTAAATGTTAATAATTTGTTTTCTAACATTGCCCACAGTGTTTTCTTTGTGTATGGTTGCAGCCTTCACAATGTCGGCTTTTATAACTCTCCATTAACTCCATTAGTTTGCCTACCTCTATAGCATAAAATGTACAGAAATTGAATATGGCATTGCAGCTGCAGTAAATAGGTTTTACTGCAGACAGAGAACAGCTTGTAACACTGAGCCATGGCATGGTTCACTAGTTAGTCAATTTGTTTCCCTCTCTTTCTCTAATTATGCATGTCATGTTTACAGTCCACTGTGAGATACGACTATATTGTAAAAACTAGACCATTCTAAAATAATTTCCCCATGTAATCACAGGTTTGAGATCACATTACTAACAAAGGTTCTAATATAGTAATATTTTTAATTTTGTGCTGTTTTCCAAAAATGCTTTGCAATAATAATTTCCCATTCCAAGTTATCCTGCTCTGCACGCACACTAATTGACTGGTTCATTTCTTCTTTCATGAGAGACTTTATTTTGGCTTAAGGGATTGATTGCTGTTTGCTGTAAAATCCTTGTGGAAATTTTGTGACTTTCATGTCTAAGATATAAGATTCAGGTGAGTAATATGAGTTGATTGTTATAATCAAATGAAAATGGAAATCACGGAGAGGATATATTTGGTTTACAATGCATCTTGGTTTAAATGCTATTTCAAATTATCTAAAGTTAAGGTTGTTAATTAATGACTCCTGTAATACCTTTAGCATCTAAGCAATCTGTGGTTGTGAGTGGGCGATTCATACAGCAGAGCGGTGCAAAAGCTTTTCTTATTCTGAATTGTTAGTGTCAGAGGAACTAGAATCTCTGACAGAAACGAGTGGAAATAAACTAGGCTTGAAAGTTGGGCTACTCAGTTGTTGAGAATTTTCTAGGTTACATTACATATATTTAACTAAAGTATTTGACATGAATATTTCTAGCAACATGATAAGTGGTATCAAATTAATGAATGAAAATAAAATTCAAAATTAATGAATCAAAATAAATGAATTAGTAGTAAGTTTTATACCACAATATGAAGATGATTCTGTTGGTACTGAGTTTGATACCCACTTAAATCCATTGACTTAAGTCCATTAGAGCTATGTCAGCCAAATTTAGGCAAAGCTGCTTCTCTCTAGTAGAGAAATAATAATGAATGTTTTTAAAATTTGTATTTTAATGATGTCTAACCTACCTATATAAGGTGAAAGGCCACTAAAATGACAGCACACAGCAGAACTCTATTGACAAATACTGTAATTACTAAAGAGGCAGAACTTGGGGGCAGATTTAATGGACAAATGAGATTTAAGATGCTCAGAGTAACGCTTTCACTCTCCATTAAAGTGCTTTTGTACCTCTTGGATTCTGGCTTTGTCTCAGCTGAAAACAGCATCGGTGTCTGTTGCACACTACTATTTTAATTCACTGCTCATTCTGAAGGAAGAATGACCCTTACAGTGCTTAACTGACCACAGTATTTCTCAAGAATGACCTGGGGTGGTCTTGGAGGTCTCACATGCAAGTAGGAGCAATAATCATTGCTCACCGATGGAACTGAGCGTATCGTTATAGAGTGCAGTGGTCCTAGTCCTAATAGGCTGTCAGGAAAAAAAGGAGGAGGAGGATTCTTAATTTGAAGCTTCACTGTATTTGTCAAAAAAACAAAACAAAACAAATTTAAGCTGCTCTGATGTTTTCAAAATGAATATTTATTCTGGAATTCTTTTTGCTTTAACCACCTATTTGGGTTCACAGCTGTGCTCTTGATGCCACAGATAACACCAAGGTCACATGAACCTACCCCGTGTAAATCCTAACCTTAACCTCTGTTTGATCCTGCAAAGACCCCTCTGGTACTGTATGCTGTTCTGAGCCTGCAATTATTGCACTGCCCACATCAATTTATTGTATTCACCCCAGTCTGTATGTTGTTAGTCAACAGATCTGCATTATGTACAGTGACCTCCACAGAAAAGTCATGCCCCTGATTAATACAATATTCCATGTAGTTTCTGTTCAATTTCTCCTTCCTAATTCCCTTGCTGGAGCACATTTGCCATAATTCAATTGGACACTCGATCTCTGTGTAGCAGGCTGCCACCAGATGATCAAGGGCCCCACTGCAATTACAAGTAATCCTACAAAGAAATGAATAGAGAGTCAATTATGGAGCATTTTAAATGCAGGCTGCACCATGGCTCTGCTAATACTTCACCCCCTACAAGCACTGTGCAATGTAATTGGAGATTGAGTCTCTAATATGAATTAGATTTCAGCAAGATCACTTACAGGTCCATTTTTCCTCTTCAAACCAGCCCCCGTGAAAATTATCTGCTCCTCTCACCCTCCCCTCCCACTTAATTTGATTCCTTTTAAATAACTAAGTATCTCAGACATTTTCTGCAGATTATTCTTTAGCAAACTGAAGAGATAATTTTGGCTTTTTGGCAGACATATTAGTAACATACAATTTTTGGTGAAAATAGAACCCTGCCCAGTTTTCTGAACTTTCCTCACCAGTAATTTAGATAGCACTAACAGTAGCATGCAGAGATAGTTTGGTTTGGACCAGCTTGTCATTACTTTTATGAAATGAACAGAAAAAGGGGTTCAAATGTCATTTTTATTCCCTTTCCTGAGGTCCCTTCTCTGAGCAGGAAAGGCATGTTCTTCCCAGCTAAGATGTGGAATTAGGACTTGAGATACATCTATGGATGTATATTCATGAAAGGCTCTGATCTTGGTCATTGATCAAGTGTTCAATATCTTTCTTGCAAACTTTTGCACTCTTTCAAATGGACATAGTAGTCATCATATTCTTGTGCCCTTACCAGTCATGTTTACTTTCTCATCTTACCTTTCCAAGCTTAAATTTTTAGGATAAATACTAACAATTACAAGCTGTAAATCATCTTGCAATAAATTTCCTGACATATTTATTTTGTAGCTCTCTGTTCCAGAATGCACTGCTGCCCAGAAATTTGCTCATTAAATATTTGGCTTAAATTAATATAAGCAAAAGAAAGATGGACTTATTTAAAATCCTGAAAAAAATAGATTTTGTTATTCTGTTGTATGCTTGTGTATTTAACTTAATCATGTGTATTTTATTTTATCGGATTTATAGTTTAATGTGTTCATATTTGTCAAGAATGTGCCTCTTTAAAGGACTGAAAAAAGCGAATGCTCTGTAACTCAGGTCTGTAAATACATAAAATTCCATTGATGTCATGATCTAAATATCAAGACCACAGTATCTTTTCACTTCTTAGTTTTTAACCATCTTATATTCACTGAAGTTTGAGTTCAGGCTTGAAATTTTACTATTCTCTATGTGAAACGGAATTTCAGCTGACTTGTGAGTAATAGCCTTGACTCAAAGCCTTTTCATTTCAAACACTTTTTTCATGTACAAGAAGATAATTAATACTGTGACAGCAATTTCTATTAGAACAAGGAAAAAATCGTTATTATTGCATCTTATCTTATTCTAAAGTTGAAACTTGAGATAACTCCCTGGAAAGAAGTATGTCATTATTTTGTCTTAATGCCCGCAAAAATCTGTTCTTGCTACTGCCTTAATGATTGTTAACTCAAAAAAGAAACAAATACACTTAGTTGTGTAAATAAGTAAGCCAGCTGCTTGCAAAAGACACCGTTAGTTCAGCAGGATCCAAAAAAAGGGACAAATCTCCTACATGTCAAGGTCTGTTTGATGAGCTGTGCTGCTTTCCAACCACTGTCTGTGTGGTCTAAGTGGTTCCTGATCATATGTTTAGTCAGAGGATTATTCTTGCTTGTTTTAGTGCTATTCTCTTTTGATGAACTAATTAAGGGACTTTGTTCTACGTTTTTTAAAACATAATGTTCTAATGTAATTGTCAGCATTGTTATTTCCTTTTTACCTATGTACTTTTTACCTCTTCACTCCTTGCATATTTTCCACATCTTCACCTCCCTTATCTTGTTTTATGCAGATAAGTTAGAAATAAATACTGAAGCTGGTGTGATGTCATTATCATGATGATCAGTACACCCTAACTTAGAGCTCAGATCATGTTCAGATCTCGTTCCAAAGAGACATAACTGCACTTAGAGGAGATGGCCAGAGTTTATACAGACAGGAACCAACACAGGACAAGGTGAATTTACAAATGTATGGTCTGTTTAGTTTTGTGAGAAAAGCAAGTAAGGTTAGATATGGTAGAGACATGCCAAATAACAAGTGATTGTAGTGGATTCTGTTTGCTGTTCCTCATAATGTAAAATAGAGCTCTCATTAAAAAAGTATTTGATCCATGAGAAACTGATAAAAAAATTTTCAAACAATGTAAAACTAGTGACTCTAACTCACAGCCACAGGCAACTTTGGAAATAAGATTTTGGAAGATGATCAAAGAAAATTGAGCATTTATATGCCCAGTGAGAACACATGAAGTTACATTGCATAGGAAGGCTATGTAATCAGAAAAAAAAATGTAAACCCTTGACTTATGCCATGAATCTCTAACTAAAAGCAGTTAGAAACATCCTCTGTGGACAGTTTATTCCATAATTGTTTAAAACTAGTTTTTTTTGTTGTCTTTCTCTGAAGCATCTGGTACTAGTCACTGTCAGAAAAGGGATATTGGGTTTGTCAGCCTGTTAGTCTGATTCAGTAAGGTAGTTGTTATGATGCTGATGCTTTGTTTGAACTGCTAGATAATGTTGTCTTTCTGGAAAAATGGTCATTGTCATGGCAACAGAAGTAGGAGGACCATTTTCCATTTTGAGGATTTTTAGCAAGAGCAGCCATATGACACACCATACCCTTTCTTTGTTTTTTTTAAATGTAGCCACTATGTTTCTCAAAAAAGGAGTTGAAGATCATATATAACCCTCTGGAGGATGAGGAAAATTGCTTTTTGGTAAGAACTGCACAGACACAGAGAGGAGAATTTTAGGAAATCAGAGTTATGAGGAAGAAGAGCTACAAGAAGGGCATCAAGAAGAAGAGAGCCTGCAGCTCCAAACGCAGCCAAGATTATTGCTCAGAGGAACAGGAACCAGTGATGAGGCCGGGCCCAAGGCACTGCAAAAAGGTGTCCAGAGGGGTTGTGCAGAGTTCGCACTTCAGAAAGCCACTGAGCTGGCTGAAACAGTGGACAGTGGACAAGGAGAAGTTGGTTTACAATCCCTTTCTATTACTATTCCATCGTAGTTCTCTGTATTTAAAAAGTTAATTAGCCTACATTATAGTCTACTAAAATTGGGATTGTTTGTTTTTTTTTGTTTTAAAAGCTTTTGGGTGGTGTTTAGGGAACTCACTGCAAGGATCTAAATTCCCTGCACAGCTGTGGCTGACTTGAGGCCATGTCTAACCCCTTTCCTCTTCCCTTCCTTGCTCTCAGATCTCAAGCCTATAACCGAAATAGAAATCTGCCATTATTCTTCTCTCAGATCATAGCTGGTGCTGAAGTCACATGGGTACCAGCTACTACTGTTTCAGCAGATCCAGCCAGGTTGGATACTGCAAATATCTCCAACTGGGGACACATAAGTTTCCATTAACAATGCTGTGCATTCAGACAGGACTGCACTTAAAAATCATAAATGTTAGACTGTTGTCACAAATAAGAATACTTTCCTCATGCATTCAGTTATGAAGCTTGTTATTTTCTATGCTAGAATGAAATCTTGATCCTACTAAAATAGATGAGACTTTCTGTTATCTTCCACAGAGCTGGGATTTCAGATTGGAGAATTAAAATTACATGAGAATGTTTTAAGACATTAATGTTTCAGTAAAAAAAAATCCTAATAAGGGAATGAAAGGAACTACCAGATTAACTGTTCTCCAGTTTTGAATTTGCTGATACCAATTTAATAAATAAAGAGTATTCTTTTAAAAGAGATAAAAATCGGGGATTATAGCAACTAGCTACTTCTCAGCAGCTTAATTAAACTATGATGCATATAGGCTTTTTTCAGCACACTTACTTGTGCTGCATATATTTTAAATACCAAAAATAATTATTGACTTCCAACTAGATTAAATTTTGTCATTATTTTTAAGAAAGTAATTAACCTGAAACAGCCTCTAAAATCAACTTACTAATTATTAATCAGTAATATAATAGGTTAGTGAAACATACTTAGCAAAATGGAAACTAGGATTAGATGTAATGTTTTGACTGTAAGGCTTTTGTGGGCTGAGGAAGGAAGCAAAAGGCTATATACTTTATTTTCTGCTGCCAGGAGAAGCCTTGGCAGCCAAGCATCATCTTTAATCTTTTACTTCTTGTGTCAATTTTAGTTAAGTTGCTTAACTTTAATTCTATGCATTCATTTAAGAATATCCCTGTTACTGCACACTAAGATTCAATCATAAAATTCACACAGATCTTGTGACTTTGAATTGCTTCACTGACTTACAGTCCTATGGCAGATCTCTTTATAGAGTGAAGCCACTTCTCCAAGCCAGTGCCACCAGTACGTCTTAGTTTGGGATTACTGAAATAGTATCACTTATATGGAATCATAGTTCTTTTAAATTTCTTTCTTTTAAAGTTCCTGCTTCTGTTTCTTTGGAGGCTCTTTTCAAGGCTGTCCTGGTTTGGCCTAAACCAGGCCGATTTTCCTTTCAGTGATTTTTACTTTCAGCTAAGTCTCCTCTAAGTAACTGCACTTTCTGAAACTAACCTCATGTTTTTGCGGACAGTGTCTGCTTCCAGGACTGATAACGCTCAAAGTTTGTAGTTATCACTGAGGCACCGGTAGGGATGTTGTGCAGAAAGGCTCTTGCTGTACTTGTTCTTGAGAGAAACCAAGGTCACTGCTGAATTCCTCACTGCTTACGAGTGAAGAGCCGAAGGGGGGTCGCAGCTGCAGCGGGGAGCGGACAGGGCAGGTGACCCAAAATTGACCAACGAGGGTATTCCATCCCACACACGTCATTCTCAGTATAAAGCGGGGGGATCATGAGGGTCTCGCTCTCTTTCTGCTATGGCCGGTGTCCAGGGAGGACTCCGTCTGTTTTCCTGCTGCCCCCGATCCCGATCCGTGCGTTCCTGAATCCAGCCCTCGACCATCGTTAGGCCCAGGCTGGGCCTTCCCGGAGCCTGCCCTGCAGTGCCGGTGGTGACGTGGCTGACTTCAGGGGAGCTCAATCTTGGTTTTGTATATATATTTGTATATATTTGATTATTTCTATTATTATTATTATATTTTTTTTTCATTATTATAGTTTATTAAAACTGTTTTAATTTTCCAACCCAGAAGTCTCTCTCCCTTTTCCCTTTCCCTCTGGGGGGAGGGGGGGGATAACAGAGGGCATCTGCCGCAGGTTTAATAGCCAGCCCAGCTTTAAACCGTGACAGATTTATTGGCGCCCAATGTGGGGCTCGAGAGAAGCTCCGACAGGTTGCTCTGATAAGTCGAATCCCAGCTCCAGTGGGAGGAGGTCCGGAGAGCTCAGCCAAGAGAGTATCAGATTTCTTCCTTTGAGATTTACGAGGGGTTGGAAATTAAAACAGATAGCTAAGATGGTAATGTCATTTGTGAGCCTTGTGTTACCTCTTCTCTTTATAAAGCTTGTTTTACAGTTAAGTGTAATTATACCTTACTTGCCGTATGCGCTGTGTGTTAGTGCTTACATGTGGTTTAACAGGGCGTGCTGGTCAAAATGTGTCGTTTCGGTATGGGTTGTGATACTGATTTATGTCGTGATAAACTGGGCAGTCATTATTCCGATCTCTTATCTCTATGATACAATGATGGGCAGCTTTAATCGCGAATCCGTAGCTGCGCACACCGGGCGTCTTTTAACTGATTTTGATAGTATCTGCTCCTTTTTTGCCAAGCTGATTCCTGCAAAATTTGAACAGGGCATGTCGTTATTTTCGTGTGTCCTGAATGTGTTACTGGTGTGCTATGTGATTAGATGTCAGTGCAGCAACAGCGGGAGGTATCATGCTGCCCCTGTAACCAGGAGAAAACATGGAAAGAAATCAGCTAGTAAAGTGAAGGATGATGACTCAGAGGCTTCTAAGGCAGAGCCAGCACAGGACCCAGGTGAGGGCCGTTCTCAGTCAGAGTCAGGGCCTGACACAGAGGGGGGTTTCCTTGATCGTCTTTTTAAAGAAGGCCCATTACACAAGAAGGACAAGAAAGGTCCTTCTAAAGCAGAACAATCACAGGAGGACTCGGACTCGGAAGTAGAGATAACCTACCACTCCTTATCCCTGAAAGAACTGCGAAATATAAGAAAAGATTTTAGTCGTTATGACGGTGAGCCAATAATTACCTGGTTGCTCCGATGCTGGGATAATGGGGCAGATAGCATAGAATTGGATGGTAGAGAAGCCAGACAGTTGGGATCCCTGTCTAGAGATGGTGGTATTGATAAGATGCTTCCAAGAAGGTTGAACAGTATCAGTCTCTGGAAGTGACTCTTGTCAGCTGTAAAGAGCAGGTATCCCTATAAAGATGATGTTATGAGCCACCTAAGCAAATGGACCACTATAGAAAAAGGTATTAACTACCTTAGAGAACTAGCTGTGCAAGAGATCATTTATAAACACCCTCAGGACATTGTAGATCCTGTAAATCCTGATGAAGTGGAATGCAACCGATCCATGTTCCGGAAGGTTGTGAAGAGTGCTCCACCAACACATGCCCATACATTGTCAATGTTAGTCTGGGGAGAAGATGCTATGGCACGACATAGTGTGGGCGAAATGGCTAACTATATGCGACAGTATGAAGATAGTATTTCTTCCCCACTGCAGGCCCGTGTCTCGGCTGTGGAAAAACTGACTAAGGAGAACAAGGACTCATTTAAACAACTGTCAGACAAACTGTCCAGGATCGAGAATAAACTTGACTCTCTACCTACACAGGCCCGTGTTGCAGCCTTTAGGAGGCAACGCCCTCCTAATGGACCGGCTCAAAGGAAACGGAACACGTCACGAGGTATCCTGTGGTTTACCCTGCGTGATTATGGGGAGGACATGAACAGATGGCATGGACAACCTATCAGTACCCTACAGGCACGAGTACGTGAGTTGCAAGCTAACAGAAATACCAGAGAGAATTTTCCTAGGAGGATGGCTGCTCCAGTTACCAATGAGCAGGACCCCAGTCAGGGTAGATGGGCCTCAAATCCCTTTTTTCCAAGAGTGAATAGGGGAAATGAAGGTCCAATCCCCGTGAGCTGCACGAATCCAGTCTTTAATTAGAGGGGCCCTGCCTCCAGCCAGGAAGAGGAGAGGGATAACCGAGTTTATTGGACTGTGTGGATTCGATGGCCTGGCACATTAGAACCACAAAAGTATCGAGCCCTGGTAGACACTGGTGCACAGTGCACCCTCATGCCATCGAATCATAAAGGGACAGAATCTGTCAGTATTTCGGGAATAACAGGGGGATCTCAAGAGTTATCTGTATTGGAGGCCGAAGTGAGCCTAACTGAAAATGAATGGAAAAAGCACCCCATTGTGACTGGTCCAGATGCTCCATGCATCCTTGGCATAGACTACCTTAAGAAAGGATATTTTAAGGACCCAAAAGGATATAGATGGGCCTTTGGTGTAGCAGCTGTAGAGACTGAGGACATTAAACAGCCGTCTACCTTGCCTGGCCTCTCAGAGGATCCTTTTGTTGTGGGGTTGCTGAAAGTTGAAGAACAACAGGTGCCAATTGCTACTGCCATGGTGCACCGACGACAATATTGCACCAATCGAGACTCCCTGATCCCCATTCATAAACTGATTAGACAATTAGAAAATCAAGGAGTGATTAGCAAGACTCGCTCACCCTTTAATAGTCCTATATGGCCAGTGCAAAAGTCTAATGGAGAATGGAGGTTAACTGTGCACTATCGTGGCCTAAATGAAGTTACACCACCGCTGAGTGCTGCTGTGCCAGACATGCTAGAACTTCAATACGAACTGGAGTCAAAGGCAGCCAAGTGGTACGCCACTATAGACATTGCTAATGCATTTTTCTCTATTCCCTTGGCACCAAAGTGCAGGCCACAGTTTGCTTTTACCTGGAGAGGTATCCAGTACACCTGGAATCGACTGCCCCAGGGGTGGAAACACAGTCCTACTATTTGCCACGGACTGATCCAGACTGCACTAGAAAAGGGTGGAGCTCCAGAACATTTGCAATATATTGATGACATCATTGTATGGGGTGATACAGCAGCAGAAGATTTTGACAAAGGGGAGAAAATAATTCAAATTCTTCTGCAAGCTGGTTTTGCCATAAAAAGAGGCAAGGTCAAGGGGCCTGCCCGGGAGATCCAGTTTTTAGGGATTAAATGGCAAGATGGGCGTCGCCAGATCCCAATAGAGGTGATCAACAAAATAACAGCTATGTCCCCACCAACTAACAAAAAGGAAACACAAGCCTTCTTAGGCGTTGTGGGTTTCTGGAGAATGCATATTCCAGATTACAGCCAGATTTTACGCCCTCTTTATCAAGTGACCAGAAAGAAAAATGATTTTCAGTGGGGCCCTGAACAACAACAGGCTTTTGAACAGATTAAACAAGAAATTGTGCATGCAGTAGCCCTTGGACCAGTCCGTATGTGACAAGATGTTAAAAATGTGCTCTACACCTCAGCTGGGGACAATGGTCCTACCTGGAGCCTCTGGCAGAAAGTACCAGGGGAGACTCGAGGTCGACCCCTAGGATTTTGGAGTCGAGGATACAAGGGCTCTGAGGCCAATTACACCCCAACTGAAAAAGAGATACTGGCAGCATATGAAGGAGTTAGAGCTGCCTCAGAGGTAATTGGTACTGAAGCACAGCTTCTCCTGGCACCCCGATTACCAGTACTAGGCTGGATGTTCAAGGGTAAGGTTCCTACTACTCATCATGCAACTGATGCTACATGGAGTAAATGGATTGCATTAATTACACAGAGGGCTCGAATAGGAAACCCTAATCGCCCAGGAATCTTAGAAGTGATCATGGACTGGCCAGAAGGCAAAGACTTCGGAATGCCACCAGAAAAGGAGGTGACACGTGCTGAAGAAGCCCCACCGTACAATGAACTACCAGAGGATGAAAAGCAGTATGTCCTGTTCACCGATGGATCCTGCCGTCTTGTAGGAAAGCATCGGAAGTGGAAAGCTGCTGTATGGAGTCCTATACGACGAGTCACAGAAGCCACAGAAGGACAAGGTGAATCAAGTCAATTTGCAGAGGTAAAAGCCATCCAGCTGGCTTTAGACATTGCTGAACGAGAAAAGTGGCCAAGGCTGTATCTTTATACTGACTCATGGATGGTGGCAAATGCCTTGTGGGGGTGGTTAAAGCAGTGGAAGCGAAGCAACTGGCAGCGTAAAGGTAAACCTATTTGGGCTGTTGAACTGTGGCAAGATATTGCTGCTCGGCTAGAGAAACTAGTCGTGAAGGTACGTCATGTAGATGCTCACGTACCTAAAAGTCGGGCAACTGAGGAACATCGAAACAACCAACAAGCGGATCAGGCTGCTAAAGTGTTCCAAATAGATTTGGACTGGGAACATAAAGGTGAACTATTTTTAGCTCGGTGGGCTCATGACACTTCAGGTCATCAAGGGAGAGATGCAACATACAGATGGGCTTGTGACCGAGGGGTGGACTTAACCATGGACTCTATTGCACAGGTTATCCATGATTGTGAAACATGCGCCGCAATTAAGCAAGCCAAACGGTTAAAACCTTTGTGGTATGGGGGGACGGTGGTTGAAATATAAATATGGGGAGGCCTGGCAAATTGACTACATCACACTCCCTCAAACCCGCCAGGGTAAACGTTATGTGCTTACCATGGTGGAGGCGACCACCGGATGGCTGGAAACATACCCTGTGCCCCATGCCACTGCCCGAAACACTATCCTGGGCCTCGAAAAGCAAATCTTGTGGTGACATGGCACACCAGAGAGAACTGAGTCGGACAATAGGACTCATTTCAAAAACAGTCTCATAGATAACTGGGCCAAAGAGCATGGCATCGAATGGGTATATCACATCCCCTATCATGCACCAGCATCTGGGAAAGTTGAACGGTATAATGGGCTGTTAAAAACTACCCTAAAAGCAATGGGGGGTGGAACCTTTAAAAACTGGGATAAGCATTTGGCACAAGCTACCTGGCTAGTTAACACCAGAGGATCTGTCAACCGAGCTGGCCCTGCTCAGTCAGACCTTTTACATACAGTAGAAGGGGATAAAGTCCCTGTGGTGCATGAAAGGAATCTGTTGGGAAAAACTGTCTGGGTTCTTCCTGCTACGGGCAAAGGTAAACCCATTCATGGGATTGCTTTTGCTCAAGGACCTGGATGTACTTGGTGGGTAATGCTGCAGGATGGTGGAGTCCGATGTGTCCCTGAAGGTGATTTGATCTTGGGTGAGAATACTTAATTCTGAACTGCGTGATGTTAATTGCTGCATAATACTAACAGTGTTCATAAGTGTCTTTCAGGTTGAAGCAGTGGTGATGAGACCGGAGCTAGCTGCAAGTGGCGTCCAGTAACCTCTTCGAGACTGACATCTTTAACCTGCAACCCGTGGGCACGAACTGTGACAAAGCTCATACCATCTCTCCTACCCTGGGAGACTCCTAGCCAGATGGAAACCCACAATCCTGAACTAAATGAACTTGATGAACTTTTTTTTGTATAGAGATGAATCATAAATTAATGTTATCTGTATATATTTTAAAATGAAAAGTTAGTGGTGATCTGAGTATGACGTGAATGGTATGGAATAAGGGGTGGAATGTCCTGGTTTGGCCTAAACCAGGCCGATTTTCCTTTCAGTGATTTTTACTTTCAGCTAAGTCTCCTCTAAGTAACTGCACTTTCTGAAACTAACTGCATGTTTTTGCGGACAGTGTCTGCTTCCAGGACTGATAACGCTCGAAGTTTGTAGTTATCACTGAGGCACCGGTAGGGATGTTGTGCAGAAAGGCTCTTGCTGTACTTGTTCTTGAGAGAAACCAAGGTCACTGCTGAATTCCTCACTGCTTACGAGTGAAGAGCCGAAGGGGGGTCGCAGCTGCAGCGGGGAGCGGACAGGGCAGGTGACCCAAAATTGACCAACGAGGGTATTCCATCCCACACACGTCATTCTCAGTATAAAGCGGGGGGATCATGAGGGTCTCGCTCTCTTTCTGCTATGGCCGGTGTCCAGGGAGGACTCCGTCTGTTTTCCTGCTGCCCCCGATCCCGATCCGTGCATCCCTGAATCCAGCTCTCGACCATCGCTAGGCCCAGGCTGGGCCTTCCTGGAGCCTGCCCTGCAGTGCCGGTGGTGACGTGGCTGACTTCAGGGGAGCTCAATCTTGGTTTTGTATATATATTTGTATATATTTGATTATTTCTATTATTATTATTATACTTTTTCATTATTATAGTTTATTAAAACTGTTTTAATTTTCCAACCCAGAAGTCTCTCTCCCTTTTCCCTTTCCCTCTGGGGGGAGGGGGGGATAACAGAGGGCATCTGCCGCAGGTTTAATAGCCAGCCCAGCTTTAAACCGTGACAAAGGCTTTATGAGTTATCCCAATCCTTAACAAACAAAAATCTGTAAAGTATAACTAGGAAGGCACAACCGAAAAGAATTTTGTGTAGCTTCTTTGTCTGTTTAAAGTGAGGGAGAAATAAAGCAAGTGATATTTATGTTCTGGGCCCCAATAATTTCTTCCGTCCAAACGGTTAAAATAAACATCCTTTTCCATCAGGAGAATGAGCAATCCACTCAGTTCCTTTCCCTGCCATCTATGACATACAAGAACTATCAATTTTCCTCCATACAAGGGAAGAACTTGGTGCAAAAAGAAACCACAGCATGATATACTACCTTCTTGCATGAAAGCAGAGCTCTGCTGAAGACCCTCTCCATAAATAGACTCTCAATGAAAAGGTAAATCTGGAACAAAGGCAAAGAAAAAAGCACAATGTGGCTATTGGGGTCACAGACTTCTTTCTATCCAGTGACCCAAAATACAAGGTGTATAAAGTCCTGCTGCCACTATTCAGCACAAATGATGCTACTGCTCTTGCATGTTTCATTGAGTTCTCTTCTTGTTGCTCTACTCAAATTCTGGAGCACACTCTTCATACTTTTTTTTCTATCACAATCTCCCATACTTTTTTCATGCAAATGGCCTTTTTGCGTATTTAAGCCTTAATTTAATTCAAGAAGTTCAGAGATGTCCACAGTTTGAAGAATTAAAATCTTCTGTGTTTTGCCAGAAGATGTGCTTCCACAGAGGTCAATGACTTCATTTGATTACAACAGTGTTAAGACCTGCTTCTTTCCTTGTTTTTGTTGTCTCCAGCTAGGACAATAAGATTAAACCCAAGCAGAGGTAAATTATAAGTCTAAGAGTGATAGAAATAAGCAAAGCTTATGAAGTCAACACATTTAGACTTTCATTAAAATGGTGTTAGCTAACAAATAGGCCTTTACGGGTAAGTGCTCTCAGCACTGAAAACATATGAATAATGTATAAGAATATGGATTGAGAGCTGAGTGAACAGAGCAGCTGGTTTTCACAGGATATTCTCTCCCTGAATGTGACTTGCTATTATTTCACAAGGCCAAAAGTCCTTGAAATGGGTGAGGCAATGACTGGTTCAGAGACCTTTCAGTCAAATTGCAAGAAAAGGATTGCTGGTAGAAATAGTAATTATTCAGATGGGTTTATATAATTTTAAGCGGAGTATATTTTACAGTTTTCTGAGAAGCATTGATTGTATAAAGCCAATGACTGTGCTGTACATTAATTGTCTCTGGCATAGCAATGTCCTTCAGGGCTCTGCTGGCAACTCTGGGCACTGCAGCTATCCTAAAGGGATCTCCTTAAGTCTGTGGTAACATATACGCTGATCCACGCATACTGATTTCGTTGTGACATTTGTCTTTGCCAGAGCGCTTGAAAAGTACAGCACAGAATGAGCTGCATCCCTCCATCATCACAGAATCATAGAATCGTTTTGTTTGGAAAGGACTTTTAAGATTTGTAGAAGAGGAATCTGTAGCGTTTGGGAAATCACAGAATCCCGGAAACACAGAATGGTTAGGGTTGGAAGAGAGGTCATCTCTTGAGGTCATCTAGTCCAACCTCCTGCCAAAGCAGGTTCACCTAGATCACATTGCACAGGGTCACGTCCAGGCAGTTTCTGAATACCTCCAGAGAAGGAGACTCCACAACCTCCCTGGGCAGCCTGTTCCGGTGCTCTGTCACCCTCAAAGTAAAGAAGTTTTTCCTCGTATTCAGATGGAACTTCCCATGTTTCAGTTTGTGCCCGTTGCCCTTATCCTGTTGCTAGGCACCACTGAGAAGAGTCTGGCCCCCTCCTCTTGACACCAGCCCTTAAGGTATTTGCAACTGTTGATGAGATCCTCCCTCAGTCTTCTCTTCTCCAGGCTAAACAGACCCAGCTCTCTCAGCCTCTCCTCATAAGAGAGAAGCTCCAGTCCTCTGATCATCCTTGTTAGCCCTCCACTGGACTCTCTCCAGTAGTTCCTTGTCTTTCTTGAACAGGGGAACCCAGAACTGGACACAGTACTCCAAGTGTGGCCTCATTAGGGCAGTGTAGAGGGGGAGGATAACCTCCCTCAGCCTGCTGGCCACACTCTTCCTAATGCACACCAGGATACCATTGGCCTTCTTGGTCACAAGGGCAGATGGCTGGCTCATGGTGAACTTCTTGTCCACCAGGACTTCCAGGTACTTCTCTGCAGAGCTGCTTTCCAGCAGGTCAACCCCCAATCTCTACTGGTGCATGGGGTTATTCCTCCATAGGTGGAGGACCCTACACTTGCCATGGAACTTCATTAGGTTCCTCTCCACCCAGCTCTCTAGCCTGTCTGGGCCTCGCTGAATGGCAGCACAACCTTCTGGTGTACCAGACACTCCTCCCAGTTTAGTGTCACCAGTGAACTTGCTGAGGGTACTCTCTGTCCCTTCATCCAGGTCATTGATGAATACGTTAAACAAGACTGGACGCAGTACTGACCCCTGGGGAACACCACTAGCTGCAGGCCTCCAACTAGACTCAGCGCCACTGATCACAACCCTCTGAGCTCTGCCATTCAGCCAGTTCTCAATCCACCTCAGAATTGTATAACCCTTTCACATTGCCAAAGTGTGTGGGAGAGTAGTGTTCACGTTTCTTACTATGCATCATGTATTTCTTTTTCTTGAAAGTGCCATTGTATTTCTTAGTAAGACCTTTACAAACCTATGGCTTTATTTTTTCCTTTTAATGCCTAGAAAAGTGAAAGATTTATAATTTCATGTTACCTTGGTCTTTTAGGTGAGGTTATTTTAATGTGTGATGGCACAACTGAGATGATCACTTATATGATGATCACTACATGATGACTTAGACTAGACAGGAATTTAGGGAGGAAATAAACCGAACAGTCTGCCAAGCTAAATCCTCACAACTGAAAAAGTCTTTAGAAAATTTGGTTTGGGTTCAAAGTGCAATTTATTTGCAGACTGGTTTCTCTCAGCACAAAGAAGGAAATTCTTCTCCTTTTTAGGCAAAAAGTAGAGCTATTAAATTGGGTAACAAGATGATAAAGTAGGCTGCAGTCACCAGAACCCACAGATATTCCACAGACTTTTGCCAGTGGAGCTTTATCCCACTGGACATTACAGCTGATACTAGTAAGTTAAGGGTGCCTGTTCTCCTGCAGCTGTAGTATGATGCAGTTCCATTCCTACTGAAGTCAGACAGTTTCAATGGGTGCAGAAATGGGTCCTTTTCAGTGGGATATGCTCTGTGATCCCTTCTAAGCTGAGCTTTAACCCATGGACTGCAGCAGGCAAATATAACAACCAAAAAAGCTATTTATATCAGTAAGTGCTCAGAACACAAGATCAGAGAAAGAAGAGTGAATGAAAAACTGAACTAAAGGAGCACATTTAGCAGATTCTGAAGATTATTTGCTTAGCATTAATTCTCAATTCTTTTTTTACTCACAGAATACATATCACTTTGCTATCTTTACATCAACCCTGTAGATGTATCCATAAGGTTATTTTGGGATACCACAGGCTAGGTAGAGCTACCTAGTTTAATAGCATTAATTTTCATGTAATAAATGTTGATCTTGCATTAAATTCTTGTAGGGTACATTGTTACATGCCCCATTTAGCACCCAATCACATAATTTCAGCTAATTAAACATCATTTCTGATATATAAGGAATCTATATTATAAACTATTCTTATTACTGCAATCCTTGTACTTTACAAAGCCTCTAAGAATCCTTAATGAATTACAAACTTGGTTATTCAAAACAGAGAGCATATGGTTGTCATTGTTGCAGATACATTACAAAAAATGCAGGTACAATCAGCTGCATTTTTGAGAAATGAGTTTGTAGTATCATAAAACTTACATACTACAGTTTTATCTTTCTTGTGGAGATTTAAAAGGCCAAAAAGACATAATGAAGGCATCACCTTTTATACCTATCTTGAATTGCGTAAATAAAGTATAAAAAGAACTAATTTAGGTGCTTAAACTGAAGCCAGTATAAGCTTGGCATGGCTGAAGAAAGGAGGAAAAAATAAGGTGTCTATAAATCATATTTGTTGTTCTTAATTTTCTAATGTAATTTAGAAAAGCCTTGGAGCTCCTTAAATTGTGCTTAGCTGTCTACTGCCTTACGGGGTAAGTCCTGCATGTGGAAAGTGTCACAGTAGAAAGTTGTCATGGCTCCTCTCTCCAGGATCAGACCAGAAGGAAACAAGACTTTCAGCCTCATGATGACTCACCTTGGGGGAAAAAGAAGTTAAAGAGGGAAACTCTGCATTATGTGTGTGTGTGCACATTTTGTAGCATGCAGTAGCATGTTCATTAAGTAGTCAGCTATATCTGACCCAGCTTCTCAGCTATCATTAGGTTTATTCACAGTTCTGTTGTCATTATTTTCCAATTACACATTTGTCATACCATCCGGGCGAGAAGGAAGGATGGAATCAGCACATAATAATGGTCAGGTAGAGGTGCAGTCTGTAGTCAGAGGAGAATAGAAATCCATACTTACAGAGATATAATTAGATCACTATTTAAATATGACCAGCACTCTGGGTCAAGGTCAACAGTGCCACTGTTGACCGGAGCTGATTTTTACTGTGCACAGTGGGTCAAAACTCACTATTATGATTTGCACAGATGGTTAAAGTTACATATTTTTCCAAGTTTTCACATGATTTTTTTTTTAAAGTGGGAAAACTTTCATCCATATGAATTTTTTTTGGATGGAGAGTATTATACAACACAACAGAACAAAACATTTCATACAGCTTCACAAGGGATTAACTCCTGTTCTCCACTCCTCTCTGAATCACAGAATCAATCAGGTTGGAAGAGACCTCTGGGATCATTGAGTCCAACCGTTGCCCTGACACCACCATGTCAACTAGACCATGGCACTAAGTGCCATGTCCAGTCTTTTCTAAAACACATCCAGAGATGGTGACTCCACCACCTCCCTGGACAGCCTGTTCCAATGTCTAATAACCCTTTCTGAGAAGAAATTCTTCCTAATGTCCAACCTGAATCTCCCCTGGTGAAGCTTGAGGCTATGTCCTCTTGTCTTCGCTCTAGTTGCCTGGGAGAAGAGGCTGACTCCTACTCCACTACAACCTCCTTTCAGGTAGTTGTAGACTGCAATAAGGTCACCTCTGAGCCTCCTATTCTCCAGGCTAAATAACTCCAGCTCCATCAGCCGTTCCTCATAGGTCATGCCCTCCAGACCCTTCACCAGCTTGGTCGCCCTCCTCTGGACTCGCTCCAACACCTCAACATCTTTCTTGAAGTGCGGGGCCCAGAACTGGACACAGTATTCAAGGTGCAGCCTCACCAGTGCCGAGTAGAGATGGACGATCACTTCCCTAGACTGGCTGGCTATACTATTCTTACTAGAGGCCAGGATGCCATTGGCCTTCTTGGCCACCTGGGCACACTGCTGGCTCATGTTTAGCCAGCTGTCGATCAGTACCCCCAGGTCTCTTTCCGACGGGCTGCTTTCTAACCACTCTTCCCCCAGTCTGTAGCACTGCATGGGGTTGTTGTGGCCGAAGTGTAAGACCTGGCACTTGTTCTTGTTGAACCTCATGCCGTTGGTCTCGGCCCATCTATCTAACCTGTCCAGATCCCTCTGTAGGGCCTTCCTACCCTCCAGCAGATCGACACTCCCACCCAGCTTGGTGTCATCTGCAAATTTGCTGAGGGTGCACTCAATCCCTACGTCTAGATCATCTATAAAGATATTGAACAGCACCGGCCCCAGAACTGAGCCCTGGGGAACACCACTAGTGACCGGCCGCCAGTTGGACTTTGCCCCATTCACTACCACTCTCTGGGCTCGGCCATCCAGCCAGTTTTTAACCCACTTAAGAGTCCACCCATCCAAGCCCTGGGCAGCCAGTTTGTCTAAGAGGATGCTGTGGGAGACAGTGTCGAATGCCTTACTGAAGTCTAGATAGACTACATCCACAGCCCTGCCCTCATCTACTAAGCAGGTCACTTTGTCATAGAAGGAGACCAGGTTGGTCAAGCAGGACCTGCCTTTCATGAATCCATGTTGGCTGGCCCCGATGCCCTGATTGTCTTGCATGTGCTGTGTAATGGCACTCGGGATGATCTGTTCCATCACCTTGCCCTGGCACCGAGGTCAGGCTGACAGGCCTATAGTTCCCTGGATCGTCCTTCTGACCCTTCTTGTAGATGGGCGTTACATTTGCTAATTTCCAGTCAGCTGGAACTTCTCCAGTTAACCAGGACTGCCACTAGATAATCGAGAGTGGTTTGGCAAGTTCATTTACCAGTTCCTTCATTACTCTGGGGTGAATCCCATCCAGGCCCATAGCCTTGTGGGTGTCCAATTGGCACAGCACATCACTAACCCTCTCCTCCTGGATTACAGGGGGTTCACACAGCCCCCCGTCCCTAACTTCAGGCTCTGGGGGCCAAGTCTTCTGAGGACAACAGGTCTTGATATTAAAGACCAAGGCAAAGAAGGCATTGAGCGCCTCTGCCTTTTCCTCATCCCCTGACACTACTCTCCTCATTCAGCAAGTGGTGGAGGCTCTCCTCGACCCTCCTTTTGCTGTTGATGTATTTATAGAAAATTTTTTTGTTGTCTTTGACTGTAGCAGCCAAATCAAGCTCCAACTGAGTTTTGGCTCTTCTAATCTTCTCCCTACATGACCTGGCAACATCCCTATAGACCTCCCAAGTTACCCGACCCTTCTTCCAGAGGAAATAGGCTCTCTTTTTTTCCTTAAGTTCTAGCCTAAGTTCTCTGTTTAGCCAGGCCGGTCTTTTTCCCCAATGGCTTGTCTTCCTACACACCGGGACAGCCTGTTCCTGAATATTTAGCAATTCCTTTTTAAAGCACGTCCAGCCTTCCTGGACTCCTTTGCCCTTCAGGACCGACACCCAAGGGACTCTGTCCACCAACCTCTTAAACAGGCTAAAGTCTGCCCGCTGGAAATCTAAGGCAGAAGTTTTGCTCTTGCCCCTCCTTACTTCCCCCACTATCGAAAACTCTGACATTTCATGGTCACTATTCCCAAGACGGCCACCGACCCTCACATCTCCCACTAGTCCTTCTCTGTTCACAAACAACAGGTCAAGCAGGGCCCCTCCTCTAGCGGGCCCATTTACCACTTGCATGAGGAAGTTGTCCTCCACACATTCGAGGAACCTCCTAGATTGCTTCCTCTCTGCCATGTTGTATTTCCAGCAGACATCCAGCAAGTTGAAGTCGCCCACGAGTACAAGGGCCAGCGACCGGGCGGCTTCTGACAGCAGCTTGTAAAACACCTCGTCCTCCTGCTCATCCTGGTTGGGTGGTCTATAACAGACTCCCACTGTAATGACTGCCCTGCCAACCTTCCCCCTGATCTTTACCCATAGACATTCAACCTTGTCATTCTCATCATCTTCCTCAATTTTGACACATAACATACAACGCTACCCCACCACCTCTCCTACTTCGCCTGTCCCTCTTAAAGAGCTTATAGCCATCCATAGCAGCACTCCAGTCATGAGAGTCATCCCACCACGTTTCTGTGATGGCAACCACATCATAACCTTCCTGCTGTACAGTGGCTTCTAGCTCTTCCTGTTTGTTGCAAATACTGCCTGCTTTGGTGTAAATGCACTTCAGCTGTGCAAAGGTCTTGCCCCCGAAGCAGGCCTGTCACCCCTAGGTTCATTTGTGGTTGCCCTGGTCTTATCCCCCTCCCCCATTGAACCTAGTTTAAAGACCTCTTGATCAGCCCTGCCAACTTCTGGGCCATAACCCTTTTCCCCTTCTGACTCAGCTGTTCCCCATCCGGCATAAGCAGGCCCGATGTCATGAAAGCCACCCCGTGGTCAAAGAACCCAAAATCCCACCTACGGCACCAGTCTCTTAGCCACATATTAATCTGTTGTATTTTCATAGTCCTTTCCCTATTTTCACCCAACACCGAAGGAATTGAGGAGAATATAACCTGTGCACCTACCCCCTTCACCAAACACCCCAGGGCCCTGAAGTGCCTTTTGATTGCCCTGGGACTTCTCCCTTTAATCTCATCCCTACCCACCTGGAATACTAATAGTGGGTAGTAGTCAGAGGGCCTCACCAGTTCCTCTCTCCTCTCCTCTCCTCTCCTCTCCTCTCCTCTCCTCTCCTCTCCTCTCCTCTCCTCTCCTCTCCTCTCCTCTCCTCTCCTCTCCTCTCCTCTCCTCTCCTCTCCTTCCTAAGCTTAAAAAGTCACCTTGCAGGATCCCTATGTAGAAAACAAAATAATTGTGTTGTAATCTTCAGTTAGAGTCTTTCGGGGTACCTCTTGGAAAAGCTGCATGTAACCTAAGAATTGTGAGCTGAGGACCTCTGGGCCACCGTAATCATCTGTGCACCACGTTTAAAGTCTGCTTGAAAATCAAGTAGGAATGGCATCAGCCTAACTGCCTGGAAAACAGTACAGGGTAGGGAGTATCTGCTGCTATAAACTTCAGGCACTTTCTTAAACAAGATTGAACAGAGCAGTTTTTGCTTTCAAAGCTTGGTAACTGTTCCTGTTTAGGGAGTCTCATTGTTTAAAGATTTAAAGGTAACCTAGATGTTCAGCTGTGCGGTGGGTATTTATGCAGGCAGATAGTTCAGAGAAAAGAGATACAAAGGAAACACTGCTGTCTGTTAGTGTCACCAGGTGTAGAAGCACCTTCCTGCATCCACACTCATTTATCACAGTGGGACATAACTAATTTCTCTGAGGAGGTTTTGAATAGTATCTCCTTGGATGAAATAAGATATAGGTATATAAACAGATAGATACACACACTATCTAAAGTCCTACTCATTGCTTCATGTGCATTTGAATTTTTTTTCTCTACAGAGTGTACCATATGCCATGTATTATAGATGCTGTCATAACACCTAGGTAAAGATCACACAAACTGTGAATTTCAAATTCTTTACAGATTTCCTGTTGTAAACATACTTTTTTCCCACTGAAAGTCTTATTAATGGAAATGTTAAGAAAGCTGTAATAAGTATTTGATATGTCACATTTCCTCTTTTTTCATCTTTCTTACTGTTCTTAAGTCTAGCCCTGCCTTTAGTACAGAGCTCAACTCTTTCTTGAATTCACCAGCATCACCTCTGTCTTGGGACACTTACAGGAGATTTCCCAAGACACAAAGGGTAGTACTTTCAGGTGTAAGTTACTGTTTAACTTTTTGTTCGAGTCCATACAGGCTAGAAATTTCCATCATATGATGGTTGTAGCTACTGTATGAATGCATGTGATGATCTAAATCTTACCCACACTGAATATGTATTCACCTAATGAAAAAGAAACACTCATCTGGCTCTTATCAGCATGCCTGCTAATGTCCCAGGAAAATCATGAAAGAAGGTGAAGACTGCAATAATTTCTTTAGGACAGAGTTGCATTTGAGGCATATTGGTGTCAGAAAGCTGATGCTGCCACTGCTTGTTTTGTGAATAGACGATTTCCATCTCCATGGCCACCAACACGAAGCCTTTTGTAATTCACAAATAAAAAAAAAAAATGAAACTCTCTGAAGTAGATGTCTATAGCCAAAGTTTTGAACTGTGCGGTCCCAATAGGACCGCACAATAGTCTCTACAGCCTACCCTAAACTGATTCTTCTGAACTGTGCCAGTATTTGATGTGCTTTGTTTTCAATTATCCTGTGGTGACTGCCACCACTTACATTTTTCAAATGGGAAGAAATATATTCCTACCATTGATATTAGGCTCCATAGGGCAGTTACAGAAGAAGCCATGTCACAAGATTGTCAAATTAAGTCCAGCAGGTTAGACCTTGACAGCAAAAACACAGGGACTCTGCAGTTGTTGTGTAGGAGGTAAGACTGAATGCTGGACTTGAAGAAGTGCATTAGAAAGGCCCAAGGAAGCAGAGAAGTCTGGGCAAGGGTATCTATATACGTGCATAAATGTTGTGGCAAAGACCTCCCTGTAGGGGATGAAAAAGGCAGATGTGCTCCTCCGTGGCCTGCCAGAAAAAGATCCATGGGGCTTGTGATGTAAATGGACCCTTTTCCTCATGGACAGGTTGCCCCCAAACAGTACTAAGGCATACAGAACATCGGTGTTGTAAAGAAATAACACCGACACATCTTGTTCAGTACTGTGGAGGGCAGGAACTAGGAAAAGGGGGTCCCGGGGCTCTGCACAGACCTAGACTCTGGCTCAGCTCTGCCATCCTGTGTGTTGGTGTTTGATCTCTTTCAGTGCCAGGGAAAATATTGTAAAAGCTACCCACGTTTTGCTGTAGGAACACAAGAAATAAAGCAAATGCTGAATTCAAGACCAATGTTTGGATCTAGGACAAGAGGCCAGTACCACCACCACATGAAAAGAGAAGCTGCTTAATTGGAAACCATGGAGCCAAAGGGAGATAGCCCCTGAGCTCTCTTCACATGGTACAGAGTTTACTCCAAGTTTTTGTGGGATGTGTAATACCACCACTGGTTGATTACTTTTTCAATGACTGTGGCACGCAGTCCATAGCAGTATAGCTCTGGTTAGATAAGTGCCTTGGAATGATTGTAATTGCTAGGTAAGAAACTGTTTCCTTCAAAACTGAAAGAATTTAAAATGTTTCAGGACATAAACCCCTGTTACCTCCCATATAGTTCAGATAATTGTTCCTGATGGAACAGTTTCTGACTCTTGCTGGTAACTGGCTTGTGCTGCAAAGCTTAACAGCTCTTGCAAACTGAATTCTACCTTATGTAATTGCAGAAGCCTTTTATATTTGATATAGTACCTTCTCTTTAAAAGAGATTCAAAAGGTTTCACTGTGACTTTCAGACAGCTTTATGTCATAGTAGGTATTCATACAATAATAGTGAATATCACCCTTCCTATTTTTATATAGCTAAATTTATAGACAGTAAGCTACACAAAGTAAATTTCAATCTATTTGATACAGCTAAGCCGATGGTAAAGCTTCAGTAACAAGAGCCAGCACTGCAAACAGGAAGGCCCTGAAATATGTAAGTAGCGTTGAGGTTTTCAGGCTCACTTGCCCTTGAGAGGGTATTCTGTAGGGTAGAAATCAAAGCACAGAAAGCCATTTTAAAATACGCTAAATGAAGAAGCATATTTGATTGGATAAACTAAAAGAAAGATGCATCTACTCAGTCATTTAACTGGTCAGTTAAGGTAAGAGAGACTATAAGGTCCTGAAAATGGCCAAGTTAGAATTATAATAATTGATACAATATTCCACAAGGGTTCAGTGCAATAAGTGCAAAAGCAGAAGAATTATAATGCATAAATCTGAAAGCTTCAGCTTAGCTATGATCTTTGGAATACATGGCACAGATTTGAAGAAGACACATTTCCTATGCTAGTTACATCTGGAAAGACACTGGAAAGTCACAGTAGATATGCACACATTGGGAAAAACAGACTAGTGTAAAAAAACTTCAGAAACTAGTGTTATTAGCTACATAAGTGAAGAATAGCTGTCATGGCAACCTAACTCATGTAAATGGCAAGAGACAAATATGAATATAGTCAAAGTGCCTAAGTAACACATTATTGACTTGAATACAGAAGAAGTGTCCTCAAAGGTTGGAATAGCTTATGTAGTTCACATCTGTACCTCAGGCATTCAACTCTTGAACCTCAGCTGGTGTAAATCAGCATAGACTAATTGGATTGAGGTTAGCCACAAGGATTTTAACATCTGCTGGGGATTTTGCCCTCTACTTTGCTCTGTAAGACTGGCTAAGGGTTTTTATTACTTTATGTGTCCATATTCCCTCTGTTTTTTTTTCTCTAGGGATGACATAAAACTTGTTTTACTACCATGCTGTACTTTTTTATGAATTAATATGTCCAAGACTAAAGCTGAAGTGTGCAGCTGGTTTAAAAAGAAAATCAGTGCAATGTTATTCTCCAGGAATACAAAATTTGTTGAACCTAAGAATCTTATGCACTAATGCGATGATTTAAATTAAATTCTCTCTCTAAAAATTTTGAAAATAAATTTTTATGTAAAAGAAACGTCTCAGATGCAACCTTTTTGTAATAGAGCTATTTGTTTGCATTGCATTGAGACAGCTTTCTGCAACTGGGAACTCAGTTATAATCCAATTCTTTTGAAATGAATGATTTGCTTGATCAAAAATATGTGTTTTTAAAAGTATTTTAACACTGAAAATTTTGAGCTTTTGTTGCGGTTCATGTTAAGATTAAAAAAAAACCTCAAACCTGGAATTTCCCAAACCCAGTAATTCTGGTCCCTGTATAAAGTGACAGCTTTTTGACATTAAGCATCTTCACCAGGCAAGGTAAATACTTAATCAGAGTTATTTGGAAGAATAGTCTTCAAAATAGCTATTGGTAAAAAACTCTAGCTCCATCAAACAAGATTTTTGTGTAAATTATTGATTGCTTGAGTTCTTTAGACAAAAAGTTAATATTATTAATGAATTCAACTACCAATTAATTGAGTAGGTATCTTGAAATTTCACAGAAATATTTTACAACTAATATGCAAAACTATTATCTTCTTTGTTAACAATGACCATCGGTGAGCCCTCTCCTTTCTTTTCCATAAATCCACTTTTTATCTGGTTGACTATTCCCTAGAAGTTGAGCATCTAATTTTAAAATAAGTAGTTTGTCATTTCGGGGTTCTTCCTGCAGGCCTTTTTCTACTGTCTTGACTTTTGCCCATGGGTTTGTGTCTTGTGTGGTAAAACATATAAGCTTTAAAGATACTGAGTTTTGCAAGAGTTGGAGCGAATGATACTGTGGATTGAAAGGTTCCCATTACCTGAAAGATGGTTTTCCCTGTCCTAAAACAAAATATAACCTGCTATCTTTATTCATGCTGAATAATGTTTTAATCTTCACGCAACTTCCTATTCCTGATGAAATAAATGGAACGATCAGAGGAGTAAGAAACCCTCCACTTTAAAAAAAATAGCAAAAAGTCATGCAGCACATTTCACTAGCACTACTACATTTTTATGAGTAGACCATTAAAAAGACAACATTATCAGAAGTGTATTTCTACTTCTGAATATATTTCTACTTCGCTCTAAAGCAGCCTTTCAAAGGTGTGTCTGTTACCAGTAAATGTCTTTTAGATTATTGCTTTCTACGTTTTTGTTCACAAGCCATCTCTGAAGTTCAGGCAAATACCAAAACCATTTTTCAATGGATATTTGTTTCAACAGTTACATGAATTCATTAAATACGCTTTTGAATGCTTTGTATGATTACTTTCAGCAAGCATGAATGCACTGAGTTTTATTAACATCTGCTCTCAACTTATTTTTAAATAGACATCAACAAACATGCATTGAGGATGATTTTTTACAATGTGATTTTAACAAGCTATGGCTACAGTGGCCTAGCCCTTCAGCTGTCTAAGAGACTGAGTGAGTTTTTAAAAGTTCTTGCCACTACTGAAACAAAAGTTCGGTGATTCATTACCTGGGAACTGCCTTGACATGTCATGAGTAGAGTGAAAATACTGACTCTGTATGGAAGAGGACAAGGGCTGAGGAAAGGCACATCCAGAACGCATAAAATTTACAAGTGAATGAAAGACAGTTCCTCTCTATATGCAATCTACTCAGTCCATGCATTTCAGCACATTTAATTATTCTTAGACTGATGATTCTGGCTGTTTTCTTGTTCTTTAGTAAAAATGTTGACTATGAAAATTATAGTGAGAACAGAAATATTCAACTTCTTTTCTCCGCGAGTTACATGTGCGAAGACTTGTAAAAGTCAGGAAGTAAACAGTTATAATCCTACTCAACAGGCAGAATCCTGAATAAGTCTCCTTCTGGATCAAATGCTTATTGCCAAGAACAGGGTACTACAAAAAAAGGATCAGTACTTTCATGTATTTAGATACCTATTATTTCCTTAAGTATCTAAGATATACTGAGGCAATAAGATTGCCGACTTAATTGTTAAATTTACTGTATTTCATGAATGTGTTTCTATCAATCAATCATATTGAGCCTAATTGATCTCTATATGAAGTGTTTGAAAAATTATCATTGACTCCAGGGGAAGTTGGATAAGGAAGTAATAGAGATGCCAGTTGATGAAATATGTGTAGAAAATGCAATCATCTCTTAAAAACAAACCACATCTTATCTCAGAAGTGATAAAATGTCATTTAATTTCTGTTGGCATTCCTTCTCACTTCTGCACCTGCAGAGACAATACTCTCATTGTTAAATGATATTTAGAAAAAAGACAAAAGCAGAATGTCAACAGGTAAGGTAATTTGGCTCTCATATTGACTACAGCAATTCAGGTGGCCATTGTTGTGAATTAGATGAATGACAGCCAGGAAAATAATCAGAGCACCAGCAATAAAAATCCAGTTGATATGAGAAATATATCTAAAAAGTCTAAAATATTAAAATGTTTTATTACCTTTCTACAGTTACCTAGCAAACACTGTTTTGTGTTATCCTCAAAAAGAACCATATAACTTTTCCGAGGGAACATGTGATAACCATTCTTTTTTCTCATACTGTACACTCAAATATCTATGGATCACACTTGCCAGATGAACAAACAAGTGGAGCTCTAATGACATGGCACTGGCTGGTTATTAGTCAAATAGTGGCGAAAGACTGAGACATAAAAAAAGAAATACAGAAGACAACTAAACTAAATGAAATCAACAGGCAAAGGAAATATCCTTCAAAGGAAGCTTTTGCCCTGACTTTCATGAGCCTTCAGGTTTTAACCTATGGTAAAATGTTGCTGGATTGGAGTATACTTCTATGTTTTGCTCTTTAGCCCCTACTTTTTTGGGTGCCCAGCATGGCCCAGAAGATGGGTTGAAGGAAGGTGAAAGAAGGGTGTGGCAAAAATGCTTGGCAAGGATTCAAATGTCAGCCTGTTTTCCCCATATGACATAACCTAAACCCAGCAAAGTCAGTGTAGAGTTGCCTGTGGGTTCCACGGTACTAAGATTGCACTGCTGTGGGCAGACAGTTACCCATAATACAAAGGTCATCCTCTTGAAAAGTGCATGCTAAACACATATATTGCCACATAGATATAGATTATTTTGGTAGGGTATAAGTATAGATATAGATTATATAGATATAGGTATAGATATATGGCAAATTTGAATAAAAATGTTTTATCAGAACTTTTTACATCTGTAGTTTTGGAAGGAGGAAATATTTTTTATAATGGCAATGTATTTTGTTTCAACTTCAAGAAGACTACTTTTTTTCAAAAAAAAAAAAAGATTAAGCATAATGGCAATATATTTTGTTTCAATCTCAAGAAGACTACCTTTTTTCAAAAAAAAAAAAAGATTAAGCATAATGGCAATATATTTTGTTTCAATCTCAAGAAGACTACCTTTTTTCAAAAAAAAAAAAAGATGAAGCATTAACTCAGATGCTTTGATTGTTCATATTTTATTTAATTGTACTGTGTAAAGACAGACAAAAGTAAAAGCAGCCAATTAAACTTGTCAGGAAGGTCTTCTTGACATTTCCAGAACAACTTTTTATTGTAACCTTTCTTGCAGACAGGTTTAAAATGTTGACTTCTCTTTCCAATGTGGGATGAAGAGAAAAATAAGAAATTACAGGAACAAAACCACAGAGTTCCAGTTAGTACTAAAAATGCATTTAATGTTGCTACTTACTTACCTCAAAAGGTTGGCGGGAGATTTCGCCAGACAAGGTTTCTCGAGCTCTGAAGACTGCCTAATGAAAGACACTCTTTTGTGCGAGCACAAAGTGTTATTACTATATTGGCTTCTGAAGCTGACACAGAGACAACTCCCATTCCAACAGAGGCAATTTGCGATCCTCACCTAAGCAACCAACTTGCATACACAGTTCTCCCCTTCAGGGATTATTTTCTACAAGTATTTTACAGTGTGTGGCTTTATTTATTTATTTTGCTAGTTAAAGGGTAACTGCATCTGTTCTATAAGCAGTAAGAATCATGCTTGGAAAAAGTCTGGATTGTTCAGGCTTTTCACATTTCTTTCAAAATGAAATACTTGCAATAGTACATAATGAGTTTTCATCTCTGGAGGGGTCAGATGTTACTGTGTTATTTACTTCAGCATGTGAAGAGTAGAGGAGTGTTTTATTAGGAACATATGGAGTGAATCAATAACCCAGCCTTACCCAGTAGCAAAGGACAAGATCCCCCTCTTGTGATTCTGCCTCCCAGTGCGGCTGCCTGAACTAAGACTTTGTGTAAGGCACTAGTTCATGTAAATCTTTCTCTGTTTTTTAATAAGCAATGCTTCGTTTGTGTCTCGGACAGGGGTTCTTTGACTAATTTCAATTCTTGAATGAGAAGAAAAAGAGAAAATGTATGGATTTTTTTAAGACATATATGTGCTATATGTATAGGTTATTGAATGACAATATAGTCCTTAAAAGCACAAAGACAAATAAGCTTTGCTCTTGCTTCTGATCTTTAGGTCTCCCACGCACAGTTCTACTGGTATACTTCAGTCTGGACACACAGTGATTTTTTTTCGATTCCAAACCCATGCTTGGGCCAGCTCCTTCTCTCAGTCACAAATTTTCATTAGGATTACAACAGGGCAGATTTAAAAAATAAAACCATATCTCTTCCAGTTAACTAGACAGAGAGATTTTTCTACGTGCTTAACTGTGCTGAAGTTGGATATGTCAGCATCTTCAAGCATTCAATGCTGAGGTTCTCCTAACAATGACCACTCATAATATCCCAAAACACGGTTCTCCACAGGTGTTCAGCATTTTTAGGTCTGCATAATTCATTTCCAACCATTCTATAGTATATCTAGTCTTTTAACCATAGCCCCACAGCAAATGTTATTGACTTCGGTGTTGTTTTTAATTTTTTGACCTGTTTTTCAGGAATGTTTGGCAGGGGAGGGTTGTTTGTTTGTTTACATTATCTGGAAAGCATTAAGTTATTTCATAGCAGTAGTTTTTAGCACTAGTGTTTTCACTTTCCACTCTTCTATTGCCTATGCTAATGTTCACATTTATTTTTCTCTGGGACGCTGTGAGCATACTGACATCCTAAAGATAATCAAGAATAGGCAGAGAACATTAGTTCCTGGAAAGCCATTTGTCCTATATAATCTGAAGGATCTGTAACAAGTTAATAAAGATTATATCCAAAGCCTATCTTGCCACCCCATCTTCTAGAATGCAATGGAGAACCTAATATCCACTAACATTGATTCAATAAGATATAAACTTGAATATATGAAGGTCAGCTTCTGTTTTTCAAAAGACATTTTAGAGAAAGTGGAAAAAGCGGATTAGGAAATCAATAACATGTTCTTTCCTATGAAAAGCTACTATCTGGACCGACATTTAAAGTAAGATTTGAAAAGTGCCTACAAACTCCGCAGTATTAGACCATCATTCCTTGTAAAACATGCTACATGAGCCATTTATTTGCTAAAATGATACAACTGAGAAAGCACAGAGAGAATGTTTTGTGTGGAATTTCAAACACCTCCAAGGACAACCTATTTAGCAATCTTTCCAGGACCACACTAATGGGGAGGATTTGTTGACTGCAGATGATAAAAAGGTGATTCTTTCTAGGAACTTGCCCAGATACCCATCAGAAAGACCAACTGATGTGGGTAACATTGTCACAATTTAAAACCTTGCAACATGATCTCAGTGAGACCTTAAGAAACCATAATGCACTCCAACACGATTTAAATTAACTGGACATATGCTTGTAGTGGCAATTATGTTAATATGTTGAAGACCCCTTAGAGCTGAGAAGTAACAGCTCATACAATCCCTTGGAAAAATTATATGTATTGCAAACATCTACTTAATAGCTAAATATGTTTTAGCAGTAAAATTAAAGGAAAGATTTTTCCAAGTGCTAAAGACAAATTCATAGAGAATATAACTTCACTGACTTCAATAGAGTTATCCTGATAATGGTTTTAAAACAATATTTACAAGACATTTTCTTGTAGAATATATTCTTTAAACAGATAAAAAATTTTCATTCTAGTTCAAAGTATTATCACTGTTACTGAAATCCATTAGCAACTTTGGTGTGGCGGATTACCTCTCCTTTTGCTTTATTTTGGCGATTGGATGGTCAGCAGAGACTATGCTGATGAATATAGCAGAGCTAGGTGCTGCTGAAATCAAGGTAATCCTGTAAAAATATAAATGCAAATGTAGACTCCCTAGGAAATTATCATGGGGTTTGACCTGCTTGGGATTTGACTATGTAGTCCTTGACATCAGTAGTAAGTCTCATTCACCTGGGACCTTGCAGAGCTCTGTAAGACGAATCTTTCTGCAGTAACCTTTCCTCTACACAACCAGCAATATATTAGTGAAGTAAGGCTTTCAGCAGACACTCTTTTTGAAGTACACTGTAAAAGCAAAGGAATGTTCTTTCCAGGAACATACTGAAAACTTTAATTTTTGAAATTGATGTTTAGATGCACTAGCATCTAAGCTGATGAAAGCACATACATACATATACCACAGCCAGGGACAATTCAAAGAAGTGTTATTCTCCAGAAATCTCCTCCATATTACACAATTTCTATCCATGGTTTGGAATTTACACAGAACTACACTGATTCACACTAAGTGTTGTATTTTCTCCTTGAAAATTATGCTATGATTGCAACTATATGGCCCTTACACAAGCAAAATTTTCATTAAGTTCAGCAGTGTTGAATTCTTGTTTGTACCCCTACCAAGCTCCTTTATCAGTCAAAGAAAATAAAAGTCTAATCTTTATAACAAAACTGTAAAGCAACTCTCAACCGGAGCAAAAAGAAAGGTAATGATACTAGCAAAACTGATAAATATATGTTCAACTACTCTGTCTGTGTTGGTTAAGATTCATACCTCTGGTACAACCATACATGCATAATTTGTAGTGTAGTCTAACTTACGCAACCTCACAAAAAGCACATGAAAAATGAGGAATCTAGGAAGAGATACTGAAAAACTGAAACTGATTGTTTTGAGCTTACAAATTTACTTGTACTTCTGTAAGTAATATAACTGATTTATGGAAACTGATGGGAGTTCTGCCTTTCTTAAGAACAAGAATTCATACACAGAAATGTGCTTCAGGAGTTACATATTATTACACAGCACTGAAAATGGAATTACTGTCCACCGTGGTGAGATAAATACAGTTAACGAGAGAGTAATAAAGAAATGGTGCTCTTCATTCTCGCAGTGAAGAATTATTCTAAAACTTAAGATATTGTTTAGTGCTGGACTTGGTAGTGTTAAGTTAATGGCTGGAGTCGATGATCTTAAAGGTCCTTTCCAACCAAAACGATTCTATGATTCTATGATTCTATAAATGTTATAGATCCCTCTAGACCTCTTTGTTGGATCGAATACTCTGTCAGGACAACTCCTTTCAATGGCAGAGAAAGCTAATAACTTTTATTCCTGTAGCCAGAGTTCTCTGACAATAAAAAAAAGGCCATTTGAAAATAGACATATCATGCATATGTCATTACCAGAAAGTATAGTTTGTGATACCATCATTCGTTCTAACTGCCTTCCTCCATCTGTTCATCCATCCATCTAGCAAAGTAGCTAAATAGCTACCCACCTACATATGTCTATCTATGTGCCTATCCATCTATGTAACTATCTATATATCTACTACGATGGAGTGCTCATGCTATTTCCAGCTGCTTACCTGCTGTCTTGGGCTTGAAGGTCCAGACCACAACTGCCCTCACTCCCTCTCTCCCCCCTCCCTGCTCTGTGGCCATCCAGCCCATCTAATAGGAAATGGGATTGGAATAGCAAATCACAACTGAGCTTGTTTAATGTGCTGTTTCTAACTATTTAGCATCTCTGTAGTTTTCGAGGTGCAGAGAAGGAACACTGGAAAAAATTGTCTCCCAGCTCAGCTAGAACATGGCAAATAACAGCATCTTCTTCCAGCTGAGAATGGGACTGAACTGCACAAATGCATCTGCTCTCATAATTTCCCATCCTCAGAAGATTATGGGAATTGATTGAGGTTGAGAAAGAACAGATTTAGTCACAAACTTTTCTGCCAAGGCTAAAAAAGCACCACGGTAAGAGTATTCCTCTTTTTTGTTATCTAGGAGATGGTAGCTCATCTACTTCTTTCCAGGAATCAGGAAGATTAATTTATCTCATCTTGTGCTCTGCTAGGCAGTTGTACTAACAGGGGTGGTGCCAGCTGAGACCTAGACATGTTTTGGGAGAAGTGCTTCACTTTGCTCTACTTCATCAAACAATTTAGAGAAAACCTCTGGTGGGATGCAACGTAACAAGCAAGGAGCTCCTGTGAGCAGCCACCATCTGCCTCTCGGCTGTGACAACCTGAATGCTCCTTGAAGCTCCACTCCACATGTGGATTAGGTTGTGAGGTTTGGCTGGAGGCCTGTGCCACAGCTAAACAGCAGGAGTTGAGCACATTAGCATGTTGTTTGCCATGTTCAGCCAACAAGGAGGGCTCAGGCTCCACTTCTTCTGGATTACCTTTCTAGTATTGCCAGGCAGGAGGAGACGAGCTGCTTACTAAGATGCAATGTGACCCTTCCCCACATCCACTTCCACTAAGCAAAAAAAAAGGCATAACCCAGGCACCTGTAGGAGATTTCAGCTCCTGTTTTTTTTACACTCCTTTGCACTGAGGACATGCACTGGCATGGAGGATCCCTCAGCCCTGTTGTCATCCTTTTCCCTCACAAAAAGCCCAGACTTCTCTTGTCCATAAACAGTTCTTTGCCTCTTTCTTAATTTACAATTTTGTATGAGGATCTGGAGTTCTTGTTTTTATCCTCATTTTGATGGTATACGTGCAATCTGCCACAGACTTTGTCAAGGTTTAAAGCCTTGCTGGCTATTAAACAGATAGCAGATGCTCTCTATTAACCCTTTCCTTCCCCCAGAAAAGGAAGAGAGATTTACTGGTTGGAAGGTTAAAACAGTTTTAATAATCAATAATAATGAAAAAAAAGAGTATAATAATTGAAATAATTAAATATATATGAATATATACAAAACCATGATCGAGGTCCCCCAGTGACGGTCATGTCACCACTGGTGCTACAGGGCAGGCTCCGGGAATTCCTGGACTGGACTCAGCAACAGAGGGGAACTGGATTCAGGAACGCATGGATTGGGATCGAAGGCAGAAGACAAACAGACAGAATCCTCTTCGGACGCTGGCCATAGAAGCAGAAAGTGGCCCTTGTGATTCCTCAGATTTAATCTGAGAATGACATGTATGGGATGGAATACTTCGTTGGTCAGTTTTGGCTCACCTGTCCTGTCTGTTCCTCCATGCAAGTGCAACTCTCCCATGGCCTTTCACTTGTGGATCATAAGGAATTTAGCAGTGATCTCGGCTTCTATAGGAATAAGTATAAGCAAGAGCCTTTCTGCATACCATTCCTACCATTACCGTAGTAATAACTGTAAACTTCAAACGTTATCAATTCTGGAATTGGACACTGTCTACAAAACATGTAGTTAGTTTCAGAAAACGTAGTTACTTAGAAGAAACTTAACTGAAAGGAAAAATCACTGAAAGGAAAATTAGCTCTGTCCTAGTCCAAACCAGGACAGGCATCGGGAACAAACTTCTCCACCATCCATATAGATGGGATCAGAGATCACAACATTACTGACAGAGGAGCAAAAAAGGCAAATTATGACAACCTGTGAAAACATCTGTCTCACCAGTTTGGGAAAGGTATGCCTCTCACAATCAGCCAAACACTTCACATTTTAGTCTTCTGGAAAGCAAAACAATTCAGATTCAGATTGTTACATTAAAAAGTCATCTGGCAGGCTAACAATGCAGGGTCTGATGCCAGGATATGACATGCAACACAGTATTTCTGAGACAGCTACAGTATCAAAAATGTTCCTTAAGACACAGTCACAGAAGGCTCTAAACTAGGCAGAGAAAGAAGAGGGTGTACAGATCATGGAAGGAGGGGCTGGCCACTTGGGAGGAATATAAGTCTGTTGTCAGATGATGTAGGGAGGCAACTAGGAAAGCTAAGGCCTCCTTGGAATTAAACCTTGCAAGAGAGGTCAAGGACAACAGAAAAGGCTTCTTCAAACACCTTGCAGGTAAAACCAACACTAGAGGCAATGTAGGCCCACTGATGAATGAGGTGGGGGCCCTGGAGACAGAGGATAAAAAGAAGGCAGAGTTACTGAATGCCTTCTTTGCCTCTGTCTATACTGCTGGAGGCTGTCCTGAGGAGCCCCGGACCCCTGAGGCCTCAGAAGAAGTCAGGATAGAGGAGGAATCTGTCTTGGTAGATGAGGGCTGGGTCAGGGACCAATTAAGCAACCTGGACGTCCATAAATCCATGGGCCCTGATGGGATGCACCCGCGGGTACTGAGGGAGCTGGCGGAAGTCATTGCTAGGCCACTCTCCATCATCTTTGCAAAGTCGTGGGCAACGGGAGAGGTGCCTGAGGACTGGAGGAAAGCGAATGTCACTCCAGTCTTCAAAAAGGGCAAGAAGGAGGACCCGGGTAACTATAGACCGGTCAGCCTCACCTCCATCCCCGGAAAGGTGATGGAACAACTTGTCCTTGGTGCTGTCTCTAGGCACATCAAGGATAGGGGGATCATTAGGGGCAGTCAACATGGCTTCACCAACGGGAAGTCATGCTTAACCAACTTGATAGCCTTTTATGAGGATGTAACCCGGTGGATAGATGATGGTAAAGCTGTGGATGTGGTCTATCTTGATTTCAGTAAAGCGTTTGACACAGTCTCCCACAGCATCCTCGCAGCTAAACTGAGGAAGCGTGGTCTGGATGATCGGGTAGTGAGGTGGATTGTGAACTGGCTGAAGGAAAGAAGCCAGAGAGTGGTGGTCAATGGCACAGAGTCCAGTTGGAGGCCTGTGTCTAGCGGAGTCCCTCAAGGGTCGGTACTGGGACCAGTACTATTCAATATATTCATTAATGACTTGGATGAGGGAATAGAGTGCACTGTCAGCAAGTTCGCTGATGACACAAAACTGGGAGGAGTGGCTGACACACCGGAAGGCTGCGCAGCCATTCAGAGAGACCTAGACAGGCTGGAGAGTTGGGCGGGGAGAAACTTAATGAAATATAACAAGGGCAAGTGTAGAGTCCTGCATCTGGGCAAGAACAACCCCATGTACCAGTACAAGTTGGGGGCAGACCTGTTGGAGACCAGTGTAGGGGAAAGGGACCTGGGGGTCCTAGTGGACAGCAGGATGTCCATGAGCCAGCAGTGTGCCCTTGTGGCCAAGAAGGCCAATGGCATCCTGGGGTATATTAGAAGGGGTGTGGTTAGCAGGTTGAGAGAGGTTCTCCTCCCCCTCTACTCTGCCCTGGTGAGGCCGCATCTGGAATATTGTGTCCAGTTCTGGGCCCCTCAGTTCAAGAAGGACAGGGAACTGCTAGAGAGAGTCCAGCGCAGAGCCACAAAGATGATTAAGGGAGTGGAACATCTCCCTTATGAGGAGAGGCTGAGGGAGCTGGGTCTCTTTAGCTTAGAGAAGAGGAGACTGAGGGGTGACCTCATTAATGTTTATAAATATGGAAAGGGCAAGTGTCATGAGGATGGAGCCAGGCTCTTCTCAGTGACATCCCTTGACAGGACAAGGGGCAATGGGTGCAAGCTGGAACACAGGAAGTTCCTCATAAATATGAGGAAAAACTTCTTTACGGTGAGGGTGACCGAACAGTGGAACAAGCTGCCCAGAGAGGTTGTGGAGTCTCCTTCTCTGGAGACATTCAAAACCCGCCTGGACGCGTTCCTGTGTGATATGGTCTAGGCAATCCTGCTCCAGCAGGGGGATTGGACTAGATGATATTTCGAGGTCCCTTCCAATCCCTAACATTCTGTGATTCTGTGAAAGAAAACAAAGAAAGAATTTATCAAATTCATTACTTTTATTTAATGTCTTGGTGTGCATTAAGACCTCTAGAGACGTAAAAAAAAGTCTTTCTGATTTGAGTGAGATTCCAAAGAGACAATTACTGGTGTTGACAGATACTAAACTGAATTACAGACAAAGAAGATGAATGCATATGACAAGTTTCTTTTCTTTTGATCCAGTGCTTTTCGTCTTTTAGACATTATTAAGTGTGTCTTAGAAACTGTCTTACCACCATAGCAACTGATTTTCTGGCCTGTGCTGAATTTAAAGTCTCCCAACATTTTCCTAGAAGTCACAGGAGGACACTGTGAATTTTGTCTTTCCGTAAGAAATGAGACTGGAGCGAGGTTATAGACAATCCCATGGAACTTATCATAACAGTGAGGGTGTATTACTGCTAACTCATTGGCTAAACTCCATGTTGTCTAATTGTATTTTCTCTCACTAATGTTTCCTGCAGTTTCATTTAAATAAGTTATTAATTACTTCCCCTCCTAAAAACTGTTAGCAGTACTGCTGGCTTAGAATAACTTCTGTGTTTTCTCAGTATTATTATTATGCAGCAAAGTACTTTGGAATCGTGTGATGAAAGTCACTAGAGAAATGTGCACTATTTCTAGCTTTTATTATTGTGTCAGCCATGGAACTCTTGGATCACTTTTGCTGTTAGTAATAAATATATTTTATTTTTGTAATGCCCAAGGCATCTAATAATGAAAAGATGCAGTCAAAATTCTAATTAGAAAGATCTCTTCTTTCAAGTGGCAAATATCTAACGATTTTAAGATGTAGTTTGGTTGTAGAATCAGTGCAGATTGATTGGATGACATTCAGCTTACTGTGTGTGAAGGGACTCTTCAGACTTCAGACTAGTTCCAAAAACTCCACATAACCATGTTTCTGTCATCATCCAAATCATACCATGTTTAAGTCACTGTAATTCTTCAATAAGATCTGGGTAGGCATAACATCAGGTAACCATTCCAAATCAGGAGAATTTTGTGTTTTCCCTGATCTTTTTAACCAGCTTGCTTTCATTCTCTTCCCTATGCCTTTGTGTCACACTTAATAATTTCTGATACTCCTGGATCTTTCATTTTTAAAATATTACAAATGTTATCTGTCTTCACTCAGACATACATGAGCCTAAGTATAATCTTTCCTCATAAAGAGATTTTGAAGGCCTCTAAACATTTCTGTTACTGTTCTCTCTGGCTCCATTCAGACCTCATGGCTCCCTCTGACCTGTGAGATCTCGGTGGCAAAGATACTAGGAAATCAGTGGAATACGCAGTCTTTATTGATTTATGAAACCAGACAGAATAATTCAAGAAACACATTATAAGGTGTAGATCTGGAATCCAAGAGCTGACACATAATGTTCAGTGCCATGGTACGACAGAAAGCGGTGTGCCCTGAAATGGCACTGAGGCAGCAAATCTTGCAGTGGCTCATCCCCGATCGAAATGAGCAAATTGGTTCTGTAAAATTTTAAGTTCCCTGTAGCAATGCCATTCTTTGATGCTTCGACATCTTCGCTTCTGTCAAGTTTAATGACTTATCTGCTCAGATCATGAAGGTCTGATGTTCTTTTTTCCTTTCATTCAAAGGACACAGTAAGAACAATATTTAGACATATTTTCCTGGCTTGCCACCTCTTGCTTCCTTTCAGAATACAGATTGGTCAAAATCAAAAAGCCCTGAAGAATTTTTAAATGTGTGCCTTCAAGCATTTAGAAGTTGTCAATGAATAAAAAAACTAAGAAAAGTTTGAGCACTTAGTAAACTTAATCCAAGTGATGTGGAATTCCTGATACTTCCCTGAAAATGTAAGAATTATGTTTTTTACCTGTACCAGCTGTCCCTACTGCAGCTTGAAAGTATTGACATTAGGCAGAACATGTTCAATGAAAAGGCATTATAGGAAAAAGTAGAGAAATGCTTTATGTGGAAACACTAATGGAGCTTTTTTGGTTTTGAAATAGAAATAAACAAAAGCAGGTGACTCAGCACAAAGTTCCAAATGTAAATGAAAAAAGTATTTAATGTATTATTTAAAACAGAAAGGAAGAGATCCAAAATGTAGGCACCTAATCTTATTTGGACACAAGACCAATTGGAAAGAACAGGTGTTTAGACATCTGAATATACTTTTGCATCTGGGCAGTACTCCTAGAAGCCAAGTACAATCTCCAACAATGTGTTGACACATTCTTTGTGAAAGGATTTCTTCAGTCGTATTCATATCAAGCAGTATTTATTCAGCTGAAACCCTGTTGGTATGTGTATTAGACTGATATATTAGACAGTTGAATATAAACTCAGATAAATGTTTACATGTGAAGACACATTCACCTAGAACACGTCTTCCAGCTCCATTGATGACACGATGGGAAGAGTCTGGAAAAGCAAAAACGTGCTGGGAAAGTTGTCATGTAGGACCTCACCTCCTTGAACTTCTTGGGCAGCAGGTTCAGCCCCACTATCATGTATTAATGGCACATAACTTGACATTTTGTCTCCTGTGAACAGCTCCATAACTGAATTTTAAAATAACGGTTTCACAAGAAAACTAAAATACGATTTCCAAACGGTTTTCCTCTCTACAAAGACAATCCTATTTTCAGTTTACTGGAGTAAATCTTGGGGGCTTAGACAGACACCCACACACACACAACTTCCAACAAACACCCTTTAACTTCTGTGCTGCATCCAGGTCTGAGATAAGGCTTCAGATTCCAGATATGAGAAAAATCAAAAGGAAGACATGTCATCATAAATATTTTACAAAATTCAGGTAATGTTTAGGGGAAAGCCTGCTATGCAATACATTTCCTTGAGGATATTTCTTCTGTGACCTGTATATGGGCGTCTTACTTCAAATATTCTAAACAGAATGCATAAAATCAGTTTCTATAGAAAGAACAAATGCAGTGACATTTTAAATGAAGTGTATCACAAAAAGATTCAGTATGGATGTAATAGGCTTTGCATTGTGTGAAACATAATTGAGTGCTTTCTGAATTATAGCTATGTAAAAATATCTATTAATTATATGCCTGCTAAGTGACAACAGATTTGTTTTGGAAAATCAACTCTTCTTTAACCTGGATGCAATAACTGATGAAAATATGTATCTTTTTTCCTTTAAAGAGGTTGGGGGCTAAAAGATTGCAGATATGGAAAGGTTGTGAGTCCAGTCCTGTTTCCAATTCATTTCAGTCTTTTCTCTGGGAAGATAATCAAACCTTACACTAGTATAAAAGTGAAGACAGTGAATAGATTTTTGATATATAAAAAACAAATTATTGATGTGCAGTTTATACATGAATATATCTGCTGTATATGACATTTTCAAACCTTTGTGATTCTGCCATTTAATTATACAAAGGCATGTTAACAGCATGGTTATACAGTAGAGCATATGACGTATACATATGATATATTATGACATGTGTATGTATATCATATGTAAACATGTCATAACTATGGGAATAAGTTTTTTCCCAAATGCTTCTTGTGGATAGCAAAACTGTGTTTAAAGCTAGATATGGCTTTTATGGTAAACTGAGTCAATGCTTTTAAGTTGTTGCCATGATAAATGAGCCCATGTAAATAATCTGTGGTTTTCAGATACATACATTTGCTGTCAGAGAAGAAAAGGAAATGCAAATTTCTTCTCCTACATGGCTAGCAATGACTTCAGAATCAAACAGGCAAACATATCTCTTGGGCTATCGTAAGAACCATCATAGGCAGCTATTTTGATATGTGCCAAAATAATACTACCTGTACCTGCTGAAGGGAAGTCTGCAAAGCAACAGCCCCATTTTTTCAGTACCAGGAAGCTGTAGAGCGAAAGGAGACCGAAAAAGGAATAATAGCTTCTTAGAACATTACATTCAGCTTAAGTGGGTTTAACAGATATTCTTAAATGTTTTATTTGCCTTTTTAGTATCTTACTGTACTTCATCCTATGAAACAAAAGCTGGAAGAAAACATTTTTTCAGGTACTACCCTACAACATAGTATAATGCTTACTACATGCTTTTAAGTCATTTTTACAAGTCCATCTTTAGTCAGGGAAATTGATGGGATTTTTTGTGTCAACTAGGCGCTTTTAATTAATCAAACACATTCTCTGTATCTTTTATATCATCCACTATGTGTGTGTACATTTCCCTGTGGAATTTCAGGAAGAGAACTGGATCTGTGTTCTGTTTCCAGTAAGAAAGGAAAAGATAATATTCCTTTTGGAAGTAAAGAGCTCAAACATTAAGACATCTGAAGCATTTGAGTTAGTAATTCTGATATAACTTTAATGTTCCTATCATTTTGCTATTATTATCTGTGAAATTTTTAGAAAGATGTACAGATGGATGGATTATGCTTTGGTCAATGACTGACTGTCAAATGGGAAGTATAATTGCTCTATGAATTATCCCAGTTTTGTTGGCACAGAGAAACTCTAAGGAAAGAATGTTCTTGAGACAAGCAAGAAGCCATGGAGAATTAAGCTGCAGAACTCTTTACTCTTCTCCACTGTGAAAAACTAACTTTTCAAAGACTGAGCCTAACTGTATTTTCATGCAGAAGGCAACAGGTATTATCATGAGAGGATTTTTGTCACATGCCAGGTCAAATGTTGAATATTTGTTCCAAGTTTCAGGAGATGGCATAGTTTCTTAAAGAAATAACTTCAAGTATTTTTTCCTAAACTGTTCAAAAACAGCAGATCTATTAGTGCTGAAACATTCCCAACAAACCTTCCCAGCATTGAGCATTTCAGCCCAGATTCTTTTTAAACTTGCTCAAATTATTAAGTTATCGAGTTGTCCAGTTATTGTGACTTTGAAGGTAATGTTTTATAATGCGAAGTATCAGAACTGCAGGCCTTGCTACCTGCAATACACCAATATTTACAGAGTAGAGAAATAGTCTCTTTACAGTCCAGAGGAATCCAGTAACTTTATGTGCTGTATATAAATGATTTCCCCTCTCTCTGGCATATGAATAAAAAAAGTTACTTAACAAGCACTTTCATCAACAGTTTAGGAAAACAATTAAGACCTGAGGAAGCAAATTATGTTGAGATGATCTGAACATATCTGAAGGAAATCTCATATACCATGAGGCAGGTTGGTCAGCACTTTTCCTCGTGGTTTCCTGTGGGTGGTGCCAACTCCAGTGCATGTACTGGAGATCATAAGAAAAATATAAAGAATATTCCCTGCTTTGTGCACTGGAGCATTGGACAGGAACTATCCCCGTTACTGTGCTCTGCTAACAGAAATGATACATGGAATTTGAGGGTGAAGTCTCCCATAACTTTACTTCTCCCCTTCATCACACAAGATTTGGGGTGAAAAATGAACTTTTTACTCTGCAGTAACCTCACTCTGAGCATGACACACCTGGTCCTCTTTTCTTCCACATGCTTTGTTTTTTTGCTTTGGTTCATATGTCTGAAGCCTTAAAGACTAGTCTGGGTCTGCTATCAGCAAGATAGTTTTAGTGTGCTCCAAATTGCTAAAGAAACATGGACTATTGCCAAAGTAATAACCCTGTGTCCGTTTAGCCTGAAGAAGAGAACACTGAGTGGGGGATCTTATCAATACTTACAAATACCTTAAATGAAGATGTCAAAAGGATGGGGCCAGACTCTTCTCAGTGGTGGACAGTGACAGGACAAGGGACAACGGGCACAAACTGAAACATGGGAAGTTCCATTCAAATATGAGAAAAACCTTCTTCACTTTGAGGGTGATAGAGCACTGGAATAGGCTGCCCAGGGAGGTCGTGGAGTCTCCTTCTCTGCAGATATTCAAAACTCACCTGGACACGACCCTGTGCAACATGCTCTTTAGCAGGGGGTTGGGCTAGATGATCTCCAGAGGTCTTTTCCAACCCTAACTATTCTGTGATTCTGTGATTCTGTGAAACAACAATGTTGGACCATACTTCAACTGTTTCAGTCTGCAAAGCTTGATTGAAGAAGACAGGGCAAAGGTCCAGAAGTGTGCTCTTTCAAATACAGATTTTTAACGTGATTTGTTGAACTTATGCTGGCCTTGAAAAGACAATTCTGCTCAGAATTAAAACAAGCCTTATTAACTGTGAGGTTATAATGTCTTGGGCGGATTACCTTTGGGGTTGTTTTAAATAGTGCTGATCAGGTTTAACCAGGAGCCTGCAATTTAAATCACTCAATTCAACGTCTGGAAAATCATTTTCAATGTAGGTGCTACTCTTTATTTGAGAAACCATGTTTGCAGCAAGGAAGTGCCTTTGAAAGACCATGATGACCTCATGAAAAGACTCTGTACCAAATTAGTCTATTTTGCCCACACTATTTATCCAGAGAACACTATGGCAACAACAATGTAGCTACCCTTTTTCTTAAAAAAGCATGAGTTACATGTTTTCCTGGTATATATCATTAAACTGCCTATACTATTTCTGTGAGTAGTCCAAGGTACATATGTTCAAATATTCAAAATGATAATATTTTAATGATATTTTTATGAATATAAGAATTCATAGGAATATTGCACTTAAGTCTAGAGGTTTCTGTGTAACTGAGGTCCCATTCGCTTGGGAGCTATGGTAAAACATAATAAGAGGTAGCCCAGACAAGTAAGTTTTACAAGCTAATTGAGAATTAGAAGAGGAAGCCCTTTAACAAACAAACAAATGAGCAACGTGAACAGAATAATGCTTGTAAGAGTTTGCAGAATGGGTCAGCTCAACCTGGCCAATTATTCTGATCTGACTATAGCCACTGGAGCTGCTACTGAGGCAGGGCACACAAACTTGGCCCTAGAGGATATATCCTGCCTATTCCCTTTTATTCACCCATTGCATAAATTGGTCTGATCCTTTTCTGAATCTGCTGATACCATCTGCCTCCACAAGCTTCTGTGACAGGAAATTCCATCAGCCCATTAGCCACTATGAAAAAAGCCAGTAGTTAGAAATGGATGAATGGAAGCAGAAAGATAGGAAGATACTATCTACCTGTCAATACATTTTATCTGTTTTAAATAAATTTCCATCTAGTTTGGACTAGTTTCCATCTAGTTCCTTAGTTGTAGGACGGTGGCACTTGGTGGTTAGCCATTCTGCATTCACCACAGCCAGACCCTTCATGACTTTGTAAACTCAGTCATATCCTTCCTTGGCGTTCTCTTCTCCACAGACTTTTCAAGAATCGCTGCCTTTTCAGGCTCTCTTTGTAGCGCAGCTGCTTCATTCCCTTGGTTATTTTCATTGTCCTTCTCTGTAGTCTTTGACCCCAAAAGACACTTCTTGAAATGTGGAAAGTAGAACTGAATACAGCACTCAAAGTGTGGCCACATTAAATTTTTATATGGAGTAAAAATTACACCCTCTGCCTTGTTCTTGGTATTTGGATGATAACCACCATTTTTGAACTGTTGCTGCCCACTGAGCTAATAGTTTTAATAATCCATCAGTGATGATTACAAAATCTTCTAACATGTAACTGTCTGTTTGAAGACTAGCATCATGAAGAAGCACACCTAATCAGTTTAATTAACTTCTGCCAGATCCTAGAAAAAGTCCTTTTATAACTAATTTAGCCCTAAGATATAAATTCTTTCTACTCTATCCAGTGAACTGCCTGGTCTAGTAACCACCATCATCTTCAAAAATCCCATATAATTGAAAAAAATGGAATTAAACTTCACCGCCTGCATCTATTATAATAGCTGCAAAACAGATTTCTCTGTTTTGAAGCCAAGCATCTATATTTCTGCTACATAAACGTGTCGGAATTCAATGATGAGACAGGTAATAAATGAGAGAATATTCTAAGGTAATAACTACAATTCTCTTTAAAGGTCATCGATAGATGAGAAATTATTATGTTCTGTTAATGTTATTTGTCATGTTCTGACTGGGTTTCATCCCTGGTCAAAATGAAACCTCGGGTGCCACTCATTCTTTTATTAAAGAAAAAAAAATTATCATCTGTCTAAGCAATAACAGTGAAGAATACCCTCCTTTGTGATGGAGTCTTTTAAAGGAAAAGGCAATTACAGAGCAAATAACTATTTTGTTTCCAAATTTCAGAACTAGACTCTAATTTGATTGATTGATTGTTCGCCCATGTAATGCAGAAAAAAAAAAAAAAAACAAAACACAGAAAAGAACCCTGATTCTGAAATTGTGCCATTCATACAAACCATACTCTTAAATTATTCTTTGTCTCATGAGGTTGTAAGATCAAGTAGTAAAGAGTAACAGGGAGAAAGTTATTCCTCTGTGTAGAAAAGGATATATGTATGCTAAGACACACCCAAAAGTCACAAAAAAATAATATTATTAATGCTGCTTTTTATTTTCATGTGGTAGCCTTTTTTCATTTACTGATTTCTAAGTATTTGCATACAGTAATTAATGAATTTAGGTAAAATAGTCTGAAGTAAATAAATCTTGTTACTCATGTGTCATATTGATAAATAAATATCCTGTGATCTGTTAGATCTATGACAACAGCAGGAGATTAATCTATTTCAAGTCCTTGTTTTATCACAGAGACAACGTTTTCTCTTGAAAAGCTGAAAGACACCTAAAGGTTGTTCTATGCACATGGGAACTTTCTAATTTAAGAGCATAAAGTTAAGAAGCTTGAAAGAATTAAATGCCTCTGGAGATCATTTTACATCACTCACGTTATAAGCCCAAGTATATGTTATGTGATCGCTTAGAATTGCATCCTAGAGCTAGACTCAAAGACTGCCCAAGCCAGAAGTGTTTTTTTTTGTTGTTGTTTGCTTTAACAGCTGTTGATGCATTTCTTTTCCATGAATTTAGCCAGTCACTTTTCAAAATCATTATATTTCAGTGGAAAAGGAATACCAAGTGGCTGAGGAATAGGAGCTTCTTAAACTTCATGGAACTTCACAAAGTCCCATGAAGACTCCAGATAACTAGTTATGTTCAGGTACTCTTTGTACAACTACTGGCAGCAAATACATTAGATCAAAATAAAGACATTCTTGGAGGGCAAAGAGAAGAAGGAGATTAGAATATATTTCTAATGATTTACTAAAATTATAGGAAAAAACAACAGAGAAAACCCAGACTGGCTTGAAGATCTTTTCCATATCTGAGTGTACACATATAATACTTTTCATAGTATTGATATGAATGTCTGCTGTACAACTTCATTCCTTAATCTAATGTATTTTGCTTACTACAATGCTCCTTGTTTTTTTTCCCCCATCAAATATACATTTATTGAATGATGTACATACAAATTGAGTGATATTCACATGCATACATGGTGCGGGGAAAAATTCAGGCCTCAGTAAAGGTTCAGAAGAGTACCTAACCACTTTTTGTCATAGTTGGCTTGTATGTTTGACATAGGACATCAGTGTTGCAAAAGACATGTATCTTCCTCTGAAGAGAGGTTTCCATTTTCCTGAAATAAAGTTCTGGGATTGTTTCAGCATTTTTTATACCTTAGCTTAGACTGGCAAGTTTAAGTGCAAAACATAAAACCGCTTATTGTGACATTTGGCTAATCAGCGCCTTCAGGGACTCACTGCACTTAATACAGCAAGAGAAGAATTGGTGCCATTTTCATTTTACATTCCAAGAACAGATAGACCTCAAGAACATTTGGTACTTCATAATCTAGCAGGCTCTGCAGCGTGAATGATAAACTGCCACTTACTTAGGCAAGAGTTTAGTGCAGATATCTAAAAAGTAAGGAGTAAAGGTTGGTCCTTTTCCTCATATATGGCATTTATAGGTCAACAGTCTACATTACCCAAAATGAGTAATAATCCCTTGCCATTACTCTATCTAAATGACCTTTGTCTATACAATCCACTCACACATATTTTATTTTCACTTTTAAAAAGATGCATATGTTAATGCTGAGGGACCATTGCTTTTTCTCCCACCATTTTCAGCATCAGACTGGTACTGAGCAACCTTTAGATGATGTGAATCATAGTTACTAGGGCTTGGTCCAGTTGAAAAAGGTAATGTGTCCTGGCAAGCCAGTGATGACAGAAAACACTTTTTGTCTGTCTTCGAACTGTGATCAATCCAAAATGACTCTGTCATTGCAACCTGACAGGTGAAGTTATCATAGAATATCCTTGAAATGTTTTCTTCTTTTAAGAAGAGGTATTCCAGTTTTCTCTGTGTGCGGAAAGCCCAAGTCAGATGGTCTTTCATTTTTATGTTTCTTTTCTTAACCAATTTGGCATCTGCATGACAGAAGATCTCTTCTTACTTCTGGAGACATGAAGCTAGGTGTCATCTGCGCCTAGCTTCTTCACATAGCAGGAGCTCCAATTACCTGAAATGGTATCTCATCAGGAAAGATGGACTAGGACGGCTTTAAGTCTTTGGAAAGGCCTTGGATACATTATGCAGTTTAAATGTTCCTGCAGCATTTATATTAGAGCCTTTTAGAGTCCCTTAACATCACTAAATCCATTTAACCTACTGAAAAGTTGTCAGGCAAAAGGAAATTATTTTGCCCAGGGACTAGGAATGCAAGAAGAAGTCCAAGGATCCATGAGCAGTTCCTTGCATGATTTTTCTCCATTCTATGCTTGACAGCCCAGACACAGTGCCGTTTATAGTTATGCTGCTGCTGCTTCCATGTCCATTCTATTAAAGAAAACTGTTTTTTGTATCCTTAAAGTAAACTTTAAATAAAACAATTAACTCTGCTGATCCTTTTCACCAATTCGTAAATTCCTTGGATGATAGCTCTGAATTGAAAATAAGTACAACTTACTTTCAACATGTTTATTTTCGTCTACTGCATGAAATATTTAATACCCAGGAGGATTTTTTTTTATTCTCCATAAAATATTACAGATCAAAATGTGTCAATTTGTCAAAATTTGTACTCTGCAGCAGACGTTCAGCTGTGCAAAAGAAATTTTCCTTCTTATGTCTGAAGAAAATTATATGAATAGAACTGATATGGTCAGAACTGAATCAGATACAATTACATTATATGCATGTCAAAATTTTTTAAGACTAACATCTTTATATGAATTTATATGAATATATATTCCTCTATATGAATTAGTTTATATAGCACACTCTGTATATGCACACTCTGCAAGGAACATGAAAAACATCTTTCTTTTCTTCCAACTTTACAGAGATTAATGTGACTTTAATAACACTGCATTTCATTCTTTGGATGAATTTTCTTCCCTCATTTGCCTTCTGTATTTTTTTTTCCAAAATCATTGGAAGGAGAGAAGAGAAGCACATCAGACATTAGCTGTTCTATGAGATTAGTCCAAATGCAGAGAATGACCTAAATATGCCTCGTAAACAAGGCACTGCATTTCTTATCATTCAGCATATTAAACAGTTTAGCTGAGACGGGAAACATTCCCTATAATCTCTAAAATAACTCTCCTGTTATATTAAAAGAGTGGAAAGGTGGGCTTAATTCTCCCTTATTTGGTAACTTTTGATACATAATTTCAGTTAAGGGTTTACTTATTATAATAAATATCAGTAGGGAAGTCTTGTTTACGTGTATTTTTATAAACCCTTGAATAGATAAAATGTATACACTAGTGAAGGTCAGAAAGATTCAGTCCCAGCATCCCTTTATTGCAGCTTGTATGACTTAGGCTGTAGGTATACTTTCTTTTCTGACTCTTGATGTGCCAGCTGGAGATATTATACACCTTCCCCCACCCCAAGTTATTCATCACTCTCTATAAATTGATTCTGTCTTCCAGGCACAGTCACTCAAGTTAGCTCAAACCACTTTCATATGGTGTTTCTTCTAACCTGTCTGACTGCCTGAAATGCTCATCTTTTTTTCTTTAATAGAACTGAGGGCAATAAAAAACAGCTCATAGGAACACTGTATGGGGTACAGCTGTTTGCAGAGGGAATCTCTATCTTACAGAATTAGTGATAAAATAACCACTCCAGAATTTGTAAATGTCTCCTCTATAGAATTAAAATCTGTGCTCTTTTATTATTATTAGACATGTTACAGTAGTGTTACAGAAACTTCGTTTAATTAGAATTCTTACTCCCCTTTCTTGGAGAAGACATGCAAAAGAAGCATTAATACTTCCATTTTGGAGATAAGAAAAAAAGACAGAAGTCATATCTCTTGGTTATAAAAATTATCACAATTTCAATAACTTCTTTGTGACTGTATTAATGTTTTCAAAATGTGATGTATTGCTAAATAGAAAAAAAAATATGCTTCCCACGTTGGTTTTCTGAAGGATCTGGTAGGTCCTATTACATCAGGACACTCCATTTTTGCAGCTGGAATCTCAGAATCCTGTACTATGAGGACCCGGGGTGAGGAAACAGCTTCTGAAGTGTCAACTGATCAGAGATGATATGTAGCCCACAGAGAACAACAACAAATATGAAAAGCCACATGATGCCATTTTGCATAGTCACTTATCTTACAATCAAAGATGCTAACAAGATGCTTTCACATAACTGAAATCTAAGGGAAGAGATGTTAGCAGTTTTTTGTGCTTATTCTGATTGAATTGGAAGATTCCCTTTGGGCCAGAGCTGATGTCATTAACATTGTACTTTCTAAAGAAGGGCACAGAATTAATTAGTGTGGCATTAATCCAAATGCTTAACTCCTTAGCTGTAAATAAAAGTGAATATATTTACAAATTTTTTTTTTACTTTCAATATGCAGGTTTTGTGGCATTGGCAAATACATTGATTAGAACAAACTAAAGGCTTAAAAAAGTCCTTTCCCATGGGAATCATTGAAAAGTCTAGTGACTTTCTCTGCAGATGGTACAGCCAGACACGATAAGCCATTTTAAATACTCCAACATGCATGCTAAATTACTCATAAACATTTTTATCATCCAAATTCCTAAACATTTTATACATCAAAATTAGAAGCTCTGAAAAAAGGAGGCACATGTTGGGTAATACGACAGACGTGGCTAAGGAGTTAAATGGATGGTTATGTACCACAGTGAGACGACAAGCTCAGAATAGACAATTGAACAGTCAGTGAAAACTGAACTGAATATTAACAGAGAAATGCATTATTCAGCAACTTTTTCAAAGCCATAACCCTGACCATCTGGATGTTAGAACTCAGAGGTGAAAGCATAGGAGGTATATTACTATCCAACGGCTTTTCTAAACACAAATTCCAAAATATATCCTCATTTTTTTACTGAAATCCATCCATTAAAAAGCAAAACCAAACAAGCAATCTTTTTCTGGGAAGAATACGGCAATACAAATTTCATTGATTCAAGGTAAAAATAAAACTTCCCATTAAATTCTCTTCCATATTGTCAAACTCTCTGAACATTGTCCCTTATCCACAGCAAGCATTAGAAGAAATCCTCAAGTTTTCTTCCTTCTGAATTGCCAAAAATGGGGGATGCTCTGGAGTAAGATAAGTTTTGTTTGATTTTGATTTTGCCTGCTAGGATACCATCTGCACTGAGTGGATAACACAATCTTCTATCAAGGTTGTACTGCATGCAATTGACAATACACAATCAAATAGGATCTTATTGCTCTGTACTGCTGCAGAAATCTTTTTCACTTCTCAGCAGAATCACATTCTTGTTGTGTACTTCAATTCTATGAACCAATACAAAAAGAAAAAAAAAAGAGAGAGAATTTGGATCATCATCGCACTATTTCAAGACCACACTTGATCCTATCAGTCAAAAAGATTGTGAGACATTAGGTGACAACCCTCCATGTCCACTTTCCTACTGACCTTTCACTTAGCATGGGCTAAAATACCAGCAAGGCAACTTATTCTGACCATGCTTTTAGCCATGACAAAGAATGTGACTGCAATATATTTTTTGAGATCATTTGATTGTGACATTTTTTCAAAGCCATAAACTTGGATTTCCATCTTAAACAATGCAGTTCTCTAAGTTTCTTCTTTAACAGATCATTTCTTTAACAATCCAGTTTTCACCGATTAGTGTGTCCATACAAGTTAAACTATTCTGCCAGTAGGGTCAGATGATTAGAAAACCAAGTCTTTTCTGAAATCTAGACACTCCTAGCTCCAGGGCACAAAAAAGATTTAAAATATTCTTCTACTTATTGTACTAAAATTAGGTGCCTTGTAATTTATATTACATTAATTATAAACTTCAACATTTAAGACTTAAAAAAAAAAAAAAAATCTATCTGCTACCTGTGGAGGAAAGAAACTGTAATGAGCTAGAGTTTGCTAGAGTCTGAGTAATAATGATTTCAAGGTCATGGAATGACAGATCAGCAGGGAAAAAAAAAGGACTGGTAAATATTAAGGACAGATGAAATCGCCTTATCCTCAGGATTTGTTGAAATCATGTTAACTACAGGAATTTGTTTAAATAGCTTGGCAAGAGTGAAATTAGTGACTTTGCTGTAAATGGCTTTATGGGTACACATTTTGAGATTAACTGTTGCCTGGATTTCTTTGAATCTTCTTGATTCAAAAACTAACCACAATGGGGAAAGAAAGGTGGGAACTAAGTAAATGATATTTATTCCAAATAGAAGTTGTCTAAGGAAGAATATACACCCTTAAACCAGAGGGTGTTTAATAACTGCACCTGCTTTTGTCCCAAGGAAATGAGACACTGTCTGAACAATACCATCGACTAGAGAGAAAGGTAGGTTGTCTGGAGTTTACCTTAGTTTTATCTGTATTACCTAAAATTCAACTGTAACATTTTTGCATTATAAGGCTTTACTAAGACACATAAAATTAATCCAGTGAAAGTATTGTACAAATGCTTGAAAGTCCATGCTTTATACATGGACTCAGAAAAAAGTCACATATACTAATACAGCAAAACTGCTCAACTCCCCTTCATTCAGAAACATAGGTTGGAACAGAATAAAGCCAGACCCCTCGTGATACTGCCATTGTCCTTTAGTTTAAATCCCTTCTTCCTCCCTCACTTTTCCTGAAAAAAGGCAGCCAGGACTATATACACAAAGTCTTACCAGAGTCTTGTACAAAATATGTTGTACACAGTTCTGTGCCAGACACATCCTTTCTGATATTCCCAAGTATGTAATTAATCCTTTTCTACAGCCACATCATGCTGATTGCTCAGAGTCACTCTGTGATTGATTCATACACCCACATCTTTCTTACACTCTGTTGCTTCTGGCTAATCCACTCCCAGCTTATAAGAGAAATTCCCTTCCTCCTCAGTACATGATATTTTACTTTTGTACCATACAATTCTTTCTTCTTTTTCGTCTCCCAATTTACCATTAGCTCTTCTGCATCCTCAATGCAACACTGTCCCGGTATTTGGCAGTAGATTTCTCTTCTCACAAGAGTCTGAAAAAATGCACAACAAGAAGCAATACCTGGGTATCCTGTTTTCATTGGGATTTGGTTTCAGTTTGCGGCCAGCCATGGTGATCAAGACCCTTAACAGCTAAATCCAGGGCAGCTGACCCTGCCTGGCCCACTGGTGTATTCTATATCATTGACATCAAGTTCACTGTAAAAGAGAGGGCTTGGTGAGAAGATCTTCCTGATCTCCTTGCCTCTCCTTTCTCATTTCTAACAACTGTGATTCCTGGAGCAACTTGTTGGTGCTCTGTAGATAAGTAAAGTTTTGTTTCTTTCGTGTTCTCATTTATATTGATTTCTTAATTTCATTAAATCTGTTTAACTTCAACCTACAAGTCTCCCTCCTTTTCCCAATTCCCTTCCTCATTTGGGGAAGGGACATTGGGTGATAGCAAGACTGTTTATTGTTTAGCCCTGGGTGTAGGCTAAATGAGGACAGTTTATTTCGTGCCCAATGTAAATAGATTCCCTGGGAGAACCATAGAATTTTGATCTAAGAGTATTGGAGGGTTGAAGTTTTCACAGATTTAACTGTTTTTGGCACAGGTGTTCATCATGTTGGTGTCAGTAGCAGGGCCACTGGGTGGAATTCTCTGGGGTTTGGTTTTACAGTCGCTTTTGGGATGGGTAATCAAATGTGTGGTTTTGCTGCTGTTTGTTACTGGTTTTGTGCGGTTTGTCACTTCTGGACATGGACTTAAAGGTATCACTCTGCTATGTGGTTTAGCATTGGTTTACGGTATTATAAATTCTTTTGGAACTGTGACCATTTCTGATTTCTATGGAATGGGAGTGAGTGATATGTATGTTCTTTTTTCCCTTGAAGATGATCTCAATGGCTTTTGAAAATTTTGAATACCCATGGGATTTTTCAACCACCATGCTCATATTGTCAGGCCTTTTGAATGTTTTTCAGTTCTTGCGCTTGCTTAAACATTGATAGAAGGGTGGATACAGCACAGCTGCTGCTATCACTGTAACAGACACTGCAGCTGCCCCAGCACCCACAAATGGAATTGCAGAGATTCAGACCCTGCCAGTCCCTACAGCAGACACCCTGGCTACCCCAGAAGCAATTCAGATTTCTGCACTTGGTACTGCAATTACTCAACTCCAGGGAGAACTTGCTGTGATGACCCAGACTTTGGCAACAAGGGCTGCAGCTAATCAGCCACCAGTAATGGGTGATGCAGCTAACCTAGGGACTCAACCAGTGCTGATATCGGTTGCTCCTGTACAGAAGATGAAAACCATAAAAAGAGCAGGTCATGATGGTCTATCAGGGACATCACAGGAGGCAAAGCCAGCCTATGAAGGAATTCAAGCTGCTTCAGAATTAATAGCTATTGAGGCACAGCACCTCCTAGCGCCTTGATTGCCAGTGTTGAACTGGATGTTTAAAGGAAAGACCCCCTCCATACATCATGCCACTGATGCTACATGGAGCAAGTGGGTTGCATTGATTACTCAGCGGGCCTGCATAGGGAACCTCAATCGTCCAGAAATTCTGGAAGTAATCATGGACTGGCTGGAAGGCAAAGATTTTGGAATGTTGCCAGAGGAGGAGGTCATGCATGCTGAAGAGGACCCACCATACAATAAACTCTCAGACAATGAGAAGCATCATGCCTTGTTCACCAATGGATTTTCCTGCATTGCAGGGAAGGAGCAAAGGTGGAAATCTGCTGTATGGAGTCCTACATGACAAGTGGCAGAAGTGGCTGAGGGAGAAGCTGAGTCCAGTCAGTTTGCAGAAATAAAAGCCAAAAAGCAATTCAGCTGGCTCTAGATACTGCTGGGTGAGAAAAATGGCCAGTACTCTACCTGTATACTGACTCGTGGATGGTAGAAAATGTCCTGTGGGGATGGCTGAAGCAATGGAAGAAAAACAACTGGCAGCGCAGAGGCAAACCCATCTGGGCAGCTGAATCATGGCAGGATATTGCTACCCTATTAGAGAAGTTGGTTGTGAAGGTATGTCATGTAGATGCCCATGTACCCAAGATCAGAGCCACTGAGGAACAGCAAAACAACCAGCAGGTGGATCAAGCTGCTAAGCTTAAAGTGGCCCAAGCAGATCTGGACTGGCAGCATCAAGGTCAATTATTTTTAGCTTGGTGGGCACATAATACATCGGGCCATCAAGACAGAGATGCCACATATAGATGGGCTCATGACCGAGGGGTGGATTTGACCATGGACACCATCGCACAGGTCATCCACGAATGTGAAACTTGTGCTGCAATTAAACCAGCCAAAAGACTAAAACCCCTATGGTATGGAGGCCGATGGCTAACATATAAGTATGGAGAGGCCTGGGAGATTGATTACATCTCAATTTCATGAACCTGCCAAGGCAAGTGCTATGTGTTCACAATGGTGGAAGCAAGTACCAGCTATTTGGAAACATACCCTGTGCCTCATGCCACTGCCCGTAACACTATTATGGACCTTGAAAAGCAGATTTTGTGGTGACATGGCACTCTGGAAAGAATCAAGTCAGACAATGGGACTCATTTCTGAAATAGCCTCACACACACCGGGGCTAAAGAGCATGGTATCGAATGGATATATCGCATCCCCTACCATGCACCAGCTGCCAGGAAAGTGGAATGATGGACTGTTGAAGACTACAGAGAGAATGATGGGTGATGGAACATTCAAAAATTGGGATGAACACTTAGCAAAGGCCACCTGGTTAGTTAATACCAGGGGATCTGTCAACCAGGCTGGTCCTGCTCAATCCAAACTGTTGTGTACTGCAGAGGGGGATAAAGTCCCTGTGGTTCATGCAAGAAATATGTTGGGGAAAACAGTTTGTATTACTCCTGCCTTGAGCAAAGGCAAACATGTGTGGAATTGCTTTTGCTCAAGGACCTGGGTGCACCTGGTGGATGATGCAGGAGGATGGGGAAGTTTAAATGTGTACCCCAAGGAGATTTAATTCTGGGCAAGAATAGCCAATAACTGTATGATGCTAAGTGCCATTCATTATAGTAAGAATCACCCCAGACCTTGAACATGGGCTGCAGCAGATACATGCAATGCAAGATCAAGATGCAATATACCATCCTTCTGTGCCCAGCTTCAACAGTCCATAACACTGTATTGAGGCCTGGTCAAGAGCTCCTAACTGAATGAATCCCACACCAATGTTTTTTCCTGCCCTGAGAAATGTTATGAGAAATGGAACCCACATATTTGGACAGAATTGATTCTATGGACTTCTTGGAAAGATGGCCTATGGACTGGAGAGAATATCTGTGTGGATGTGTATGTATGTTGAGGGATGGGGGAAATAGTAGTGACTTTATTGTAAATCTTATAGAATAAGGGGTGGAATCCTGTGCTGGTTTCACTGGGATTTTGTTTCAGTTTGTGGCCAGCCATGGTGATCAAGGCCCTTAGCAGTTAAATCCAGGACAGCTGACCCTGGCTGGCCCACAGGTGTATTCTATATCATTAACAATCAAGTTCACTATAAAAGAGAGGGTTTGCTAGGAAGAGGTGGGGCTGGTTTTGCTCTCCTCTCCTTTTCTCCATCTCCCTCTTTTCCAATGATTGTGATTCCTGGAGCAACTTGCAGGTGCTCTGTAGATAAGTATAGTTTTGTTTCTTTTGTGTTGTCATTTATATTGATTTCTTCATTTCATTCAATCTTTAATTTTAACCTACAAGTATCCCTTTTCCCAATTCCCTTTCTCATTTGGGGAAGGGACATTGGGTGATAGAAAAACTGTTTATTGTTTAGCCCTGGGTGCAGGCTTAATGAGGACAATGGGGAACACCAGATGGATGCCTGTCTCCATTATTCCACTTCCTTCCTTTCATCCCTGTCAAACTCCTACCAGTCCCCTGCTGCTGAGATCCTTCAAGGTTATGCCCAGCTGGCTTGCTGCACCTAGTGCCTGATTGCTGTTGGAAAGAGCTGGCCAAAGCCAAGGACTTTGCTATATACAGGCCCTGTCATTCAGGGCAGGCACTGAGTGAGGTTTATCAGCTCCATCAAAACTCCCCACACTTCTCTTGGGAAAAACCTTGTCCTGCCCTTCTTGGCGTCACAGACAAATGGAGGGAAGGACTGAAGGCAAAGGAATCCCATGATATTTGACTACACAGACCTGAAAATAGAGTAATTCCCTTCACTTTAGCTTCTGTCAATCACAAACTCAGTAACTGAGTTTATAAAGGCAGAGGAATATTTCTTGCTGGGCCTGGAAGGATATGTTAATGTAAAGAGAGGCTTCTGGTTTATGTCACCTAGGCGTATGGAGTGGTTTTAAGGAATAAGAACACCTGCCAAGGATTGAGTATCTGATTCCTCACAGTCCAGGGACAGTAAATTCCTTTGTTCATAAAACATCTTAGTAAATGTTAAAAGATTCACAGCCTCTTTTATGAAAACAGATGTCAGAAACTTTGGGTCTGAAAGTGTGCAGTCATTCAGGATTTTTAAGAGTCTTGTTTCTCACTGGGAGGTGCATGTTTTTTGGCCATGTTTACTAAGCTCTGTTACATCAGTTTTGAGGACTGGCTAAGCAACTGTCTACATCCAGAGTATAAGCCCTTCAGGGTAATTTCAGATTGCTTTTTCACATCAACACTACAATATGTATCGGTGCAGGCTTAATGTGGGCTACTGACACAATGTCTGTCCTGCAACGTTGTACCCCAGGAAAGTTCCTTGTAGCATTTAGGAATCACTAATGTATTCCCAGTGCACCTTCACTCTCACCCTTCCATATATAAAACATACGAATATGTTGTACGTATGCCATATTTGTATAAATGTGTATGTCATGCATATGTTTTATATAAGCCATATATGGCTTAAGCAATATATCTATACAACATATATACCTACTGTTTCCTCTCATACACTCACTGGTCTGTGTTTGCATGCTGTTGGTAGCCGGCAAAGAAAAATAAAATCAGGAAGGTCTTGGACATTGCAGGAAGTTCCACATTATTTTTCATATGTCATGTAGCTAACAAACTTCAAGGCTTTGACACCTTGACCAGGATCACATAAGCATTAGCTGCTTTGTGGTTTACTGAGAAGGGCCAGGTTACTCAAAAATTTTACTGTTAAATCTAGCTCTGCAACACTTCAACAACACTAGGTGTACCTCATGAACACCTAGTAGAGGGCATAGATTGATCAGTAATGAGTCACTAATTTCCAGAAAGACCCTTGTGTCAGTAGGTGACACTATGTGTGTAGCAGCAGCTGCATATCTGCTTTTAGATCTTATCATGATCCCGTTTATTATGCTTCATAATTCCAAAGTTGCCTAGAGCAGTCTTCTACAGCGTTGAGACCATCGCTTCAGCAACAATAAAGGCACCATGGTCATCACTGTCTTGGAGGTCTGCAAGATCACTGACCCTCTGTGCTGTCCTATAACTCCTCAGTGCCCTGCAGAGATAGGGCATACCCCAGTGTGCTGAGTCACTGACAGTGGATGTATGTCAACAAGTATTCCCCCAGGAGGAGACTGTGATTGTTGTAACTGTGGGGAGCATTGTCGCTACTGATGTACTCAGCACTTCACTAACCACCACAGGGATCCAACCTCAATGAAGATGACAAAGTGTTTTGAAACCTAGTGTTTTTTCCTGAGAAAAACAGCCACTACAACATGTAAAGATCCTGGAGTGCAGAGTGCTATCTGTATAGATGCCCAATGATGAGTGTTTTTTTGATAATATTTTCATAGATATTTATTTCATCACAATTGTCCCTATGGACATTTAAAATGTTTTATGTAACCTTTTAAGAGTTCATCTTTGCAGCACCCTACTGAACCTTCATCTTTATCTATCTACTTTGTTAACTGTTTCAAACAACTCTGCATGATATGAGTCACACTTTTCCTTAGAGGAACTGGATTGGCACAGCTATATCAGGTTACACTTATCTTACTCCTTAATTAGCCTTTTCAGGGCATTTCCCTGAGCAAAACTACAATTTGTCAAGGTGTAATTTGCAGGATATTCCCTGGGTCCTGTTTCAATTGGAGGTAGCAAAGAAGTGACTTTCCCATTTCAAGCACAGTCTTCATTTTAAGGATAAATTCCTTTGCGTTAATGTTGTTACTTCACACTTTCCTTACTTCAGGCCTCTCAAATGAATATTCTGCTGTCCTAGTTGGTGAGCTGCTCTGTAACTTTCTCCTCTGAGACTTCAACCTCTGTCAAGACCATGCTGTTATTTCCGATAAAAAAGTGTCATTGGAATAGGAATTTCCCCAATGATTTCTGCAATAGGGACTGAAAGGAATCTTTTCATCAGCTGATGAGCTACTTCACTCTCTTCTTTCATTGCCCTCCATGTCACGATTCCTCTTGGTGATCTAGAGGTGTCTTCAGCCACGTATGCAGATTCCTTGCTCCTAATGTGTTTTAAGTGCATGACACTTTCCTCCCCCCAGTCCTTAGTTCTGTAAGGACGTTGCAGACCTAACATACAGCTGGGTCAGTGTGGCTCTAAAACACCAGCTGGCAATGCAGACCCACTAAGCTAATCTGTCCACAGGGATCCTAAAACTTCCTTCAAAACAGGGATTCAAGCGAAGGCAAATGGCATGTACTTGTGAAAAGATTCAGAAAGGGACTCCAATGTGACATAATGCATGCTAACTTCATATATTTAGTAAATTTTTGTTCCCTGAGAGTATCAGACACTCAGGCACTATTTAAAAGGATATTTTCAAGTAAGGTCTCAGAAAGAATTGAGTAGAAAGAACAGAACTTGACTCAGTGCTTGAAATTTATCTAAGACTATTGCTGCCAATCAAAACCTGAAGGGAGACCATAATACAGAGCAACAAAGGCATTACCCTGAATTTATCTGTGCATGCCTGCAGACCATGTCATGAAAATAGTTTCACTTCCATAAAACAAAACAAATTTTATCTGGATTTTTTTCTTTTTTTTTTTAAATTTGTGATTTACACTGTAGTTCTGGAATAAACCATTATGACTAATACTGCAAATACTGGGTAAATGCTATCTCCCTATTTAACTTCTAGTTAAACCTCCTTGCTAACTGGTACTCACAGTCTACAAACACAGTTGTATCATCACTTAAGGAAAGGTAGTAATATTAAAAACACAACTAGGAAAGAATTTTACCTACGTGCATCTAGATGATAGGAATATGTAGCAAGTTCCTTTAGACTCCATTTCATTTAACTGATTACTTAGACACAATGAAATTGGATTATTTCAACATGAAGTACATGGGATTAAACCTTAAACTTGTTTGGAAGTTTAAATGCCTATTTGGGAGTGCTTTCAAGGAAGGAGGAAGAAGGAGCTTTCAAGGATGTTCAGGAGATATTAGAAGGATTTTTCTAAGAGAGTGACTATTTTTTAAAAGCCCAATACAAAGGGCATATTTTTCTTTTTCGCTATTCAAAATTGTCTATAAATCATGTCACAACTAACTGTCCAGAATTTCCCTTATATTAGGAGTGCCTATTGTGAATTATTGCTCAAATGCATTGAACAATGCAAAATCATTGTCAAGGTATGGTACAGTGCTCGTAATTTAGTTGGGAGAAAAAAAGGAGTTTCTCAAAAGGGTTGAATAGACATACCACTGATGATTTCTTTAGCCTTCCAAAATCCAGTTGTTGCTATCCTTAGACAGCAGTACTTTAATTGTATTCTAGAATTTGCCATGATCCATAAAAAAAGTGTTTGTGTGCAGAAAATGGACTCTAACACTGTGAGTCCAAATCTATTTTTCTCCTGAAATGATGTCCCTACTGTCATTTAAAAACATGATTAAAATAAAAAGTCACATGAAAAGTGTCAAATGTGACTTAGGAAGGTACCTCCAGTGACAAGTGCCATTCAGTAGCGTTACAGCACTGCAGGCAAAAGTCCAAGAAATATAATTAACAAACTGATGTCGTATATGTATGCGCCTTTGCACGTGCACTAAGTGCACTAACACAGACACACCTGTATGCAGTCCATCCTTAATCAAGCCTCCATTGTGCTAGCAAATTTGCAGGCCCAATCTAGATAACTTCAAATGTCTCCTTAGCTCTTTTTCAGATCCAAGTATGTAAGGATAAAAGTTAAATCTGTTGTACTTGTGAAAAGTAATTCAAATTTCAATAATATAAAAGGGAAGAAAGTAACTTTGTCTATGTTGGAGAACGGCATAAAGGAGATCAAGACAACAGAAATCTGGCTAATTTCAGAAGAGAAAGCCATATGGGTATTTCAGTGCAGTATTGAGGCAAGTGTTATTAACTTCCTGTGAAGTGCGACAATCCACAGCTTTCAGGATTGATCTGGCATTTCTGTGAAATGTTTTTTGTATGTCATAGTTAATAGAACTATTTCTCTAAGCTCCTCACTATTAATAAATACTAATAATTTACCTCCTCATTGTCACTACAGTCAGTAAAAATATATTGTTATATTATTTAGAACTTTATTGATTATAATGCATCTACATAGCTATATCAAATTTATGTCAATCATTAAAACTCATATTCAGCATTTTTTAACACAGGAGAACTTGATGTACAAATTGCTATATGACAGACAATAATTACAAACCTATGTCAGACAGAAAGGTGAAGAAAATTCCTGGAATGATTACAGGTGAAAATGAAGTGTGGGTAGATTTAAGAAGAACTCTTCTGTGTGCTTTTGTGAAGAAAATCTATGAGCTTTATTTTTGCAAAGGAATTTTCAGAAAAAAAGCCCTTCTGGTTTTGTTCAAAGGAAACCTATGTGAAACCAGTAACTGGGAAAGGTACAGATTCTTCGGTAAGTTCTCCTGGTACATCGCCAGCACTCTCTCCTTTCAGCATAAGCATTGGTGGCTGTTTCATTTGAAGATTCTGGAAGTCTTTATCCCTGGATATTTTTAGTCCTGGATTGGTCCAGTCTCTGGCTGACACTATTGTTCATCTATTGTCACTTGGCAGTCACATGGGATGTTAAGGTTTTCCAGTGCTGCTAAATATACATCAATTAATTTTCAAAACAGCATTTTGAGTATTATTAACTACTTTTCTTCAGAATAAGATGAGATACAACACACTGAAGTCACATATCCAAAGCCTTATATGTTTTTATTGTCAACTAAGTACTAAAACTCTCTAGTTGCTGGTTGTCTGTTGGTCGTTGTTTAGGCCATGAGACTTGGTTTGCTAAACTTGCAAAAACCTTTCTTCAGAGATTCTTTTTTCTTACGAGTTTCACTTGGAAATTTGCTGCAGAAAGTATTGAAATTGCAGAGAATTCAACACCACTTAAATAATTTTCAGGGTTGAAAACTTCTACGTCCAATTGTCAGCCTATTATACATAAACTAAGATACGCAAATTTGTATCTTAGAGGTGAAGACTGAGCTCCAGTGAAAGCAAAGATTTCCCTCTCACTCCACATTGTGGTACTGCATTTAGTGCTGCACTCAGGTACAATGTCCTGCTTCACAGATCTCAAAACACACTAACTGGGCTGGCAACACATTTAACTGTTGTGTGTTTGCAGTACTCTGATAGATGGACCAGACCTTTGCAGGAATTGTGAAACCACCAGAACTACAACCCCAAATTCAGACCACAGAAACTGATGTTGAAGTTGGTTTTGTTTGAATAAAACATCTATTTGTCCCTTACTTTCTTTTTCCTATACTGCATTGATTGTTGTTTTCCTTTGGGTTTCTTGAAACCTTTCTTCTCTCTAAAACAGACTGAAAAGTTAAAGGATAAAGATGATTGCTTTAATTTCACATTAAATTACACAGCTCCAGAGCAGTGAAGGGTTTACATTTTATTGCCAGATAGAATGTCGTCATGAAATATTTTGCATCCTGTAATGTGGCAGACATGCAACAGCCATAAAAGTCAGCTCTTTTAAGTAGACCCAGGGCCTAAGTGGGAAGGAGCCATCTCTCAGGAGGCCTCACTTACTTACAAAGTGACATCAAAATAAAAGCCTGGATTTTCAGTGAATGTAAGATGCTGAGACCCCTTTAAAAACTCAAAATATTACCTTTTTAGAAATTAAAATTCTGGTCTAGTTTGAAATAAATTAAGTAGCAGCAATTATATTAGATACCGGCAACAAGCAATCTGGGATCAATCTCAGCATCCATTGGGAGCAGCATATTCTCCATTTCTCACACAGCTGGATCTATGAGGAATACCACCAGAAGATAAAGATCTATGCCATTATTTGCAAGTCTATAAAAGAAATATTCAATAATTCCTAAGGTAATCATATTGCAGTTTTGACCTTATTCCCACCTGCCACTCAATGACATCTCTTGATTGATCATCCAGCGTAAATAGGAATAGAATCTCAAATGAGGGATTAAAATAAAACTACTCCCAAAGCAAACATAATCCTAGCCAATATTTTATAAAACCTTGACTTAAGTGATCATTTCATTTGTGTTCCTTTTCATAAAAGAAGATTTACATGGCTTATGATGGCACTAACCTTTTCCTTGGATGGGTAGCACATCTCATATATTTACGTAATTATCTGATAGAGCTCTTGAATTAACACCAGGAAAAAAGGCATGAAAACATGCCAAAATTATTTAAAGGGACTGTTTCATGCAGTTTTCTGTTCCTATCTTGTTTTCTTTTATACTCTATTGATATGCTGTTACAGCCATATCAAAATCTTTGGACTAAAAGGTCACTGCCTGAAAAAAAAAAAAACCTTCTCTTGATTTTTCATGTGGTAAAAGCAGAAAAAACTCACTCCCACTCCAAATTAAGGATTTCTTTTACTGCACAAAAAATATTAAGATCACTTTGAAACTGCTTCGTCAGTTTTGCTCCATTCTAATTTAAAATCTTAATTTGTCCTCTCTGTTTCTCCTAGTAACAAGGTTTGCTATTCCCTCTTGAGCTAGATTAACTCTTGCACAGAAGGCTATAGGAAACGGTAGAGGTGGGCAGAGCTTAAGTGGCATTTAAATGGAACATTGATCAAGTGCTGGCCCTCTGCACAGGGTTAATTTAAGCCATTGAAAAGTGTATTATGTAGCTGGAAATGGATAGAGTATACAAAAGAAATCTTCTGGCCCTGTGACTTCATACACTGTGGCTCTGCTTGCAAATGTAGTTATTTGTAAAGATCGTAGCATATTCGTTTGGGTTTTTTTTCATCTTCTGCTATTGCTTCATGTTAAGAGTAATCCATGTCACACTAGAGAGACGATGTGGTGGAAAACAACTAATAAAATTTAAAACATGGAGAAAAGTAATTAGGTGAATTGTTTCCACTTAGATTATCAAAAGCAACTTTGAAAATCCAGCTCTTTGATTTCCTGTGCCTTGTTTCATGCATTTGTAATGCAGTTTCGGATGTGCTGTGAGGCCAAAGGTTTTTTTGTACTTTCAGGTAAAAATGTTGGAAGCAAAAGCCTGTGTGTGCACATACCCATGTATAAACATTTTACAAACTGCCATTATTAAATATACAGGGTGGAAAGGAAAGACAGTTAATAGAGACAATTTAAATTTTCAGAAGAAATGCACATCATGACAGAAACTTTATTTTTTTTAATATGAGAGTTGTTTTATTACTTTGAAACAACAGTGATTCATAAATAGATCTATCTGGACATGAAAAAATGTTTGTTTTTACTATTCTTTTCAGTAAATTGGAAGAAAAAAACAATTTCCATTTATAGTTGTAATGTAATAATAATAAATTTATTTTATAATTTTATTTTGAAAGCCTAGTTGTAAAATCATGTATCTGGTGCCTAACCCTTTGAGTACATTTACATGAATCAAACACATTTCAGTGTGCTGGGCAACTTGATACATTCACTTTTATCAAGAAGGCAAAGGATCATACATATGTAATATTGTATTTTTCATCATACTGGAGAGTCCATTTTTCCAGTAGCTACTTAATGTTCTGTGTCTAAACAGGCACAACTTACCCACACAGCTTATTCTGCAGTAACTGTAATGTTAGTGAATTTGGTTTTAGCCAACTGTTCTTATGTACTGTCTTAAGCTGCAAATTTCTTCTGCTGCACCCCGTGTCAAACAGCACCTACCATACAAACATGCAGCAGTAGTGCTACATTAACAAACTTGATTTGACATATAGCTTGAGAACAACTTATTTGGAAACTGTCTTACTTTTAGTAGCTTAAAGTTTCATGTTTTCTGATTTGGTTCATACTATACAGTTCAGCTCTTCCCAATACTTTTGCAGATCATATTTCTTTGTGAAATTCTTAGTGAAATTAAATCCAAATTTAGCTTTTTACACCTTGCAACAGCTTAAAGATTGTCTGATGTCATCACTTAGGTTATGTTGTTCCTTAAACCAAGCCATGCTTTGCCCCTGACTTCTTCAGGGAAGCTCATAAGGAAAAGAGAGCTTACTAGCACTCACAGCCTGGGACCGGGGAGGATGCCAAACCAGACACTGGCTTGAGCCCAGCCTTTTTTGCCTTTTTCTATGGCCTAAAGAATTTGCACTGACTGAAAATATAGGGGTAAACCAGTGATTACACCAACTCCCAGAGATGTAACCTAACAGAAAGACAGACAAGGTAGTCACAACCCTGCCAAGCACTGAATCTGGGATATTTAAACCAGTTCCCAGAGGAGAGGATGTATACAGGAAGGAGCACATTCACAGCAAAGGAAAACTGTTTTCAGCAGCAGAGCCCCTAAAAGGATTTACTGCACAGCCAAAGCATGTCTCCTCCCCAGCAGAGGAAATACGTGATTGTTAGAGTAAGTAATGAGGTAGGTTAATCAGCCTTAATTATTCCAACAGTGTACAGGGCATTTGCAGGGAAGGAAAAGGAAGGAAAGAGAAGGCAAGACAGGGGAGGAACATCGTCAGCTTTTGGAGACCACTGCTGTATACAGCTATGGCTCACAGCTATCAACAGAAAGATGGGTGCACTTGAAATGTCAATTTGATAGTTGTAATTCTTATAAATCATTCAAGACTTCTCAAATCAGACAAGTATCCAGGTTCTTACCATTCACATACATCTAGTTCAATACCTACAAGTGATTTTTAATAAACAGATAATTCTATTCTGCTTCCTATCTGCACGCTTCCATTCTCAAAAAATGTTTTTTTTTCCCTGATCTTTTCAACATCATTTTTCTGCTCTCTGAACACAATCATGAAATTAATCAAGTTTCATTTTCCCCACTGTTTTTCATTCATCTTGCATTTACTTTTTTCTCCAAGCACTTCTACTACTTTTGTTATAGACCTGGAAAGACTTGTCTCTTATCTGTATTTCATGATACTTGTGTGCATGTGTCCTCTAATAGAAAAAAGGATATTAAAGATGGAGAAGCTCTCTGTAAAAATACAGCAGGAGCAACTGCATTTTACATAGCATCATTATGCTTCCTCCAAAGTCACAGAAAATGGGCTATCACGGTATGTTGGGAGTGTTCAGTGGGAATGGTTCAGAGCTGCGCCAAGGAAGGTTTAGACTGGACATTAGGAAGCATTTCTTTACCAAGAGGGTGGTCAAACACTGGAACAGGCTTCCTAGAGAGGCAGTTGATGTCCCAAGCCTGTCAGTGTTTAAGAGGCATTTGGACATGCTTTAACTTTTGGTCAGCCCTGAAGTGGTCAGGCAGTTGGACTAGATGATCGTTGTAGGTCCTTTCCAACTGAAATATTCCATTCTATTCTATTCTAGTCTAGTCTAGTCTAGGCTAGGCTAGGCTAGTCTAGTCTATTCTATTCTCTAGAATAAAACAGTTGGATAAATACACGGAATCTGTGCCCCTACTCTTCTACCATCACTTAGAGGCATTGAATCAGTATGACTTTCCGAATCTTGCTATTTGGTTCTCGTGCTTTAGTGTTGCAGTAATAAAGATCATCTCAGTAGCAAGGGTGCTTGACCAGAGTGACACTGATAGTAATTAAAATGTTACCTACTGAGCTTTATCAGCCTGTATTGGGTCTGGCTAGATGGAGTTAATTTTCCCCGTAGCAGCCCTCATAGTGCTGTGTTTTGTATTGGTAGCTAGAAATAATACACAAGTGTTTTAGCTGCTGCTGAGCAGTGCTTGCACTGCATCAAGGCTGTCTCTCCAACATTGATCCCCCTCGCCCCAAGGCCAGTAGGCTGGGGGCGGGCAAGATCTTGGGAGGGGACATAGACAGGACAGTTGACCCAAACTGACCAAAGGGATATTACATACCATACAACGTCTGCTCAGCAATAAAAGCTAAGAGAAAGGAGGAGGTGAGGGGGGTGTTCTTTATTAGTTTTGTCTTCTGGAGCAACCATTACATGTACTGAAGCCCTGCTTCCCACGAAGTGGCTGGACATCACCTGATGATGGGAAGTAGAAAACAAATATTTTGTTTTCCTTTGCTTCAGTGACAGCCTTTGCTTTATTAAACTGTCTTTATCTTGACCTACGAGGTTTTTTCCATTTTATTTTCTCCTCCCTGTCCTGCTGAGGAGGGGAGCGATAGAGAGGCTTGGTAGGCACCTGGCATCCAGCCAAGGTCTATCCACCACACAGCCCTACGTAGAATAAACTTTGTGACAATGATTTGTTATTTGAATCTCCGGACTATCTGCTCCCTCAGAAACTTCCCTAAGCAAGGTGAACGATGAGGCTTAACAGCCGTATCTCCTCTGCTTTCTGAAGTCCATCCAAAGCTGTCCAAAGTACAGCAAAATCCTCGCACTAATAAGATTGTGGCAGACAGTCTGCAATACGTTCCAGAATCAATAAACTCACTGAACAACTAACTGTTCTTAGTCTTGTCATATCTGTGTAGAACTAATGAAGTGAAGTATAGTCCTGTTACTCTCTCTAAAATGCTCTAATTTCTGCCTTTATCCTCTGGCACATGCTGCAAACTTTCAGCTTGATTGAAGCTGTTGTCACATTCTGTAGACTTTGTGGAAGTGGCTCCCATAAGAGGTGGAGGAGCCTTGTTTATAGTTCATAACATATGCTACTTCTATGGACATACTACAATAATAATCATTAGCGATTTGTTTATTTGAATTGGTTCCCTGGCATGCAGAGGTCATAGAGAATACGTTAAATAAATTGGATCCACTTTTGCTCTTTTATTGCTCTATCTTTTTATACAGGAAAAAAAAAAAACAAAACAAACCAAACCGAACCAAAAAAAACACAGACCACAAAACCCAAAGTTTTCCTTTGTATTATAGGTAGTGGTGATTTTAACTTTTTTCCATAGGTTGGATAATAAATAGAGAATATAGTAGTTCCATATAACAAAGCAGTAGTGCTTCTTTCAGAACTTTAACATCTATTTTCAAAAATGCATTGATAACAAGGCAAATTAATATTTTTTTCAGGGTGCACAGGTAGCAGCAAGACTGCCATTAATATTTCTAAGGGCAGTAGGAATGCAGTCTCACACAGCTAGTTGAAAACATCAGTGAAGCTTTACTGGTTTTAGGTCTAAATTTAAACTGCAACTACTTTGCTCGACAAAAAAAAAAAAAAAAGCAAAAATGTTTGTACAGGCATTAACAATTCTGGAGAGCTTGGGAGAAGCAGGTGTTTCATGTTCTTTGTTCTAGCATTGACCAAGAAGGGTTTTTTTTTTCCCAAAGCATTGGCACGCAGTAGCACTGGTTATAGGAGTAGCCAGGGCTAGACCTCCAGTGGTGTCTGACTGTAGGCTGTAGGGTGAAAATATCTTTTGTAACACTGTTCAGAAGTCACTGGCTCAGATCAAATTCCTTTTAGGGGAGGTGGACCTGTGGCCAAGCCTGGCAACTGCTTCATCAAACTGGTAAACTGAGGATGATTATGAAGAAGAAAAAATCACAACACAGACCTGCCTCTGGACAGAGTGTGCCATCTAATCTCTCTTACTTTTCTTTCTTTACCCAGTATAAAACACACAATGACAGAAGCAGGTGCTCCCCTCTGCTCCCCAGTAAAGCTAACCTGGTGGGGCTCATAGCTCACCCACCACCGCAGCCGCCCTGCAGCCCCAACTCATAACCACTGCCCATTCTGCTTTTTCTATTCTTTCCTAATTTTAGGGACCAGTGGTGTGGTACACCAGCACTAGAAATGCTAACACAATAAAGTACTCTGTTCTCAAATACTGTTTCAAGCACATGGCTGGAAATGCCCATTGCACAACAAGCTTGTCAGTGCATTGGTACATCCTTAAAATGCATATATAAGAAAGCAAACTGGAGAGAAATGATCTGCAGGTGAGTAGTGAATGATGTATTAAAAGGATTCTTGGAGGCTATTAGAAAAGAAGTATGGGTGGGGCATAGATTTGTTCTGTGGCCAGGACAGTTGCAAAGAAATGCTGAGATCAGGCCAAACAGCCAACCTGAAATCTAACCTCTTGTACCTTTTGTTTTAGGCAGCATGATAAAGCCAGAGTGGAATATATGCTGAGGGAAAAGGCAGAATGCCAGAGAGCCAAAGGATTATTTTCTAAAAATTGTAATTAAGAATAGAAATATTGATGCAGAAAAAATCTTGGCTCTCACCTTGTTAGTACAAAGCTGGTTTTTTAAGTAATATTTAGTTTGTTCAAACTTTAAGTTTCCTGATGAAGGAAGTTTCTATCTTTTCCTCCATGAGACTGCTCTTCATGTTAATTGCTTGTACTGTCAAAGAGTCATTTTGTAATACAGACATCTTGACTCTTTCTCTTCTTTATTGCCTTCCCTGTTTTAATCTGCATGCTTTAAGACTATGCAAGCAATGCTTTCAGGTTCGTTTTTCCAAAAATGTTTTCTTTACTTATAAAGGCACACTGTACCAAGGAAGTGGAATACTCCATTGATTAATGATATGTGAAAAAAGGCCCAGGTGTCTACTGACTTCAAAAAACACTGGAAATAAATGAAGGGAAACCACTGCCTCTAAAACATTAGTCATCACCAAAACTGGAGATTAAAAGTATGCTATGCTTCTCATGAGAAGAGCCATGAAATCAGCAGACATTGAATTGAGAGATGCTTCTTAGAGGAGGGATGAACAATCCTACATGTATTTATTGTGAGGTGGGATTTTTTTTTGTTTATTTTTAAAAAGACATTTTTTTTAGAGATAGGGTTAATGTAAACAGGCCTTGCATGTGACCAATATGGGAGATTCTAGATTTTTGATATTTTAGACTAGATCTATGAAAGCAAAACTACATAATTCAAAAAATCTTAATTTCTGATAGGAAAGTAAAATTTTCAAATCATCCTCTCAAGGAAAATTGGCACATAAAAATATAATGAGAGTCTTCTCAGTGTTTCCAAGCCAATCCAAAATCAAGATGTACTGAAAAATCTGATGGAAATGGGCTTTTCCTGCCAGATTTTCAACATACATTTTTTTTTCCCTCAAAACTGGCCTAAAGTACTAACTGTTTATCCCTTCACCTTTTAGAAGTTTGCATCAGTTATCAAGATTATGACTGTGACGTGAGGTAGCTTTGAGGTTTGCATTAGTACAAACGACTCTGCTAGGGGGTTAGGAAATGAAAGAAACACTGAGAAGTGGAAGTGACCTATTTTCTTGCGATTGTTTCAGAACTCAGCCAGCTGATATGGCCCCAGGTCAGCCATACCACAGACAGCCTTTTCATTCGATGTGACTGGCTGTAGGATTTCAGGAGACAGATAGATATATTTTAACTCCTTTGTGCTGCTTTGAAGATCCTCTAATGCCCTAAGACTGACTAGAATCAGACTGCAATAAGCACTGGCATCTAAAAGAGGCAATAGCTGACAGCTTAATGGTCTCCACGCAGCCCACAGACAGTTCTTCCTATTTGGCAACTGATTTGTTTTCTGTCAGATGCATTGATAGTGAGACTTATTTGTCAGACTTGAAGTTCTCTGTAGACCAGTCTGTCCTCCAGAGATAGGGGACAAATAGTCCCTCCTATGGGCTTTGCCTGGTCACAGACAACTGCAGAGAGGAGTAGAAAATGGCCTGTTCTCTTACTGAACTGACACTGAGCACCTCTTTTCCCACAGCAACCAGTATATTGTATTTAGTCTCCTGTAACATCTACCTCAAGTCCTTGAGTCATCATGGAAAGGTTGCAGTGTAGAGGAGGAAGCAGTATACGATATTAGAGGATGTCTTTATGGACCTGAAGGAGTACAACCTAGCTTAGGGCAGCTTCTTGTTGCCTTAGGCTTCCCTGATGCTCTGCTTTCTGGTACAACCAGTGATACTACACAGCTACTGCTCTTCCTATACTACCTGCTACAGGGAAGTCAGTGGTACAAAACAAATCCCTGCCAGGAAAGTGTAAAGGAAAATGAATATACAGGATTCAGAATGGCAACAGAATGAGAGAAGATACAAATGTGAATATCCATCATATAAGGATGTCATTTGTGTTAAGAGGCTTGTTAATTCCTTTCTTGAATACCTGAAAGAACGCCCTGTCTCTACATGATATAAATTGTACAGCTGAACAAAGCATACACAGTGGTCTAAATCTAAAAGGAACCTAATGAGCAATGATCTGAGAGAAGAAAAAAATATGATGAATGAGATTTTAAATATAGAGTTCTATAAACATCATTTCTTTTCTTTGGTGAATGTTAACACCAAAATGAATATTGAAAATTCAGGAAGTAATTGGTAAATGTTGTCATATTTAAGTGGTGCTTTTTATTCAGATTCATGAGTGAAAGGGAGCTTTATATGAAGCTGCAGGTAAACAAGAAGATTATATTACATAGCAGCATACCCTAACAGCCAGCAGAATCCCTCATGCAAAGAGAGCAAGCCATCCTCCTCTACACAAATCTCCCTCTACGCAACAGGCAATGTATGTATGTGATCCTCAAGCACCAGTCAGCTAGTGGTAAAAGCACAGCCTCAGTGTGTGCCAGGACACAGGCATTTGTTGCAGGTACGTGTCCCTCTCTTGCACTGCTGCCAAAGGCATGTGGAAGACACGGTCCTGCTCATTCGTTCAGCTGCTGGAGGCATAGTCTCAGAGATAGGCCCGCTGGTCTTGGCGCTTTAGCCCAGCTGCTCAGACATCATCTGGGATGTGGGCAGCCTGGTTCAGGCACCTGTGCCAGTTCCTAGCTGGCGATTTGCATGAAGGTGAATAGACCCGACCCAGGGGAAAAGTGAGACCCCATCAAGAATAGCTAGTCCACAAGGAACTGAGCAACTCAGCACCAATATGGGAGAGTTCTGTTAATAGTCCCTGAATCTCAGTCTTGTCTCTTGGCCAAAAATCTCCAGAGATTCTCTCTCAGAAAATCTACGTGATGAATCTATCATCGAAACTAACACTCTGCCACTAGGGTTTCCAGGTGCTGGCTATTCAAGGTTTCCCAAACAAATCCACTGAAACAGAAAATCCCTCCACAATCTCATACTTATTTGCAAATTTCTATCTACTCTTTCCTTACCACCTCTGTCCTTCCACCCAGAGAAGAGACAGAACACAGACAATGTGCAGCTGGGGAGTTGGACTTGGACCACATTTAGGAGCCTGAATGTATGGAGGAGTATCCCAGACCATTGCCTTGTATGACATGTATGATTTTATCTAAGCCAAACTCCTGTATTGAAAATATGCTGGTACACACATGCACAGTTCTGCTGCCAAAACCAGGTCTCATACCTCAAGGAAATACTGAAATAATTTCATCTGTGTCAGATCAACATCAGACATAACAAAGGAAGTCTAACTGAAAAGCTAGTGTAGGTTACCATGCAGAGGAGTGTGCATCACTGCTGTAGCTATAAATGCTCTTTAGAAATCGCTTTTCTGAAGAGAACAGCAACATGACTGTTCCCTAAGCACAAGATACGGTGCCTAATGCAAAAATCCTTCGTCCTAGGAACACCCTTGCTGCACAACATAGCCCTGACATGGGTACATCCCTGGACATCTCACACACGGTGGAAAATGAGTATAAACCTCCCACCACCGCGCTCTCTGCACCCCTTTTTTCCCCCACGCCCTCTGCTGCCGGCGGGGAGCGGGGTGTCCCGGAGCCCTCGGCCGCGGGGTGCCGCACCGGCGGTCCCGCTGCCGGTCCCGCTGCCGGTCCTGCTGCCGGTGCCTCTGCCGGTGCAGGCAGCAGTTGCCTGGCAACTGCTGGCTCCAGCCGCATCCTAAACTGCTCTGCGCGGCTGCTCGCTGCCTCTTCCACCCACCCACTCATATTTTAACCAGAAAACAATTCTTGCCTTATCTACAGCGGAGGCCATTAAAGATTCTCAGTAAACAAAGACTCGGACAAACTTAATCAGCTGCGGGAAAGAGTCACTGTCATTTAAAGCAGGGCTCAGCGCTGGTACAGTGGCTTAGTGTGCTGTGCTGGCATTTCCTCTTGAAATCAGAGGCGCGCAGCCCTGACCCTGGCCAGCTAACTAATTAGAGCCGCAGCACAAGCAAGAAGCTGGACTGAAATAACAGGCAGGGTGGATAAGCATGCGGCTGGGATTTAGAGTTCATATCCGCTGAAAGAAATTTAATCTTGCTTGAGTGAGCAAGTAGCTGGACTGTGATAGAAAGGGGGGAGGTTGACATGTGAGAGCAGTAACGTGAATCAGCCATGCTGGGAAATTAATAGTTTTTTTAAAAGTACTCCACCACAAAAAGAACTAAACACCTTCCTCAGATGAAATAGGGAGGAAACCGATGTTAAGGGTCTGACACAGAGAAAAAGAATGCTTAACAGCTACGAGGAAGACTGTGAAACTGTGATATAATAGCTCCACTGAATGCTATATAAAGATTAACTACCTAGTAGGCATGTTCTGAAGCTGACTGATTTAACACCAACTTCAGTTCCATGCTATAGCTAGCAGATAATGACATATCCTGAGGTACAAGCATTTGAAACATTTTTCAAATCACTCATGAACCACCTGCATGCATGTCTGATACATTCCCTGAGTTTGTCATATTGCAGTTAGTCTTTTTTCCTTTTATTCCTTTTTCCTCATTCCTCTTTACTAAAAGCAGAGATCAGATTACCTTCTATGAATTTAGACTTTAAGAGTGATTTTAAAAGCTTTGGAAGGAGCTGCTTTCTTGTCACTTTTTCAAAAGTAACTTCCTTTGCAGGTGGGTGTTTGTAACATTTGCCTACACACACACACACACAAAAAACCACAAAACAAAACACCACACCCTTTTCCTATGCAAGTACCTTTGGGATCAAATACTGAAACCTCTTTGGCTATAAGATGTACTGGAAAAGAGAGGAAAAAAGTCACCATCTAAGCTTTTCAAAAGAAATTAATTGGGATCCTAGTCAAGTGCTTGGCTACAGTGGATGGACCAAGGGGAAATATCGCTGCAGAGAGAGGTGATGACATGCTTATCTTTCATAATGGCTGTCCTAGAACATTAGGTGCCTGTGCTCAGCATCATTACTAGTACCATATAGATTGCAGTCTCTCATCCGCAAGAGGAGCCTGTATTAGTGAGATGACCGAGTAATGTAATACTCGAGTCTTTATTGTCCAGGGAGACTAACTTCTTAGTGCCCTGCATAAAGTTTCATCAAATACTTTTATTGGGTAGAAGGTTATGTTCTGATGAGGCTCAAAAGCAGAAGTATTGCGCAAACCCTATCAGATTAAGCTACCGCTGCATTCTGCCAAAGTTTGGCACTGTTTAGAGCCTTAATGAACAGTGGGTTCCTGGAAGCTCCTTTAATTGATTCACTATGACATTGGGACAGACCTTTAATCTTATTTTCCTCACCTTGTAAAATGAATATAATTACATTTGTCTTCACCATGGGGCACTAATTAAAGTTAGTTTCTAAAGAACTTTGCCATTGATGGATGAATGATAGAGTAAGTTCTTATCCATTGGATATATTTGGTGTTTTTTCCTCATGAGTTAGCAAACAGTGAATGACCATGTAACTGAGAGATCCTGATTCAGCAAGCTCCCTCAACATTGTAAGGTCTTTAAGATCGCAAGAGGTTTAATAGACATGAATGGACCTACCGATAGGCACACACACAACCAGGCTGTGACAAGTCAAAATGATGTAGTTTCCAATTAGAGCCCAGAAACAATGCTCATCAGATACTATATAATGACTTTACATGCGACCTTTGGGGACGGTTTGCTGCTGCATGATTGCTGAGGGAATGTTATTTGGGGAAGCTGTGAAATGAATGACAGTACAGAGAATAGAAATTGTGATTAGTTCAATGTACATTTCTCTTATGTGAATACCGAAGTTCAGAAACATCCATTAGTTTCATAGGGCTGCAGTTAGCCCTTCAACTGCTCCAGTTTAATATAATCCACATGATTACATTGCTGCTGAGGCTTCTTTGTTGATGCAAAATCCTGTGGCTTTTAAAGAGTGACCTAAGAAGGAGAGCCTTGATTTATTTGCAGGATACAGGGAGTGGTACCCTGCTTAAAAAGCACTTTGACATTTCTTTTAAAGCAGGTTCGGTGAAGAATTGTAAGATAGTAGAGAACAGGGTAAATAACATAGTCTTACGTATCACTGACTGAAATATAGACTAGATGTGAATAAATTGAGGATTTGGGTGGTTTCTGTGAACAACTTCAAAGTGTTTTATGGTAACAAAATTATTTCCATTATTAAGTACTGGTACCTACATCATATATATCCCACTGAAAAGAAAATATATTGTGGCCCCACCACATTTTTAAGATTTTCCTTGATGCAGGGGTTTTTGTGCCTTGCTTTATGGTGGGGAGGAAGTTTCTGTGCTACAGGTTGTCTTCAACAGGTGTTCAGTACACACTATGTGCTGAAGAAGCCACTGGAGACCTTTACAGTGGTTTTATAGGATCTTTACATTTTTTGGAGCTTTTCTAAACCACATTGAACTCTGAACATTTTGAAATTCACCTTTACCTGTTCACTGCAGTAGTTTAACTTCTCAAGATACTTTTGCTTTCATGCCTACATGAAGTCAACCAATTAAGGAAATTTCTGAGGAGCAGGTTTTTTTATATTAACATGTTCGTACACGAGGAGCACCTCCATTTTGCTTTTCTCCTTTCGTTTATAAACCCCTTGCAACCTCAGACTCAAAAAAGTCTAAGGTAGAGGTGAGATCTTCTTTTACATATCTGCAGTACAGATCCTGATCAGGGCCTCTGGGCTCTAGCTGAGTGTAATTATTCAGTGATATAATATTTTCTTCAGAGGTGATATTGGCTGCTGGGTCAGTATGAGATCTGAAGCCAGCAGCAGACCCCATTCTCTTGTGGAATCTGCAGAAGCAGCACACAGACTCTTTTATATAGTAAATATATGCACAGCTGAGGTGTTTATTGCCCAAGACTTGACAGATCAGAGCTAACTTTCATGCACTGAAAGGTTTACTGTGCTGTACATGCAGGGGTAAAAAGACTCTGTGTATTACAGGCTTTAAAAGGTGTAAATTTGACCATGAGAAAGCTAAAAATTTCTTGACACAGAAATGACCACAATAGCAAACAGGGGTATCTGAACCTGTGGGAGTTACTTAAGACTACTAGGCTTTGTATATTTTTCTAAATAATAGAAGACTAAGCCTAAATTACCTCTTCGTCCCTGAGAAATCACTCAGCAGTACTTCATGTCTTATCAGACTATATAGCCCAAATGGATAATAATAACAATTAATAATGCTTATTGTTGCTGTGATAAACAGGTAGATTTCAATGTTCTTCCCTACATTATTTCTCTTTGAAGAGCCTCTGTGGTTGGTAGCATTCTGAGACACACTTCCTGTACTTCTCTTGCTACAGCAAAGCATTCTTTTAAACAAAATGTCTTTTATACAATTGCATTAGTTTAGAAATGAAACTGCAATATATTAAACTCAGATTTTAAATTGCCCAGAGAATACAGAGACTCAGCCCTTTTATTGTCATTAGTCAGAGACAATTTGTACAATTGTTCTGTTGAGCAGGGATCCTAAGCTAGAATGGGCACCTATACCTCAATAATAGCTCTGGCATATGAAATATATCCCCGGGAATTCTTTCACTCTCCCTCCTGCCTTGCACACTATTAGTTTGTTTCTGTTGGAGAGGTGCACAGGAAAACCATAAACCTCATTATTCAGTCCTTGAAAGAAACATTACGTTTTAGCACTTCTGTTACTCCAAGGATCTCACAGCCTTCTTGGGGGAACTGCATAGTAAAAGGTCTCTAAACAGGATGCCAGGCTTGTGGTTTGCAATAGGAATAGCAGGAAGCCTGTCTTTCTCTTCCCAAATCTGGAAACCAGAATAACAACTAGCATAACTTAAAGCAGGTTAAGGAAGGCAGTCAGTCATTTTACCAATGAAGACCTTGCACTCTGCCCTGGTATCTCTGTCTCAATTCTTAGGCAAAATGCTTTTCCTATTACAGCATCTGGGGCAGAAAAAAACGGGTACTACCCAAGTATTTCTATGTCACACAAAGTCGTCTTTTATTTCTCTCTCCTAGTACTTCTGAAGTTTAGCAGTTATGCTGTTCTTTAAACAGATGCACTGTTTCTGCTTATAGGAGAGACAGCACTCCATTTTCACTTGGTCTATCTTCCCTACGAAGCTGCTGGTGCTGGTGTTACACACACCCGCTATCTGTGGTGAGACAAGCTGTCTTCCCATTTTCATTCTATGTATTTGTACCTAATTGTGACCCCCCATCTGTCCCAGAAGGATTCCAAAAGTTTGATAAATATTTTAGTAGAACATATTAATTTAGTCTTGCAGTTCTTTCCAGGAAATGTTCAAGTTCAAAATCTTGTACTAAAATGAAAGACAGGTAAGGGGAGGAAAAAAAGTATTGTTTTACTTGAGCTGTGCAGGTTCAAAGGAATAAACTTTCTGTTGGTCTAAAGTGTCATTGACTGTCCACTAATCTCATTGAATCTGCCACAGATAGTTCATGTTTTGCATTTGAATCTGGATTTTGTGATTTTAAAAGTTCTTACTTTCCGAAGATAAGCAAGATTTGCCACTATTGAATTTTTCAGGAAGATGCTATGCTAAGAACCTCGCATCTAAAGAAAAAGAACCCACTTGTGATCTTCTGATCAAAGCAGGCTGCTCTGTGAGTTAATCATGTCAACTATTTCAAGAACATCCCTCAACTCAGCTGTAAACACCTACGAGGAACGGCTGAGGGAGCTGGGGTTGTTTAACCTGGAGAAGAGGAGGCTCAGAGGTGACCTTATTGCAGTCTACAACTACCTGAAGGGAAGTTATAGTGAAGTGGGAGTCAGCCTCTTCTCCCAGGCAACTAGTGATAGGACAAGAGGACACAGCCTCAGGCTTCACCAAGGGAGGTTCAGGTTGGACATTAGGAAGAATTTCTTTTCAGAAAGGGTTATTAGACATTGGAATGGGCTGCCCAGGGAGGTGGTGGAGTCACCATCTCTGGATGTGTTTAAGAAAAGACTGGACATTGCACTTAGTGCCATGGTCTAGTTGACAGGGTGGTGTCAGGGCAACGGTTGGACTCGATGATCCCAGAGGTCTCTTCCAACCTTGTTAATTCTGTGATTCTGTGTAAACAAAATGGAAGAATTTCAGGACAGGAGAAATTTCATGTAACACAAATATTGCATTGCTTTCTGGGACACATTGCACTCCCTTGTGGGAATTTCAGTTACCCGACTCCTGAGTACTGGCAATCTGCTGCCACCCAATTACCACTTTACAGCTAAGTGAACATTTTTAATTCCACAGCACTTCTCCCCTGGACTCAAGAAAATGTGGATTTAATTCTCTGCCTTCTCCATGATGAATCTGCTTAGAATTTTTTTCTGTACCAGAGTAAAGCAAAGGAGGCATTACACGTTAGGTAGCTGGGAGTGGATTTTAGAGTGAAAATGAGCAGTCACATACAAATGACTGAAGAGGAACAGAGAGAATAAGAGTCCTTTGCCTGGCCTGGAATCAGCCAGTACTCCCACAGGCTTTATGATAGAGTCTATTGTAATTCACTATACCATAAAAAATGAACAGTGAGCATAAGGACCATTGAGCACTGAACTTTCCCAATAGGTAACAATTATAGAAATATCTACAATAAATAACTGCAAATGGATTCAAGTGGAAAACACATAGCATTTGCACAATCCCTCAGTGTTGACCGAATGGTTCTAAGGCTCTGTGCCTTACAGGTAGGGCCATAAATTCAGGGAAGATAACAGGTACCTGGGGAAAAACAATAAGGCTAAGCACTGTCTATCCGAACTAAATAAAGGTTTGGTGAGCTGGTGGCTTGCCTTTAAAAATGAACAGTGTCTAGTGGCTTTGAGGAAGACAGACAACTTTCATATAGTGTAATTGTGCAGCACTGCAGCAGACAGGAGATGCAATTAGAAAACACCAGGGCTCTTCTGATCTGGTCTTGGTTAATAGTCCTGTTTCAAGCTGGAAATCAGATGAGATGACCTCCAAAGATCTCATTCAACCAGATATTCAATGACTCTATTAAGTAAGCACAAAGACTGGCTGAGCATGTCACTATTCCTAAGTAGGTCAATTAACTTCTTGCTAAGGTGTGTGAAGTACAACAGCATATTTGCTGTGTTTCTTCTTTCTCCATTATGCACTTTAGAAGAAAAAGAAAAGCTTTTGTAGCAGTCACAGTGGCTTAAAGGAAACTCACACGCCAGATTCTGCGACAACCCTCCTTTAAAAATCTGCCCAAGGAGAAGCACGTTGTCTTCTATAGACTGTTGTTTCCAGCTCTCTTTAAACTCTTTCCTGGTCAGCTTATGTGACAATCAGGGAAATGGAAAAGACAAGAGGAAGACTAAAGCAGTTAATAAGAAAGAAGAAATCCTAAGCTCAACAGGCATAATAGAGAAGTCAGTGACCGAATAATTACAAAGACAACTACAAATTGCCTTTCAAAGCAGGAACAGAAAGAAAATTGCATCGCAGTACCCTGTGTTATATTGGAGCCTATCCTTCAACAGGCTTGTCTTTGTACCTATGTTTCCATTGCCATCTATCTACGTACCATACATTTATATGCAGTTAGTAGAACAGTCATCTAAGGTTTAAAGATGGCCACGGTTTTTTTGCATAATGTCCTGTTACTCTTTTCTAAAATTTTTTATAGTCAGCTTAGGTCTGCTAAATGACACTGGTTAGACAATCTTAATGTCTGCTATTCTTTTAATTCTCGATAGAGCAGACAACTGCCTTGGGAAAGGCTATAATAATGTGTCTCAACTTATTTATGCCAATGTGGCTAACAGCCTAAAACTTCTTTAGGTAAAAATTTAGAGTCAGATTTTTAAAAAATAAGGCAACAGGTTTGTAAACATGTATACTTATGCTTTCTTCCAATTTTGAAAATTTATCAAACCGGGTAGTTTTATGGGAAGATCTTCAGAGGCAAAAATGAGTGATATGTACCCAGCTCACAGTGAAAGACTTCATTAGAGCTGCTTGATATTAACTTCTGTTTAAGCCTTTGAAAATCTCATCCTTAACAGCCTAATTCCAACTACCAGTTGTTATGTACACTTGTGCCTGTTCCTCTCTGAGTGCTAAAGCAAATATTCTATGCTGTGATTTTGAGACTGAATAAATCAGAAATGATAATCAATTTGCAGGCAGGGCAGTATGATTTGTGCAGAATGAACTCACATGCCTGAAGAGAGATTTACGGTAGCTTCATCACAATCTTCTTTCAGCAAGAAAGTAAGTAAAGAGCTTTCAAAGAGAATGGCAAAAAGGCTATGTACAGATGTTCCTGTTCATCCACACTGTCAGCACTCCTGGTTCCATATCTTTCACTCCGCATTGCCAAACAGACTTGGGAATGGCAGGTAGCTCTGCACGAGACTGCCCTGCTCACAACAAACTTTCTACTACTAGGAGCTTATTTCCAGCATCCTGCCAAGCAGAAAAAGTAACCCACACCCAGTTTATTGTCCTCTTGAGACATTATAAGTTACCAGCTAAACATATTGTCAACGGTTTAAAGCTGGGCCAGCTATTAACCCAGTGGCAGACGCTCTCTGTTAACCCTCTCCCCCCCCACCCTAAGGGAAAGGGAAAAGGGAGAGAGACTTATGGGCTGGAAAGTTAAAACAGTTTTAATAAACCACAATAATGAAAAAGAGTATAATAACAATAATAATAATAGAAATAATCAAATATATACAAAACCAAGACTGAGAGCTTAGAAATCCTCCTCAGGCAGAGTTGCTCCCCCCAGCATGGGCAGAGGGGAAAATGCAGTAGCTCTCCCTGCCATCACACCTGCAGGCTTTTAACTGCAGAATTGGCAAAGCTGGTATCAATCAGTGGGAGACAGGAGGGCCCCTCCCTCCTGGGAGGCGGTGGGTTAGTGATAAATAGGAAAGTGAGAATGACATGTATGGGATAGAATACCTCGTTGGTCAATCTTGGGTCACCTGCCCTGTCTGCTTCTCCCTGCAGGTGCAACCCCCCTTCGGCTATTCACTCGTAAGCAGTGAGGAATTTAGCCATGACCTTGGTTTCTCTAAGACTAATTGGCCTGGTTTGGGCCAAACCAGGACACATGTTCACCATATCTAACATTACACAATCAAATTGCAACAGCAATATCTGAAATGCACAGTAAGATTCAGTCAGACAGGAGCTGCCTGAGTTCCTACTGCTGTTTATAAAAGGCACTGAAAAGAAAATAAGCAGTAAAGCTCTGATATTTTTCTTCTGCCAATGTATGCACAGCTCACAATATATCTACTCTAGATTTCTTTTTGTTGTTTTTTACTGTTGTTCTATTGTGGTGTACCCTTGAAATATCCAGAGCTGGAGCTAAATATAAGTCAATTGATAGTCATTGGATAAGTTATGTTTAAATGAAAAGATGCTCCAGACAAAATTAAACAGCCTGTGGCAAGGTTTTTATGTAAATAAGTGCACTGATACATTGTATATTCAAACAGTATTCGTCAAACCAGAAAGAAGAATGAACACAACCGTCTTCATGTTCATATGCAAAGGGTGACTTATTTAGGGCAAGATGATGTTGTGCAATAAAAAGATTTATTGTGTGACTAAAATGAAAATTAAATTACTGTTAAAATATTTATGTAGATATAGTTGAAACATTCTGCTTAGAGATAAATCAGAGAGGCCTTTGGCATTTCGCAGACATATAATTCCAACATTCTTCTGCTGCAAATTTAGTGCTTACAAGATGTTAATGGCAGTTCAGTTTTCAGGACAGTCTCTGAAGGCTATTTTTGCTCAGCAGGTGGTAAGGATTTGCATTCATATTTCAAATATACTTCTATCTCATTACTTGCTTCTTATTTCTTTGTGATTTATATCTCTATAAAATTCTGGCTTGCACAATGGGGAATGTGATTTCAAAAAGGTAAATTCTGCATAATGTGAACATTTATCATATTCTTTCTTGTTTTTTCCCCTCTTTAGACTTCATTTCTTGAGAAACTGGGTGAACAATGACATAGCATGCTTACAAAATTTTAAAAAAAAATAAATAAAAAAAAAACTTTTCTAAAAATCAAGCACTTTAAAAGAACTTTAAAATATTGGGGTATTTTACTCAGATATGATACTCTATGCTAAGTGGTAGCATTATTTGCACTGTTACCTTCCTTTGAATGAACTAAGATCTTTAAATAATATATGTACACTGGGAATTAAGTTCACTCGGGTAACTGTTAATTTGTAAGAGTTGTAATCAGTACAAATTCAGTAAGTGGTTTTTGTAACAGGGCTGAACGTAATGAACAATTTGGTATTCATGCAGATGTCACATGTAATTTCAGAGCCGTTACAAGGTGATTTTGTAGCACTTAATAGAGATTACGGTGGTGGCAATTTTGTCATTGTAGATAAGGGGATCTTAGTGCTTCTCATAAATTTCTAGCTCCCCCTTTTCAGGTGTTTATGATATAGTGTAAAGTTAAAATCCTCAGCCTAATAGAATCAGGGTATAATGGATCAAATCCTGAAGAAGAGGTGGACATAAACAGTAAAATTTTAGACCTCTAGTTTAAGTAAAAATGCACAGGCTGACAGTTTTGGTTCAATCTATGATAGATGCAGAAATTCAGATCTACATTAGATTTCTGGAACCCTCCTGCCTCATTTTATGGTCCCCCTGCATGCAGCACACAGTATTGGACTGCAAGGGTTTGCTAGCCAGAGCTGGTCACATTTTGTATTTCAAATCCTTCAACATCTCTTTTGAAAACCTTTTTCTTTTTCATCATTATAATATTCTCTACTTCTACCATGGAAAGGAAATAGCAGGTTTGTACATTGTGATTCTTCTTTTCCTTTAAGTAAAGGTATTAAGGGAAAGAAAACACCTTCTATTCAGATAAAAAAGAGATCAGCTATATACCAAAAAACATAATACAATATTTCACTTGGCATTTCTGACCTTTATCTTTTTGACCTGGTGTGGCAGGTGAGCTAGAAAAACAGCATGTGTGATATACAAAGGGAGAGAGAGGAGGATTTCACCGCATTTCCTTTCACTCTGTTTTCATTCCTATAGGCTATTTGCGGTGCCTTCAGGTCTTATGTGTAGGCTAAGCTCTGCAATATATATAAGCTCTTAGCACACTGTCTGCTCTTTGTGCCCTATGCAAGTAAGGTTATGCAGAATAAATAAGACAATTTTATAGCTTGTGACACACCAGAAAACCTTTTATATCCACAGCAAAGCCGAGGAAATGCAAGATGCTCTACACTGCTCATGCCATGTATTTATATCCTCAGTTGGAGAACCAAGAAAATAATTTAGTTCTGTCGTGTCTTCTGAGATTAGTAACCAATAAGCACTGAACAGCTGAGGCTAGAAAAAAAATTCAGATGCATTTTCCTTACACCAACAATCATTAAAAAACAATTTTTGGTTTAGTATCAGCTTAATTGAAAGCTTTGTGAAAGCTGTGAAAGCTTTCCCACTCTATTGCCGCTCAATCGAAAAATAAATGTTGTAAGAAGTTGCTGGAAATCATACATATAAATACATACATGTTATTCCTGCACATAATAAAACTGTTAAGTCTTGCTGAAGAGCTGTTCTGGTTTGAGGTGGATTGTATGCAAACTATAGTTTCGGACAGAAGCACAGGTTTTATGATTCTCATTCTGTTTTGACGGCACTGGTTTCTTGCGCCATATTCAGATGAGATTTTAAATGTGTCCAAACTAAACATTAAGAATACAATCAGTCTGAAGTTGAATGTGACCCGGAATCAAGTCTCTTTTCTCATAATCATATCTGATGAAATCTAGAGGCAGTTCCAGATTTTAAATATTATTCAAATAGTACTCTGCTCATGTGCTGGCAGTACCTGGCCCTGGACAGAAATAAACTGCTCAGCTGTGTGTCATTAGTCCTGAACAGCTAATACTTCATGAGGAGTCTGAGATATTCCACAAAAGATTTTGTCAGGCAGTGACTGGGGAGTTTCAGCCAGGTTAGCAACGTACAAATGTGTAATTAATATTTACCACTGTATAATAAGGCAAGAATACAGAAACCTTCAGTAATATTTTCATTCAAGCAAGTCTTATTGCTATTCAGCATAATGGGCAGATGAGATGTAAGAAGCCTGTGCGAGAAGAAATGTTCTATTGTGCTGTTCACCAATCTCCATTTATGCTACTCAGACTTAAATTCTTTGCTGTACAATAATCTGTATTTACATTCTCCATTATTTCCAAAATTAAATTAAATTCTACCATGGACTATAATTTTATATCATGTTTTGAAGAAAAAACTATACACAGAATTATTTTCCTTCTGCTGAAAGGCCTGTTACAGTGAACTGCATCTCCCTGGGAAAGATATCAGAAATTGCTTGGGAGAAAGTAAACCAGTCTCTTCCTCTTTCCTGATATCCACTATCCTCCCACATTTCCTTTCCAGAATAAATCCCATGGAAAAAAGTCTGCAAGTATTGAGAATCAAAACCTGATTTCAGTGACACAGTGGTAAATCTGGGATTTGTCTTCTATCTTCGGAAAAGGGCCTGAATCAATCAGCTACAGATTTAATGAGACAAATACTCAATCATAGTCTTATTCAGGTTACAACATATGAGATGGCCCAGATAAACTGCCAGTGTGCTGGCTGATCTATTCAGGAAAATATTGGCCCAAGCTCAGAGAGAGATAAAAGCCAGCAACACCTGGGCTTTTCTGGTAGAGAAATGGTAGCAAAGAACAAATGCAAATATCACTTTTCACTCTGTCATTCATGTTGCTTCCTCTCCATTTTTCTAGGAATATGGAACTTTAAGGATGCTTTACTAATCTGCACTAACACTGCATTTTACCCTTCAGTACTGATTAGCATTTATTTTGTGTCAGAATATAAAGTTGGTAAGTATAGTTAGTGAATATATAAAGAATCCAGGAAGCTCAGAAACATAGAATCATATAGAATCATAGAATCATTTTGTTGGAAAAGACCATGAAGTCCAACTTATAATCTACCAAGTCTGTGGAAGACCCTCAGCCTACAAGCAGCTGTGCTTTACTTGGGGAGCATAAGATTTGCTTGGGAACACTGCACTGAGAATAGTTTCTGCTTGCTTCTAAGATAAAGGAGCCGAGACCAGTTCACAGGGCTTTTTGAGGCATGAAAGAAGTAAACATGTGTTGAAGGTCAGTTCTGAACACAGAGCTGAAAACAAGGAATGGTTGTTGATGTTTTGAGCTCAGGACACTGTGGCTCTTCCCAGAATAGGGGATGAGTGCTAGGCTTAGTGTGAATGTTGACGTTATCTTGAACTGCCTAGTCTGGCTCCTGCATTGTAGCAGTTAAATAGGGTAGTAGAATAACAATAACAAGCCTTAGGCCTTTCGGCTTCAGGCCCTTGCATCCTCGATCTCAGAGTCTGTGTAACAATAACAAGCCTTAGGCCTTTCGGCTTCAGGCCCTTGCATCCTCGATCTCAGAGTCTGTGCCTTCCTTGCCGCCCGCCACACAAGTCCTCCGCTAAACCATGTCCCTAGGCACCACATCTACATGTCTTTTAAATACCTCCTGGGACAGTGACTTATCCACTTCCCTGGGCAGCATGTATGGGAAATTATAAGTTGAGAGCTGTTTGATGGACATCATAGGAAAAATGGGAAAGAAGTACAACATTTTCAAAAATATGAGCTACTGTCATAAAGCATAGCATGGCTCACAGGCTTTAAGCACTGAGTATTTCTGACTTGTGAATACAGGGAGCTTCTTTTCCCAGAATTGAACAAAACCAAGGTAGGAAGGTGGTAATCATTTAACCAAAATCGTTAAATACCTGGACCAAAAATAGTGCATTTATGTTCAGAAAACAGAGTAAACAACTACATTAAAAAAAAAACCAACCCCACAAAAACAGAAAACAAAAAATGTTAAAATATCTGGTTATGAGGAATTATGAACTGGATTCTTATTTCAAAGTTAAAAGCAAATATTTTCTTACACTGTTTTCAAATTGAACAAATAAATAACATTGTATAATACATTGTTCATAATGTTTGTTCCAAGGTAGCTATGTTCTTTTCATATGTCTATTTCAAATATAATTATATGAATCACTTAAAGTAAGAGTCCTTTTCAGTTTTAGTATACAGACAAAACTGACACTTAATGGGCTTTATGGAGGCTTCCAGAACAGATCACAGGATTTAAGTTATAGGTGAATATATCTTATTCAGAACAATCAGGAGAACATAAAGGTATTGTATCAAGAAAATATACGTTAAAATTTACAGAAAGCTGAGAGGCAGGTATCCTGAATATCTTCGTTGTTTCATTTCCTGAGTACATCATAACATTTGAAATGAGAAAATGTTGAATTGAGAAATGTACTGGTTCAGCAAATCAAGATTGTGAGAGCATATGCCATCAGTGTAGAGAGATTTGGACCACTAAAGACAGGTTCATTAGCAGACAAGAGAGTGGCAGAGTAATTAAAACAGGATCAGAAGAAGACAAGTCAGACAGCTCACTAGAATATAAAATTTACTTTGAAAGCTATTTCGTTACAGTCAGAAAAGTGATTAAATAAAATTTATCCAGAAAATTGTTTGTTTCCACAGCCAGAAACTGTAGATGACATTTATTCTGTTCAAGATTAGTAACCAAAAACCATAATCCTTCAGCACAGGTTCTTTCTCATTCCATCCATTAGCTGTTGAAGGTAATTTGTTGATTAGTAGTGCCAGATGGGATTCCAGTGGGGAATAGGAAAATTATTCTTCTTATATTTACGTCTTCAAAGGCATGTGTGTGTGGTAGAATCATGATCCCTGTTAAAATACACAGATGTCTTTGTATAGACTTGTAGATCCAGAATCTGGTCACGCCCATAAAAATGCAAACATAAATTTACTCTCCTTGGCAGAGTCTATCAAAATTATATATATAGTCTGAGACAGCGATCCAGGTTGTTGTCTTCTGCTTTTTTAATGTTGACACTCTAGCTATTTGTCGTCATCATTTTGAACCCAAATACAGAAACACGGCATAAAATTTATTGAATATGTCCTCTCAACCCTTCCTTACTTGGACTTTTATTTCTTCTTTTGATTACTTGTGCTTAATAAAATATGGGGTTGAAAAAAAATTTAGGGTTTTGGGAAAAAGCCACCACATCTAGATGAAGGAAGAATGTCCTGCATTGACATCCTTGTCTTCTGACATCCTTGTCTCTAAATTGGAGAAACATGGACATGATGGATGGACCACTCAGTGGATAAGGAATTGGCTGGATGGTCACACTCAAAGAGTTGCAGTCAATGGTTCAGTGTCTAAGTGGAGATTAGTGATGAGTAACGTTCTTCAGGGGTTGGTACTGGGCCCGGCATTGGTGACATCAGAAAGTTTGCCAGTGACACCAAGCTGTGTGATGCAGTCAACACGCTGGAGGGAAAGGATGCCATCCAGAGGGACCTTGACAGGCTTGAGAAGTGGGCCTATGCGAACCACATGAAGTTCAACAAGGCCAAGTGCAAGGTCCTGCACATGGATCAGGGCAATCCCAAGCACAAATAATGCTGGGCAGAGAATGGATTGAGAGCAGCCCTGAGGAGAAGGACTTGGGGGTGATGGTTGATGAGAAGCTCAACATGGCCACGTTCAAGGTCCTGCACATGGGTAGGGCAATCCCAAGCACAAATACAGGCTGGGCAGAGAAGGGATTGAAAGCAGCCTTGAAGAGAAGGACTTGGGGGTGATGGTTGATGAGAAGCTCAACATGAGCCACCAATGTGCGCTTGCAGCCCAGAAAGCCAACGGTATACTGGGTTGCATCAAAAGAAGCATGACCAGCAGGCTAAGGGAAGTAATTCTTCCCCTCTACTCTGCTCTCGTGAGAACCCACATGAAGTACTGCATCCAACTCTGGGGCCCCCAACAGAAGAAGGACATGGAGCTGTTGGAACGAGTCCAGACGAGGGCCAGAAAAATGATCAGAGGGCTGGAGCACCTCTCCTGTGAAGACAGGCTGAGGGAGTTGGAGTTGTTCAGCCTGGAGAAGAGAAGGCTCCAGGGAGACTTTCTAGCAGCCTTCCAGTACCTGAAGGGGGCCTACAAGAAAGCTGGAGAGGGACTTTTTACAAGGGCATGTAGTGACAGGATGAGGGGTTATGGTTTTTAAACTGAAAGAGGGTAGATTTAGATTAGGTATTATTAGGAAGAAATTCTTTACTGTGAGGGTGGTGAGACACTGGAACAGGTTGCCCAGAGAAGCTGTGGATGCTGCCTCCCTGGCAGTGTTCAAGGCCAGGATGGATGGGTCTTTGAGCAACCTGGTCTAGTGGAAAGGTGTCCCTCCCCATGGCAGGGGGGTTGGAACTAGATGATCTTTAAGGTCCCTTCCAACCATAACCATTCTATGATTCTATGAAGAGTAATTTTGAAATTTGCACACATGCAGAAACAAATGGATAGCTTTTTCCTGACTGAGCTATTGGATAAAACCAGGCAAAAAAATCGACCTTCATAAAGTAATGTAAATATTTGAAATGAGATACTATTTTGTGTTTGTGAATCAGCTGATGTCGTGATCAGCTATCATGGTGATAGAGTAGTAAATGATTTGCAGCTTTTTGCTATAAAACATGAAGTCTTTCATTAGCTTAATCAAGATTCCCAACATTTGAGATATGTCCTTTGGTGTTCATTCAGCCAGGGGCTGGAGATGCCCTGGTATATCTGGGATGCCCACAGGGTTCTGGTGAGATAGGAGTAACTGGAGCTCCACACCTTCCTGGAGAGGGGGCTCAGGACACCCCAAGGCACCTCAGGTAGCACTTGTTTGGGCAACTGATAAAAGCTGGGGCTATAACATGTGAGTCACCCTTGATCTGCCATTGGATATCAGCTTACTCATACAGCAGTGAATTTGTTCTGTTCATTTGAATTCCTGTCTGTTCATGCTCTGTTTGTAGAAATAACTATTTCTTTTGCGGCAATTCACGGAAAGTCACTGCCTGAGAATGGATTCACATATTTCTTTATACAGGCATGCAAGTTGTCTGTTGAAACAGGCCTTGAATTTCTCCATCTAATCCAAATCATTTTAATAATTACCTCTCATTCAGCTTTTCATATTTAATTTATATTTTAGCCTCAACTTTGTATCATTCAAGTTTTTCCTTCAAAGAGAAAATACCTTGCTAGCAAGAGACTATTTTTTCTCTTCCTCAAGCCATAATGTTCTTTAAGCATTTCCATAATCTGATATTCTGCAGCTAATGTTCATTTACTTATCTGCAGAGATCATGGTAGGGAATTCAACAGAGCTTGCAGCTAAGTCATACATTTCCTTCAATCAAGTTGGAAAGGAAATTGATTGTGGGATAAGGTCCATTGCTGATCCTCAGGACTATGCCAAATGCAGGCAGAAAGTAAATGGTTTCCTAATTTTGATGTATTCCCTCACCTGTGATATCTGATACTCTGCTGAAAGAAGCCTAGGAAGGTTAGAGGCCACCTGTCAAGTAAAGAGGCTTATAATTGCTACTGTGTGACACTAAAGGAACCACTGTGTCTGAGTTCTTTATATGCATGGCAAGCCATGTGCCTCCCTGGTGTAACTCAACTGGTATGTGCATTGGCAGAGGGGAATTTTTCATCTGCCATCCATGATGATAATCACAGATGGTGAAATTTGTGTTACTAATAAAGAAATTAAAAGAGGAATATATGCCATTTATTACAAATGTCATTTTAAAAGGCAGCAGATATTACAGTAATATATCATTTCTTGACCCCAAAGTCTATTACTGCGTATGCTAAGAAAAGACATTTCTATTCCTTCAGGCTTTCATAACTCTGTGCCATTGATTTTAACATTAAATATGATTAGTTATCATTTTGCTCCTTTCCTATGGCCTGCTGCCAGAAGATTTTTTTTTAGTTTAGTGCTTAAAGTTAAGTAAAGCAAACTCCCACCACACACTCTAAAAGCTCAGCTCAACTTCTTAACCTGGATCTAGGAATCCCTTTATTGTTATTTTTTATGATAAATTATTCTAGCTTTAAATTAAAGTAGTATTGTAAGTGAACAATAACGTTCTCTCTCTTTGTTCTCAGAAAGTGGCTCCATCACGGGGCCTAGAGGGACAGCCCAGGTCTTTCCAGAGCTAAGTCTAGCAAATACTTCTGCAGATGTTGCTGCTCCCAGGTTTGGCTTCTTCAGCTCAGGCCAGAGGAAGGGTAGTGCAAGCATTCTTCATCTACTTCATAGCAAAAGCACTCATTTACATCACTCTCTTTGACAGAGAGTCATTTAACTTCATCTGTTTGACTTTGCAACATAGTGAATTAGGAAAAGCTCTTATACTTCAGCTCCAAAATAGACATGATGCCTCAGCACACATTGATAATAGGCAACAACATCTTTAACTGATACAGCAGTTTTTTTCCAAAGTGGTTTACGCCCCTGTGTAAACTCCCTCAGGCAGGGGACTCAGCTGTTTGTAAACCCAGGCTTAGTTTTGCATTGCTAGTTCATAGATAACTCCTTCCAGTTTACCTGCTGGACAGCCTTTGAAGCAGTTCATACTCTGCCACAGTGATACACCAGCTGCTTAGCTTATTTATGGATGACCATTCTGTGGAAAACAAAGCCATAGCCTCTTCTTCCTGATAAATCACTAATTACTATTTTGAGCAAGCCCTCCATCAGGTAGAGCTCTCATGTCAAGGTGATAGTCAAGATCTGATAAATGAATCCATCTACCTCAGCAATGTGACATATACCTAATTGTCAAGCTGAGATAACACAATCTTTGGGAAGGAGATTGTAATCTTTGCTATTACATTATTTGACTTTTGGGGAGTTTTATATAGCCTAAGGTGAGGTGAAACAAAATCAGTAAGAAAAAATTATATGTGTACTTGTGCATGTATTTATTTGTGCATGCATATAAGATGGGTTTACTCATCTGTTTGAATTTCCAGTTACCTCTATGTCTTGCTATAGATTCTGCACCAGATTCTTCTCTTTAATTTGCTGCTTTTTGGTGCTTAAGATGTCCCAAGCAGCTCCAATATGGTTATCAAAAATTTCCCTTTCTGCTGATGTATAGCTGATATATTAGAGTACACAAATATCCTCCGTATTATGCATGCAAGAGGAGAGATGTACTGCAGGCAAAACCAACTCTGCCCCACCAGCTCTCAGCTCTTTGTTCCTTTAGAACCCAAGCATTCCCATGAGAGTCCCACAAACACACTTCAAGCACAGCTCTGGAAATCTATCACTTTGCTTAGGGTCTGACACAGCTAGTACTAAACTTAGTAGTGCAAAAGGATTATGTATTGTGTTTTTTTGCGGAAAGAATTTAAGTGACCTTTGTATGCAAATACACTGTATATGAGCAAGCACAGATATGTGCACAAAACAAATGTGACAAAAACCTTTCCGTAGACTTTTGACTGCATTCTATGTGCTTATGAACTTATTCTGTTAATTCACATCTGACAAGACTGCATGTCATATTCTATATCTCTGCAATTACCCTACAAAATTTTTTAAATCACTACTTTTTTAACTTCTCTGCCATTCGCATAAACTGTAATTCTTCCATCTTCATTCTTTCTTCCAAAATAAGCAATCAATTACTTCGCTGAACAGAATAACGGGTAGCATGCATCTCTGAAGCCTTGCTAGAGTTATGACCCAGCAACTAGAACTGGTAGAGCACTGAGATAGAAGCAGGTGTGACAAATCATTATATAGCAATTGTTTCCAGCTTTCCAAAACATGAAGCTGGGCTAAGAGGGGAAGAAACTAAAATAGAAGCCTACAAAGCTGAGAAAATATATTTGGGGATTTCATTAGCAGATATTAAGTCTTCACTGATATTATCACTCTATTTTGATTTGTACTCTGGTAAACCACTGCTTTTTCTCACAGACACACATATAAATATAAAACCAACCAGAGCATCTGGTATTTTGTTTAAAAGCTTCTCTGCACAATGTGCAGTGGAACACGCTGAACTCGAGTGTGGCTCTGACATTCACACTGTGCAAAAACATGACAAGTTATTACATCCCTCACAGTCTCAGTCTGCTCTGTCTTCAAAATGTGGATGATAATCCTTCTTTTACATTTCTGAGCCTTACTAATTTAGATAAAAAGCTCTTTATGGGCACAGACTATCCCTTGATTTGTGCTTGTTCAACACTGCCTTCTCTACTGAGACCTATAGGGACTGCTACATTTCCAATAAACAAAATAGTGAGACAGCATATAATAGGCTTATAACTAGTTTAGGCTGACAAACGTACATGTTCATTGTAATATTATTCCTTAGAAGTAATGCAGATTATTATAAGTTCATCACGCCAATAACACCTCTAAAAATATGATTCACCCCAGAATTATATAGATAAAACCTTTATACCACTCTTCACATGGTCATGTGTTTTATAAAAATAGAGGGAAATGCTATTGTTTTTCTTTCAGCATTTTTCATTACAGTTTATGGGTTAAATCCTATATTGTATGAAATCCTTTCCTGGGAAGTGGGCAGTAAAGGACCAGGCAGCTGGCATTTTACAGACTTATAGGATTCAGCAGCTGAGCCTACAGCCAAATGAGAGATGAGAGCAGCAAAAAGGCTTGCTTTTCTTTGGAAATATTATAAATGGATAAAGTTACACTCTACATGTGAAATTTCTTTAACTTCAGGGGGCAAGTCAGATTAAAGGCTAGCATAATTCTTTCTGGATGAAATAACATTCTACCCATAGAAATTCTATGTGATGGATTTTGATTGCCAAATACTACTGTACAGAGACATTCAGAACTGGTACCATTTCAGGGGAGGCATTTGAAGGCAACAGCATTAGAAGATGCTGTTGGGCTGATATAGCCCACCCAGGATCAGTTTGTACTGTTCAAAACTCCTTCTCATGTACAAGATGAAAGGGTGCAGAAAAGACACTACAGGGGTTCAAGAATTATTCCACTTAATTACAAGACAAGCAAAACAATCACCTTAAAGGATTTTTTTGGTTTATTCCATGGAAGAAAGTGTAACAACAAGGCTGAGTTGTCAGGGCAGCAAGTTGGAAAGCTCAGACAGACTTTGGAAAAGTAAGGCATGGAGAAATTTTATCCTCTATTAAAAGGATTTTTTTTAACATTACTCATTATTCATTGATGAATAGGAAGAAAATGGTCTCAAATTTCGCTAAAAAAAAAGTGCTAGGCCTATGAACTGTGCAGATAGCTAAACTGATAAAAAATTACAGTAATTTTAGAACATACAAAAAACCTTGCTTCCTCTAATCCAAAATTCCTCACCTCATGGAAATACTTCATATGATACCGGTGATTTTTTGCACCTTTAACCAAGACATACTAATTATTTGGAGCAGGGCTTGTCTATTATCAGCCTATATAATACAAGGTACAATAGATGTACTATAATGTCAACAGGTCTGAAGAATAATGTGAATGTCTAAGCTTTATATATATAAGGATCTCTTCTGTTCCACCTTTAGTTTATATATCTAGTGAAAAAATGAATATGTTTTGGAAAAGGGGCAAGAAATAAGAACAGAAAATGGACTGAAACTTCCCTTTTTGTACAGATCCTATATTTTTATCCTGTTTCCCCCCAGAAAGCAGTAAGGATGATTCACCAAGGAAAAGTCAGTACAATCAGATAGAAAGTAGCAGCTGTATCTAACTGTATACATAAATACATACATGTATCTGCCCTTACTTTTGAGTTTTTTCTCCTCCAAATTTGCAAAGTTAAGAAAAAAGTCAGAAATTACTCTTCATAGAAACATAGAATCATAGAACGGTTTGGGTTGAAAGGGACCTTACAAATCACCTAGTTCCAACCCCCCTGCCATGGGGAGGGACACCTTTCCACTAGACCAGGTTGCTCAAAGACCCATCCAACCTGGCCTTAAACACTGCCAGGGAGGTGGCATCCACAACTTCTTTGGGCAACCTATTCCAGTGTCTCACCACCCTCACAGTAAAGAATTTCTTCCTAATAATACCTAATCTAAATCTACCCTCTTTCAGTTTAAAAACCATAACCCCTCATCCTGTCACTACATGCCCTTGTAAAAAGTCCCTCTCCAGCTTTCTTGTAGGCCCCCTTCAGGTACTGGAAGGCTGCTAGAAAGTCTCCCTGGAGCCTTCTCTTCTCCAGGCTGAACAACTCCAACTCCCTCAGCCTGTCTTCACAGGAGAGGTGCTCCAGCTCTCTGATCACTTTTCTGGCCCTCATCTGGACTCGTTCCAACAGCTCCATGTCTGTTGGGGACCCCAGAGCTGGATGCAGTACTTCATGTGGGTTCTCACGAGAGCAGAGTAGAGGGGGAGAATTACCTCCCTTAGCCTGCTGGTCATGCTTCTTTTGATGCAACCCAGTATACCGTTGGCTTTCTGGGCTGCAAGAGCACATTGGTGGCTCATGTTGAGCTTCTCATTAATCATCACCCCCAAGTCCTTCTCTTCAAGGCTGCTTTCAATCCCTTCTCTGCCCAGCCTGTATTTGTGCTTGGAATTCCGCTGACCCACATGCAGGACCTTGCACTTGGCCTTGTTGATCTTCATGTGGTTTGCACAAGTCCACTTCTCAAACCTGTCAAGGTCCCTCTGGATGTCATCCCTTCCCCCCAGCATGTCGACCACACCACACAGCTTGGTGTCATTGGCAAACTTGATGACGGCACACTCAATTCCACTGTCCATGTTGCCAACAAAGACGTTAAACAACGCCGGTCCCCATACCAACCCCTGAGGAACACCACTCATGACTGCTCTTCACTTGGACATTGAGACATTGACTGCAACTCTTTGAGTGCGACCATCAGCCAATTCCTTATCCACCGAGTGGTCCATCTGTCAAGCCCATGTCTCTCCAATTTAGAAACAAAGATATTGTGTGGAACAGTGTCAAATGCTTTGTACAAGTCCAGGTAGATGACATCAGTCACTCTTCCCTTATCCACCAATGCTGTAACCCCATCATAGAAGGCCACCAAATTTGTCAGGCATGATTTGCCCTTTGTGAAGCTATGTTGGCTGTCACCAATCACCTCCTTGATTTCCGTGTGCCTTAGCATAGTTTCCAGGAGGATCTTCTCCATGATCTAGCCAGGCATAGAGGTGAGACTGACTGACCTGTAGCTCCCTGCGTCTTTCTTTTTTCCCTTTTTAAAAATGAGAGTTATGTTTCCTCTTTTCCAGTCAGTGGGAACTTCACTAGACTGCCATGACTTCTCAAATATGTCCCTCGTAGTGGCATAGCAACTTCTTCTGCCAGTTCCCTCAGGACTCACAGATAAATCTCATCAGGTCCCATGGACTTGTGCACCTTCAGGTTCTTTAGATGGTCTCGAACCTGATCTTCTCCTACAGTGGGCAGTTCTTCATTCTCTCAGTCCCTGCCTTTGCCTTCTGTGACTTGGGTGATGTGGCTTGAGCACTTGACAGTGAAGTCTGAGGCAAAGAAGTCTTTGAGTAACTCAGCCTTCTCCATATCCTAGGTAACCAGGTCTCCCATTTCCTTCTGGAGCAGACCCACATTTTCACTAGTCTTCCTTTTATCACCAACATACCTGTAGAAGGTTTTCTTGTTGCCTTTGACATCCCTGGCTGGATTTAATTCTACCAGGACTTTAGCTTTCCTAACTTGAACCCTGGCTGCTTGGACAATTTCTCTGCATTCCTCCCAGGCTACCTGTCCTTGCTTCCACCCTTTATAGGCTTCCTTTTTGTGTCTGAGTTTGTCTAGGAGCTCCTTGTTCATCCATGCAGGCCTCCTGGTGTTTTTGCCTGATTTCCTCTTTGTTGAGAGGCATCACTCCTGAGCTTGGAGGAGATAATCCTTGAATATTAGCTAGCTTTCTTTGACCCCTCTTCCCTCCAGGGCTTTATCCCATGGCACTCTACTAAGCAGGTCCCTGAAGAGGCCGAAGTCTGCTCTCCTGAAGTCCAGGGTGGTGAGCTTGCTATGTGTCCTCCTCACTGACCTAAGGACCTTGAACTCCATCATTTCACGGTCACTGCCGCTCAAGGCTGCCCTTGAGCTTCACATTCCCCACCAGCCACTCCTTGTTGGTGAGAACAAGGACCAGCATAGCACCTCTCCTCATTGGCTCCTCTATCACTTGGAGAAGGAAGTTACCATCAATGCATTCCAGGAACCTCCTGAATTGCTTATGCCCTGCTCTGTTGTCCTTCCAACAGGTATCGGGGTGGTTGAAGTCCCCCATGAGAACCAGGGCTTGTGAACATGAGGCTACTCCTCTCTGTCTGTAGAGGTCTTCATCCGCTCTGTCTTCCTGGTTGGGTGGCCTGTAGCAGACGCCCACTCTAATGTCACCTGTCCCTGCTCTCCCATAAACTCTCCGTCAGCTTCTCATCCCAGGTGGAGCTCCATGCACTCCAGCTGGTCATTGACATAGAGGGTGACACCCCTTCCTTGTCTCCCCTTCCTGTCCTTCCTAAAGAGCCTGTATCCTTCCATTCCAACACTCCTGTCATAGGAGCCATCCCGCCACATCTCCGTGATGCCAATAAGATCATAGCCCTGCAGGCATGCGCACATCTCTAACTCCTCTTGTTTATTCCCCATGCTACATGCATTTGCATACAGGCATTTAAGTTGGATCTCTGATGAACCTGACTAGCACAAGCTTCGGAATAGCACCCTCAAGTTTTCCATTACTAGATCTGTGAAAATATGTTGACTAAAATATTTTAGGAAAAGAACAGCAACTTTTTGTAACAAAAACACATCTCCTGTGGAAACTTCAATTTGAATTCCTGATGAAAAATAAACACTTTCATTTCACTAAAAGGTTTTTAAAATAAGACAGTTTAAACTTTATGCAATAAATTGTAAGCATTTCAAACAGAAAATGCTTTTTTCAAATTTCAGCATGGTATCTGTTGTTCTTTTATAGCTGATTCTGGCACCAAACTAGTCTTCTAATTCAATATTTGTCCTAAAAGGAATTGTGCAGTGAAAGTTAAGTAGACAGTAGCTATTTTATCTCAAAGAAGTTCAGTGATGACTTGTACACTACTTTGTTGTGTGAAAATGGTCTGCTCATACTGACATGAAACAACAACAAAAAAAATCCTTCCATCTCATATATGAGCTTGAACCTGAAGCACAAATCATTACAGACCTTATCCTGAAGCTCATATTCACAAGAGTGATCCCACCAGTGTAAATTAGGACTACAGGATTAACACTTATATGAGGAAGAAGAATGTTTCTAATTAGCTGTGCTGTGGCCACTCAGAGTGAACGTAAATCTCTGCTGTATACAGTGATGCTTTGCGATGTCTTCCTTTGCATTACACAAAACCCTAATTCCCATTGTATTTATATTTCAGTCAGCATCTTCTAGTTACGTGGCTACATATTCATTCGCCCACTTCTTACTGCAGTTAAAATCAACAAGGGAAGTGATCTTTCAAGATGTATTAAAATACAACCCCCTAAGCAGACATCTTACTATACTTTAGGCATTTGAATGAAGGACGATTTGGTTTATTATTGCATGAAGGCAGAAAAAATGGAAAAAGGAAGAAGAGATGGATCTGCCAGGCCACCATGGCCAGCTACACAAGATAGACTCAAGTGCCTTGTGGAGGTGGTGAGCAAGTCACCTGCTTGTTTCTGCTAAGCAATAGCCACTAAGGAACTGAGGAAGCACACAGGGCTTTTTGGGGAAAAATGTGTGTGATGAGTGCAGTGCCACAGGTGACAAGGATCATTCCTAGGAAGTGTATCTTCCCTTCCAAGGAGATGGCAGGTAGACTTCTGACAATGATTCCTTTATTTCCTCGCCTCTCCCTCCCTACCAAAGAAAAAGAAAAACAAAAAAAGGAAAAAAAAACACCAGAAGAGCATGAGAGCCGCTTCCCCACTGTTTAATTCAGTTTCTCCTTCCCTAAACTAACAGTGTCATGGCTGACGCAAAGTTTATCATATGGCATGTGTCACAAAGCTCACTATAAGGACCTTTGATGCTTTGCTACTAAAAGGCTCATTTAAATCTTAAAATGTGCATGAATATGGAAACGCATGTTTGGTGTGAGTGGAACATGCTGAGTTAAATATATAAATAAAATCCTCTACTAAGGGAAAACAAATGTAAAATCTTACTCGGTGGGGACTTCCTGTAGTTACAAGGTTGTAATTAAGATTTTATGATATTTGGTCTATAGCAGTTTTCTCTTTCTTTATTATTTGTGAATTTAGCATTTGTAGCTGCTGAGTGAAGGCCAACCTACCTGAGCTGTGTACTATTTCAATCTCCTTTTAAAGCCTCAAGGCTGCATATGGCATGGATGATTTGTTGATTTCAACTTCTCTTAACTTGTTCAATACCTATGCCTCACTAGCTCTGAAGTCAACCATGATAGTGGATACAACAGCCAGTTTCAGCTGGTGCATCTTCTAGTGTTCTTGCTTGTAAAGTATTCATTTAATGCCTCAGCTCTTTCACCATCCTCTGTGACTTCATTTCCTACTCACTCTTGCAGTGCTGCAACTTCCTCTCTGGCTCCTCACTCACTCTTACAAGAGCAAATAAAAACGTTTTGACCTTCGAGCATTTCTGCCCGTCACTTAAAATTACTTTCTTGCTGCAGCAGCTGTATATTTTCAGAGTGTATATCAATGCAGATGACAGCATTTTGCGGAATCATTTTCAGGAATCATGGGTGTCGGGTTCCGGATTTAAGGTCCGCCTCTAAAGCAAATCTAGAAATAAAATGCAGACAGCCGCCCCCCGTCCGCCCCCCCCGAGAGAGAGAGAGGGAGAGAGAGAGAGACCCGCCTAATTAGTCAAAAAAGGAGCAAATCTAGAAATAAAATGCAGACAATCCCCGTCCCCTGCTCCCCGAGAGAGAGAGAGAGAGAGATCCGCCTAATTAGTAATTCCAGTGCAGCCCACGTGCGGCGTGCCTGGTTCAATGCAGACAGCCCGCGCGCAGGGCCCGCCAAAAATATAAATAATTCCAGTGCAGCCCACGTGCGGCGTGCCTGGTTCAATGCGAACACCCGGTATGCCTAACCTGCCTGCAGGTAAAGCACCCCCAAAAAATCCTGACCCGAAATATTAAAGATTCGTGATCCCTGAGTTCAGACAAAGCACAACCGAGGCACGGTATCAACACACTTGGCTCTGACTTTATTAGGTCCAACACTGAGGCAACTCAATATTCAAGGAAAAGAAAGAGAGAGAGATAAAAGAAAGAAAGAAACAGAGAAAACAGTTGAAAGAGAAAGAGAAAGAAAATATTCACCACCCTGAGATCCAGCGATGTTCTCCTTGGAAGATGGCGGTGAGGGTCCCACGTGTTGAAGTGATCCAGCCTCTTTTATAGAGTTTTTCGGCAGAGTCATGTGACTGGGAGCCGTCAGTCAACAGTTCGCACCAATCACAGGTCCGAAGGCGGGACATGTCCGGTTCCTGCGCCGTAGGATTGGTCCCTTGCCAGGCTGTCACCGGAGACACGCATCCGGAGGCGGGTGGAGGGCGGGCGCCTAGCTTATTGCGCCATCCCACGTTGCCAGGCTCAGGCATTCCAGGCAGCCGCCATAAGATGTCGCCCGAGCACGTGGTTTACGATTTCTGAGACAATGCTCAAAAGGAAGGGCCAGATTCCCACACCACCCCGTGGCTCAGAAATCATCAACACACAGTCAGCAGTTCGATTCCAGGGGGTGTAGAAAAGTTAGGACAGAAAAAGACAACAGGCCAAAAGAAGGAAAAGGGAAGAGACAAGGAAATGTAGAAAGGCAAGGATAGAAAAAGATAATAGGTTTTGAAGAAAGACAAGGGAAGAGTAAAGCATACAAGGAAATAAAGATAAGTCCAATGACTTGTGATTGGTATCATTCTAATAAACAGAATGAGTCACCTCTTCTTCTTTACAGAAGTCTAACAACAACAATATCATCAATAATGATAAATAGCTTTTGATAAAGTTATAGTGCAACTATAACATGTAAACAAAATGAGAAAAAGTTATACAGTGTAAACACATTTCCATTATCATCAATTTTCAGGAAACAATTACAGTCATTTAACTTTGGCACAAACTCCTTCTTCTGTTAGCAGGTAATCGAGAACCAGCCAATCTTGATTGGCTCTCGAGCACCGCTGATTGGTTCATTGGTGTTTCAGGTTGCGGGTCCATAATACTCAATAATTCGTTGGGGATCATATAATTTGATTCCCAATTCTTAGCTGCCAATTTTCAAAAGTATGAAGCATATCATCCCAATATACCATACCCCAGCCCAATTTTTTGGTAGTATTTTGAATGCATGGTGCCCGCAAAACCAATAATGACCTTTCAGGGTTCGCATCCCATTTGCAAAGGACTTGGCCATGATCTGGCAGGGCGGCAGTCCCTTGACTCAGATGGTTCCCAGGCCAAAGGGGTTCCCTGTCACACCACAGTTAATGCAATCAACTTAATTCCATCCCCATCTGCACTACCATGCTCCTGCTCATTGTTTCCAAACACAATTTGTACCTAATATTTCCCCAAAGTGAGTGTAATCAGTGGGGGACCAGAAAATCTTCTCCCACCAGGGACTGATTGTAGCACCCTCCCTTTTGGGTGTAACTAATACAAGAGTGACCAGGAGCAGGGTGTTGCATAGGCCAAGATGAGGGTGATTCTTTTCACAATCCACTCATGAGCAAGAGAAATGGAGATCCACAATCAACTTTCAGACCAAATGGTCCGCCACACACCCAGCAATTAATAAGCTTAAAAGCTTGAGTAACCAATTTTCCCAACAACAAGAACTCATTTTCCCCATGTTAAACCTGAGAACAAGGAAGCAAGGTTCTCGCCGGGTAGGCTTTGAACAGTATAGACAAGACGACATACAACTGCCCAAAACAATTTGTCAATAGTGACAAAGGCATATTGCAAAAATTATTAAGGCTATACAATTTAAAACTATACATTCAATCAAAACTTCCATTAAATGTTGCTTTCTTCTTCTGCTTCTCTGAACTTCTATCTTCCGACCTGCAAAGGAACAGAAAAAGAAACTTCTCGGTCCTATTAGTGGAAGGACCGGGTGAGGTTTTGGTTAACCATTGTCTGGTGGAATAAGCTGGGGTCTTGGGAGTGAGCAAAACCATTCTTTTAAGGCTTGGGTTATGCTTTCCCCAGCGACAGGCCAGCCCCGAGCCCGAGCCTTACAGTAAAGATCCTTGGCTCCCATATGTCCTCGTTTGACATGTAGCCACTCCAATAATCTCTCCCAATTTTCCATTACTGGTTCATTTTGTAAGGGAGCTGGACGAGACAATTCACCTGCTCCACCATTCCATCGACCAGCCAGACCATCAACGCCCTGATGAGAGGCCACCCAGGCTATGGCAAAATTCCCTCGTTTGGCAATTCTTAAAATGTCCTGCCACTTTTCCTTTTGCCATACCGGTATCTGGTTGACTTCCCACCCATTTTTCTCCCAGAAAGGAAGCCACTCAGTGCACTCCTTGGAGACAGTGAGAGAGTCAGTGTAGATGTAGACAGGAGAAGAAGATTGAGCCTCATGTTGGAAAACACTCCAAACAGCAATTAATTCACCCACTTGTGCACTACCTTCACCTTCTGTTATGATTTTCTCATCAGTCTGGGCTTGTAAAGCAGCAGCTCGATACTTCCACACTTTTGCCTCACGTTTGGCTGAGGCATCAGTGAGCCCGGTATTTGGTGATTGCTTGGAAAATGGAAGCACTACTTGTATGACAGGAGGTGGGAGGTTATTCTCATGATCTGGAGAGAATTCCTCCTGTATAGCTAATTTTTTAGGTGTGCCTTCTGATACGTTAAAGATGCTACAATAATGTTCAATTTGTGCATGCCATTTCTGTACAGAAGCTCGTTGTGCCACCCCGTCAGGGGGAGGGGTCCCTGCTATTTCCTTAAAGGGGCCTCTGAGAATGATTTGTTGCTGACGAATCATGTGCTCAGCCACTAGTAGTGCTAAGCTTACCACAAATAGTTCTATTATCCACAACACTCTCCTTCGAGATGTACTATCTCTCTTTAAATTTATCAGGTTTGGGCGAGAGGGCCTCGCTAGAGGACACTTTGCCTCCATACGCCTCACATTTTTAGGTCCTGATTTCACTGGACCATATTTCCACCCATAGTTAATCAATTCTTGAGCTACTTCCCCCCACGTCCACACTTTTTGTCCTGGGATACGGCGATCCGGGGTTAAAACTCCAGTTAAAGCAGCTGTCACCCGTGCACTCTGAGGGGTATTTCTGATAGTACCTTGCAATTGAATTCCTAAGGGTTTCAATGAATCAGGCAAACCTCTAACCAGGGGAGTCATCCTCTCAGGATCTACCGGTATCATCATTGGGGATTCCTGCCTAAGCTTCAATTCCCGATCATACATCATTTGCAAACAAGCCGCCTTGTGCACATTCTCCACAAGCTGATCCACCGAGCCTGTAAGCGCAAGAGGATCTCCCCTCTCCAAGGGATTCAAACCTCCAGCCCAATAAGCTGCTCGCTGAGTGAGAGACCAAGGGGCTCTATTATCACCAGTAGTCAAAAACACTCCAGGTCCCCAATATCCCTCAGCTTCTCTTTCACTCAACAGAATCTGATCACCACCAGTCAACGACACTCTCCACACATACTCTGTCTCAGACTCCTTTGGACTGCGTGAAAAATCCCTTTTCAACTTAGCCAATTCAGCTGCTGTGTACGGCACCTCCTTAGTAACCATCTTAGGATTATGGTCCTCACTATCCTCATAAGCATATTCGACCTTAACCAGCGGTCGAAGGGGTTGCGTAGGACCCTGCGGTAAATCACATCGTGTCCCCGCTTCCTCTGGTTCCCCCTTGCGGTACAAACCATCCCCTTTGTGATCATCACCAGGGGACGGGGCTGCATCAGCTGCCTGTGCACGACTCCGTCGCCCTCTGCAGTCACAAGCACGTAAGTTCTCCACAAAAGCCTCCTGCAAACACCTTACGTTCTCCCGCTCATTCTCTACTTCATCCTGCAGAGTTTTAACCCTTTCCTCCAATTCACAGTTTCTCTCCTCTAAAGTTACCAACCGATCTTGCAACAACCGCACCAAAAGCTCTTTTGTCTGCGGCGTCTGTGCCGAGTCCTCCAACTCCTGCTCTTGCGTTACATCAAATGCACTCAGAATTGCACCCATTCTCTCTAAGTTATTGATACCTTCCGAAAACTCAAGGATCCTGCCGACTACGCCAATTTATAAATGTCGGGTTCCGGATTTAAGGTCCGCCTCTAAAGCAAATCTAGAAATAAAATGCAGACAGCCGCCCCCCGTCCGCCCCCCCCCGAGAGAGAGAGAGGGAGAGAGAGAGAGACCCGCCTAATTAGTCAAAAAAGGAGCAAATCTAGAAATAAAATGCAGACAATCCCCGTCCCCTGCTCCCCGAGAGAGAGAGAGAGAGAGATCCGCCTAATTAGTAATTCCAATGCAGCCCACGTGCGGCGTGCCTGGTTCAATGCAGACAGCCCGCGCGCAGGGTCCGCCAAAAATATAAATAATTCCAGTGCAGCCCACGTGCGGCGTGCCTGGTTCAATGCGAACACCCGGTATGCCTAACCTGCCTGCAGGTAAAGCACCCCCAAAAAATCCTGACCCGAAATATTAAAGATTCGTGATCCCTGAGTTCAGACAAAGCACAACCGAGGCACGGTATCAACACACTTGGCTCTGACTTTATTAGGTCCAACACTGAGGCAACTCAATATTCAAGGAAAAGAAAGAGAGAGAGATAAAAGAAAGAAAGAAACAGAGAAAACAGTTGAAAGAGAAAGAGAAAGAAAATATTCACCACCCTGAGATCCAGCGATGTTCTCCTTGGAAGATGGCGGTGAGGGTCCCACGTGTTGAAGTGATCCAGCCTCTTTTATAGAGTTTTTCGGCAGAGTCATGTGACTGGGAGCCGTCAGTCAACAGTTCGCACCAATCACAGGTCCGAAGGCGGGACATGTCCGGTTCCTGCGCCGTAGGATTGGTCCCTTGCCAGGCTGTCACCGGAGACACGCATCCGGAGGCGGGTGGAGGGCGGGCGCCTAGCTTATTGCGCCATCCCACGTTGCCAGGCTCAGGCATTCCAGGCAGCCGCCATAAGATGTCGCCCGAGCACGTGGTTTACGATTTCTGAGACAATGCTCAAAAGGAAGGGCCAGATTCCCACAATGGGTCAGTACATCATGTCGAGCTGGGAAAATCACTTGAAATCACCGCCAGAGTTTTCCAGGGACTGAAGCAAGTAAAGCAGTTGCTAGTATCTTACATGCTATTATGAAACACAAAAAAATGCTGGCAAACTCTTAGGAAACCCCAACAAAAAGATCACCGTGCTGTTCATCTGAAAATGATCGTTTTTAAATTCCTTTTCTGTGTAGTATTAAACTAATGAAAAACCACATGACTGCATAAATATGAGGCTGATATAAGTAACTTGCAGTGACTCAGTCTCTCATCTCGAAGGCAGCTATTATAACTGGGATATTATTTACCAGACCCCTGTATTACGTCAGAAAATAACCTTTCTCAGAAGATTTGGGACCTTCTACTATCTTTTCATACTTTTCTTCTATAAGTTATCAGGCTTGTGCTTTGGACCTGGAGATGAAAGTTAACTTCTGTCCAACTGAAATAGACATTTTCTGCAGAATATAAGCACAAAGAAGCATGTGGTACAGAAGATGTTCAGAATGAGCATGTCACAGAAATGTAGAAGGTAGAATTTCTGTTCCAACAGGACAAGAGATTAATATACATTAGGATCATAATTACTACCCTTGCAACTCGAGATAAATTAGTAACAGCGATTGCCTTAAGGGAGTGTGATTTGCACATTGCTATAGACTCAGTATAGACAAGTATTTTCAGTCTTATGACTTTGCAGTAGACTCCTTTAAAGGCACAGTAAAACATCTGCTGTCATTACTGCTGCCACTCTTGGTTCCATACAGCTCTTACAAAAACATTCCTGTGTTTAAAGAACTTGCTTATGCCCCATATGGATCTTGCCCACCAGGTATCACTCACAACGTCTGAGGGTGTTAATAGCACACTTATGGTCTTTGTCCTCACTTCATGTTTATTTCTTCTGTTTTCTTGAAGAGAAAAAGCTATCAAGATGTGATTACATTAATTTAATTCTCTTGTGTGCACATGGATATTCATTAATAATGAACACTCGCTTTTTGCTTTTTTTCCCCACTGCCGGGAGTCCCTATAGTGCTTTAAGTCTGCCATTTTGTTTTTTACTTTGTGTTCCTTCTTGGTTTCTTTCTCCCACTCCTGTACCCTCACTTTTACACAAGAATGCAACTAAACAACAAGTTGCCTGTGGCCCTTGAGCAGTAATGCGGAGAAGTGAGAAGGACCTCAAGATTCTTTATGCTGCCAAAGACAGAAAAATACAATAAATACAATGCCTGACATTCCCTGATTTAGCTGCCCTGCATTCTTTAGGTAGCTGATGTAAATAAAAGCAGATAGCAGTTTTAATTCATTACAGGGAATGATGCATTTGGAAGCTCAGTTTCAGACAAGTAAGCACTAAAGGTTAATGTGTGCACTTGCAACCCCTCATCCGCCTCAAACCTCAAGCCAACCTGAGCATCATTATCACCCTTTTATGTCCCCAGATGAAAGGCAGACACCTCCTCTGTTTTGCTTTCTTTAGTAACAGGCAAAAATGTTGTTCCTGGTGCTGTTATTATTTCTGTGTTCTTAGATAAGATACTTCAGATTCCTCTGGAAAAGCAAAGGCAGAGAAAGAATTCTTCATGTAAAAAAATTGAAGTCTTATCTCTAATGCATAAAGCAAAGCCTTGCTCTTTTCTACTATGCTAGACATTTCCCTATAGAATGTCCTCAAGTGTCTCTCCAGAAAATTTTGGTTCATATGTGAGTGAAGTACTGCTGTCCTTTAGTGGTAAGATTTTTTTAAAGGAATTTGTAAAACCTTTTCCTCCTGTCACTCTGTTGAGTACTTTCTTTTCCTTAGGATGTTATCTTGCTGGATATTCAAATTACCTCTGGAGTTTTTGTCTCAGTAGCTTGTTAAACTGTAACACATTTGTATTATTCTTTTGCATGGAAAACCGCTTCCACTAGGCTTTCTAAATACATTCATCTTTCAGCTACTGCTTAGGACTTTCTGTCCCACTCCACAGCAGGCAGGCACAGCAGCCAAGGAGGGCCATAAGATTACAATCTGGAATGAGTGCTGGGGAAAATAATGCTATTCTCTCTTGTTCTTTGTAAAGATAGTCTTATAGGAGGTCAGATACCTTCTGAATTCCACTTGCAACCTTTGTCAGTGGAAGGAAAGCACCTTTATCCATTGTAGGAAATGTATTGCAGTAAGTTTTCCTTTCTTGACCTTTTATTCTCTGTGATTGGTTTGGTGCATGCAGAAGTCAGCTTTGGAAGCATACAGAATTTCATGTCACCAGACTGCCTGGGAACTCATTAGGATGGCAGCAGGATGATGATCTGCACCCATGTGAAAGTCAGGCCTCCAGGGACGACCCTATGTGTGGGACATCGTATAGTCCTTCTCATGCCTGCCACTCAAGGACTGTGTAGACTTAGCATTAGCAAACAAGAATAAACAATATTTCTTTACAAACCATACAAAGAACCACAGTACACTGAATATTGGTAGAGACACCACATTCTTAAAATACCTAACTAGGTACATGGGGGAAAGAAGAAAGTGGCAAAACAATCAAATTGATGAGAGAAAGGACAAAGAAATCAGAGGTCAGTAGCACAGCCACTCCCTGAGACATTAACCTGACAAGACTAAATTGGCACTCACTTTCTCAGATTAAGCGGCTAATGAAAATAGCAAATAGCACAACTTTAATCTCAGTTTGAGGCAATGATAGTAATGAAAACAAGAACTGGCTAAGACTTAACCCATTCTTCTAGTTGTCTTAAAACTGTAATCTCATAATCCTCTTTAGATGATGGAGTTCATAAGGCTGGAAATAGTAATTTCTAATGGTATTTTCCAAGCCATTAAGAATGTGTATACCTCAAGAGAATGCCACATGTCACAGCCTTCTTCCAGGCTGGAAAGTACTTGGGATTATTGTTGTTTTGGCCATCTTTCACATTTTATCTCTTTGTCCTAAAATGCAATGTTTCTGATCTTTCCTATGCGTTTTTTTTTCTTCTTGGTACCAAAATGTCACTTTATAAGAAAGAATAGTCTGTTCAGGTCTATTCTGTTCCACTTCTCTGAGCACTCAGAGTTTGATTAACATGCTATCAAGGCAATGAGACTTTTCCCAATGACTCTGATGGGAACTGAGCTGGTTCTAACTCATTGCACACCAGTAAATTCACTGGGACAATGGTAAATGTTCCTGATTCTTTTGTGCCCTGAAGCACCACATACAGATAGATGAGAGTACAAATGACATAGAAATGCTGAGAATCTCTGAAGATTTTTTCAGAAAGTTTTGTAATTTGTCTTTCCCCCTGAAGACAAGGACAAACACTACCATGTAGTCTCCCATCCAGTAAGTTTTCAAGCAGTAGGTGTCTTGCTTCATGTTCTTGAAGAGCTTACATCCCCATTTGTTTAAGCAAATTCAGGCTGGAGCTCTTTAAAATGTTTTAAATACTTCCACATTTTGCTCTCCCATCTGATTCTGCCCTGGTTTCGAGGCTCTTTCACCCTTTAGTTGTTCCCAAGGATAAGCACCTGCATGCAAGAAAACTGAAGCAATTATCTTCAAAGTATACTTCCATGATGTCTGCACAAGTCTGGCATTTGCTGCAGTAATTTGTTTTCCTATTTGAAGCCCTTATTTAAATTTTCATCAGACAAAAACTTTGTCAAGCTTAATTTAGGGTAAAGAAATGATGGGCAAAGAAACACTTTGAAACAATAATAAAAAGATTAATAATACTATTTAAAAAAATAACACTACAACTTCAAGCACAGAATACCAGCTGTTGGTTAATAATACAAGTAGAAAGTTTCAGTAACTCCAAACAAAAGAAAAATAAAAGACTTCACAATAAAGATTTTCAAAGATAATTAAATTTGATTTTAGATGTCTAAATGGTTCATGTCTGTTACGGTCAGTTGGCAATGGGATTAGGGTAATTCCTGAATTAGCAGCTTTAGTGAGGCAGAATAATGGGTCATTCTGTTAGATCTGGAGGGCTCAAAAGGATTTGTAATAGGGCAACCTGATTTCATATTTATACTTCTGAACCAGTAAAGCCTTCATGGCATTGTATAAGCAACAGCCTGCCAAGGAACAGAATGGAAGACTGATTGTATACTTCCTTCATGCACAAAAATAGTGACACAAAATCTCACGCTAAGGTTTAAGCTCCTATAAATACTTTCAGCTTTTATATGTGCCTAAATTTCAGGAACATGCATAAAAGAATATCTATGCTCTCTCTCTAGTTTTGTATGGACTTAAGACATCCTTAAGCTAAATTATGTGGCTGGAAGATGAGAGGTTTTTAGTTTATTTGGTGGGAAGTTTTCTTCATAAAAATGTCGTGAACTATGCATGTTCCACAAATCCTGTTCCAAAGCTCCTTGACATCCTATGGAAAGATTCATCTTGTTTTCAGCATGCTAGTGTTGTAGAATAATTTTAGTTAATTGAATTCTTTTAATTGTATCTTTTAACTGTATTCTGTTGTCTGAATAGTCTTGCTTAGCATTGGTAGTTAAAGTTGCTGAAGCCCTGGGCCTCAGCTGTTGCGAACTCTGGAACCTGTCTTGAACTGTTGCTTGAATACATGAAGGAAGGCCTTGAAACCAGTGCAAACTGGAAGATAAGGAGGTTACTGCTGTCAGAAGCAGCTGTAACTCAGCAGACGCTGTAACTTGTGGAGATAAGATGTTTCACAGCTCACTTGGAAGACCAAGAATTCAATAAGAAACAAAAGGACACCAGACTGTTAATTACCATTGGACCAAGATGTGTGTGCAGGGTATGTGAACAGCACGTGAAGAGCAGGTGCATAGGATGTAAGGGTATAAATGCCCAGGGATTTCTTTGTTCTGGGTCCCTCCTCAGAGGCACCCAGCTCAAGCTGTCCCTAAAGCCAAACCATTCAATTAAATTATTTATTTTCCTCGTAACTGGTGTCTGAGGCTCTGCTGCAGGAAACCTAGGGTGAAGAAATTAACAAGTAGCATAATATGTCCAAAATTTTTATTTTTAGCTAAAAAGCATGTTGCATATAAAGAAGAAGAAAAGTCGGGTCAGATCAGATGTTCTCAGCCATTTACCTTTTGGCCATTTTGTCTGTGAGATTCTGACAACGTGGCTAAAATACTAGATTATTTTCTTACTAGAAAATGTATTTCTAATAGCCTTCTTTGGGAAAATGATTTTTAGGTCTTCCTTTTCTAAAACTTAAAAACATCCTTCCATACCCCAAGGACAGTGAAAAAAAATTTTTTTCCTCCTTATTGGCGTATGAAATAAAGAAGGTTGTTTTCATACAGTAATACAGATAAGGGAGCATGTTTGACTAAAATGTAGGATCTCTGAATGAAAGGATTCAACTCCAAATCATCTATATTTTCTTTATCGTTATAATTTATTCATTGATTTTTTCCCTTTACTTAATATTGAACTTGTCAAGGTAATCAAAAATACTTATCTACAGAGAAACAAAGTGGAATCATATACAAGTCACTGGAATGAGAATATACATTATTTACTTCAGAATTAAGCCTCTGAGGGATTAGGTGGAACTCTAACATTTTGTGTCTTGTGTGTCACTAAATGCATCTGCAATAAACTAATCCCAGCAGGAAATTTTCATAAATGATTGGGCATTGTGTTTTGGTTTGTTTTGTCAATATGTGGATGCAAACTCAAAACGTATTGTCATAATATGTCCCACTTGGTCCAGATGACATCACTGCTGAAAAGCTGTTTGTTGGGTACAATGAAAATAAGTAAAGAGAAAGAAACACAGTACGCAAGTTTCTAAATGAAGTACCATGCAAAGCAAAACTACCACCTTACCATTCATAAATAAGGCTAGTGCTAAATCTAGGTTATAATGTTTGTTTTTTCTTGTTTCCCTGGGAAAAACAAAAATACATTTTCAGAAAATTTCTAAATACATTTGACAAATCAACAATTGTTGAACTGCATGCTAAATCTTTAGAGATTTAATGATTTACATTATAATCAGCTCACTGAGGACATAATTCCACACAGCTCTTTTTACACTCTCAAAAAGGAAGGAATTTCAGCTTTAGGCAAAGGAAACCCACTAAGCCCCACATTTCATAGCAATATTAAAAAACCTATGATTAAATAATAACGTATTTATGGGAATTTGAACATGTTACTTCCTTAATACAAAAATACAGTTGTAGCGCAATCTACTAATTAATAACTCCGCAGTCCTGATAGCCTGCATGTGGGTCTAAGACAAGTATCAGGCATGCCATCTTTATCAGAAACTATCCAGGTAGTCTCTCACAGCCAGATTCATTTTCAGGTTATTTCCAGGTTATTTTCATGTTGTTCCTCCAAACATGTTTAAATTCAGCTCACTGATGGTAGATCTGCACTATGGGACCTAGAAGCATTTTTCAAATACTGACTCTGGCTGTGTGGCTCTGCTGCATCCCACCAGGACATCATGGAGATATCTCAGCACAGGTACACAGAGCACACCACCCTTTCACTTCAGAAGTTTTGCATTCCTTCAGGTTTACATAGGAAGCAAGGAGATTAACCAAAGGAAAATCACATCTGATGAACCTGACTGTTCCCCTGGGTACACCGACAGGAATTCCACCAGCATACAAACTGTTCAACAATCAAATCTCCACAGGAGCCCAAATCAATTAAGATTTTGCAGATTTTTCTATGCTGGTTAGCACTACTTAAATTTAGGATGACTACTTCCAACTAGAAACAATTCTATCACAATTCTTTATGATAATAAAAAAAATGGGAAGACAATTTTTCCTTATGATCCCTGTCTTTACTCTGTCTTCCTTCAAACCTGGAAGTATTGGTTTCTAAGAGAGGCAGTACAGCATCTGTTTGATGAGCCAGTTTTCGGATAGAGCATGGCAAATCTTACAGCAGAAAATACTAGTATGAAGTACCGTAAAGAGGAAGGCACAAAAGCTATCTGCAGACAACCCCAAAAACAGAAACAGTGGCCATACAGCTCATGCTTCAGAAATTAGATGATATTATAGATCATGGTCCAATTACCCCAAACCAGAAATCTTTCTGAAAATACTACAGTGGAAAGAAAACTCTTTTACGAAGAAAAAAATGCAAAGAATAAGCATTTGTTCAGTGAGAGTGTTGCACTAAACAAGCAATTATTCCATTGAGACACTGCACAAAGCCATCAATTAGTATTTCATAAGGCATTATGCATAATGTGAGCAGTCCTTCAGTTGCAAATCTGAGGGGCAATTATTTAATATTGTTCAAAAGGAAAGTATACAATTTATTAGGCGATAATGATATTCAAGGAAGAGTGGTTTTAGCCTTGGAACATTGGAAATAATTATACTAGATTAATTACTATTTGCCAGTCATACTGAACATCTTCAGAATTCAAGTTCATGTAGTCTATTAAAGTCAAGTGATCAATATAATACTGAGATTCAGAAGAAGAAGGTATTATCGAAAATACTCAGAAAAGCAATTAGTGTACTTCTGTGTGTGATAAATGTGTGTACTGGTTCTAGTTGGAAAGGAGTTAAGTTTCTTCACAGCAGCCTGTATGGTACTGTGCTTTGTATCTGGGGCTAAAAATGTGTGGATAACACAACCATGTTTTGGCTATTGATGAACAGTGCTTGCACAGCACCGAGACCTTCACTCTTCGTGTCCTCCCCCCACAGCAAGCAGGCTGGGAATGCACAAGAGGATGGGAGCAGACACGGCTGAGACCACTGACCCAAACTAGGCAAAGGGATATTCCATACTATATGATGTTGTGCTCACTGTGGAGTGACTACTGGGGGCAACTTGTTGAAACCAATTATTAGAGGCATGCTTATTGAGAGTAAGTAAGTAAAGTTATATCCACATCCTATAGAACTAAAAAAGCATCTAGGATGGAATGTGGTTGGCATGTAAAGAATCCGCTCTGTGATGGTTCCCCAGGCAACCTGGCCTGAATTCTCAGATGTTCCTGCACCATGGGATCTTGGTGTGCTATCTCTGAGAGAATGGGGGGTGGAACGGTGTGGAGATAATCACAGCCAGGCTCTGTGCAAATGAGGCAGATATGGGAACTCGATGGTACCTCATAGCAGATAAATTACATAGCTACTGTCAAATAAGAGATAATACTTCATTCTACCCAGAGTGCTGGTCACTGAGACAGCGATTGTGATGAAATCATGTCCTGTGCGTGAACTTTGCTCATTATTATCTCATTATAATACCAAAACACACCTCCATCCCAAAAGTTACCTGCCTCCCTCTCTCCCTGAGCATGCTCTCTGAATTTTTCTTAGCCTATACGTTTAAAATCGAAGCAAGACAGTTTTGCACCAATCAATAATAAAGGTATGTATGACTAGAGTCACTCAAGCTCCACCTAAACATAGGAAAATAGTATAAAATGCCTTTAAGAAAGAGGCAAGGCGGGGGAAGATACCATCACTGAGAAGTCAGGGAGACATCACTACAGACTTTTGGGATCAGTCAACGGGCTGAACCTCTCTTCCCCACTCATAGGGATGCCTTTGGGTGTGATTCATACACTTGGTTATACCAGGTGCTTCCCAGGAAACTTAGAAATCAAGCTTGTATTTGTAGTCATATAAGTAGAGCTATATAGTCATCCTGCAACATATATGTTCATAGGTACATAAGCGTGCTTTGCAGACAGTGTATTCATCACTGGCAATCTAAAAGAGTCTGTATCTGTTGCTTGAATAAATTACCTTAACTGTGGAACTGGTCGCAAGGATTTTATTTTGGTGGGCGCGCACAGATTTATGGCATAATCTGGAACCGTGTTAGTTCATCGGCCACGACTGGGCCCTGCACTATCAGTGCATCTGGACCTGTGTTAGTTTAACATATTAGCTGTTGAATGTAAACAGACAGACGGTGCCAATTTTGGCCTATTTCAGCCAAAATTTAAGGTGTCAAATCAGGCATCACTCAGAGGTTAAGCACAGCCGCCCCCAGCCCCTCTAATATCTGAGGACAAGCTGGAACGCAAGGGGTTTCAGCTTCTGCCAAATTAGCCCTCCTAAACACTACACACCTTAAACGCAACACTCATCGATAAAACCTCAGGGAAAAGAGGAAGAAATGGGGAGATGTTGACAGTTGTGGTGTTTGTCTTCCCAAGCAGCTGTTAGGCATGCTGAGGCCCTGTTTCCCAGGAATCGGCTGGACATCCACCTGCCAATGGGAAGCAGTGAATGAATTCCTCTATTTGCTTTCCTTGTGTGCTCAGCTTTTGCTTTCCCTGTCGAACTGCCATTTTTTCTATCCGCAGGTCTTCTCACCGTCCTTCTATGTTCTCCTCATCCTGTGAGAGACAAGAGTGAGTGAGAGGCTGGGTGGGTGTTTAGCTGCTGGCTAGGGTCAACCCACCACAATGTGATAATTTCTGAAGATTAATATAATATCAGCCATCACAAGCAAAGGAATGAGCAGCCTTACAGTGGCAGAAAGGAAGGTCGAAAGATTGTTACAATTCCTTTTTAGCAGATATGTAAGTAGATGATTGCTCATGGAAGTTGGCTGGATCACATGATTGACAGCCTAACTCAATGAACTTTTTGGCTGAAATGCTCTCATGAGACTTGGAAACTTTCCCTCATCTTATTTTGACACATGATATACTGACATCAGCAGTAAAATACAGGAATTTACAGCACAGAGTTAGAAACTTTTAGTTTGCTCTTCAGCAAACAGATGAAAACAGAGAGAAAGGTTGGTCATGCGTTCAAAACACTGAGCTGGGTTGTAGAAAACCAGCTCAATTCCTACCACCAAACTCCTATGTGACCTCGGGAAAGTTGTTTAATCTTTCTGCACTTCTTTTTCGCATATATAAAGTGAGAGTGGAAGAGGAAGTTAGAGAAGAACAAATTCGTTCATGTCTTCAAGGGATTCACTGTCTATAATGATAGAGGCCACTTAGTAGGCTGGTATCCATCAAATCTATAGTCTTCTAAAAAGACCAGATAGACTCAACATATAGATGAAGAAGAGTTAGTCAAAAGATTCACTGAAAAATTAGGTTCACCCATCAAATGTGAATTAATTTAAATTTGAGACTTTTTTTATATCAACAATCAGTGTAGGAGTCCATAACAAAATTTAGATCTCGGATTTTCTGCTCCATTCGGGAGAGTTAGAGTCTGAGGTTATGGTTTGCTTCTACTTTCTTTTTTAAAAGGTGAAAACAAGAGGGTGATGATATCGCAGTCTTCCAAAAATACCTTTCTAGATGTTCCAACAAACCATCATAATTCAGTGCTGCAAAGGAAACTGCTCCTTTGCTCCATAATTTATAATTATAATTTATCCTGTACATTTTTCTCTTGACAGCAGAGCCTTTTCTTAGGATCTAAATGGGGCAAATATTTTCATCTGGTTTCTTGGTTCTCTGGCAGTAGAAAGGTCAAATACAAGAAGAAACAGAATCAAAGAGAGACTGGCCATTATGCAGTCAAAAAAAATAATCTACCATTAGGCAGTGAGCAGAATTAAAAAGGCGCGCCAAGTGTGGTAATGAAAAAGCAGCACTGAAAAGGGATATTGTGAGAACCTATGGAGATACTTCAGGATATTTGAGACTTTAGCTAAAGAAAGATAATCATCTGTGCAGCCAGGAAAGAGCTTCTGATTTTGCAAGCCAAGTTTAAAAATCCGCAATGAAGAAAGATACCCAGCAGCGTTCCAGCTAAGCTCATAAAAGAAGCTCAAGATAGCACAGCTACACGAGCTCTGACTCTCTGACTAAGAACAAGCAGTGAGTGCAAAGAATGAAAATGAACATACCTCACTCCAACTTGGAGGGTGAAATGGGTTGGAACACTATTTTTTATGTACCTGCTGAGTCCATGCCAGTACAGCAATATGAAAAAAAAATATCCATTGGCAGTGCATCGACATCTCACGCTTTCAGGTCACTCCTTTCACTGTCCCTGGCAGGGGTTAGATAATTTCAAAAGAGGTGAAGAAATGGATTTACAACAAAAACAATAACCATCACAGTGTTCTGAGGACCTTACTTGCCCCATTTTCTTTCAGTGAAGTCTATGTTTTCAATGATAATAAGCTATCCAAATATGCTCTCCTTTGGAGGCAAGAAAGAACAAAAATATTTTCATAAATAAGCTCTAAAATCTAGTTGTCTAAACATGTACACACAAAAGGCAGATTTTGTATTGCCTGATACACAGCACAGTCATCTCCACATATGTAAAATAGGTGTAAAATGCAACCACTGTCACATGAAATCATTCCATCAAAGTCCTCATGGCTAGGAGCGACTTAAGGAGGAAGATGTTCTGTTCTGGAGTGTTCATTGACTTTCCATTGCAAATCTCACTATGTGCCTGACTGCTACTGAAGCCTTTGAAAACATTCCCAAAAGACCAGGATCGTTGTGAATACTCCCAAAGACCTCTAAGACTTGAGAGGAGAAGACTGCTACTAAGAATGTAGGACTGGAAGAAATACCTCTAGTGCCTAAGTGCCACCCCTGCTATTGAAGGCACCCTTGTCATACAGAAGTTTACAGTCTGAAAAAGGAGAACAGTGACCAAAGCGGTTCCCCTTGCAGTCCAGAGGAAGGATGTGGCCCTTTTCCAGCCTCCTCCATCCCCTTGCAGCAGGTACCAAGCAGTCACTGTGGACCTGGTGGGCACTGGTAGTGATTTGGATAAAACTCTCAGGGAACCCTGAGCTTACCACACTCCACCTTTGAATCAGTTCAGATTTTTGTGTTTGCTACTCGATGTTTGGAAACATCGTCACTCTGATGGTCAGAAACTTTGTTACACCCAAATGCAGTTCATCATAGCCGGTTTTATAAACTCGTGTTCCTGTATCAGTATCATTCTCCAGCGCTTAGACAGTGCCTCCCTACGACTGTGCTCCCAACAATGTAGTTGTAGCCTGTAACTATATCTCAAGTATTAATTCATTTTGTGATACTATACAAGTCAAGTCTGTTAGCGTCTTCCCCTACTTAAGAAGATGAAGAACTATTGAGCATGTTGAGAATAAGGGCATTTGATATGCAATTAGAGATGTATTTAAAATACCTGCTGCCAAAAAGTCTCAACATTGAAAGTGAATGTAGATGTTTTCAGACAGCTCTCTAGCAGATTACATCTTGAAAATACACTACAAGAAAGCTTTATATAATGTTTAATTATTGGTATTATTTTTTCTTTTCTTATTAAAGTTAGCTATTCCTCTTGCTGATGGTGGAAAGGCATCACTATACCCTCTGCAGACAGAAAAACTTTGAGTTAGTCCCTGCCCTTCATGAATTCTGAAGCTATTGAACATCTTACATCTTTTAGCAATGGCAGTTGTTTCTGCTGTTTTAATCTCTGAGGATGAAATGTTACTAAAAGCATATGTGACAAAATTTGATTGTAGAGGTTTGGTTAAGTGAGAAGGGGCACGATCTTGTGCCACTGAGCAGTCTGAGCAACCCAGGCTTTGAGCAAGGGTTAAGCCCAGAGCTAGCGACCTTGGACTCCCCTTGCACGGTGCAGAACAAAGAACCCCGTGGTGCCTGCTTCGTGGGAAGCAAAACTACATCCAGGAGGGGGGGGGGGGGGCGGTCACGGCTCTGAATATGTAAACCTATGGACCAATCACAAGTGCGATCAGGGCGCGTGATTAACATATGCATAGTCTATATAACCACTGCTTTCTTTGTTAATAAACGAGAAGCTTCCATACTCACATTGAGATCAACGTAGCTTACTCCGGACCGTTCCCCAGCACCCGCGAGCGCGCCTCCCCCGGTTTTCCCCTTACTACATTTGATGTCTTTTTCTATTAGTGAATTAAAGTAGGAAGACCCAATAAACTTGAAGTATTGATAAAGTTAGGGAGATGCTAGAATTTTTTCACAGCTTATTAATAGTTTAAATGACAGATCAAAACAGAATAGGTGGGAAGTGATAACCCATGTCCGTCAAGTCAGTGGGATGCCATGCTGATGTCAGTGATTTCAGTGAATTTCAATTTCTGAAGAATTGATCTAATGGGGTAGATAATTAGGTTTAGCCCAGAATATCCAGAAGAAAATACAGGTGAAATTTAACCAAACAGCAAAACAAAAGTATCAAAATCATGTAACTAGAGCTGAAAATATCACACCTTGTAAACCCACCCTGCCAAAAGTTGGCTAACACGCCTGGTGTTAACAAGGACCATGACAGCAAGTACATGGTACCAGTTTTGCACCAACTAGGAGGAAAGAAAGCAGCCATTGGGAAGCAGAAATGTTTGTGTCCTCCAGAGAGAGACCTTCCTCCAGCTTCTGGGCTAGACTGCTTAGGCTGCAGCATCACCCTTTCAGGTAGTTTTGCCTTTGTCACAGTTTAAAGCTGGGCCTGCTATTAAACCTGTGGCAGATGCTCTCTGTTATCCCCCCCCTCCTCCCCGCCCGAAGGGAAAGGGAAAGGGAAAAGGGAGAGAGACTTACGGGTTGGAAAGTTAAAACAGTTTTGATAAACTATAATAATGAAAAAGAGTATAATAATAATAATATAAATAATCAAATATATACAAATATATATACAAAACCAAGATCGAGCTCCCCTGAAGTCAGCCACGTCACCACCGGCACTGCAGGGCAGGCTCCGGGAAGGCCCAGCCTGGGCCTAGCGATGGTCGAGAGCTGGATTCAGGAATGCACGGATCGGATCGGGGGCAGCAGGAAAACAGTCGGAGTCCTCCTTGGACACTGGCCATAGAAGAAAAAGAGCGAGACCCTCGTGATCCCCCCGCTTTATACTGAGAATGACGTGTATGGGATGGAATACCCTCGTTGGTCAATTTTGGGTCACCTGTCCTGTCTGCTCCCCCCTGCAGCTGCAATCCCCCTTCGGCTCTTCACTCGTAAGCAGTGAGGAATTCAGCAGTGACCTTGGTTTCTCTAAGAACAAGTACAGCAAGAGCCTTTCTGCACAACAATCCTATCTGTGCCTCAGCAATAACTACAAACTTCGAGCGTTATCAGTCCTGGAAGCAGACACTGTCTGCAAAACATGCAGTTAGTTTCAGAAAGTGCAGTTACTTAGAGGAGACTTAGCTGAAAGTAAAAATCACTGAAAGGAAAATTGGCCTGGTTTAGGCCGAACCAGGACAGCCTTCCATGAAGTTAAAGCTTCTTTGGTCTGAAGTTCCCTTTTCCCCACATATACGGAATTTATCCTTCAGCCTTGCTAATTCCTGGCCCTGCTGCGTCACTGAGAGCCTTTGCTGGGCTGAGCACACTCAGCCTTTGCTGGGCTGAGTATAAGATGAGCTGCCACAGCATAACTGCAGAGTGCTTGGCTCTGAGCAACTCCAAACAACACATGCTCCTCAGGCAAGGAGAGCTTTTTCTCTGCCTACTTACATTTGAATATGACATCAAGATTTTCATCTATATAAAAACATGCTTAACAGCTACATATCCATCAGTAGCAAACAAGTATGACACATTTACTAGCTATGATTTTTGTTACAGCAGGAAAATCCAAGAGGTCATTCAACAGCGCAGGAGAGAAGGCTGTGCAGAACTCCAGCTCTGCTTCCAAAAATGAGGCTGTAAAATGGAAAATATATTAAAAATGTAAGATATACTGCTCTGGTTACACTTCTATCGAAAGTAATATAAAAATACTGCAGCATATCTGTTTATAACTGTTTCTATATCACAGGGGTCCTCCTAATGGTTTATATTAGAGGTGTTGGACACTTAGTTTAAAATATGTATCTTTTTTGCTCTGTAAGAGAAGGACATTTTCATCTTGTGCTATTTTTATTGCACTAACTGACCATTAGGTGTTTAAAATCCCTTTTATTAAGACATGGTAGAGTACATTATTGGTCACTGACCCGTCCAGCTGGAGTCATAACAAAGAGACACTTGAGAATCTGCAGGGTGTGATGCAAGCTCTAACCCCTCTGGTATTTACTCCTTGCAAGAGCTGAGTGCCACCTCATCTTCTTAAGAAGAAAGAATCACACGGTTTCATTTAAGGGAAGCATCCTGCAAGGATTCACCAAAATGATGGTACAAAATCTGATTGATGTGTCTTGTGAGTACAGCAAGGAAACACTTCCAAAAAGTAATTGTCAACAATCGGTTAATATTCTCCTCCTATCTCTGTCAGGGGCTTTCATACCCTCAGTTAAAAGAGGATCTCATACAGTTGATTTATGATTTGACCGTCCCAGAGGGACAGAAACCTACGTGGGTGTAAGAGTGGGACTGAGTGGATGGAAAGCGGATGTAGGAGAGGCATTTCTGTGGGCACTTGCAGGAAGGTCTTCCTCCCACTGGCAGCAGCTCCTGCCCGCCTGGCCACCACTGGGGACTTGGATGGGTTGTGCAGACATAAATGTGTGGCTCTGTTGTACACAACAAAACCAACAACTTTTGTGAGCCCAGGGAAGGAACAGGAAGGAGAAGTGGAGGCCAGAAATCTCTGAGACAATAATAAAAGTGTAAAAAAATTATTTTATGTGAAAACTATAAACAATAAACTTGTGCCTCTTGAAGAGTGGAATTGATTTCTCTAGGAAGCATGCCAAACTATGGGCTACCTGTCTGTGAGGGATATGTGGTGGGTGAGGGGGGAGTTATATGTATACACACACATACTTACTAAAAAATAATCATGCCACATTTCATCTTGGATTTGCCTCCCCAAATCTATTTCCCATTTACTTTTTATCATCAGGGTTAGTCCAACTAGATCCAGGACATAATATTAGTGTGTAGAACTGAAATTGTTTTGAGTCCCTTATCTCTGCTTCATTTTCTACTTCCTTTTTCACGTGATCTGCTTTTAGATACCTTTGATTTAGAAACATCCAAAAAACTGTTATGTTTCCCTTAGCCAAGATTGAACAGCCAAGTATTTTAGTGTAGTTATTACAAATATTTCTATATGGCTAGAGGAATTCGCCAATAATTAGAAGGAGAGTAACTTAAATTCCACTTAAATTCCAAGACCAGTAGAAGTTTTAACCTTTTAATTCTCCTCTCTTACTAGTCTCTGAAAGTTTCAGACTGAAATCACCAGAGCTATATCAATTTACTAGATGAAGATCTGACTCCCCAATTTCAATTACTAACAGGCCTTCTCTATGCAATATTGAATCTACAGAGATATGTTTGTCTATAGAGTGATATATTAGAGAAGTAGAGAGATACATAATGGAGTTACTGAACAAAATGGTCACCCTTCCCCAAACTGCAAATAAATTTGATTTTAAACCCTGTTGCTTGAAATAATTTTGATCCTTTGGGGTTCCAAGGCATGAGTTTTCCTTTTAGCTTTGTGACAGTGAAAGCACACATTCTGCCAAGCCTAAATTCTTTAAAACTACCATGATCCTTTACATTTATTACTGGTTACTAACAGCTTCCCATGTTTCACTTATATATTTCAAGTCGGAACCAAGTATACAATATAGCACAGGCCATATTTTTTAGCTTTTTTCTCTCGCAAATTTATAGTGTTGTCTTGGTTTGGCCTAAACCAGGCCGATTTTCCTTTCAGTGATTTTTACTTTCAGCTAAGTCTCCTCTAAGTAACTGCACTTTCTGAAACTAACTACATGCTTTGCAGACAGTGTCTGCTTCCAGGACTGATAACGCTCGAAGTTTGTAGTTATCACTGAGGCACCGGTAGGGATGTTGTGCAGTAAGGCTCTTGCTGTACTTTTTCTTAGAGAAACCAAGGTCACCGCTGAATTCCTCACTGCTTACAAGTGAAAAGCCGAAGGGGGGTCGCAGCTGCAGGGAGGAGCAGACAGGGCAGGTGACCCAAAATTGACCAACGAGGGTATTCCATCCCATACACGTCATTCTCAGTATAAAGCGGGGGGATCACGAGGGTCTCGCTCTTGCTCGCTCTTGCTCTTTCTGCTATGGCCGGTGTCCAAGGAGGACTCCGACTGTTTTCCTGCTGCCCCCGATCCCGATCTGTGCATTCCTGAATCCAGCTCTCGACCGTCGCTAGGCCCAGGCTGGGCCTTCCCGGAGCCTGCCCTGCAGTGCCGGTGGCGACGTTGCCGACATTGGGGGAGCTCGATCTTGGTTTTGTATATGTATTTGTATATATTTGATTATTCCAATATTATTATTATACTCTTTTTCATTATTATAGGTTTATTAAAACTGTTTTAACTTTCCAACCCGTAAGTCTCTCTCCCTTTTCCCTTTCCCTTTCCCTTCGGGTGGGGGGGGAGGGTTAACAGAGAGCGTCTGCTGCAGGTTTAATCGCCAGCCCAGCTTTAAACCGTGACAAGTGTGAAGTCCGCCATTAAAATAATTCGTGATGGATAATAGAATCTTAAAGTGCATGGCAAAATTAAGTCTCAAGAATGGCTACATGAGTAATTCCATAATAAAATGATGAGGCTGCCTCCACAGTCCTGATTTCTTAGAAGATGCTCTGTCGGCTCACTTATTTATACTAGATAGTAAATTTCATCTTTTCACATGCTTTCTTTTTCCAGTTTTTTATTACAGTCATTGTACATCTTAAATATTAACTTGTGTTGCTACTTTGTTAAATACATTTTTTGACACTCCAAAAGCTGAGGATTAAGCATTGCTATATGCATAGTATAATAAAGAATTGTTGGGACATTTGAATATAATCACCTTATAAATACAGTAGAAGAACACTACATCATCATCAATAATATTATTATAGTTAGAGAAAGAACTGGGGTTCCAAGATTTCAAAAGTCTGCTGTTGTTGAGTAACTTTCACCCACAGTATTCTTCTACCCTATACTCAATATTCTGATCATATACCCTCCTTTAGATGCACTGAAGAAAGTCAGATCATCAGAAAGTGAGAAGACACATTATTTTAACAGCAATAATGTTGTGAATCATGTGTTGGAAGGCTAAAAAATGAAACTCAAGTTAACAAATTTACAATGTTAAATGAGGAGAAATAGATCACTCAAATACAATAGATCCGATGTGTTTCACAATAAATTGCAACTTGTAATAATTCCAGTTCTCATTTTAAAATGATACTTCATATTTAGGTACTATTATAAAAGAATAATGCTGTTTTGAAGTGAAATGGAAGCACTAATCTACATTGTTGTGAAACTGTAGCTGTTCAAAGTAAAGTTTCACCTCTGGCACTGTAACAAATCATAGAATCATAGAACAGTTTGGGTCGGAAAGGACCATTAAAGGTCATCTAGCCCAACCCCCCTGCAATGAGCAGGGACATCTTCAATTAGATCAAGTTGCTCAGAGCTCCATCCAACTTGACCTTGAACATTTCCAGGGACAGGGCTTCTACCACCTCTCTGGGCAACCTGTACCAGTGTTTCACCACCCTCACAGTAAAAAATTTCTTCCTTATATCTAGTCTAAATATACCCTCTTTTAGTTTAAAACCATTACCCCTAGTCCTATTGCAACAGGCCCTGCTAAAAAGTCTGTCCCCATCTTTCTTATAAGTTCCCTTTAAGCAGTGAAAGGCTGCAATGAGGTCTCCCCAGAGCATTTCTCTTCACCAGGCTGAACAACCCCAACTCTCTCAGCCTTTCTGAGGCTGAGAAGACGTGATCCAGCCCTCTAATCATTTTTGTGACCCTGCTCTGACCCGCTCCAACAGGTCCATGTCTTCCCTGAGTGCTGAGGACTCCAGAGCTGGACACAGTACTCCAAGTGGGGTCTCACTGAAGCGGAGTAGAGGGGCAGAATCACCTCCCTTGACCTGCTGGTCATGCTTCTTTTGATGCAGCCCAAGATACAGTTGGCCTTCTGGGCTGCAAGTGCACATTGTTTGCTCATGTCCAGCTTTTCATCCACTAGTACCCCAATCCCTTCATCCTCCAACCTGTATTGATACTAGGGATTGCCCCAACTCAGGTGCAGGACCTCACACGTTGAACCTCATGAAGTTCACAGGGGCCCACTTCTCGAGCTTGTCAAGGTCCCTCTGGATGGCATCCCGTCCTTCACATGTGTTAACTGCACCACTCAGCTTGGTGTCATCTGCAAACTTGCTGAGGATGCACTTGATCCCACTGTCTATGCTATTGATGAAGATATTAAACAGTACTGGTCCCAATACAGACCCCTGAGGGACACCACTCATAACTGATCTCCATCTGGACATTGAGCCATTGACCACTATCCTCTTATGTGACCATCCATCAAATTCTTCATCCACCAAACAGTCCATCCATCAAATCTATTTCTCTCCAATTAACATCTCCAGTAAATATCTAGGCTACTCTGTAGCAAATTTTTGTGAAGCTTATAAACAAACACAGCATCTATTGTTATAGTATAGTTTGCAATAGTATTTGATATATTTAGCCATTACCTCTCACAATGTAGGGACAGAGACACAAGGTTGTACCTACACTGTCCTGCAACACAGTCTTCCAATGATGGCCATAGGGACAAACGGACCAGCTACTCAGACCACCTTGCCACAGGAGCATCCTAGCAATGCCGCAGAGGGACAGCCATGAGCAGCATAGGTGCTTCAGGCTTTGGACTCTCACTGCAGAAACACACAACTTCTGTTTCCCAATGGGCCTGGAACAACAGTGCCCCCATCTCGCCCCAGCAGTATCTCCACCATGCACCTCAAATGGCTTCAAAAGCTAGTGGTGAAGACACTGCATGCAGCTGTCTTACGTACTAGAACAGACATGCGAGGTCAGCAACAGGAAGGCTGACAAAAAGCCTCTCCAAGAAGAGCTGTATGCTTCTTTCCACATCTAAGCCCTTCATCTTCAACCAGCAATTCAGTAAAGATCTGTTGAACAGATGCAGAGGACCAGCTGCAGCAATGGGCAGATGGATTCATTACCATAAGGCCAATGCTGACAAATACTGTGCAGAGTCACCCATGTTTAGTCTTGGCTGCGAGAACTTATTGGCAGGTAGACTGCTGTAAAATATGTGGTTGCTGACAATGTTGGAGAAGATTAGGCCTCATCGCAAACAGGCATGTGGTTGTTAAGGCCTCTAAGTCCATGTGTATTAGTGATAAGAGGTGGATTCCCCGCCACTCATATGGTCACCACCACCTGGCTCCTGTACTCTTTCCAATTGTAAACACTGTATCTGTCTACATGCATCCTATGCTGCATTTTCAGCTCAACAGAACCCAGACTTGCCAGGGCAAGAGCTTCTATCTGGCAGCTGCCCACAGCAGTGTCTGGGCCCCCTGTCTGACTAACCCCATTGTATCTCCAGGTTTTGGAAGAACTGACCACATTGTGTCAGTTCTAGGGGCTGGAGCAGCCCAGTCTTCCTGCTTTGCCAGGGGACTTCCCTCAGGAGGTGAAGACACACTTCTGCTGTGAAGGTGCACAACAATGATGTGGTCCAGTGAACACAGCAGTGGCACCAGAAAGACTAGTCCAATTAAAAGCATCTCATAACTGAAATTCACGAGCAGAAGCTGGACTAGCAGCTGCACTACAACCCTGCAGTGTCAGTGCTCTGTCCTACCTGTACAGCTTTCCACACTCTCCTCTAGCCAACACAGAGCTCCTGGTGTCCCTCAGTTGTTATAGCTCTGGAACAGGGAGTTCAGGCAAATGACAACATGAACCACTACTTAAGGCCATATCCTGCAGTGCTTTTAGCACTGAGACCTCTCCAAACAAACTTAATCAACCTTAAAATTGGAACAAAGATGAAAACATCTTAGAAAGTATCAGGTGTGAGGGTTTGTGACTCACAGAGCCTAAAGGAATCTGGACAAGGATTTTAAAAAACATCAGGCAGAATGGCAGGTCTCAGATTAATGAGAGCGAGAAAAAGAAAATCAAATAAATGGACATATTTAAAGTCTTATTCTGCACATTTATTTTAAACTGCTTTTTTCAAAAAATCTGTGAAAAGGTCTTATTGAAGTGTACATCTGTATTCTCAGCGCTAGTACAGCACTTATAATAATAACGTAAGTTTCCATGTTATGCCTGCAAAGAAATCTGTAAGTCATTCATTATATTGCAGGTCTTTCTAGCCTTTAGTCTCTATCTGGCAGTTGCACTGACCTATGCTGGTATTTGTAAGATGAACAGCTTGTTCCCAACAAAACTGTTTGCTGGTAGAATATTAACTGTCAAAAAATTATCATTCCTACCAGTTGCTATAAACCACAGTTTCAGATCATGATCTAAAGGTTTAGAGATACCTTGCCCATTTCTGGTCTCCGAAAGACATTAGTTTTCTACATGAAACCCTCTGATTATTAAGACGTGTCATGTAAGAGTTGTTTCTAGTTGCTTAACACTAGGGCTAGCTCTAGGTTCGGAACAGTAGGTATTCACCCAGACCAGCAGGCTGCAAAATGATCCTGGTCTCAAAGGCCCTTGCCAGATCGCTGCCAGCAGCTACCACTAACGAGAAATATCTTAGGACACGTAGGGTGGTGAGCATTAGGGTTCCCCGTTTCTCATAGCAGAAGCAGGAAAAACACTCTTCTTTCCCCATCCTTCACTATTGTCCAAGCGCACAGAGGGCATGAGCCACCTTCATCTCTCATTCCCGCAGGGCAAAATTCAAGAGAATTCTTGAGTGGATTGTGCCTGGTACCATTCCTAAGATATCAGCATGTTTTACAAGGTTATTCTGTTTCCAAGATTATTATGTTTCTGAATTCATCCTCTCTGAAGAAAAAAGAGAAGAATTTTTTGGAGATTTTTCTTCTTTTACAAGCTGTAAGGAAGAGAAGTGGTCAGAGACATGGAATGAAAAGCTAAAATATTGTGTCTGTTTCTAACAAAAATAGGGCTTTTTCTTTAAAAATTGATGTTGCAATGCATTACAAAACCATGTATTTGAAAATAGCAGAGAAACTCACATTTGGAAAGTGATGGGGCAAATGTTAGATGTCTTGAAATAGAAAATGTATGAACTATCCATGAAATGTAAACAGACTGTTTCTTATTACCTTATCCACATGCCTCTTTTTAAGGTATATTTTAAAACCAATACTCTGTGTAATACACAATGTATAGTGTATTGACAGATAATGAGCAGCAAAGATTTTGAAGATATGAACAAAGAGGATATGTTCCTGCCCTCTTTCAGAAACAGATTAGTACATTTTAAAATTAGAGGAAGAATCTGTATGAAAATGTGCCCTTACATCTTCCCTTAACATCAGCCAGAGAAATACATGTCGGAGTCCAACGGGATCCCATGGAACTATCCAGTGAATAAGGTGTTAGGAGTAAGTGTGGCAGCCTCTGCTCCTCTTCAATTAGGCTAAACAAAGTTCCTGTCTGATCCTGTAACAGAGATTTATCTTTAAGAAAGTTAATCATCCTTTGTTCACTACAGCTCTATATACTTTTAATTAGCATGTTTCCCCTTGGCTCTTCTCTTCCTTTAAACTCCTCAACATCTTCTTGATGGAACAATTGGTCTTTATTAACGTGTGACAGCTTAGAGCTGCAGCGAGCTGTTTGCCAGATGTTTGAACTCTGGTGAACTGCTGTTCACTTGTCAGGCTGGCAATGAGGAGTGAACAAATATCACACTATTCAGCTTCCCTCCTGAACTGCCAGAGGATTTCAAACAGCTTCAAGGGCCAGAGCCAAAGGATCTGCTGAGAAAGAGTAAGGTATGTTGCTAATGAGATCAGTGAGCCATGACTCTTCTAGAAAGGCAACTTGGTTTTTTATTATCTGCTATGCATATATGACAGAGTATATGGCTGAAGGCCATAGGAAGGTTCAAGGGCTGAAACATTAGAGGGACCCACGCTACAGGGAGCGAGAAGCTTCAGAAGGACACAGCTTTCATAGATTCTCAAGTTCTTCATGGACTATTAAGTAGAGGAGAGAACAGAAGTAAGTGGACTACTATAAAGCATCTCCAAACAGGCATATTTGACTCTGAAGATGTTCCTCTCTGTGAGCAGAAGGAGCGAGGTCTTTTGTGAACTATGTGCATTTTAATCACTTGTTCAAGGGGAAGGAACAGAACATAAGTTTTGTTTCCCCTTTTTAATGCAATTCCTTATTCAGAGTTACATATAAAACACAAAGGAGCAAATTAGGCACAGATCTAGCACTTTAAATTCAAAAAAATAGGCCCCCAATGATATCAGTAAATAAGAAGGGGCAGATAATAAAATGTGTCCCACCTGTTCTGCTAATAAAAAATATGCATGCATGCCTTGTATGTGACCATCTCATTGAAGAGCTCCAGTGACTGCAAGAGCAGAGCACTTCTATGTCCCACCGGGATGTGTTCATAATCCCAGTCAAGGACAGTCTCTCTGATGTCAGCTGACATCTCCTAGCTAAAAGAGCATTTGCTTCATTCCATTATGTCATTTAAAATCACCTCATTTGAGAGCAATATCTGTGAAAAAGGGCTGGATTCTTTATATACAGAAGAGTGTAGTGCAGTTTGGGTAGTCCCAGGGCCCACTTTTCATTGCAAACAAGATAAAACATTGTTTGACACATGACGTTAAAATGCCTCAAGATTGTTAAATAGACTGAAATCACAACAGTTCAGTGTTACTATTTTGTAATAAATCTCCTGTATTACATTGTTTACACTGCACTGAAGGACACTTAAGCAGGATTATATGATGGCTGTCCTGCAGGATGCTTTTGGAAACAAAATGCACCTCCCCCATAGGCTATGACAGTAAACACAAATTTTCTTACGTATTCAGCACTGATAGAAACCTAAAGCCAGTAAAATGGACTAATTATCTTTGCTAGATTTTTTTTCTCCTTTTTATTATGATTTCACTGCAGGATCCAGATAAGAGAAAGATGATGGACTAGGAAGTAACAAGTCCCTTTTATGCATAAATATCAAAAGAAAAAAAAACAAGGAAACTAAATGATTAGTAATTCTTCCATGAGTGTATTCTCTGTCCCTTTTTTTATTTCAAGAGTGGAAGTCCATACTCTGACAAAGCAAAAGCTATTTTTATTTGTGTGTGTATACGTGTTTGAAAAGATCTCTTGTAATAAAGTGCAAATAGATGTAATAGAAAATGTTTTCCAGCAGATTATTTTTCTTTTCATGATTTGTTCCTAATCAATTTGGAATTGTTTGTGTAGGAACCACAGTATGTCAGACCTACAGTGAGGTTATGTATAGTACATATCTAAGAAAATTGAGGCTCTAGGAAATTGTGGGGAATACAGTGGCATTAAGTACAATTGTAAACCTGAAAGAGGGTAACTTTTTTTTTTTATTTCACAGTGCAAATGGAAGAAGGAAGATTATTTGATTGTGATTATTGGACCAGAGCTTTGCTAAAGCTGCCAGTCTTAATATCCCCACCAGGTGGAACACTTTGGAATGCTTTCATACAGGTTGAAGCAAAAGGATCAGCAGTAATCCCTTGCGGTTCTGTCATGTCTGAAAGTCGAACATACAGAAAAGGCAGAACAAGTGTGAAAAGACTGTGATGAGCCTGCAGCTCCTCTCCTTCATGTGGAAAATCCAAACAGCTAGCAAAGTTCCATCTTAAAACAGAAAAACAAATAACTAAACAAAACCCAAACAAATATTTTATGAGTCCAGCAGGTTTTCCAGCATGTCAGTCCCTAGGCCAATGTTTTTGAGCCCTCATTCTTCAGGATTTACAAATAGACCAATAAAGCTGTTCACAGTTGCTTTTATGTGTTGCTAATGATTGTTTTCACAGCTTTCTAAAGAGCTTCTACACTGTTTAACAGTGCATAAAATTCCACCCAGTTATACCAGATATCACTGAAGGATTTTGCTGGATTCCTTATAAAATGGACTGCTACTATGAGCTCACTTAATCCTATAAACTCTTGATTTTTATAATTTCCTAAGTGATAACAAGAAAAATTGCAAATGAAGTTGTAACTTCACCCATCTGTTGTCATTGTACCTGGCTCAATAAACTTGAGCTACCTTTTCCCCTGTCTCTCTGAGATTAAATATTATTCCCTTATTTTATCCACAGACCTTCTTGAAATGAGCAGTAGCACCTAGAGCTCTGTGTAATAGTTTCTCTGTGCTGATTCATTCACTTGCAGTTCTTTCAATACGTTATTTTAAAACATACTTTTTTACCTTCCTTAAATTGAAGAAGATTGGTCCTTTAAAATCTTGTTTTCTCACATTTTTAATGAGTTGAAGACTGGTTAGCAACACTATATAGCAGAGACAAGATATATCAAGACAAATAAATCAGCAGACAGTATTTTCTTGTGAGTTTTCCTTGATTTTTGTTATGTGTCCTTTGGTACTTAGGTTCAGCTACAATACATAGTTTTGTTATCTGTGCTATAATTGAAGGTCCCCCTACAGAGGTCCATAGCAAAACAGATGAAAATGTGTCTGGTAAATGAAGTAATTATGGTCTGCTTAGCTCTGTCTTGTTTTTGATAGAGTTTAAAGGAGTTCAAAGACAATAATATCTTATCCAAGGCTTCATTTGATAGGGAAGAAGTAAAAAATTCTCCTACATTGTAGCTGTTCTGAAGCAATAGTACAGCCAAAACCCACACTGTTGTGTCCTTCAGAATTATACCTACTATGTCAAGATAGGACTTGTGCATACAATTAAGTGGTGGGTTTTTTCCCTCTTATATGCTGGGATAACCAGGATCTAATATTTCCTCTCTATACTGGAAATTCAGATATCTGAGATATTAAAGCCTGTTTCATGTGCTGAAGGATAATGACAATAATTCAACTTTGCTGACAATTCCTGCAAAAAGTAACTCTAACACATGCTGCTAAGTGCCATTATGAGTGCTATTTTTCCTCTGTGTTCTTGTGTTATTAGTAAAACTTCCTCTGAAAAAGTTCTTTGCACACTTTTAAACTATGGTGATAAAATCATGTCATCTTGGAAGCAAGCCTTGCAAAATGTGTTGTGGATTAGCAAGTGACACCATCATGCCACTAACTTACCACCTTTGGACAATATGAAAATAAAATTAATAAACATGCAAACATACATGTTCATGCTATTCTCCCGAGAGAGAGTGTTTCATGGCTACCGGTGTGTGTACAAAACAGAAATATTTACCTGTTATATGTAATTTGTTACCCTTCTCATTTTTTTTCTCTCAGTCTTATGTCATGCACAATGTCTACTACCCCTTCATTTTCAATCTCCATAAAACATATCTGCCACAACTTGAACTGACCTACAATACCAAGGAAAGAAATATTATCACCTGTCAGCAGTTACAGTCTGATTCTGATCCTTGTTCTTCACTGTGCTGCTAGAACCAAAAATGATGTAGAGCTCTTTGATCTCTGCATGATTAAGCAATCAAATACTATAAGCAATCTCCTATTTCAGCACACTCACTAAGGTAAAGGAATATGCAAGAAAGTTTCTAATCAATATACCTCTAAGAGTTTCACCCAAAAAAGACCAAATGAAATGTAGCTGACCTACAAGCATGACTAATGCAAATAATGCCATCCTATGATTCTTTGCCCACAAAATGTTTGTTCTTATATGGAACAGCCATTAGTCCTACCATGTTAGGTATTACCTGTTGCATCTCCCTGGGAGAAGCATAGTGCTTTCTTCAGTTGCTTTGGCCAGAGGTAATTGAAGAAGCATAGGCACGAAAAACAAGAAGGATTTAATTAGGATTAGGTGAAGGAGGAAAAAGTAATAGCATAAGTGGGATTGCTAGACCAAGAAGAGGAAAACCACTTTGGTGATGGACAAGGTTGATTTTTTTTCATCAGATTTTGGGACATAACTGTTTTGAAAGTTTTCTGTCTATGTAGGAACAATGTATCACACTGAGAGACTGAGACAAGAGAGGCACTGCAGGAACAAAGTATTAGCAACAAAATCTTAGGATAGTATGCTAAAGGAACCTAAGAGTGAAGAAAAAATTACTGAGTTTTACAGAATTGTGAGAAGCTTTCAGAATCTATATTAGAATACTGGGATATTTATACACCTTGTGTATCTCTTTTGAATAGTCAGTATTGGGGGAAGGGGAGGGTGTACAGAGCAGAAGGCAATTAAAGGACACCAGTTTACTTAAGTTGACATGTCAACTAAAGGCAAAGTTTTAAATTACCTTTATGAGTATTTCAGCAAAAAGTGTCTACAGACAAATCAAATAATAGAATCTATTCGGACTTCGCTGTAGACTTTGACAAAGTCCTTTGTAAGACATGGATCTACTTGGACACAGAAATCACCAAGTAAATAAGTACAGAGTGCTAAATTAGACGAGATGCCTTCTGCCATGAAACTATAAAACAAAATAGTTCAAGGATGAAAAGTAAAGTTCCAACGTAAAGCAGAAAGTGCTTAGAATTAGAATAAATCATGACAGATATTCAACACTGGGATGTCTAATATTTCAAACTACAGCAATATGGAATACACATGCACAAGAATACATTTTTTACGCTGATTTTTAGCCAAGAACTAGCAAAAATTAGGAGATCTTCAGAACTCTAATTAAGCAAACTGTCACAAGAACTTAATCAAGCTCTATGTCACTTTAAAAGTCAGTGTTGACCAACAGAAAAAGAAACATTTCAGAAAGGACTATCAGAATGTATCTTGAACTTTAACAACTTCTATATTAGCTACAGCTATTTAGAAAAAAAATGGGAATCACTGAGTAGAGATCAGTGAAGCTCTCTGCTGAATGTGTCAGCTGCTAAAAAAGATTTTGAAAATAAAACTCACAAAGATTAGGATTGAAAATAAAGCTGTAGTGACTTCATAATATAAATCAATGGTATTACTTCACCTTTGTATAGCTGTCTTCAATCTGATCATTCCATCTGGAGCAAAGCGATAGAAACAGACGCATCCTAAGAACAGTGTCATTTAGGTCACTGAGAAGGTCTTGAGTGAGGGAAGGTTGGGTTTTATAGGACAAGTGACATAAGAGGAGTATGTATGGAAGAGTCAGCTGTTCTCAGGACTTCCAGGATCCAGGCCACATTGTGCCAGCCACTTGATGCAGGTTGTCAGTCCTGATTATTAACAAATTTTTTAGCCATTACTATAGCCTTTTTCCTTCTCCCAGTCATAGTTTCACCTCACATTGCTTGAGATGTCTCACATGAAATTTATCATAACCTCTTTGGCTCTTTTAGGCACTACTGTCTGTATATTTGCTTCAATACAAATACACAAAAATAACAACAGAAGCAAACCATCAGTTTTTCTCAGCTACTCTCGGTCTCTGCACACCAGCTTTCATTTCAGCCTAGACTTTCTGTCAATCTTAATGGTCGCACTCTGGCACCAAGGGAAAAGCAAATCTGGCAGAATGAGAAGCTGCAGGAGCCAGTTTACCAGCAGGGCAGAGAATTTGCTGCAGTTCTAATTGAAAAAAAAATATCTTCATTTGGGCTTTTGCCTTCCCCGTCACTCTCTCTCTCTCTCTGCTGGCTTCCTGTTAAGTTCTATTGTGTTTTGCCAATGCAGTCATTATATTCTCTAGATATTTGATTTACATAACTGAAGCAGTCCAGCTTATTTTAGGAAAATTACAAATTTGTGCAAAAAAAACCCCTTATACAGTAATTATGGCAAAGATGTTCTGCTTTGTGTTAGACACAATGAAATTAATGGGTTTAAAAATTAAGAACAACGGCCTCTAAGCTCTCAGTGTCATTTTTAAAATAAGAATGAATACTGTTAAGAAACATCTTTGCGTGTTAATCTCAGTGGCTGGAAACATTTCTTCTTAAGATATATGACGTTCGAAATTATTAAAAGAAATATTGAAGGAAGGAAATTGACTTTTTTGCAGTAAAATTTACCTGTCATTCTGTAAGATGTTTCCACTGTATGTGTCCATTAAAGAAGATTATTGTATGAAAAGTCACCTTTTCAAGAAATGTTGAGTCTATGTTGATTTCATCCAGGATTTACGCAACCTATTTCCAGTCAAGGAAGCAAGATTCTGAGTGGCTTGGTTCTCATTAGGGTACAATTTCTTTATGCATAGGGCCCATTTCCAAAACGAAACATACAATAGCAACCATAAAATATATATCATACAAAAAGAAAGGCATGTGGAAATGTAAAAATAAAAAAAGGTTGCAATACACACTAGAGATCATGCATATCATAAAGAGGACTAAGGTGTGCTGGCAAGTAAAGAGCGATGGAGTAGTAGGAATCACTGTGGTTAAACTAAATATAGACCTGAAGAGAATCTGAGTTTGTGTCAGGTAGGACTCTATGAACTACTGATTTTTCTTGGACTTCATATTAGCTTTTTCCTTAAAGTCAACCCCATTGCCCTAAACACTTTACAAATACAGAATAAGACACTCAGCCTTGCTTGGGTGAGATTGTAATCTACACGTAGAAGACAAAAAGAGCAACAAAGGAAAAAACAGCAAGGGAAACAGTCATGATCAAGTTCACAGAGTGGATCATTTGTAAAACTGAATTTAAAAAAAAAAGTAAAACTGTGAATAGAACAGAATTTATATTTTTCAGAGTTGCATCCCACTGGGCCAGATGTTCTCTCCATCCATGACATTCATTGTAATAACTCCCAGAGAAATAGCATCTTCCTATATGTCACTACATATCATAGTCAGAGCCCATTGATGTTGATTTTATGCTGCACAGTGTAATTATTTGTATATTGTAATATATCTTCCCATAAAAATATCCCCCAGCTTAAGCTATGAGGGAGATTCAGCTAACACAAGCTGGTAGCTGCTTACAGCATATTATATGCAAGTAAATTTCTGGGTTTCCATCCAAAAGAAAGTAGTGCCAAGTGAACATACATGTATATAAAAGACATGGAATGTCCCAGTCACTATTCTTCAATAGCAGGATATGATTTATCATATATAATAATAATGCTACTTACAAAAAATGTGCAACAAAATGTGCAATTTTCATATGCATTGGGATGTTCTTCCCCCTTCCTGGTCACTCAGACACTACTACTTTTTTTTTTCAGAGAGAAAATAAACCCACTGGAAAGTAAATGTTGTTTTTCATGCTGTTAGTGAAGTTGACACACTTTACATATCTTTGGTCTTTTGTTTTTACCAGGAGTTTTTGCTCCACATATAAACACATCCCTAGTCCTGTTTCCAGATGTCTTTTGAGCTTTTCATTCTGTGACAGACCAGAGACTAGCTGAGTGTTGTCCATCTTCCAGTTTATGATCACCTTTTCCCAGATTCAGGAACGACATACAACCTGGTATGTAACTCTTCTAAGATAAATGTCACAGAAGGTGTCATCTCTTTCCTATAAGAATGAAGACAAATCCACTAGTTATGATTATCCACTGCACCTACAGGAATTTTCTCCCACCTGCTGCAGTTTCCTTCCTAAACCAGTCTGAATTCAAGCCATCTTATGCAGTCATTTTAGCAGAAATAGTTGTCCTCATGCACTGCTCATCAGAAACTTCAGGTTATACTCAGCTAAGCTTCAGAATTTATTTCACATTTGTGGAACCCTCTCAAAGAATATTTTATATTCCAGAGGCACTTGAATGTTTCACCTGAATACATAATTAAAAAGGTTTTGCTAATCAGCACTCCTTAAGACCATTTCAAAGCTGAGTCTAGATGCTGAAAGGTCAGTTCAGGTCAGATAGGATCTGACTGCTTCATGTCATGTTCATGTCCCTTCCAACGGTAAAACTACAGCAGAGTAAGTGACACTGAGCAGCACTGTGTATTTTACTAGCATGCTGCTCAGCAGCTACCAATTCCAGTGAAAAAGCTACCTCTGTTCACCTCTGAAAATGTCTTAACTGTTTCTCTGGAAAACCTGCTAGAAAAAATAATCACACAAGTAGTATTAATTTGAATAAACAACAAAACCCCAAACTAAAATGAAACCTAATTTCAAATACATTCGTTCCTATATTTAGTCTATATTTACTTCCCTTACAGCTCCTCAAAGGTTTTGGAAAATGAACATATCTTCTATTGAATTATTTTTTTTTCCTTTTTAATAGCTGAGGAGTTTTGAGAGGTACAGAAAAGGCTTTGTGATGAATAGCACCCTTTTCTTTCAGTGGCTTTTAGGGGTAGTTTCAAGTTCAATCCAGACAACACAAATGGATTTCAGGAGTATCAGCTATCCTTGCATCTAATTTTATGCAACTTCATGTTGCCTGTTATGTCCCTCTTCATCAGTAGCCCTTCTGAAGCCTATGGGGGACAGTCTGTAGAGGAAGGTTATATTCAAAACATGTCAGAATCTAGCCTAAATATAACAGCCCAGTGCTGTTTCCTTTTAATTCAATCCGTGATTTATCTTTTCTCCCATTTAATTTGATTCAATTATTTTTATGATGAATAATACAATGTCCACCATTTAATGATATCATTACCTAATTAGCTCATTGTGTGGAGAAAGATGCTATATTTTAATTAATTAAGAAGATACCACATAACTGTCTGAAACGAAGGGCAAAAGGTGTTCTACTCAGAGTGGATAATCAGACATTTATTGACCTTATAGGTACTGCTGCATAATGTACATGCTGCAAAACATACATTGTTTCAGCACACTAATGAAATCACATACTTACTGCAAATTAGATTGAATTCATTTGCTCCAAATAAAACCAAAGCTACTGTGTTCACACAGACTTACAATATGCTGCAAGTTTTGAAATACATCTGGGAAAGAAATACAGTTCACTTGAAGAATGGCTCTCTAAAATTAATAAGATGGAGAGAGAAAGAAAAAAAAAACACACCTGAGAAAAGCTGGTCTATCACTTTTCACCTGCATACAACTAGGCAAAACCATAGAAACAAAAGAGGTTATCTTGGGAATTGATTGGCTTTGTGTTATCGCTGCCCAGGCTACACATATAATTTGGGACTATTTTATCCAACACACAGTTGAGTTAGTGTTTCCTGCAAACAGCTTTAAAAAAAGAAATCAAACTTAAATAATATATTTTAAAAACTCAACTGTAAAACTTTAGAAAAATAGTGTAAAAACTTTGCTGAAAATTCAATGTCACAGGGCAGAAATAAGGGGGGCAAAAAAGAGTCAGAGTTAAAAAATAAACACAGATTGGATGAAGACTATAGAATATTTACCAGCAATATGAATAGAATATATCCAGTTGTTAGCCCCATTTGAAATTGATCATTAGCAGTTACAGGCAAAACAGTAGCCAGCACTCCTTAGCTAATGTCTCACATTAGCCATCAAGAAGAAATAAATAGCAGATAGTTCGGCCTTCACTGTCTCACAGTCTTGTCCTAGCTTGCCCTGCTGAGCACTGACTTCGTAATTTTGACTAATATTTAATCTTGGAAATTAGGGGGTTTTTGTCTCCATATGCAGTCCACTGAATATATTTGGGATAAATACACTAAACTCTTGTTCTCCCACAGCAGGGAGATGTTTGCTTTAGGTACAGGTATTCTTTTCCCTGGTAATTCAATCAGTAAAATGTAAAGCCAGCATACATTATATATCAGCTTCTGTCATTAAGAGTTAGTGACATGTTATCCAGCCCTGTTTGGCAAAAATTCGTTTCATGCAAGTGTCCTGTACAGTGCACAAATATCTACAATCGGTCTTAATGTATTTGATGTAAGTGGGTACAACCTGGTAACATATGTTTTCAGGCCTTTTTACATAACCTCCTTCTTGCTGATGCATTTTGAAAATAGCTCAAGGGGGACAATCTGGCTTAGCTAGGAAGTAAGTAAGTGCTGTAGTTTGATACAACTCCTCATGTTTACCCCGTGAGCACTAAGCAGTTTGATTTCCTGTCTATCTAGTGTTGATTAGTGTTGCAAACTGAAAACAATGATAACTCGACATTGCAGAAAAAGACTTCCAACCTAAAAGGGTTATTTATCCATATCCACTCTTTGGGCATGCTGATGTCTTTTCCTCCCTCCCCCCTACTCATTCATTTTTACTAATGTGACTTTATCAGCAGCAGCCCTGGGGGCAGATGACCTTTAAAGGTATAAGAGAGGATTCAACTGTGCAATTTGTCACCTAGCAGGCATCAAATTACAGGGGACATAGGGAATGGCTGTATGTCATTCTTCTATCTCTAGCACATACAGCGATCTGATCATGTGACTGTAGTTAGAGCCAGATTACTTATACTGATTCATTTATATAATGTGTAAAAGACAAACTATATTACAATAAATTTGAAGACTTTTTTTTATATCCTTTCTACCACTCTCCCCTTATTTAGACTACTGTTTTAATACTCTTGTGTTTTGTTTATAGACCTAGTGAACAACATGCAGTAATTTGGAAAACACTACAAGATTTTTGTCCAAACTTTAAACTGTCTCCTTGTTAGGGAGTAGCAAACCTACCTCTTTAGATTTGCTGTCAGTGACACCTAGCTAGGTATTTGATTAGAGGACTTGTTTATGTACAAACCTATTCCCTCATGCAGAGAAGAACCCAGAAAGGAGTTCAGGATTTCCATGTGGCATCAACCCGGCCAAGGATCTTTATCCCATCTTGGACACCTCTCCCCTTCTCTCTCTGATTTCACACTAGTTTAACATAGTTTTTAACATAGTCTTGCCTTTCTGTTCCAAGCTTTAAACTTTACTTTTCAACAACTCCCTTTGGAATATCACGGTCTTTAAAATAAAGGTGACTCTGCACCTTCTGCACAGTTTCTTTACAACACAAAGAAGCCTTGAAACCTTAGATACCAGAACAAGAAGAATGCTTTAATCTAGAGAAGAATCTTCCACCAAGGTCTGAATGCTTATAAATCAACAGCCTGGTCATAAACCATTAGCACCTTTCAGTGTAACAAACACATCATTTCTATTTATCTTTCTTACTACCAGCAAAAATGCCCTTAAAAAAAACATCGTTTAAGCCACAACGAAGATCGTGTTTTATTTCATAGTAGAGCTTATTGAAGGCGTGATGTGTTTCCTGGTTTTTAGCTTTCAGGCTACAGCAGTGAAGGAAATGAGTGTATGTCCCCTTTAACAAATCCATAATTGCATAGAGCATTGCAGATTTCAATACAGTTTACACACAGTAGTAGTCAAACAAAGCCAAACATGAAGTCAGAAATAGTTGTACAGGGCCAATACAGAGATAATTTGGCATGCAGGTAATTTGCACGATTACTGCAGTTTTCCATGTGTTTGTCACAAGACTATTTCCGTCAGTTTTGTGTGCAAGATTGGGGTGAAAATTACAGGGCTTTTCAGGATTTTAGTGTGATTTTTATCGCATTATGATTTATAATAGAATTCATTACCAAAGCACTGCTCTGATTAGAATTTTCTTATAATGCAGGGATTTCCTCCTAGTCACAAATCTACATGGCACTCACATCCGCTTACAGCTGTAATCTTAATACTTATAAAGACAGTGTAATTCTTTAAATGTGATCTTTGTCAGTCAATTTTTTTTTAATTAATTTGATCATGGTAGATGATTAAGCTTTCCTCAGCAAGATCAGCCCTGGGGAAAGATTTATAGTACTAACTTCACCTAGGCTACCTCACAGGAAATTCAGAATGATAGAATTTTGTAGGAAATCAATCATTGCAATGGTGGTTTCTAGCACCTACACTCTCACTTTTTGGAAAGCAAACCATAGTCAAGTCTACCTGACTATCTCTTCCTCAATTTCTCCGCAGTTGAAATAAAAGTGAGACGTGAAGAGCTAACAGCTGCAGATAGAGAGTGAGTGAGAGAGGAGATTTCAGAACAAAAGTGCCATAGATAAACAAGTTGTCACTAATAATTGCTGAGTTCCAATAGAAATACAGACCTGTATGACAAGTGTATTTGGAAACCTTTCCATAGAGCAAATTCTAAATAGGCAATAACCTGAAGCTCGTCACTGTACATAGGCTGAAACCATCCTGTTCTTCCAGCACCAAAGGCAGCACTACCATGAGTTATAGCTTTCCCTTTGAGAGTTTCACTGGAATGTTGTTTTGAAGAATAATGAGATTTTTGACTTGCATCCACACTTTAAAACCCTCTTAAACCATTCAGCCCATCTTGGTGTCAACCTTTTCTGTAATAAAGGTCTGTTTCCAGCACCAAGATAATTATCTTGATCTAAAAGCCTATTGGAGACAAAACAGAGGTACCTTTTACTAGAATTTGAGCAGCTACATCAATGTAAAAACCCTACAGTTCCTTCCTTCTGCTAGGATTTTATATAGATTCACTATTTTGATGTCACAAAGCATGTAAGAAGTTTGATGCAAAGGTAATTTTTACTTTTCTGCACTAGAAACAAATCTTTAGCTACTGGCAGTTGATATTACTAGGCCATGATGAAAATCATTTCACAACTCTGATGGATGGTCTCTCTCTCCACTAACTACAGATGTGAAAAGAATTGGTAAATACTGCAGATGTGGGTAAATTTGTATTTTTCTAAACCGTTTCTTATGGCTATAAGCTCACTAAATTGGTAACTGGAGATTTCTCTAATGGTGTGTTGCCGTGTTAGTTAAAAGCAACATCACAATATTTTTCCCAAGTTTTCCTCTTGACTTTTCAAAAGGAAATATCTAATGAAATGAAAGAACTGATTAAAAAAACAAACTGTTTAGGAAAAAAAAATGTATATAGTTGGCTAACATAGTACAGAAGAGCTGTAACTTGACATTTAGATGTCATTAAGTATCAAAGATAACATACAAATGATCTGGGCTTGAATCCAGACTGTGTGTATAATGACAATATAATCAGAGGACACGCTATTCAATGAACTGTGCTATCTGATGCAACTGAGTTGTGTTTCTTGGTCCTACCTTACAGTATCCACCACCATTATTGTTCGTGCTACCTAATATAATGAGTTTTGTTTAAACCATAAAAGATCACAATTGAATTATCCTATTACACCAACTCCTGATCCTGATATACTGTTAGCAATGGCAACTTTACCTAAATACTTGCCTGTGTTTTCAGGACTGTAGGATTACCACTAGTCACCTGAATCGTGCTCATGGTAATTTAAAAAAAAAAAAAAAAGGAATAAAATACCCAGAATTTCCACAAATCTGTATTTTTATAAAAGAGACAAGTTCCAGAGAAATATTTTTGCAAGTTGGTAGTACAATGAAGGACGAAGTGTCTCATTAACAGACAATATGGGAATGAAAGTCATTAGATGATAGTTTTTGATTCTGATTCATAAGGATCTAGAAGGAATACAGACACATTCTCACTTTCTCTAGCACAAGAACATCCTTAAAGGGAGAGCTACAATAGAAGCTGCATAACTGTAGCTAACTGCAGACCCCAGAAGGAGAGGAACTCAGTCTCAGGGTGTGGGAACCAAACCCACAAATGTTCAATGTCCCTCCAAAGTGGACATTTGTTCAGAAAAAAAAACCCATAGAATCACAAAGCAATGAAAGCAATGTCACCACTGGCCTTTTTTAAAAGGAAATGTCATTTATAAGGAAATGTCATTTATAAAGAAATGTCATTTATAAAGAAATGTCTAACATTCTTCATTTTTGACCAACCCTGTCTGCAGAAGCAAGTTCATCACTCTGCATGGTCCCACCATCGGTTTATTGTCCTGCCAGAGCTCTGCTAATTGTGCACAGGGCTGCTCAGCAGATACTCTCCAACTGCCCTGGTCACATTACTGGATTTTCCTCATGCTCCCTTTCTCCCCTTTCCCTCTCCCCAAACAACCAACCAACCCACCTTTACTCTATTCCCATTGGCCTCAGTTTGGCTGATTTAATAACCTTGTTTAGTAATTTCAGCCTTAGTGACACCCCCGGAAGCCAGCACCCTTTCACTATCTTTTGACATTTTTCACCCAATGGTAGCTCCAGGCATTCCTCTTTCAGTATCTATAAAGTCCAGTAGTTTCTCCTGTTGTTATTTTATCATTGTCTTATCTAATACAATCTCTTTGTGTAAAGATAAATGTATTTTCTCTAAAAATGTACTATATGGGAGATCTACTCTTATTAGACATCATTGATAAGCTGCCAAACTATAAGCTAAAGAATGTGGTTCCCCAAGAATTATAAGAACTAGCTAATGAAGAGATAATAAGTGATCATGGTGGAGAGAAGGGACAAATATAAGTCCTAACAGCATTTTTAAAAAAAAATAATTAACTATTGGCACAAAAAATGTGCTAATGAAATTCAGTGCCAGCACTTGTTGGGAGATAATGTCAATACAGAGAAAAATTGGAATATCACAAAAGAAGAACTGAAAGTCCTCTAGGACCAAAGTAGGAGATAAAAGGACAGAGTACAAAGTCATGCATGTGGGAATAAAAAGGAATTTCTGCTATATGCTAGAAACATATTATCTATAGATAATTGGGTGACAATGAGACACTACAATGATTTGGCCATAATAAAGGCAAAAGCTAGTAATCAAGAATGCTTCGGGACAAGAATTACCAGTAGGAACACAGAAGTTATATGTAGTAAAAGCACCTGAAAAAATCTTGTTTATTACAGGCAGTTCTGGATACTGATGTTCAATAATGACAAGTTCAGCCTGAAGCAATTCAGGGAGGAGTATTAGGAGCAGGAGATGGTTGGAGAGCAGAGCTTACGAGAGTCTGACTTAGAGTAGGGTTTAAGTAAAACAAAGGCTAAGAAGAGATATGATTGCTTTCCACAGATAAATCTGAGACATAAATGCCAATGTGGGAAAAGAGCTACTTAAGCTGAGATGTAAACAGACTATGGAGAGTGGAGTTATAAACAGGTCATGACTAAATATAGGCTGGAAGCGAGAAGCTTTCTAGCTATTAGAAGAGGAAAACTCTGGAATAGCCTGCTTCTACTACTGTGATAGCAACAGAAGCAAAAACCATATTTTGTTACAAGATGAGGCTGGAAAATGTTCTGGACCATGGCTGTCTGCAGTCAGAGATTCAGCTGACATTGTGCATTTAGCACAATCCAGTATGGGTAAAGCCTTATGTCTACTAGAATGCAACACAGCTATAAGGCTGTGGACATGCACTACAAATTCATCCTTGCCAATGAAAGAGACAACTGCTGTCAACAGCTGGTGCAAGTGCCCCTATGCTGACTTTATTGCCCAAACCAGGCAAGCAGCCAAGCAATCTGTGTGTGTGCTCCCCGAGTGATAGCAGGCAAAAGCTGCCAGGTCACTTTAAGTTCTCTCACTGACATAAACTGGCTGATTTTGCCGGAAATAATTTAGGGAGTGCTCATGAAAAATAATGTGCTGGCAGATCCATGTGACTAGCAGCAAGATGTGGTAATTTCTTCCACCAACACAGCTGGATCAGAAACATGACATTTTTCTGCATCTTGTTATACTGTGTCACAAAACTGTACAACTGCTTATTTTGCACCCAGTTATATTGGTATAAGCATACCTATGCTAATATAGTTCATTCCCAAACAGTTTATTCTACTAGGATTTATAGTGATATAAATATTTCAGTAAAATACAGTGTTACTAATCTAAATAGATATAAAACTTATGCATAGATGAAGCCTAGAAGCAGCAGGCACTACCTATCTACTGTTTGTTGTTCTGATGAGACCAAAGCAATGGTAATCACATTACACTGAAGTCCTGACACAATTAGCAAGCATGCTGAAATGGAAAATAATTCACTTTAGTGTCCCTGAAAGTTTTATTGTAGTTAGCAAGTCTTCATTTTCATAATAATATAATTGCAGGAATGGGAAATTGCAGGTAATTGCTATTGTTGTGACCTTCATCTTTTAGTAATGAAATTAATGTAATTGCTATCATTTCGATTCCTACCCATTCATGGGTGGCTTCAAAGTTTTTGAGGCAAGTGATGAGGGCAAAGGCGCTACTTTTTTTTTTTTCTTTCTTTTTTTCTGCACCTCAGCTAGCATATGGAAAGCATCTCTTATTTCACTGAAGTTCTGTTTTGGGTTTGGGAGCCTTTCCCTTCAGTTTTCTGTATTCTAACTTCTCACGTGGCTTGGAAATCTTTACACAACACACTGTTTAAAACACTGTTGACAATCTTGATGATCAACACTAATGAAAATTTTTTAAAAAATCAAATAATTTTGTTTAATGATAAATATCTTCTAACTTCTACAGCAGCTTTGAGGATTAAGGAATACCTCAGATATGATTACCTGAACAAGCTAAAAATGCCTCAAAGGGGATGTGTGCATGTATGTGTGTATATATATATATTTACCTTTTCACACAAAGAATAGAAGGTTCAACGTCATTAGAACGTGAGAATGGCCATATCCACAGTTGCATACAATCCAGTAACATGGAGGTCTCCAGAAAAAGCCACCAGCAAATGCCTGTTGAGGAGTTTAGAATCAGGACATGCCAATATTTCCCCAGAGCACTCTGCCATACAATTTCCACCTAGGACTTCACCTACCTGTTTTTATGTTTAGCAGTTCTCACAGGCTTCATCTTCCATGAAAATATTAATTCAGTTTTTGAACCTAAGTAAAAATTAATCCACAATATCTTGCCTCAAACTCAAGGAGTTCATGCCTCAAATATACACTTTTTTACTCTGCACCCTGAAAGTACCATGCTGTGTCCCCTAATTATTGCATTAGAAAAGGCAGTGAGCAGATCTTTCCAATGCACCTTCAGGAACTTATGGACCTCTGTGAGATCCCTTCCACCAATGACATCTTTTCCATATGATGTATGATAAAGTAGAACCAAAACCTGAGAATCTGGGATTTCTGGCTATGCTCATAGTGAAAACACACCTACACCTAGGCTCAACCATTTGTTATTTGGCTTTAAAATAATTTCTTTTTGCTTTTGTTTTAGGTTTCTCTTTGGTTTATGTGCTGTCTCTTCAGGTTAAGAGCCCCGCACTTCAAGAAAGATGTTGAGGTGTTGGAGCGAGTCCAGAGGAGGCAACCAAGCTGGTGAAGGGTCTGGAGGGTATGACCTATGAGGAACGGCTGAGGGAGCTGGGGTTGTTTAGCCTGGAGAAGAGGAGGCTCAGAGGTGACCTTATTGCAGTCTACAACTACCTGAAGGGAGGTTGTAGTGGAGTGGGAGTCGGCCTCTTCTCCCAGGCAACTAGCGCTAGGACAAGAGGACATAGCCTCAAGCTTCACCAGGGGAGGTTCAGGTTGGATGTTAGGAAGAATTTCTTTTCAGAAAGGGTCATTAGACGTTGAACGGGCTGCCCAGGGAGGTGGTGGAGTCATCATCTCTGGATGTGTTTAAGAAAAGACTGGACATGACACTTAGTGCCATGGTCTAGTTGACATGGTGGTGTCAGGGCAATGGTTGGACTCGATGATCCCAGAGGTCTCTTCCAACCTGACTGATTCTGTGATTCTTTCTTCTTCTTGACACTCTCATCCATTTCTCCATCACACCGGCAACAAGTAACACTGAGGCTCTGATCTGCTAGAACACTGATTCTTACAAACAGATCTCTTAGTCTTGGCTCCCCAGATTACATGATTATAACACCCCAGGTGAAATAAAATTGAGATCTATTTCATACTGCCTATGTATTCATTCATCTGCTGTCAACGCAGCATCCTCTTCTTCAAAAACATTTTTTTTGCATTGTGATCTAGCAAAACGTAGATCTATTTTTTTTTTTCTGTTTTTGGTGAGCCTTCTTTATAATCGAAATCTGCTGAGAGATAGTCAGAACTCATATAACCAAATAGAGAAGTCAATCAAGGAACAAATCACAAAAGCGTACTGGATATGCAAACAAACCTTACTTGGCTACTAGCCCAAAACTTGTCTTCTGAAACGTCAGTCAAGTGAACAGGAGTCCCTACACAGCACAGACTTATGACTCCCATTCTACCTATTTTCCATAGAACTGGTATCAGAAGGGATGCAGGAACCCAGAACAACCAAAGCTGTCCCAGCAAGAAATAATCACTGGATAGTAAAAGGCTAATAACTTGTCCCTTGACAAACAAGAAAATCTCTTTTACCATATTCAGCCAACTTATTTGTAGCTGAAATGTTTCTTTGAGCTACTGTAGGGTAGTGTAACAACCTAGTTAAACTGCCTGGTAAAAGCTATTTAAAGCTTGTTACTTGCCCCTCCCCTCTGCAAACTGATACTCCCATTAACAAAGAGCCCAAGGACATAATTCATCATTATCCTTCTCATTTTGTGTTTATACTGTAACCATTCCCTTATATACTGAGGAATTTATAGGAGCATATTAGTGATTATATATGATTATCCTGTGAGTATATTTAATTAAATGTGTTTCCTCATCTGTATGCGTATGCTCAGTCTGAGTTTCTAATCTAAGCCAAGCCTCTTTCTCTGCAATAGCTTACTCACTGAATATGGAAAGGGCACAGTCAGAACACACAAGTAATAACCCTAATGCTAATTATCTTCTACTTTCAAGTTTCAAGTAGAAATTGTTTCGTAAACAAATGGAAAGCTCTGAAAATATCTCGAGGACACACTCTAGCCCAGGGGAAGCATTTTTAAAAACCCACGTAGAATAGCAAGGTTTTGGTAGATTTCCATCAAGTAAACAGTTAAAAATAAATTTTCAAAATCAAGGTTACTGCAAGTGACTATGTATTATCATGATGGCAGCCACATCCTTTTCTTCTTCCAGTTTCTTCTTGCTTTCTACCTTGTCTCTGCTGAAAGTCTCTAGATCTTTCTTAGTCAAATATCACATAGTCTCTGAATACTTTCTCTGCCGTTTTTCCCCTCCTGTTTTTTAAGGACATACCGCTCACATGGGGTTGAATATCATGTGATAATAGTCTAACTTCCCAAAGTCTTCACTTGGTTTCTGTTCAGTCAGAGCTCCTTCTGAAGAAACCATGTTTCTGTTGCTACTTATGGAAAACTTCCAAAAATCACTCTGAATTCAGTTATAAATGGCAGCAGAATTTGGTCCCAAGTGCAAGCAAGTTTTAATTCATCTTGGATTTGGCACCATAAAATCATACTATTAACAGAGGGATGAGGTATGACCTGAACCTTGGGATGAGTGAACAGCACAGCACATTCTTCAGCATTAACAGACCTTAGAGATATAGCTGGATTTCTCACATATGCACAACAGCAGCTAGTGCTCTTAAATCATGAGGGTTTACGACACCCTACTGAATAAGCAGGTAAATCTACTGATCAGAATTGATTTGCTGCTGCCTTGTCACAGAAGAAAAAGCTCAAATTCTTTTGCTGCTGAAAACAGCCAGACAAAAAACTGCACTGATTTTCAATTAATTCTAAGCTAACAGACGACAATGAGCAATATGAATATTTTGTTTTACTTTAATCCCTGATGCAATTTTTGTTTAATTACAACATGCCTCAGATAGGAATTCATTAAAGCACAATACAAGTTTTAATAGTTGCACTTACGCAGAGGGAAATATATATGTGGGCTCCAATCCTCTATACCATACTATCCACGGGGAATTTATATCTATTTTTTGTGCATTCACTTCCTCAAAATGAGCATTTTTATGCTCATTAGGGATATATCTTAATGAAAATAAACTTCTCCACTAGTCTTAAGCTTCAATTGTTGGTTTTTTTTTCTGGTACAAAACCTTGCCTAGTCTGCGTGCACATGTCTGGCAGCATGTTCTCAGACAATGAGAGAAGAACATGGCAGATGCTGCCCTGATGGCTCTATGAGCCCTGCACGTGGTGTTTGCCCGAGGCAGTATTCTTTACGTCAGCAGAAAAATTACAAGAAATGGCTTTCAGGAACCATGGAGCAAGGAGGAGGATATAGTGTGGGCATAGCTGTGTGTTCAAATATGCAAAAAGATTCAGAAAGAAGCTGTTATCATTACACACTGAAAAGCTAGGCAAGTATGCAAAAATTCATAGCAACTTCCAGATTATCTAGATCTTATTTTGCTATTAGAGATCAGTGTCTGGGAGGACTCTAGGTCCTCTGTGTACTATCAACTTTCCGTATGACATTGGACAAACTGTTTGCTGGTATTTTTAAGCATTTACCCAAATTAGCATTCTAAAGTGCCTCCCCTGAATTTTACCTTTTTTTGTAGCAACACTACAACATTGCCATTTCTCAGGCTCCAAAACACTGCCACCTTCAAAGCCCCTGCATAAACAGAGGCAGGGGACCAAACATTCAGCTCTGCCTCCTCTCATAGGCAGCTTAAATTCTTATCTTCACGGTTAATTGCCAAGCTATCCAAAAGACCCTGACCTGCCAAGCTAGGTGCTGTACAAAAATGTGACGAAAAGCCAAATCCTCCCCAGAGAGCATGCAATGTAAGCTGAAATGCAAGATATAAACAAAAAAAAGGTGATAGAAAAGAAATCTCCAGGTAAGAGTGTAATCACTACCTGTGTCATAAGGAGTTCATCACATCAACTACCTGATTAGTATCAAATTTAAAACAGAAACAACTGCCAAATAGCCATCTTAGCTGCAGCTGAATGTATGACCTGCTGCCACATATTCTTCCCAGGGTTGTATCTGCTCCTCACCTTCCTGCATTTTACATTTTGCAAAATCAGAGTTCTATGAGCACTTCAATAATATACAATATTATCATTCAGTTTCATCATGCAGCCAAACACTTGAACATTTTACCAAATGAAGCAGACCCCTGCTTTGCTGAGGTGTTGATCTAAAATCTAACTACAAGCCTTTTGTTGATGAAATATTGTCTACTCTTTCTTTGCTGCTTTGTTCATAATATTCAGAAATGTAGCAAGCTTTAATTTTCTGATATTCTAAGAATGTTGACCTTGACACTAGGACAAACTCTTGGATTCTTATATATTCAGAGCCATGTCACTAATCCACATTCACAGAGAGAATAAAGCCCAAAAACATCAGAAAAAGAAAAAAGTGACAGAGGGGAAAAAAAGAAAGAGAGAAGGGGGGGATTTATTTAATTTGAATTCATTCAGTAATTCTTCATCTGTATGCTTGGCTTTCACTTATGACAATGAATGGATGTGCAGAAACATTGCTTAAGAATTTTACATGTCATTTATACTAATCAGAATAAATGTTCACCTGAACACTAACGATCTTTTTCTTTGGGGAGAAAAATACTTAATAAAATTCCATTACAAGCACATGAAAGTAAACAAACCCATTTTTAAACAACAAACTGAGTCTGAAAAGTCAAAAAATATGTCATTAAAAAAGGATTTACCTGCCACAAAACCCTCACTTTCAGTTTGATTATGCTACTTAAATGACACCTATCTGCATTTTAATCCCTGCAAAGAAGTCTGCTGGCAGAATTACTAATTATGATCAAAACCCATGAAAGACCATGCTAATGATAAGATAAAGAACTTACTCCCATCACCTACAGTGAGAAGCTGATCTTCCTCAATGTTCTAATCTACTGACATACACGGTTTGGTCTGAAATAAGCTCTCAATAATGAATAATCTGGCTATGAATATGATTCTCCTGAGCAGAAAATGGAAGATTAAAGGAGCTCTGAAGAATTAGCTCTCTCTTTTTTTCAGTTTTAAGACTGCTTCTCCAGTGCTCTCCCCATTCCCCCAGAAAACAAAAAAAACACACCAAAAAAAGAAAAACCTCACCTTTTTTGATAGCTGCTGCCACCTTAAGGACACAAACTGCCAGAGCTAGGGTGCCAAGGTCCCTGCTTGGCCACAGTTTGCGCAGGTGCTATTTGGTGTTTGTCTGAGGCAGGGAGCAAAAGCTGCAAGCTGCCATTTACTCCAGGGCACCAACTCTTCAATGGAGAGGTGGCAGGAAAGCCAAGTCCCTTCCTTTAATACACAGTCCAGGAGTCAGAATTTGGCACTTGCGAGAAGTCAGCTTCCCACCTGTTCAGTTTAACAAAGTTAATCCTTGTGCGCATGTACTTTAGGAAGCATAGAGAGGCAACACAAATTACAAGTAGTATTTATTTACTTGTGTTTGAAATCTGCAACCAGAACAGAGGTGTTACTTCAGTTTAGCAGATATTTCACCATTGCAAATGACTTCCTTAGCCAGGTAAGGCACATTTGAATAAACAATCAAGAAGCAGTGAATTTCAAGTTTTGAATTTTAAAAGCATTAGGTACGTCCATTTTTGGATACCAAATTTGGAAGACCCTTGAGGGTATATATACCCTTTTGGAAATACAGAGCATGGAAAATCAGGGCATTTTATAGTCTATCGTTAATTGAGAATCCAAATATTTATGATGGGTGATCTTCTTATTGATGTCGTTTGACCTGTGACTGAGCCGCCTCATTGGTACGGCAGATAACTAAAGGACATCTAACTCTTCAATCCATATAAAGAAACATCAGTCATCAAGGATTGTACTGATTTTTTTTTTCTTTTTTTGATGAAAAAGCAAGTCCAGAAAATCAAAGATGTAAACATGACTCTGATAATCTGGAATATTAAATAGTGCAACAAGGCCTGGAATTATAAATACATAAGTGCAAGCATATTTAGTTTAATGACAAATAAACCACAAAGTTCTATACATGTATTGATTTGTATGTACAAGAGGAAAAAATAGTAACAAGCATACAGCATTTTGAAAGTGAATGTGCTATACAAGACAGTCACAATCAAATCCTACAAGTACTTTTCCAATGGAAAGAGAATATTCACAGAATCACACAGAATCACAGAATAGTTAAGGGTTGGAAGGGACCTCTGGAGATCACCCAGTCCAACCCCCTGCCAAAGCAGGTTCACCTAGAGCATGTTGCACAGGGTTGTGTCCAGGCAGGTTTTGAATATCTCCAGAGAAGGAGACTCCACAACCTCCCTGGGCAGCCTGTTCCAGTGCTCTGTCACCCTCAAAGTAAAGAAGTTCCTCCTCATACTCAGATGGAACTTCCCATGTTTCAGCTTGTGCCCATTGCCCCTTGTCCTCTCACTAGGCACCACTGAGAAGAGTCTGGTCCCCTCCTCTTGACACCCACCCCTAAGGTATTTGTAAGTGTTGATAAGATCCCCTCTCAGTCTTCTCTTCTCCAAGCTGAACAGACCCAGCTCTCTCAGCCTCTCCTCATAAGAGAGATGCTCCGGTCCTCTGATTATCTTTGTAGCCCTTCGCTGGACTCTCTCCAGTAGTTCCTTATCTTTCTTGAACTGGGAGGCCCAGAACTGGACACTACTCCAGATGTGGCCTCACTAGGACCGTTTAGAGGAGCAGGATAACCTCCCTTGACCTGTTAGCCACACTCTTCCTAATGCACCCCAGGATACCACTGGCCTTCCTGGCCACAAGGACACACTGCCGGCTCATGGTGAACTTGTTGTCCACCAGGACTCACAGGTCCTTCTCTGCAGAGCTGCTCTCCAGTAGATCAGCCCCCAACCTGTACCGGTGCATGGGGTTATTCCTCCCAAGGTGCAGGACTCTACACTTGTCTTTGTTGAACTTCATGAGGTTCCTCTCCACCCAGCTCTCCAGCCTGTCCAGGTCTCGCTGAATGGCAGCACAGCCTTCTGGTGTATCGGCCACACCTCCCAGTTTTGTGTCATCAGCAAATTTGCTGAGTGGTCTTCACCTACATTTTCATTTACTCTAACAATCCTTCCCCGAAGGAAAAAGGATTAGTCATGTCTAAATTTCTGATTGAACTCTCTGGGAAGAGTCAGTGCTTCCACCAAAGCCTGCAAGCACGAAATGGAGGCAAGACTGGATAATGAGAAGTGGAGGAAATAGCAGTTTTTACTCATCCTCTCCCCGTAGCCACCCTGTCACAGCTGGTTGGTGTTGGAAGCGTGGTTACAGCTCCTGGTGTTCCAGACTGGGGCCAGATCAGGTCGTCCTCCTTCACAGATATTTCCCAACCCATCAGAAGTGAACGAGCTTCCTCATCCATTTGCTGCAGTGCCAGGCAGGGCTCTCAGCCTCCAGAATGGCTGGAAATCCCACAGGTATATGGGCCAGAGGAAGAAAGATGGGAAGGGTAGGGGAGAAGAATGGCAGAGGAGTGAAAATGCACCCTAGCAAGTCAAAGTGAGGCCGGACCAGGCACCTGTGGAGTCGGGAGAAGCCAAGTTGTTATGCCAGCTTCAGGCCTTTAGCTTCTCATTTCGTCCTGTCCTTATTCATTAGCCACAATTCTCACGAGTTCCCAGAGTTCCATCAAAAGTTGCTTTTTGTTTGGCATAAGGGTGTCTTAGAGATCTTCATTTGTGCCTCATGGTTGTGGCCACACAAGAGAGACATCGGTATTTTCAAACTCCGGCTGTACGCAGCCATGCAACATACTGCCCAGAGGCTGGGTAGGTACTGGCAGGCCTGCTTCTGGCTCAGGCGTCGGTTTGCCTCGTCACTCCCCTGTGCAGCTGTGTTAGCCTTGTGCAGAAATTGTAGCCCACCTTGGTCCACAGAGTTGCTACAGGCCTTCCCCAGGCTGCTGGTGGAGCACGTGGGGCTGCTGAACCCTTAGGGAGTTTCCAGTCATTAATTTGAGGTTATTTCACTGTGTGCAGGGATGGTGATCAATGAGGTGTGGCCCAGCAAGCCCCAGGGCGGACTTGCTCTCACAGACAACATGGTGCTGTAAAACTTTCCTGGGATGGTTACTGGCAGAGGAGGGAAGAGCTCCCAGAGTGCGAAACAACAGCTGCTCAAAGACCAAAGCGTCACCATATGTTGAACCAACCCTCTTCTCAGGACCCTGAAGGCCCTAATTATCTTAACAGCCCTGAGTGGCCTCATCTAGGGCCCACACCGGCCCATAACCCCACTGCCCCATGTAAGCTTATCCGGGGCACCAGAGCCTCCCTCAGGGCAGCAGCTGGGAAGTGGTGAGGGCCTTGATGGCATGGTGCTGAGCCCTCTGAAGGTCGCAGGTGTGCAGCTGGGGAGGGCTGGGGCTGTGCCACACCACCCTGAGGTGATGCTGTCCTCTGCAGGCCCTGTGGCAAGCCATGAGTGTCCTTCAATTTCAAGCTGAAAAAGCAGGTAGTGGTTCAGTGGATCATTAACATAGCCCTAACACAACTTATCTGAGGTCCCCATGCAAAGATTTTAACAGAGCTTTACTTACAGTTTGTCTGAATTGTGGGAACATTCCCAAAATATCTCATGAGACCATTGAAGGTGTAATTTTTTAAAAAAATTATCTTCTCTAAAGACTTCGGGTTTACTTAAAATCCTAAGGCATTTTGTTCTTTTAAAAAAATTTAGTGGCATTGGTTCCTCAGCAGAAAGATGTTTATTTAAGGGCACACTTTGCTCAGCTTGGTCAATATGCATAGTAACGTTACCTGCTGGTAAGCTCTACCTTGTGCATCCTGCTTAGTTGTCTGTCCTGGGATCCCTTATAGAAGAGGGTTTTTTTCCAATATTTACAACAATTTGCCAATCTCCATGTGCTTCAATGTGACTGTAGATGTTTTTCTAAAATGCTTTATCCCAACTATGGAAGAAATCATTCCAAGCAGAGAAGGTGTATGCAGCATGATTTTGTTTGGCTCTTTGGTGTTTCTTGGGTGTGGAAAATTCAGGACACAATTTTACACATGGGAATTTATTTCTACAGAAAAGTGTCTTTTAACCCAGTGTAAAATTCTGCCATTCATCCGTGACAACAAGATGGCAATGACAAACACAGGCCACTTGATTATACTTTTAGTGTGGGAAGATAAATAACGATTAAGATGTATTTTTCCATCTTCTTGAATATGAGGCTTAATCCTTGGTGATTTCCAGGTACTCTTCTGCCCCTGAAAAATCTCCTTTGCCTAAGAAAAGGGCAAAGGAGGCAGGAATAGATGTCATCTATGGAATGTGTAATGCTGAGACACAACTAATTAAATCCAGCTGGTGGCCCCACAGACTTGAAACCATGGTGGCTTTCTGATAGCTTCACCTCTCGATGTGATGGATAAGGGCTGCAGTTTCAGATGTATCAGTTTTAATCAGATTATGATGCCCAGCTTTTCTTTCCAATGGTAAGATTAGAAAATCTTGATATAACATTGCACCCAAAACAAGGCCTGTAGGCATACATTCATAATGACTGTTTGGGGCTTGTCCTTCACTGAGGGATTGCTTGTTTTCTTGTTTGCAGCAACTTGAAAACGAGGCAAGGCTGAAAGCTTAGCCCAAAGCTTTCAGATAAGCTTTCTTAATAGTTCTTTAATTTTGTGGATGCATCTTACTAAATCACCGTCTAGTTGTTTACTAATTGAATTATTTAAAAACTGTGATAATCAATGGAATAAGTATTGCTATATGTATGAAATGAGGTAGAGAGGCTGAAAAATTACTTCACGTGACAGCAAGAGCCGGGCATAGATCTCAGCAGTACTAGTCCCCTCTTCTTTCCCATCACACTAGCACTTCTCTGAGAATGTTTTTCAAGGTATGTAAGTCATCAGCTAACATGTTGTTAGCTATATTCTACTTCCCGCCCCCTCTCCCACCAAAAAAACTCTTCTGTGTTCCCATGTAGCAGGTGTACCACAGTTTATATGGAATAGCTTGGGGAAAGGAAGCAAGCTTTATTTTCAAATCATAAGCTCAAAAGAAAGAATTAGTTTGGGGTCTGAATCTCAAACAAGAAAATGGGTCAGGAGGAAAGCGCTAACAGGCAAGCAGTGTCAAACAGCAGGTGGAAAAAAATAGCTAAGGGTAACACCAGTCCATCAAGGAGCTGCACAGGGCATGGAAAGATCAGCTTCAGTCACTCAGCATTTGCCTAGGATAATGTAAGGGATTACTATCAAGTCAGCAGGCAAACAGGGGAAGCAAGAGGCAGAAAGTGCTGAGCCTTTTGATGCTAACTGCACGTGCTGGGATTCTGCCCATGTCAAACCATTCAGTAGGCAAACTAGTTACCTCTGCATGGCAATTGCCTTTGGCTTTTTACTTAACTTAATTCATTAATCTGGGGAGGGGGGAGGTAGAAGAGAAGTATTACCTGTTTCTTTTAATTTTGAGTTGATGTCATCTTGTATCAGTGAAAAAGACCAGTACACGTGACAGTGTGTGTAAATTGCAAAATACAGCTCACCAAAGACACTCTGCTGTATTGCAAACATAGGCTTAAGTAATTCCCAAATCCACACTAAGGAAAAGAATATGTGATTTGGTTACAGCCCTGGTAAGCAGGGAAGGGAAGTTGAGTCTGACTAAATGGGCATTTTTAAGTACAGATACGTATTGATAATTAATGATGGTAATGATAGCAATTATGTAATTTTGTGTAGTTAGCAAAAAGGACTAGGAAGACTAGGATATCTACAACTGATCTCTAACTAATCTAGCTAGACTTGCAGATTTCCTAACCATGGTGAAGAGAGTTACGCAAGCAGACATATGTGAACTCATCAGAAGCATGATTAAAGTGTGTTGAGAAAACTACAGAGCTGGTTGGAAGATGTTTTGGAAGGTAGTGGAATATTTATTGCATGAAAGGGAAGACCAGATTCCCTGTGCCCATACAGCATAGATGCACATAGATTATATCATCTTCAGGGAATACTGCAGGAAAAACTCAGCTTCGCATCAGTTTTCATGAGCTAAGTTTAAAGTTTTGCTAACTGGTAGTGTGGATGCGTCCCACCACGCTGCTGTAGAGCGACTGCAAGGTTCCCCCTGCAACGGTAGGTAACATTTGCTGTAATACAGTGAGTAACATGCTGCACCAAACTGCAGGCTACAAATTTCTGGCGCTGCAGATGTGCAGAGCAGAGGAAGGCAGCAGTCTGGGCTTTAGCCCACATATCACCTAGATACCTATTGTGTGTATATATAAAAATAGTCACAGAAACACATTCTTTCCATGGATTTCTAGAAATGGATGAATCTCAGAAGACTCATTCTGTTTGAATAAGCATTCAAAATTATATCTGTAGTGCTTATGAACAATGAAAACGTCATCATGTATAGTTTGAGGTATTGCACTCTGTAATTAATAATTATTCCTTGCAAGGAACCTTAGTGGAGACGTAGACAAGAAAATAAGTAACCTTGCAGAATACTTGTTAAAACTGTAACTATATATTTGGTTCCTAGTATTACCTGCTCATGGTACACCCTAGGTATTATGATACCTTGCAGCTGATAAAGTGCTTCAAGAGACATCATTTTTGTGGGAACACTATCTTCTTGAGACAAAGAAAATCATGAAGAAAAGTCAAGGCTGTTGACTGGAAAGGAAACTGATCTGTTTCCTTTGCTTAGTACCAAAAACATGCCCTGTCTTCGTTTAGCCTGCACCCGGGTCTAAACAATAGCAGTTTTCCTTTCACCCAATGTCCCTTCCCCAACTGAGGAAGGAAATTGGGAAAAAGGGGGAGACTCATGGGTTAAAATTAAACACATTTAATAAAATAAAGAAACCAATATAAATGCTAACACAAAACACACAAAAGTATACTTAGCTACAGAGTTGCAGCAGGTTGTCCAGGAATAACAATCATCAGTGTCACGGTTTAAAGCTGGGCCGGCTATTAAACCGGTGCCGGACGCTCTCTGTTAACCTTCCCCCCCCAACCCCAGAAGGGAAAGGGAAAAGGGAGAGAGACTTACGGGTTGCAAAGTTAAAACAGTTTTAGTAAACTATAATAATGAAAAAGATTATAATAATAATAATGGAAATAACAAAATATAGACAAATATATACAAAACCAAGATCAAGCTCCCCTGATGTCGGTCACATCACCACCAGCACTGCAGGGCAGGCTCCGGGAAGGCCCAGGCTAGGTCCAGCGATGGACAGGAACTGGATTCAGGGATGCACAGATCAGGATCCAGGGCAGCAGAAAAACAGAATCCTCTTTGGACACCAGCCATACCAGGAGGGGGAGAGGGGGAGAGGGGGAGAGGGGGAGAGGGGGAGAGGGGGAGAGGGGGAGAGGGGGAGAGGGGGAGAGGGGGAGAGGGGGAGAGGGGGAGAGGGGGAGGAGGGGGAGAGGGGGAAGCCCCACCTCACCCCAGCAAGCCCTCCCTTTTATAGTGAACTTGATTGTTAATGATATAGAATACACCTGTGGGCCAGCCTGGGTCAGCTGCTCTGCATTTAGCTGCTAATGGCCCTGATGACCATGGCTGGCCACAAATTGAAACAAAATCCCAATGAAACCAGGACATACCCAATCATGGGGAAGAAGTTTAAAATTTAGTTCAGACCAATAGCACTTAGGAGTAATATTCAGGAACAGTAAAGGATGATACCACTGGGGATGTGTTCAGCATAAAGGGAAAAAGGGATTGAACTTTAAGTTACTTGGCAGACAAAACATTCTTTGGAAAGAGAAAAGAATTCTGAGAATGCATTGTAGACTGAGGTTTGAGGAGGAGAAGAAGGCAATGTAGGAGACAGCAGGCTGGGCAGTGTTCCGGTGGTGTGACTTCTGTCTAAGCTAGAGCTGTGTGTCCTCTGTCATAAACTGGGGCTGTTTGGAGAATGCCAAATCAGTCAGATCAGATTGTGTGTCAGGTTCTCATGTAATCCAATAGCAAATATGCCTACCTGCAGATGGGAGCTACACTAGCTTCCTCCATTGTTATCTGCGTTGTAGACACTCCTGCCCTGGGTGGGCCTTCATAGGTGATCAGGTAGCTTTCTTGCAGTCATGGGGCTCAGGTACTCTACAGAATATCAGCGCCTGCTTTAGCAATGCCAGCTATTACCCATTGTTGAAATATTAACCACATTCCTCTTCCCAAACAGACTGAGGCTCATAAGTGGAAATATTTTATTCAGATCAAGTATCTTAATCATTTCAAAGTGGTTTAATTTTGAGGATAGCTTTTACTCCAGGCAGCCTGATGTACTCCACCTTCTTGACTCTGTGTTGCCTTTACAGCCAAGCCCACAGCCAGCTTTGAAATTCTTCACTGATTATCAAGCAGTGTAGTTGCACTGTTTTCAATTAAATGGATTCATTTATAGCAGTGCTTCTGCTGGGTGTGCTGTGAGCACTGTGATCCAATTATTTCTTTATTGTAGGATTAGATGCAACTCCAGACAGAGTGAGAAGACTAAAACCCCCAAATGTCTGGTTCCTCAATGAAGCAAACTAACTATAGAAAATAATATGAATCTAGAGTGTATGCAAGACAAGAAAGAATTTCATGTTTATAGCATACTTCAGAAAACTGAAGTGGGTCCCCTAGGTGTTTTTACCATCCAAAATTACATAACACTGTGAATACTTAAATTTAGGGGTGACAGATGTAGGTGCCAGGAACTTGGCTGAAGCAATAGCACTTAGTACTGGCTTCAGACTTCTGGAAAACTGAGTCCCGCCTCTGGTTTTATTGTGTTCTTTTTGCACTTTCCTCATAATTAAGAGGACTGGAAACACTCATCTTTCAACAAAGAAAAGGAAGTGGAAATGCTGAGCATAAAGCTCGGTGATGAGAGCTTTGCAAGTTGCCTTGATTCTGAATAGAACTATCTATCACCACAAGCAATAGCCAGCTATGACATTGACTTACAAGACTGTTTCACACTATCAGTTTCCTAGGCAAGCCATCTACTCATCTGGAAAATCACTGCTTTGTGGATGCACTCTGTGGACTTTTGGGTTCACTCACTCTCTCATAGGTGTCACTGTTCTCACCACACTCTCACAGATGCCATCATTGCTCTCTATTTTCAGACTTGTTTGTGCCAGATGCTATCTATTGAATGCAGCTGGAACCACCTAAAATAATCATGATATCAGGCATCAAAAATATTCCTGTGTTGTAGTAATATTTGCATTTTTGGAAAACAACGAATAAAGGTTAGGCAGGCTTTCATATGTTTATGTGAAGTAAGAAACCGTGTAAACCGAAGAAAATCCAGTAAATGGGCTTTAACTACAACATAGATGCAATGGAACTTAGGGATGTGATTTGTTAAAAGATTACTCACAAATTGTCAATAGGTCACCTAGAAATTCTTGATGTCTGAAGATGAAACAACTCATTCTGCATCATACATCTTTCACACACTTTGTAATGCATGAGTTAAGATTTTAAGCAACATTTTTATTCAAATGTTACCCCTTTGGCATAACTAAATCATGATGAGAAGAGGATGTTTTTCTGTTTTCCTTCATGTTCTTATCACCTCTGGTAGAAAAGCTGCTTGATTATTGTTGCATCTTGAGTCTGCATGAATCTCATTGACTTTTCTTATTCCTTGTAAATCTGTATAAATGACAGATGTGAATGGCCATAAAAGTGCTTTTGGAGGAAAACAACTTCAGATGGGCAGATGATGTAATATAGTTTCACTTCATTATCTTCAATGAAATAGTGCTGATTTAAAGGCGTTAAACCTAGAAGCGTATGTTGAGGGGTTTATCCTGGGCTATAAGGCAGAGCTATTGCTGAAATAGTTAACTGGCAATCATAGAAACTTAAGATGGGGAAAACTAGAATTTAGTGAAAATAATGAAAAACACTGGTTTGGTATATGCAGCATTGGGTACTTAGGTAAGCTGGATTTTTTTTCCTGAAAGCAGTAGTATGACAATTAAAACTGTAAATACTTGCAAGAACATTTGCACTAAAATAGCCCAGTCAAATTTGTTCAATTGCTTCTTATCACTAAACCACTACAAACATTTTTCAGTAATTTTCAGGCAAAAAAAATATTTGAAAGCAACAGATGTGATTTTTTTTTTCCCCTATCAGTATCAGAGAATAATTCCTCTTGCAAAAGGCAGCCTTTCAGTCGTTTGAGGCCCTGGCACATTCCTTTTAATTTCTCCAGGGTTTTCAAACCTTGGGCGTTCTTATCTCTGAGTCCCAAATACATAGATTCTTTTTAAAACTCATGATTTTAAGACTAATGCCAAGAATTTGCAGGGGAAGATGTGATTTTTACATACTTAAGCTGACAAGGCAAATGAGATCAATTAGTCATAAGATACAAGAGCAGAACATAACTAGTGGTTATTATGTGCCTTTTCTGTGAGATCATGATTGCTCCAGTCTTGGGCTATTTCAATTAGAGACCAAGCTGCAGAACTTGATTTGTTCAACTCTTTCTTGGTTATGGTAGTTTCTGAGAAAGGTGTCAAACCACCCTGGTCACTGCTATTTTGCCATCTAAAAGGTGTTTTTTTTCAGTGTCCTTGATGTGATTAGTTGCCAAATGTTCAGGATTCTGAACACGTGTGACAATATACATCCAGAGTAATTCTAGCCATCTAAATTTCCGCAGTGGAAAACAGAATTTTTGTGTCCAGTACCTTGAGCTGGGAATAGTTGAAGGTTTGGAGCTGAGTCGACTTTGTCATTCAAGGATTAATGTGGCAGTACAAGTTTAAAGGCACTCTGGATTTCAGGCTAACAGCTGAGACTTTTCTTAAAATTTAGTTTTAAAATCCATCATTTAATTATTAGCTTGAAGGACACTGCAAATGAACACCATAGGTACCTCATTTACATGTTTAATTGGATTAGTCTCCTGACTTTCAGATTCTAGCAACTAATTTGCCTGGACATTTTTTTCCAGATAGCTAAATGATTAATCTTTTGTATTTCAGTGCATGGATTCACATCATACATTTTTACACTGAAAAATGAATTGTTACTCTGCAGTGTTGTTCTGCGGTTGCTGTATGATCTGTTGTAGAACAAACATTGCTTCTTGAAATAAGTAGGTGTTACTATTTAACATAGCTGTGCTTTAAAGTTTGGAATAATTAAATTTATATCACCTGCAAATGTTTTTCTTTCAGTTATGAAATGAAATTGAGAAAATCTAATGCCTTATATTATGTGCATGCAGAGTCTACAAATAAACTTTTCTTGCTATGTCCAATTTTACCTATCTGTTTGATAAATAACATAGTTATTTGGGCAAAAATAAGACGCAGTGACGTGGTTGTCATGATCACCTGTTAGAAACACTAAAATCTAGGTTTTTTCAAAAGGATTAGCAAACCGTGGCTCCCATTAGAGCCTTTGGGGTCAGACATGGTTTTTATATATTTGTAATATAAATATATATTTGTTGCCAAAGGTAGCTGCTCTGCAGCCAGCCCAATCTGCAGCTGAGTGGCAGATCTTGCTGCACAGGGGGTTTTTCTGAGGCAGGGAAACCCCAGGGGAGCAGAGAGACCTGCCAGGAGCCAGCAGCTCTCGTGGGAGATGCTGACGAGGCCTGGGCATTGCCAGAGCAAGCACGGCCACCCCCACACCTACAAAAAGCAGCCTTGGAAGTGCGAGTGACCAAGAGCGCTGCTAACAGAGCAGGCAGTGTGGTGTGTCAGCCAGGGCCAGCACGGGATGGCGCGCAGGAGGCTGCCTCTTTGAAGGAGGGGCATTCCACTGGCTGAGTGGGAGACTTGAAGTACACATAACTCAGCAACTGTGCACTGTTCGGTGACCATCTTCACAGGTCAAGGGCACTCATCCTACCTGACCCTCAAGGCAGAATGGTGGGCACTAGTCTGAGAGCAAAGGCTGCAGCTCCAGCTGGAGGGTCCACGACATCTACCCCAGCAGTGGCCGACACCTCCACCCAGACAGAGCTGCTGAAGGGAGAGGCTGCAGTGCAGACCTCAGACTGCAGGAAGTGCCTACAACTTTCTCCTGGAGCAGGGACAGGAGGCAGACCTGCCTGCAAAAGGTGGACCGAGGTGGAAGACCTCCTGCAGCAGGTGGCTCAGCTGCAGAAGGTGGTGAGAAGGCTGTGTAACATCAAGGAGGCTGAGAAGGAATTAGATAGCTGGGTCATAGAACAGTCTGCAGTGGACCCACAGTCCATGGCCAAACAGCCAAAAACTCCCTCAGTGTCACAGACAGAAGGGAGGGGGGCCAATAATGCAGAAGAATGGACGGTTGCAATGGCAAGGACCAGCAGGAGGAATAGACTTCCCCTGAAGCCTGAGGAGCCCTTGCAGAACTGCTTCACCGCTCTGCAGACTGAAGAGGAAAGACTCATCACATCAGGAGAGATGCTGGAGCTGAGTGAGGCAGCCCAATCTGCTCCCCATATAAAACCAGCACAACTAAGTAAAGGTGATGGGTGATAGCAGTAGGCAACTCTCTTATGAGACGTATGGAGGCACCCATTTGCTGATCTGATGCACTCTCTAGAGAGATATGCCACTTACCGGGGACTTGTATCAGGGATGTCACCAAGAGACTACTGAGCCTCGTACAGTCCACGATTATCCTCTGCTGTTTTTTCACGTGGGCACTGCTCAGGAGCAGACTGAGACATATCAAGAAGGATTACAGAGCCCTGGGAGCGGCAGTAAGGGACTCGGGAGCACAGGTAGTTCTTTCACCAGTCCTCTCGGTCAAAGGGAAGGGGTTTGAAAGGGCCAGTCAAATCAGGTGAATAAAAAAACGGTTACAGGACTGATGCCACAGTGAGGGGTTTGGCTACTTAGATCATGGGATTCACTTTGAGAAACCTCGTCTGCTGGGGGCTGATGTGGTCCATCTGTCAGGGGAGGGGAAGAGCATCTTCAGTCATAGGTTTGCCAAGCTGGTGAACAGGGCTTTAAACTAAAGTTGCCAGGGGAATGGAACCTCAACCCATCCCACTCCTGCCAGTTTGATGCCAGTGCCAGCAATAGATGCCCAGAACCTGGAGAAGGATCACAAGTCAGCAGGAAAGTACCTGAAGAGCAGCACAAAGGAATTCCAGCCAGTGTCAGCTTCATCAGGGGCCCAACTGAAATGCCTCTATGCAAACACACTAAGCATGGGGAATAAACAAGAGGAGTTAGAGATGTGCGCATGCCTGCAGGGTTATGATCTTATTGTCATCATGGAGACATGGTGGGATGGCTCCTATGACTGAAGTGTTGGAATGGAAGGATACAGGCTCTTTAGGAAGGACAGGAAGGGGAGACAAGGAGGGGGTGTCTCCCTCTATGTCAATGACCAGCTGGAGTGCATGGAGCTCCACCTGGGGATGGATGAGAAGCCAACAGAAAGCTTATGGGTCAGGATTAAAGGGAGGGAAGGGACAGGTGACATTAGAGTGGTGGTCTGCTACAGGCCACCCAACCAGGGAGACCGGGCGGATGAGACCCTCTACAGACAGATAGGAGTAGCCTCATGTTCACAAGCCCTGGTTCTCATGGGGGACTTCAACCACCCCGATACCTGTTGGAGGGACAACAGAGCAGAGCATAAGCAATTCAGGAGGTTCCTGGAATGCATTGATGATAACTTCCTTCTCCAAGTGATAGAGGAGCCAATGAGGAGAGGTGCTATGCTGGTCCTTGTTCTCACCAACAAGGAGTGGCTGGTGGGGAATGTGAAGCTCAAGGGCAGCCTTGAGCGGCAGTGACCGTGAAATGATGGAGTTCAAGGTCCTTAGGGCAGCAAGGAGGACACATAGCAAGCTCACCACCCTGGACTTCAGGAGAGCAGACTTCGGCCTCTTCAGGGACCTGCTTGGTAGAGTACCATGGGATAAAGCCCTGGAGAGAAGAGGGGTCAAAGAAAGCTAGCTAATATTCAAGGATTATCTCCTCCAAGCTCAGGAGTGATGCCTCTCAACAAAGAGGAAGGCAGGCAAAAAAATCAGGAGGCCTGCATAGATGAACAAGGAGCTCCTGGACAAACTCAGACACAAAAAGGAAGTCTATAGAGGGTGGAAGCAAGGACAGGTAGCCTGGGAGGAATGCAGAGAAATTGTCCAAGCAGCCAGCGATCAGGTTAGGAAAGCTAAAGCTCTGATAGAATTAAATCTGGCCAGGGATGTCAAGGGCAACAAGAAAAGCTTCTATAGGTACCTCAGTGATAAAAGGAAGACTAAGGAAAATGGGGGTCCTCTACAGAAGGAAATGGGAAACCTGGTTACCTAGGATATGAAGAAGGCTGAGATGCTCAATGACTTTCTTGCCTCAGTCTTCACCGTCAAGTGCTCAAGCCACATCACCCAAGTCACAGAATGCCAAGGCAGGGACTGGGAGAACCAAGAACCGCCCGCTGTAGGAGAAGATCAGGTTCGAGACCATGTAAGGAACCTGAAGGTGCACAAGTCCATGGGACCTGATGAGATTCATCCACGGGATGAAACCTGAGGGAACTGGCTGATGAAGTTGCTAAGCCAGTATCCATCACTTTTGAGAAATCATGGCAGTCTAGTGAAGCCCACACTGACTGAAAAAGGGGAAACATAAATCCCATTTTTAAAAAGGGAAAAAGGTTAAAAAGGAAGATCCGGGGAGCTACAGGCCAGTCAGTCTTACCTCTATGCCTGGCAAGATCATGGAGAAGATCCTCCTGGAAACTACGCTAAGGCATACGGAAATCAAGGAGGTGATTGGTGACAGCCAACATGGCTTCACAAAGGGCAAATCATGCCTGACAAATTTGGTGGCCTTCTATGATGGGGTTACAGCACTGGTGGATAAGGGAATAGTGACTGATGTCATCTACCTGGACTTATGCAAAGAATTTGACACTGTCCCGCACGATATCCTTGTCTCTAAATTGGAGAGACATGGGCTTGACAGACGGACCACTTGGTGAATAAGGAATTGGCTGGATTGTTGCACTCAAAGAGTTGTGGTCAATGGCTCAATGTCCAAGTGGAGACCAGTGACAAGTGGCATTCCTCAGGCGTCGGTATTGGGACCGGCACTGGTTAATGTCTTTGTTGGCAACATGGACAGTGGGATTGACTGCACCCTCAACATTTGCCAATGACACGAGACTGTGTGGTGCGGTCAACATGCTGAAGGGAACAGAATGCCATCCAGAGGCATCTCATCCTTAACAGGCTTGAGAAGTGGGCCTGTGAGAACCGCATGAAGTTCAACAAGGCCAAGTGTCAGGTCCTGAACATGTGTAGGTAGATTAGGGTGCGGCGACCGGAAAATCTCGGGCTGTAACGGAAGGTAGGCGTGGCGAAAGGAGCAGGAAGTGCAAGTATCATGCGAGTTCGTACGGGACAAGACGACTATATAAGGCTGTTGCGCAGTTAAATAAACGCCATTTGTTGCATCCTCACATTGGTGTCAGTGCTCAATGGCCCTGGGGTGCGGATAGCCTCAGGCCAGCCAGCAACCGAACGGAGCTTGCTGCAGACAAGCGGCAACAAATGGTGACCCCGACGTGATTGCTGAACTGGCGGACCGCAGGCGGTCGGAGTGGGTTCGCGAGCCATGGAAATCTTGATAAAGGTGATTTCGTTACTGGGCGAGGAGTTTAAGATTTCTGTGAAATCGAAAGACGTAGTCCAGTGTGTGGATCGCCTCATTAAAGAGGGGGCGGTGGCAGAACTGGCTGATTGTTTACAGCCGAATACCTGGGAGCGGTGCTCGATGCAGCTCGCTGAGGGAGCTATGGCAGCGGGTTCTGCCAAAGAATTAAAAACATGGGGAGTTATCTTGTGGCTGCTACGGGCTGCACGGGAGGACTGGGCGACATGGGATGCGGCTCGGACGTGTTTACATGGGGTCTACCCTGACCAAGACAGAAGTGGCAGTGGTGAAACTCCTCCAACATACACTCTCTGAGAGAGGAATTAAATATGACGAAGCTGCGTTAAAGCAGTTACTGTTTTGGGCAAAAGATAAAGGACATTTTACAACCTTTAATGATGTCTTTGAAGTGCCTTTATGGGAGAAGACTGGTGACTCTCTCTGGAATGCGGTGTCAAGTGGTGATAAGGAAGCCTTTAAATTGTCTGCTACATGGAGGCTGGTAAGCAAAGCGTTAAAAGGAATAAAAGCAGAGAGAGAAGTCACACATACAGCTTTTATGGCTTTAGGACCGCAAGCGCCTACTACCCCCTCACTGTTTGCGGGACCAACACCTCCCATGGCCCCGGTGGCTGTACCGGTGGCAGCTCCTTTATCACCGTGGATACGGACGGCTCCAAAAAAAGCTGAGGAGTGGGGAGCGAGTAAAATAGATACAGATCCATTAGAACCAGTAGTGCACCCTAAAACACAAACTCGATTTGGACTAATTGATTCAGACGCTGAACAGGAGGCTTCGCCGAAACCCCCTCCGAAACCCCCTCCTCCTCTCATTGATCTCTCTACGGATGAGGCTGAGCAGGAGGACAAGAAGGAGGGTAAACATGCTTTGTACCCACCTTTACCGGATTCGTCATTTACGGAGTCAGCAGTACCAGAGTCACAAGGACTTAAAGGACTGTTACCATCATGAAATGGACACGAACTTGACATGACAGAGCTTGGTAGACGACTGGAAGAATTAAAGATGGAATTGCAGCAGCATCGTTCAGCCAACGCCTCGGGACACGTGACTATGTCTCCCCCAAAAACCCCCCTCTGTGTTCAGGACAAGTATTAGGGCCACCTCAACCTCCTTTACAACTCCCTACTCCACCTTTAGATCATGGCCGGGGGGGGAGGTTTGCGTCCATCTGGTAAAGTGGGAGGTGAGGGAGAGGGTCAGCGTCTGCCCGCGTATACAGGGGAAGGGGGGGGAGGTGAGGGAGGAGTGAAATGGAAAGGGGTCATTCGAGATACTTTATTAGAAGGAGTTGTGATTCCACGGGCATATCCAGTGATTGTGGGTGCGGGTCCTGAGGGAGGAAATATTTGGCAACTGTTGGATTGGAGGGTTGTGGGAGAAGCATTGCCACTATAGTTGGCGAGGGACAACACAGGTGAGGACTGCAGAGGGGTTGTTGGGGGGATGGCAAATCATAACACCACCTTAACTGAGCTAATGGATGCTTGTGAGAAAGTAGGAACCACCACATTTCAGATGGAGCATTTAGCAAAAACTTTTGCGGCGGCAGTTAAGGTAGTTCATCGTTGTTATACATGCAAACAGGAAGGTCACTTTAAGAAAAACTGCCTAAGGAGTTGAAGCTGAGTGGGAGAGATAACTCTGTTTTGATGTGTCATTGCTGTGGGAAGCTAGGGCATTTTGTGAAGCTGTGCAGGTCTCAGTATAATGCTCAAGGTCAGCTGATAACAACCAGCTGCAGAGTACAGGGAAACTGGAGAAAAAACGCGGGGGGGGAACTGTATGCTGACACAAATGAATCTTCCCAACCAGTTCCAGGCCTATGCAGTTAACTCGCAGCCCAAACCGCAGGGAGCGCAGGACTGGTGTTTCCACGCAGGGTTAACCTGCGCGGCTGCCAAGCCTTGGACCTGTGGCAAACAGGGATAATGCTAATGCTGATTGTCAAAAGATCATTGAAGCTTTACCTGGAAAAACAGATTTGAATGCTATAATAAAGGCATGTGCAAAAGTGGGTACTGTGGAACATAAGGCTCAAGTTATGGCTGCGGCCGTACTTGGGGCTTACGTCGTCACAATTGCAGCCTATATTCCAATTATTAGCAGGGGACACAACTTTAACAGCACCACGACACACTACTTCAGAGATACAGCAACTGATTACAGAAATAGAAAGCAGGCTACATTCCAAATTTGTACATCGTATTGATTTGAATCAGGAAATACAAATTATCACTTTGTTTGATAGGCAAATTCCGTATGCAATAATTGGTCAATGGAATTCAGAATGATCAGATTCGTTACAGAGCTATTGGCACAGATTATTCATCAAAGGACGGATGCGATGTCGGGAGCTTGTGGCCAGAGATCCCTGCATTACTAACCATTCCTATTGCAGCTCAATATTTTCAGTGGTGTATGGCTAATAGCTTTGCTTTGCAAACAGCTATGGAGAATTTCTCGGGACAGGTTGTTTACCACTTGCCCTCCCATCCTGTTATAAAATTGAGTGTGGAACTTCCAATTGCCACAGGAGTGTGGTGCGCAGACACTCCTGTGGATGGAATTACCATTTTTACGGATGGATCTGGGAACACAGGCAAGGCGGGCCTTGTCTGGTATTCTGATGGCAAGTGGGAATCTATGGTAGTACAACAAAAGGGTTCACCTCAGTTGGTAGAATTACGAGCTGTATTAAAAATATTTCAGAATTTTCCCATTCCCTTTAATTTGATTGCTGATTCAGCATATGTAGCTGGCATTATAAAGCAATTGGATAGATCTGTTATAGAGCATATATGTAATCAGTGTGTTTTTGAATTGCTGCGAGCTCTGTGGCAAGAAATTCAAATCCGAACTGCATTGTTTTATGTTTTACATGTAAGAAATCATACTAATTTGCCTGGGTTTATTGCAGAAGACAATGCTCGAGTGGACTCTTTGGTTTTTCATCCTAAAACAACAATTTGTACCAGAGTGGAAGCAATAGCACAATTGCTTATCAAAGTACATAAAAGCATTACAGACATTACCGGACTAGACTCAGATGCTATCTATTTACCTATCAGAAAGGAATATCTACAGTGTTTAACAAATCAGCCAACTCTTTTTCAAATGGCCTTACAGGACTTTACTGGACAATTGTTAACACATTTGCCAAGAAATAAAAAGCTACAGTTTATTTGCAAACAGGATTGGGAAGAAAAACCTATCAGATCAGAGATACCTGTGACTGGACTAACTTTTTTTACTGATGCAGGAAAGCGATCACCTTCAGCAGTTATTACCTGGCAAGAGGATGGACGATGGAAACATTGTAAATTCTCAGGAATTTACTGAGGACTCATTGCAGACACTTGAATTTTTTGCGATATATCAGGTTTTTGTAAAATGGAAGGATTTACCTGTAAATATTGTAACAGACTCTCTTTATGCAGCAGGCATTGTAAATCGAATTGAAAGAGCTTTTATACGACCAATAAGAAATATGCGACTTTACACCATTTTGCTACAGTTGCATCAAGCAATAAACCTCAGAGAGATACCTTATTTTGTCACCCACATTCGTAGTCATCAATTTGATCAAGGTTTGAGCATTGGAAATAATAAAGCAGACACACTTGTGTTCTATACGCAAATATCACCAAATTTATTTGAACAAGTGCGCCTATCCCATCAATTCTTTCATCAATCAGCAAAAATGTTAGCGAAACAATTTCACTTCACCATGGCACGAGCACGTGAATTAGTTAGTGTTTGTCCTAGTTGTCAGAAAATTGGCATGGGAATTGGAATAGGGGTAGATCCTCGAGGGTTGTGTGCGTTGCAACTGTGGCAAATGGATGTTACTCACATTGCAGAATTTGGAAGGCTCAAATATGTTCATGTATCTGTTGATACGTTTTCACATGTAATATGGGCAACAGCACAAACTGGGGAAACAGGTCGTCATGTCAAACGACATTTACTTGCTTGCTTTACAAGTCTTGGGGTTCCACAACAACTTAAGTCTGATAATGGACCAGCATACTGTTCATAGATTTTTCGTCAATTTTGTCAACTATGGGCTATTACACGTCACTGGGATTCCTCATTCGCCTACGGGTCAGGCGATTGTGGAACGTGCTCATAGTACATTGAAACAGCTTCTGCAAAAACAAAAAGGGGGAGAGGTGACTGAACCTTCTGAGAGACTTGCAAAAGCTGTTTATGTACTTAACCATTTAACTTTAGCAGGAGATAAGGAGTGACCCCCAATTGTAATACATTGGGAGGCAGTTTGACAGGGAGTAAGCTATGTGAAAAACAAAGGCGAAGTGTGGTATAGGGAACCAGGTACTAACGAGTGGTTAGGACCAGGGGAACTATTACTAATGGGTCGAGGTTATGCTTCTGTCTCTACAGGCACAGGAGTATGATGGTTTCCGATCAAGTGTATTAAACCATATGTGGAGGTGGGATTTAGATCCGGAGATCCGACAGAGAGTAGCAGAATACAGCAGGGCAAGCAGGGATGCAGCAGGAAATAATTGGCTCAACAAAATCCTGCAAGAATTAGGTGGATTGTCTCTAAAAGGATGGTTAGCCACATTATTAGAGGGAATAGTTTATGTAGTTGTGATTATAGTTATCATAGGGATCTGCGTGGGTTGTGTTAAGACAATCATTGAGAATAGTATATGGAAGTAGTGAGATAATAAATCTAACTCCTTCCAAAGGGGGAAATTGATACCGGATGGTTTAGCAACGGTTTAGCAAGAGTAGGCCTCAAAGTAGGCTCTAAAAGGCCTGCTCTATGTTACCTTTAAACAGAAGCAGCTTTCCTGTCAGTAGTTTTCCTTTCAGCTAGAATAATAGAGAATAACAGTATGTTCTGAAGAAAACTGCATGTTTTGTAGATAGAGTTTACTTATGGGAATGTTTATAATAGGCATTATCCTACTTGTGTTACCCTGTTTGTTTGCATGTTTGCAGAGAACTGTGCAACGAATGGTCAATACAGCCTTTTGGGCACAACAACAGAGAGCAGGATTTATGGGTAATCAAGGCTGGGATTCTCTGACTGGGCTCTGCGAGACACAGGGAACCAGGTTCAAGAGTACCTGTGGGGGAAACCGAAACAGCACCAGCCTCGACCTTCAGACGTGAGGAGTCATGACAGTACAGAGAGTCTGGTAAAGCGGCAGGGCACCAAGAAAGATGAGGAACGGCGACCGTTGCTGAGTGAAACAAAAGCTTTGAACAATGCGCTCATGATTAGCTTGCTTTTGCTTTGCATCTCAGGAGTTGCAGGGGAATCTTACTGGAAAACCTGGGCTCGGGATGTTGTATCCGCCAGCTACGCTTACGTTTTGATGCAAGGCTCCAGAATCAGCGATACGCTTTACTTCGCATGACTTGAAACATGGGGAGGGAGAAATGTAGGTAGATTAGGGTACGGCGACCGGAAAATCTCGGGCTGTAACAGAAGGTAGGCGTGGCGAAAGGAGCAGGAAGTGCAAGTATCATGCGAGTTCGTACGGGACAAGACGACTATATAAGGCTGTTGCGCAGTTAAATAAACGCCATTTGTTGCATCCTCACATTGGTGTCAGTGCTCAATGGCCCTGGGGTGCGGATAGCCTCAGGCCAGCCAGCAACCGAACGGAGCTTGCCACAGACAAGCGGCAACACACATGGGTCAGGGCAATCCCAGGCACAAATACAGGCTGGGCGGAGAATGGATTGAGAACAGCCCTGAGGAGAAGGACTTGCGGGTGGTGGTTGATGAGAGGCTCAACATGAGCCACCAATGCACGCTTGCAGCCCAGAAAGCCAAACATATCCTGAGTTGCATCAAAGAAGCGTGACCAGCAGGTCGATGGAGGTGATTCTGCCCCTCTACTCCGCTCTCGTGAGACCAAACTTGGAGTAGTGTTCAGCTCTGGGGCCCCCAACATAAGAAGGATATGGAGCTGTTGGAGCAAGTCCAGAGGAGGGCCATGAAGATGATGAGAGGGCTGGAGCACCTCTCCTATGAAGACAGGCTGAGGGAGTTGGAGTTGTTCAGCCTGGAGAAGAGAAGGCTCCAGGGAGACCTTCTAGGAGACTTCCAGTACCTGAAGGAGGCCTACAGGAAAGCTGGAGAGGGACTTTTTACACAGGCATGTAGTGATAGGATGAGGGGTGATGGTTTTAAACTGAAAGAGGGTAGATTTAGATTAGATATTAGGAAGAAATTCTTTGCTGTGAGGGTGGTGAGACACTGGAACAGGTTGCCCAGAGAAGTTGTGGCTGTCCCATCCCTGGAAACATTCAAGGCCAGGTTGGACAGGGCTTTGAGCAACCTGGTCTAGTGGAACGCGTCCCTGTCCACAGCAGAGGAGTTGGAAGTAGGTGATTTGTAAGGTTCCTTTCAGTCCAAACCATTCTATGATTCTATGATAATATATCTGTATAACAGACCCTTGTCCATTTGACTTCTAGGCATGACAACACTATATCTTAATAATAAAGATGTCAGATTGAGATGCGTTCAGAAATCTCCATTACTCAGACCTCTGTTCGCAACCATTCTGCTTGTCATCTTGGTTGTATGTTTGGAAACTGGCAGATAGGAGGTGGGTCATGCTGAGAAGTTCAAGAGGGCCTTCAGTGCCATGAAGGACAAGGAAGCACACCTGTCTTTTCTGCCCTTCCATTCAGTTCTCCAGTGCTCATCAGAGAAATTTCCTGATGTGATGGCACTGTTTATTTCGTCGAGATTTCTCCTTTGTTGCACATTAAAACACTGACACGGGATTTGACATGGGATCCAAAAGTCAAGTCTGAGTTCATCTTCCCTTGAGAGTTACCAGTAAAGTCTTTCCAGAGATATAATAAATAGTTCTGCTGATACTGTGCAAAAATGTTAGCTTGGGTCTATACTGGTTCGCTGACAGCTGTAAAATGTAGTTACCTTAGGCTCCACTCAACAAAGCATTCACACATATGAACTACCTGTCAATTATAACAATTACTCATGCATTTAAGACTGAGAAGCCTCATCCTGCAAAATAATGAGCATCCTCAGTCTCCACAGAAGGCAGTGAATGATACAAGAGCTGAGTGTGTCTCAATTTAAGATTATCCCCTTAATACCTTGGAGAACTAGGCCATAATCAGTGAAACATGCTGCTTGCATGTCAGTGTCCTGAAAGCAGATCCCTTGAATGGCAAAGTAATGATTTTACAGTTACTTCCATAGTATGGTTACTACTTCACTACTTTACTACTTTAAAAAAGAAAAAAAAAAAAAACTTTACCAGTATTTAAGGTAGAACTACACAGATAACATCAGAGGTAGCCACATGTAACTTATGCCTTCCCTGAATTCAATGTCATCTCATGGGTTATGTGATAGCTACTTGACAGGTTTTAAAGGGTTATACAGTTGTACAGTTATACAGTTATACAATGATTTCCAAAAATAATTTCAGATAACCTATTCCAAAATTCAGATTTCCAAAAATAATTTCAGATAACCTATTCAAAGTAACTAATGGTAACCAGGTATGAGAAGCATTGTTTCATATTAGCCATTTTTATTTCAAAAGCACAGCAGCATTTAATATATTGTGTTCTACAAAAAGCATTTGCTATTTATTTGTGACTGCTCCTATTAATTACTTGTCTACCACCATTCTTGCAGGGGGACTTCTAAAAATTTGCATATTAAACCTAACTGCATTGCAATATCAGGTATTATTTTTAATTAGAGGAACTGCACTGATGTGAACTCCTGAAGAGTGTATGTTACCCTATCCATGAAGGTTATGAATCGATAAAGCCATCAGTTAGTGACTGTTGTGTGGCTGCTACAGTAGGTCATGCTTTAGTTCATGCTTTTACTTCTGAAGGTCACCGTGTCAATTCTTGTGTGTTAGTATGGTTTTTCACTAATGCTGTATACCTAGGATATGCTCATAGCCAAAATACTTCTTTCAGGTTCACTGGAGGTTTTCTCTCCACCTCAGCTTCGGTTCTTCAACTCTCTTCCAGTTCCTCAGTGTCTTTGGGTAATTAAATTAGTAAAAAAAAAAAATTAAATTAAACATGCATTAGTAGTGTGCATTTAACAGACTAAACACTTCTCTGGCACATGTTTCTCTAGTTGCATTTTTGCATTTGTTATTACTGCTGAATAGAAGACAATAACCCTGGTAATGAGTTAAACAGATTGTTTTAACAGTGATGGAATGAAAGAAGATATAGGACCCAGGATGTGTAACATTAAAAATTGCATCTTCTAAGATGCATTGAGACTAAAAGATTTGCTAGCCAGATCTTAATCCTTTATTAAAAAAAAACTCAACACAAACCAAACATTAAGCAGTCCCTCTGGCAAAAGGCCAAAGCTGAACTCTTAGAGGAATACCAAAAAATCCTGTTACACATGTTTCACAGGGCTTTGGGCTTCAGCTCTTAACATATTGCTACTTCCAAGTTCATTTCCTTGGGGGAGGGTTCTGGTGTCTTTACCAACAGAAAATGCCTGTTTCTAAAAAGAATTGCAAAGACTGTGATTCTCCACAATCATAACTAAACAAGATCATTCCCATAGGGTATTTCAAGGCAGGAGCCATGACAGCAAACACAAGAGCATAAACATCAGAAAGCTCAGCTAATATTAATAATTTCTTATTGCAGGTATTACTATACTTCTCCTGTTGCACAAAAATAAGACAAGTCTGTATGGGGTATATAGGGAAGGCTTTTTAATGATGATTTTTACCATTGAGCCCTCCTATTAGGATTACTTGGTGGTATGCAAGTTCTTTTCTTTCTCTTGTGTAGGTAGCTGAACCTACCAGCCCATGTTCACTGGCCCATTCTTCTCCCAAGGGACACCAATAATTTGAGGTTACCTAAATTATTCTGCTGGAAATTTCTTCTAAATGGAGACACTCATTGAAAGATGTAAAGCCTGCTGAGCTGCTGCGTGCCCCTCACTCCGCTGAGATGGACATTAAAGCAGGGAGGAGACACAGCTGTGATGCTGAAAATGTCCTGGAAGAATCTAGCCAGCAGTGAAATTTAGACCAGTATTTTCAACCTGCTTGTAGCTGTTTCTTGCTAGAGCAAGAAATGTGTGAATATCTGAATGATGATAACACTAAATGTACAGGAAGAAGCTGTGACCTCCTTGTCCTCTATGTGAGCATCTGTGGTCAAGCTCTAATTCTGTCTGTTGCATTTTTTACTACTTTCCATGTAGCAAAATACAAGCCAGCGGAAGCTGGACTAGAATTTTAGAAATCTGATTATTGTGGTTTATTGATAAAAATCATAAGTAGTCATGCTTGGGTTTAAAGCTCATGAGTTCTGAAAATTGATTTAATAATATTCTAATCAATTGCAATAAATGCTGGAAGATGGTTATGTAAGCATTTCAGAAGTTACCTATTTAAATGTAATAACTGTTCCTAAGCACAAAAGAGTAGAAAGCAGCTGACAAATCCTTGAATTTTGTGTCTGCTGAAGCAGGAGTCTTGGTGACCCCTTCAACATCAGTAAAGCTGGATTCAGGTTAGGTGGAACATGAAAACCATAGGCTGAGTGCCTTTCCTGCAGTTAGTGAATTGGCGCTGATGGATAGCACACATAAGCTCCCATTAGCTTGCTTTAAAGAGTGGTTGAATAATTTGAATAAAATATTCCTTCATTTTTTGCCCTCAAGCGAACTTTCCAATGATGCATAAAAGTATGAAAGGCTTCTTTTCCTGCAGTTTGTTTGTTCTTTCCTGCCATTCCTGTGTGATGGTGGTTTATAAGCTCAGCCAAATTGTTACCATTATTTAAAATCCACGGGAAGTCAGTCACAAAAATTAAGTGGCCATTGTGCAAGGATGTACTGCATAGTAAGAAATGAACTCTGCTCTGAAGAGATACAGCTTAGGTGAAAGAGAAAGATGAAGCTGTAGCTGCTTTGCCGACAAGCAGAAGAGGCAAATGCCTAGGTCCTGAAAATCAGTGGGAGCTTAGGCAGCCAAATATCTTCATGGAGTTGGCCTTAAAGGCTCCTTGTTAAAACACCGCATTATATGAGAAACAGTGAAGTGGGTTCCAAGAAAGTTGGTATGTTGATACTGTGGCAAAACTAGCTTGGGATGCCAAAGCAGTATTACTCGATTAGCTCTCTAACAATGCTTGTTGGCTTGGGCACAATGCCATTCTGATGCAGCTGATTGCTTCCGACTCCAGGGCTAGATCACTTGGCTCACTAGCCTGGGAATCTTGTGCATTTATGTAGATTAAACAACTCTTAAAATCTATGAAAGAGGAAAAAGATATCACTCAGTTCTTCAGGCCAAACAAGTGTTGCTTCAGTATTTCTTTCATTGCTTCCTTCAGTGGTCACTCCTGTATATTAAATAATTCTGCAGGAATAATTCAAAAGGACAAATTACTGATGCATTAAATAATGTCTTTTGCTTAACAGAAAAGATTACTGAAATACATATTCTTAAAGTTCCTACATTTTTTCAGGCATGTTCAGCCTGTACTAAAGCTAAAGGAGCAGAAACTTATAAAACACTTTAAAAGATAAAGAGAATATCTCAGCTTGGAATTAGTCCTGTATCTCAGGTGGAGGGGAGCAAAGGTAGTCTCACACAGAATCACAGAATCACAGAATGGTTAAGGGTTGGAAGGGACCTCTGGAGATCACCTACTCCAACCCCCTGCCAAAGCAGGTTCACCTAGAGCACATTGCACAGGGTTGCGTCCAGGTGGGTTTTGAATATCTCCAGAGAAGTAGACTCCACAACCTCCCTGGGCAGCCTGTTCCAGTGCTCTGTCACCCTCAAAGTAAAGAAGTTCCTCCTCATATTCAGATGGAACTTCCCATGTTTCAGCTTGTGCCCATTGCCCCTTGTCCTCTCACTAGGCACCACTGAGAAGAGTCTGGTCCCCTCCTCTTGACACCCACCCCTAAGGTATTTGTAAGTGTTGATAAGATCCCCTCTCAGTCTTCTCTTCTCCAGGCTGAACAGACCCAGCTCTCTCAGCCTCTCCTCATAAGAGAGGTGCTCCAGTCCTTTGATCATCTTTGTAGCCCTTCGCTGGGCTCTCTCCAGTAGTTCCTTATCTTTCTTGAACTGGGAAGCCCAGAACTGGACACAGTACTTCAGATGTGGCCTCACCAGGGCCGTATAGAGGGGCAGGATAACCTCCCTTGACCTGTTGGCCACACTCTTCCTAATGCACCCCAGGATACCACTGGCCTTCTTGGCCACAAGGACACACTTCTGGCTCATGGTGAACTTGTTATCCACCAGAACACCCAGGTCCTTCTCTGCAGAGCTGCTCTCCAGTAGATCAGCCCCCAACCTGTACCAGTGCATGGGGTTATCCCTCTCAAGGTGCAGGACTCTACACTTGCTTTTGTTGAACTTCATGAGGTTCCTCTCCACCCAGCTCTCCAGCCTGTCCAGGTCTCGCTGAATGGCAGCACAGCCTTCTGGTGTATCGGCCACCCCTCCCTACATCCTGTCCCAAGCAGGCAATTTGGCTCATTTCCTCACAGTCAACATGAGGACTGGAGGAAGTTCAAAAGAGTTTCACCAGGGTCTCAGTAGTGCCCTTGGTCAAAATTGCAGGTGTGCACATGAAAAGCCATAAATCCTGACAGAATATACTTATGGCATCTTGTTACTGTGTTCTCTTCTTCCTGTGTGTTTTCCAAATCATGTATGCAGTAATGTGCTGACAAGACCAAGCTTTTCTACCATTAGTGCTTCAGAATTGATATCGTTGCAGAAGAGCAAGCTGGGTCCCCCTGTGCCTCATGCATCATAACCCCACTGGCAGCTCAAGCTCTGATTTCACACCCTGTCCCTGGTGGCTGATAGTGACAAGGGAAAGGCACAGCTTGGTGGAAATCACCAGAAGGAATGAGCCTGTTGCATTGACAGATCAGAAATGTTAATTCTGACCTGAAAAGAGAAGCAGCATGATGGCGTGGCTAAGCCTTTTTTAAACAGAACATTTTTCTCTCGTGAATTGCCTTTCACAAACAGTGCATTTATTTTCTTGTTGATGAGATTTGTAACCTGAATCAGTTACTGCCTTTGCTCGATGCAAGGATGTAAATAATAGTAGCCACCATGTGAATCACTTGCATTCCCAGAGCTCAAATGGTAACAATTTGTCAAGAGAATCAGTGACCTTCACCATTTCAAATCTAGCCCTGTTCAGTTACAAGAGAGTAGTATTTTGACATCTGCATGACTGCCTGTCTGAAATAGGAGTGATGTGGACTCCCTCTGCAGTCACCGAAGTTTTGTTCCTAGACTACTATCAAAACTGTCACTGATTGGCACTTTGACAGCCTCAGAAGACAGGCTATGGTTGCATGAGGGCACAGAGCTCAGCCCCTGCCTCACTCCTGCTCGCACCTCTCATAGCTGAGTCACATTGGCAAGAAGAGGAGTAACCTGAGGGGGGTGTTGTGAGATGGGGAAACTTGCGCTGAACAACGGAAACATGGAGGACTTCTGGCAATACAGCACCACGCATGCAATGTATTTTCAGCTTTTATATCACCCTATCTGCCTAGGTATTTTATGTCCTGCACCGTCCTGAAAGAGTATTATACTTCCCATGTATTTATTCTTGTTTTATTTCACATACGCAGTCTCTGTTTCATGTTCGATAGAATGGCTTCAAAATTAGTTTATAATTGGCTTCTGTGAATCGTTGCAATTATGCTGCACACATGACATCATTCCTTGGCAGGAGAAAGTTCAGCAGTGTTGTGAGAGGAAATGCTTTCCCTTTCACTAGATTCATCAGTCACACAAACCTTGGAATTACATAGAACACTAGGACAAGAAAAAACAACAAAAATCTCCTTTTGTGCTCCTACGTAGCATTTACTTCACGATTTCTCCACAACAGACTTGCTGTGTGGCAGTTTGCACACACAGTGCAGTTGCAACAGCTCAGCTACATCTCTAACTTAAGGTGTGCAGAAAAATACTGCTTATTTCATGCTTATAGCCTGGATTCAGAAGTTTTATTTCTTTCACATTGTCAATGATAGCCAAGAGGATTAAAGAAATCTTGAATGGGAGCAGTGTCCCTGCTACACTGTGCTGTCCCCGAAGGCCCACAAATGACATGCAGTTTGGAAAGAAAGGGACACTGAAAAATGCCCAAGTATAACAGATCAGAAGGCTTGAAACAGCTGCAAAGACTGAGAATTTTATATCAAGAGAGAAAATGACAGCCTTTTGCCTTAATACCATACAACGTCATTCCAGAAGCAAGAAACAGGGGACACACTGATACAGGTTTCCTTCCTTATGCATTAGAGTTGGGCTATGATCAAAGGTGAGACTATAAGTCTGTAAATTAGGTGTGCTCTTCCTATCTCTATTGGCATCTGATAGCAACATTTTCACAACTTAATACAGAAAAAAAAATATGTTTTACTAATGTGAAAACCCTTGGAATGTGGTAATGTGTACACAGAACAGTGAAACACCTTGTTAAGCATATGGAGGAAAGTTGTGTGTCTAAATGATTTGCCACAGACACATGTGACCCAACGCTAGGGTGAAATAGGAGAAAAATCATTAAGATATTTCTACCTGCTTTTTAATGTGTTGTCCCAACCTTCACTTTTTAGATTTATCTGGAAACAGTAGTATTAAAATTAGGAGAAATTACAGCAGGGTAAACAAAGAGTATGTAAAATCTGTTACAATATATTTCTTGTGAGATTTTTCATCAGGGTGGTATGGTTAGATTGGATTAGGCCAGATGGAAGCTTGTTTGCACTGCAGAGAATATTTGATCATGACTTGGGCATTGCTATGCACTCCAATCCTGTCTGAACATGGAAACCCTTACCTGATGGTGCTTCAAATGGAGTTTGATTTTCTAATGGAGACACAGCCTACGTATCTAGTGAGTATGAACCATACACTGCTAACCCAGGCACTTTCTGTAGCCCTGATACTATTTTGTGGTGTGGTTGCTTTACCTGAGATGAGGTTAGCTTAGCGGAACATGCTTCCTTCAATATTCAGGTGATGTTGGAGTCCCAAAGAAGCATTTTCAAGCCTTTGCCTGCAGTTCCTAACTGAAGATTCTTTTGAGGTTGATCAGGTATCAATTAGCACTGGTAGCCTTCAGGAGTAAATCCTGATATAATTCAGTATTTCACAGATAGATATATTTAATAACTGCATAATAATTAAAAGTATATTCTAAACATAGGTAATTAAATTATTCAGAAACCTTAACTCTTGTTGAGTTCAATATTTAGCCAGATTTCTCTGTGTTCAGGCCTAATGCAATATCAAACCCTTCAGAAAAATCTGAAAGTAGCTTGCAAAAAAACTTTGGGAAAGATATTTAAAAGTGTTTGGCTTGCATCCCATGTGATGACATCAAGGGAGTTGCCCAGGGGACAAAGAAGGGCTTGGACTGACCCACGTTGTCTCGATCCAGCCTTTGTCATTTAGACTCGAGATTTGGAGGTCCAAACAGCATAAACTCACCTGTCAGCAGGAAGATTAGCTCCGAAGTTGAATTCATTTGGAGAGCTGTGTGAGAACTCATCTTGATAAAAGCCATAATAATGAATCTTATTATTTTGTGATAATGTTTTGAATCATTATTCAGAAAGCCCACCCTGCAGGGACTTTTTGTGTGTAAAGCCTTTTAAATGTTTTCAGCTAATGTCTATTTTTAAAAAGAACCTGCTCTCCGTTCTGCTGTGCGTATTGTTTGATCAATGCTTTCTTTGTGCCTGAAAAGTGGAAAGTGTATTTTTCTTTCTCACTTTATTATTGTAATCTGCTACACTGTTAGAATTTAATACCAAAGAGCAGCATGTTATAAATTTTTATATTTAAAGTGACACTACTGTTGGGTTTTTTTTCCCCAAGTTAATTTATTGCTGGTGAAAAGTGTTAGGCTGGCAGCACCAGAAATTACAAGTCAAGCCTTACCTAGCTTACCTCTTTACCTCTAAGATCCAGATGAACAATTGAAAATGGTAGCAGCAGGGCTCTCAACTTGTCTAAACTGAGGTCCACTATTTCCAGACTCACTGAAGAGGAGGCTGCGGTGAACAATGGGTTGGGAAAGGGACTTCCAGAACCCTGCTTAGCATTCATCAAATGATGCTAAATCTAAATGCCCATGTTGTGCAAGTGAATAGTGCCTTTCTTCTGTTATGTTGTGTGCTTTACATTTTGTTTTCTTCCCAGAAAATACTTCAGGGAACAGTGAGGTTATAGAATCATAGAATCATAGAATCATTTAGGTTGGAAAAGACCTTTGAGATCATCGAGTCCAACTGTTAACCTAACACTGCCAAGTCCACCTCTAAACCATGTCCCTAAGTGCCACATCTACAAGTCTTTTAAATACCTTCAGGGATGGTGACCCAACTACTGCCCTGGGCAGCCTGTTCCAATGCCTGACAGCCCTTTTGGTGAAGAAATTTTTCCTAATATCTAATCTAAACCTCCCCTAGCACAACTTGAGGCCATTTCTGGGCAAGAACAACCCCATGTACCAGTACAAGTTGGGGGCAGACCTGTTGGAGAGCAGCGTAGGGGAAAGGGACCTGGGGGTCCTAGTGGACAGCAGGATGACCATGAGCCAGCAGTGTGCCCTTGTGGCCAAGAAGGCCAATGGCATCCTGGGGTGTATTAGAAGGGGTGTGGTCAGCAGGTCGAGAGAGGTTCTCCTCCCCCTCTACTCTGCCCTGGTGAGGCCGCATCTGGAGTATTGTGTCCAGTTCTGGGCCCCTCAGTTCAAGAAGGACAGGGAACTGCTAGAGAGAGTCCAGCGCAGAGCCACGAAGATGATTAAGGGAGTGGAACATCTCCCTTATGAGGAGAGGCTGAGGGAGCTGGGTCTCTTTAGCTTAGAGAAGAGGAGACTGAGGGGTGACCTCATTAATGTTTATAAATATGGAAAGGGCAAGTGTCAAGAGGATGGAGCCAGGCTCTTCTCAGTGACATCCATTGACAGGACAAGGGGCAATGGGTGCAAGTTGGAACACAGGAGGTTCCACATAAATATGAGGAAAAATTTCTTTACGGTGAGGGTGACCGAACACTGGAACAGGCTGCCCAGAGAGGTTGTGGAGTCTCCTTCTCTGGAGACATTCAAAACCCACCTGGACGCGTTCCTGCGTGATATGGTCTAGGCAATCCTGCTCCGGCAGGGGGATTGGACTAGATGATCTTTCGAGGTCCCTTCCAATCCCTAACATTCTGTGATTCTGTGATTTCCTCCTGTCCTATCACTTGCTACTTGGGAAAAGGATGTGGATGGCTTGGTAAGCTGGAGACTGGCAAATGTAATCCTCAACATGGTCAAACCTAAATATATGTGTTCAGGGTTAAAAAAAATCAATCAAGCTATGCCTGGGGAGTAGTGTAGCCTGACCTGGGAAGCCATGACAGTGGAAGGAGCAAGACAGGCCCCTGGGAGTTAACCAGCTGGAAGTCAAACTTCCCTGTGATGGTGTGACTAAAAGGGCTACTCTAATTCTTGGACTTATAACCAGGTTAGGAGGTGCGTCTATTACTTTTGTGCTGTCGGTGATAGACTTGCTACAGAAGAACTGCATCCACAGCCCAGAAAGGGTGACACTTAATGCTGCAGGAACAATTAAAATATTGAAAAATATTCCGTATAGTGCAAGTCTTGGGATGCTTTCTCTGCTTACCTTATTAAAGACAGGACTTCAGTATTGACTCACAGTCAATATGCATCCATGTGAGAAATATAAATTAAAACTGAAAAGCCTCATGGTCCTAGGTCTAGTAAAGTCCATTGGTTGATTCTGGAAATATTTAGTTTAATTATTTTGTGTTTTGTTTCTTTTTACAATGGTAATAATTAGCTATTGGAAGAGTACTCTATGATTTGTAAATTCTACATCTGTAAAAAATTTTAAAATAAAATCTAGACATTTTACCTTTCAAACATTATTCTACTTCAAAGAGGAATTAATTAAAGAAATTATTACTCTCATTTGTCCAGCTCAGACAGGTGGCAGCAATGCCCATTTGTGGCTCTGCAATTAAAGGGGACTCTGCTGATTTTGCTAAGGATAGAAGAACTTAAAAGGTAAGATGATGCAAGTGAAATTGAAAAGAGGGAGAACATATTTGAGTTTAAATGGAAATTTTGATTTTACCATTAGATGCAAAAACAGCTAATTCATCTTCTTTATTCTTAACTGCTAGATTATTAACATATTGCTATCTTAATATTTAGCTAGCACCTGTTCATGTGAATGTTTCATACATGTGTCTAGATATCCTGTTAAATTGATCCCTGACCCCTGGTAATTTTTGTTCTCCCTCTTGAAATATTTCTCAGTAACTTTCCAGTATTGAAATTCCCAGAAACTAATGAAACATTCCATGCACATCCCTGTTCAATGGCATAATGTCTCCAGTTATGCAAACTAAAAGTGCTCAGCTGATGACTCTAATCAGCTGTTAAACAGTCCTCTTCGGTTCTTTTTGTAATCTTCATGCTGTGCTCCTGCTATTTCTTATACCCTCAGTTTTCACAGAAAATGTACTGTTATCCACTTATTCCTGAAGAACTGTATATAGACTTTAATCAAATTGACATCATGCACCAAAATTGCATCCCTTTTAGTTGAACAAATCCAAACATTAACCATTTGCTGAAGGCTACATTTCTGCCCATCCAGCCCAAGTCTAGTGGTTTCTTGGCACTATTTAATGTAACCAAGAACTGCAAAATTAAAAATAATCATCTTCCAAAATTCTCATGTAATTTTTGAACAGGTCCACCTCCAGTTTAAGTCAGTGAAAGGTTTGCTATTATATTCAGTAAGACCAGGATGATTTCTTTTGGTACAAAATAAAGAGACTTTGTGTACAGGGTTTGACATATTTCTCCCTCATAGCAAACAAGTAGAAACCGTGCAATAGGACACAGCTCTCATATAATCACAAAAAATAAGGCACTTACAATATTGTAAATCCCAGAGGAAACATAGTGCAAGTTCTCTTTCAAAATTCTGTTTAAGAAAAGCTTAGAATGAATATTTACTGTTCTAATGGTTTAATTAGGGTGAAAAATTAGCATGAGTTGTGGAATATGGTGAGGGTTTTTTGCCTTTTAGACATAGCAGACAGTGCTACTAAAATCATTAATCTGCTTAGTGTGGATAGATGTTAAAATAGACTGTATAGTGCCCAGTGTCTCGAATACTGTGTTCAGTTTTGGGCCCCTCACTACAAGAAAGATATTGAGGTGCTGGAGTGTGTCCAAAGAAGGGCAACAAAGCTGGTGAAGGGTCTAGAGCACAAGTCTTATGAGGAGCAGCTGAGGGAACTGGGATTGTTAGTCTGGAGAAAAGGAGGCTGAGTGGAGACCACATTGCTCTCTACAACTACCTGGAAGGAGGTTGCAGCGAGGCAGGTGCCAGTATCTTCTCCCAGGTAACAGATGATAGGAGGAGAGGAAATGGCCTCAAGTTGCACCAGAGAAGAATTAAATTGGATATTAGGAAAAAATTCTTCACCGAAAGGGCTGTCAGGCGTTGGAACAGGCTGCCCAGGGAGGGGCTTGGGTCACCATCCCTGAAGGTATTTAAAAGACATGTAGATGTGGCACTTAGGGACATGGTTTAGAGGTGGACTTGGCAGTGTTAGGTTAACAGTTGGACTCGATGAACTTAAAGGTCTTTTCTAACCTAAATGATTCTACAATTCTACGATTCTATGAAGTGAATTATTTCTGGCAAGTTTTTTTACTCTGAATGTCAGTTGGTTCTATATACAACTACATTCTGCAAGAGTCTTTCTTTTCCTTCATCTGATAAAATAGTCTGCCACAGCTGTTCAATCTGGGATTTACACTGAGCCAGAAAAGCACATCAGCACATTTAGAGACACAATTTGTTTTGTAGCTGTCAATGGAAATGACATGTACACATGTAAAATTAAGTGCCTGCATTTCTAGATCAGAGTCTTAAGAACAACATGGAGAAAAGCCTCTGCTCCATGACTATGCTTTTATTCGACGTACAGTAACTTAGCCCAGGCCTCTGAACACCCAGGTATTCTGAGGAATAGAAATCTTCTGAAGTCTTCTCAGAAGAATTCTTCTCAGTCTTCTGAGAAGCGGAGACTGAGGGGTGACCTCATTAATGTTTATAAATATGGAAAGGGCAAGTGTCATGAGGATGGAGCCAGGCTCTTCTCAGTGACATCCATTGACAGGACAAGGGGCAATGGGTGCAAGTTGGAACACAGGAGGTTCCACATAAATATGAGGAAAAACTTCTTTACGGTGAGGGTGACCGAACACTGGAACAGGCTGCCCAGAGAGGTTGTGGAGTCTCCTTCTCTGGAGACATTCAAAACCCGCCTGGACGCGTTCCTGTGTGACATGATCTAGGTAATCCTGCTCCGGCAGAGGGAATGGACTAGATGATCTTTTGAGGTCCCTTCCAATCCCTAACATTCTATGATTCTGTGTATTTCACTCCCCCCACAGAGAACAAGTGTAAGGCCAAACTTATGGCACATTCTGAAGAAGAGTTCCTTTCTGTTTGCTAATTCTACTTATGAAACATAAAACTCTTTAAAATGTGTGGATAACTGAGGAGAAGAAACAGGACTCCACACAATCCAATGTGAATCAAAGTGAAGACACTTTATTAAGCATAGGCTGTCCCTTTTATACATTTGTACTTTCCCTGGCTGCGAGCATGTGCATTGCTATTGGTTAATATTACTGTCCACACTTCAAGCACATTCTTCTTTGATGTGTTGGTTGGTTACTGCTCTGCCACTGGTCCTTTTTTGATTGGCTCCATCAGTTCCTGTTTCTTCTCCTCCGTGTTCGGCTCCCCTCGGCTACTCCCTCAATTCTTGTTTGCTCAGCTGCTGTTTTTCCTCATTTCTTCTCTCCAAGGTCAGCTTATTGACACTAACTACATGACTCTTGTCACGCAGCTAGGCCCTCACTCCATAATCTCATACATCTGGCTCATTACATGACCATTCTCCTCCAAAAACCCCTCTACAGATAACTGAAATCCTTATGGCTTTCAATGAGAAAAATGACTGGAAGGACTGCCTGACTTTCAGCCGTCCTGCTGCCTGTGGGGAGTCCACTGACACAAGCAAGATGCTTTTTCAGCTCCTGGGGAAGGTTGGCCGGCTGAGAGCAGGATCCCCAACCTGAGCATGGAGGCATCTAAAGGAACTAGCAGAAAGGGACAATGACTTAAGGTTTGCCTGCCCTGTGGTAGCAGACAGCACTGTCAAGAAAAAGCCAGGGACAGAGCTGCAGCTCCCTCTTTTTATTCCTCAGCTGATTTCTTCTGGACCCAGCACAGCTGAGAGCAGGTGCTGGGACAGGTCCCATGTCCCTTTCTCTGCATGCTCCAGAGAGACACTGACCCAGCATTTTAAATGTCTGTATTTTGGATATAGATTAGAGATGTAGGCTGGGGAGATAATACAAATCCTTGTGAGGATCTGTTTGAAAAAAGGACTAAGCTCAAAGCAGTGATGAGCCAAAGCATCTTATCTGAGGCGTTTCCTTCCTTGCGAAGAATCTTACAGAACCTGCACCTGGTAAGGGAGAGATGCTTCAGATTCAAATGCACTGAAACTTGGAAAGAGGTCATGTTATGACCTCTTTCCCATTGATCTATGACTTAATCCTTTCCAATCTTTGCTTAGAGAATTCCAGCAAAGTTGCTAGCAGCTATACCTGAGTAAAGAGTAAGCAGTCTGTGTGAGTGTGTATCCAGATCTTTCTTTCTTCTCTCCCTTTCCAGTATCCTTCAACTCTGTATGCAGACTGACTAAAGGCATAGGAATAATTGCCTTATGCCACATGCATTTACAATCCCTGATTTAAGGTTTCTTCACAGGAACTAATTTTTTAACCTGTTAAGGAAAATAAATAAGTAAAACTGTTATTTAATGAACACCTGGCAAGCACCTGGTGAAAGATGATGCATCAAAAATAGCTACTTATTGATATTCAATTAAAAGAAACAAAACAAGACACTCTCCCGGTATAGTACAATATTTCACAAGATCTACTTCTATTCAAATGTTTACACAGAATAAATTATAAATCCTGTCAATAGACCCAACTTTCCAGCTTCCACAGAAAACCGTTCTATCTTTCTTTCTGTGCAAGTTATCATCTGAAAAAGGAGAGAACTTCAAAAAGCTATTTTTCTTGCAGAATAAATCCTGTTCTTAAGACGTAAGGGTATTGTGTCATTCCCCAGCATTTTATCGCCTCTAATATATCCTGAAAACATTTCTCTGTATTTTTCTAACCCTTATTTTTCCTAATCAGGGAAATGTTTCTGCTGAGAATTATGAATTCTCCTGCTGAGAATGTGAGCGTACAAAATGGTGCTAAGCAACAGAATACATGCAAAAGTGGTCAAGACAGCATGTAATTGGAAGTGTGTGCATCTCCTTACAAGATTTTGCTGCAAGGTACTGTTCTATAAATTTTTCTGGCACTTAAAATGTCCACTTATTATAACAAGCTTTTTATAATATGAAATCATTCAGTTGTTCCTAAGATTTACAGGGAAAGCTTTAGGCTGCAGCTAATGAGTTGCTCCTGGCGCAAAAATTACATTTTTAAATTAGTTGACTGAACTAAGATATTAACATTGTTGTTTCTGATTTTTTGTGCTGCCTATTTACTGCTAGAAACAAAGCGTTCTCAGGTCCAACAACGCCTTCATACCCTGCTGTTTGCTGTCACAAAGCCTAGCCATGAAGAGGTTAATTATGTCCCTCTTTAGGCCAGTTCTGTGCCTATAGACTTCTGCATCTTTCCATATGTGGAGAGAGGTGTGTAGCCATTTCCTGGACTGCTCCGTGTCCCATCCTTTGCCCCGTGGGAGGGTTTGAAGTGACTTATGTGCTGCAGCAGCACACAGCAGAGAGGCAGACAGCATTCACACCCAGAAAAGAGCATGAAATCCTCAGCTGTACATACCCATGCGAGGGTCAGCCCTGTCTGGTTTTGCCAGTCAATTAACTTCCCTGTCTTTTGCTTAGAAGAACAGTAAACCGTGAAGTTAAGGACCTTTCACAGATTACAATCTACCTCCAGGCACAGAGCCTAAAAATTGTCAAATCAAGCATATCATCTGGGCTCAGCAGCCTTGGAGAGACATAGGGGAGGAAAACAAGCATTTCAGTGTTGTCATTTTTACCCACAATGGATGGTGGGTGTAAAATCAGAGGCTTTGGTAAAACTCTGTACTCAGTTAGGTCCATGAGAGTCAGTGGTATTATGTGTATTTGATATGCAATGCACAGAGTCCATGGGCATTGCAGAGGATGTGATATTTAAAACATCCTATTCAAATTCTCTAATTAGCCATTTTCATAATGAAACTCTGTCTAATAGGCCTATTTTCATAACGAAATTCTAATAGGCTTTTTCCCCCCCTTTCTCATTCTTTTAGTAGTATGAACAGTTACAGTGCAACTGTGAAAGAATGTTGCATTTTTGCATATTTTGATCAAAGTCATAAACCAAATCAATTATTGCAAATTGTTCTGAGCAGAACCTAATTTTATTACCCACTTGTCAAGTACATTAATCAGATGTGATTTTTTTTGAACATATTTTCATTTTTGGTTAGCTATTTTGTAACTACCGCTACTTTAAAGAACACATTTCTGTACAGAAGAATGGTTATGTGTGGTTGTGGTCAATGCCTTTCTGTCAGCAAAGATGAATTATCTCATTTTGGCCCATTATTCAAATTAACATACAAATTCCTTGGTTTTGAGCATATTGTGTATAGAAAGGACACATGGCAATTTACTGTACAAAGGGCTTGTGCTGTTATGCAAAGCTAGACAGGAGTTCTTTCCCTGTATTTTTTAACGCTCAGGAGGGCAGAGACATTTCAAAAGCAAAAAACTACAATGGACACTGCATTATATTTCCATATGAAATTTAAATAAAATTGAAATGTATCACTCAAGCAAGACATCTATATATATAAAAAAATCAGTAAATCATATTTTTCTCCCAACTATGTTAATTATCTAAGACTCTTTATATCATAGGAAACAAATCCATTGCTCCTCTTATGGGTGTATGACTTATTTGTAATATTTGTGTATCATCTTATTTGTAATGAGATAACACAGGCTTTTAATGCCTTTCAGATGTCTTTCAGAAAGCAACTCTAATTCAAGTCAGCAGTGGCTGTAAACTGCTTTCATCTAAGAACCATTGAGAACTGAGAAATGGCTTTTATTTCCCTGCTTCTCTCTTCTCCTAGGATTTCTGATAGGCAAGCTTTTACTTCACAGAGATTGACACAACTGGTAGAAAAGATGAGGTTTTGACTAAGCCATAAGGACTTATGCAATATGTCCAGATTAACAGTGAAAGTCCTTATGAGTATATCAGTTTCAGTATTCTTATTCTGGGATAAAAGTGTCACATATCTCAGTCTTTGTCATCTTCTGAGAAAATAGGATCTGTAAAATTAAAATGGTAGGGTACCTCACAATCCTGGGTGAACAATAGAGAAAAAGCTCTCTGCATTTCCATGAATGTTCTCTAATCACAGCTTTACCCTATTCTTGTGGAAGTTGCACTGATACACATTGAGAATGGGTCAGGTAAATCACATAATAGTTGTGTTGTGGATGATCAGAGTGAGCAAAACTGAATGCTGCACTCCTGTCATCTATCTGCAGCACCTCTGGATGCCACTTGGAAGAAGGGAACATCCTGCAGCTGTGAGGAGCAAATAGCCTGGCACTTGGCACTGGCTGACAGTACCTGTAATATTGCACAAAACCCCCTATTTCTCACAAGCAGTTCTAGGAATATCAGTTCTAGATCCGACTATACAGAGGCTGAGTGAATTAGCATGCAGAGAAAACCATGATGTGGTTGACAGGCTGTTGTCAGTGCTTAAGCTGACTTGGGTTCCTCTTCACCACACAGAGCAAGCATGCAGGGTGTAGTGCTGCACAGCGGACAAAGGTACCAGACACATGAATTCCTGGATGTATGAGTTGATGGTTTGAGTTCTGTCTGATTGTGATGGACAGAGTTTGTATGCCTTAAACAACTTGTTTGACAACTCTGGCTGGAGGAGGGGATGGGTGCTACAGAGACCTGCAAGTCTGGCAAGAGATAAGGGCCTTGGGAGCAGAACAATGCCTTTGTTGTGCCTTAATTGACACGATTTACAGCTCTGGCTGGAGGAAGAGGTAAGTCCTGCAGAGGCAGAACGGTATCTTTTCGTTGGGGCCAGCCTACATTGCAACATCTTTGCAACATGAAGGCACCAACCACGCTTGCGCAGAAGCGGGGTCATACAGCAGACACCACAACTAGGGGGGATCACGACAACCAGAGACACCCTGGGGGACCACCGACTCATTTTGAGAAAAATATAAGACTACAAATGCGCAGGCGTCCCACTTAGCATGAGAAGTGAGCGGAGGGGGGAGACAAGAGGGATGTTACCACCCTCTCCTATCTCATATGCAAATGACCTAAAGTATTTAGAACTTCTCGCTTGGGTATTGGTGCACGCTCCCATCTGCTACCTAAGGACCGATCCTGACCGGAGGACCAATCCTGCGTGAAATTTACTGGAGGAGCGACTCTGCAAACAATTTACCAACTCTACAAACAACTTACATCACTGGATCCAAGGGTGGTGATCTCTCTTTTCCTATCTCTCATATTCTCTATCTTCTTTCTCTTTTTCCTTTTCTTTTCCTCTCTTTTCTCAATGCCTTTAGAAACCCAAGACACATATGACCATGCCACTTTCCCTGTGTTAATAAATTGTTCTTAATTTCATACCAGCTACTTGGTGTTGTTTCACCTTAATTTACTCCAAGGGATTTATGAACTAGTTGCGACCAGGTGATTCACAGCAGAGTTTTGCTTTCAGGTAGTATCATGTGCCAGAGTACTGCAGTTAGAAAATTCCTAACTCCAGATAACAGGCAACTTGGGATGCAGATTAGCTTTTGAAAAAGGAATGCAGTGACTGATCGAATCATATGAATCAGCTGTGCAGTGAATGAATGGAGCATCCCAGTTAACCAGTTCATCCAGTTAACCAGTCCTGGTTAACTGGAGAAGTTCCAGCTGACTGGAAATTAGCAAATGTAACGCCCATCTACAAGAAGGGTCGGAAGGATGATCCAGGGAACTATAGGCCTGTCAGCTGACCTCGGTGCCAGGCAAGGTGATGGAACAGGTCATCCTGAGTGCCATTACAGGGCACATGCAGGCCAATCGGGGCATCGGGGCCAGCCAACATGGATTCATGAAAGGCAGGTCCTGCTTGACCAACCTGGTCTCCTTCTATGACAAAGTGACCTGCTTAGTAGATGAGGGCAGGGCTGTGGATGTAGTCTATCTAGACTTCAGTAAGGCATTCGACACTGTCTCCCACAGCATCCTCCTAGATAAACTAGGTGCCCGGGGCTTGGATGGGTGGACTCCGATGGGTTAAAAACTGGCTGGATGGCCAAGCCCAGAGAGTGGTGGTGAATGGGGCAAAGTCCAACTGGTGGCCGGTCACTAGCGGTGTTCCCCAGGGCTCAGTTCTGGGGCCGGTGCTGTTCAATATCTTTATAGATGATCTAGACGTAGGGATTGAGTGCACCCTCAGCAAATTTGCAGATGACACCAAGCTGGGTGGGAGTGTCGATCTGCTGGAGGGTAGGAAGGCCCTACAGAGGGATCTGGACAGGTTAGATAGATGGGCCGAGACCAACGGCATGAGGTTCAACAAGAACAAGTGCCAGGTCTTACACTTCGGCCACAACCACCCCATACAGCGCTACAGGCTGGGGGAAGAGTGGTTAGAAAGTGGCCCGGCAGAAAGAGACCTGGGGGTGCCGATCGACAGCTGGCTAAACATGAGCCAGCAGTGTGCCCAGGTGGCCAAGAAGGCCAATGGCATCCTGGCCTCTATTAGGAATAGTGTAGCCAGCCAGTCTAGGGAAGTGATCGTCCCTCTGTACTCGGCACTCGTGAAGCCGCACCTTGAATACTGTGTCCAGTTCTGGGCCCCACACTTCAAGAAAGATGTTGAGGTGTTGGAGCGAGTCCAGAGGAGGGCGACCAAGCTGGTGAAGGGTCTGGAGGGTATGACCTACGAGGAATGGCTGAGGGAGCTGGGGTTGTTTAGCCTGGAGAAGAGGAGGCTCAGAGGTGACCTTATTGCAGTCTACAACTACCTGAAGGGAGGTTGTAGTGAAGTGGGAGTTGGCCTCTTCTCCCAGGCAACTAGTGATAGGACAAGAGGACACAGCCTTAAGCTTCACCAGGGGAGGTTCAGGTTGGACATTAGGAAGAATTTCTTTTCAGAAAGGGTTATTAGACATTGGAAGGGGCTGCCCAGGGAGGTGGTGGAGTCATCATCTCTGGATATGTTTAAGAAAAGACTGGACATGGCACTTAGTGCCATGATCTAGTTGACAGGGTGGTGTCAGGGCAATAGTTGGACTCGATGATCCCAGAGGTCTCTTCCAACCTGGTTGATTCTGTGATTCTGTGATCCCCAGTATCATCCAGCACGGGGAGACGTGCCCTGTGAAGCTGTTACGCTTTCACTCTCCCTTTCTCACCTTCTCTTCCTTGTGTTGAATTTTCAGGCTCTTATGGCTCCTTGTGGGTGGTATGACACAACACAGCACCTCAGTAGTGGCAGCTAACCATCATTTAGAGTGCCTGTAGGAGAAGAGAAGGCAGGGAGCAGATCATGGGTTGATTTGGGGAAATGCTGAAAACACTTAAAAAGTAGCACAATGAGCAGAGACCGATGCCTGACTTTCACAAATGCATATTGTTTACTGTGATGTTGTCTACCACAGTAAATGACTTTCAGAGTTGTTCTGCTGCTAATGAAACCTTGTAGGACTAACCCCAATAAAAAGAATCCTCCTTAGAAAAAAAGCAACCACCAAATCACAGCAAATGTTCCCATCTGGTTTTAGTAGACCTCAGCTCTTTGAGCTGCCTTTTATCAAATGTAGTTTGTGGTCTGCTGCCTCAAGTCTAGCATCTGCACTGGAGGACTATCATTTGCCCTGAAAAGTTTTGTGTAGGTAAAAAAGAATAGTGGAGTCGAACCTTTCATCACAGGGATTCTCTTCCCAATCGGGTTTAAGTAAGTCAGGAAAGAAAGTTAATCCTGTTCATCAGTCTGGAAGGTGATTTTGGTGATCTAGTATCTGCCTGATAGATATGTGTCCATCACTGCAGTAGCAGTATCCGATATTCCTTACAGAAGCAAAGCCAAGAACTGGATAGACTTTGTCTATCTGTTTATTTAGGTCTTTGTTTCTGCTATACATAATCACACCTGCCTGTCTTATTTTTAGGAGTCATTCAGGGATAGCTCTTCCTTTTAATCCAATTCAGAGGTACAGTCAAGGCACAGACATGCTTGGATCAAAGCAGGGAATGCAGTTTATCCTGGTGCTACCCATGGTATAGCTTAAAACCCTTCTGCTTCTAGTTACAAGCACAACACCTTTATGTAATATAGAACTATTATATTCATTGTTATCTATCTGGCTATATAGTCACAGAAGAGGAATCAGAACCAAAATGACGACCCAGGGGAAAAAATTGCCTCTCTTCTGTTACTAAAGGACTAATTGGGTTGTTAATTTGATACATATAACTTTTAGTTAAACAGAAGAAAAAGCAAACCAAAAAGTTGACATTTTGTGTGCTTACTCCTTTCCATAAAGCTGTACAATGACATTTGCATCAGATAATACTTCACATCTCTCCCTTTGGTAGGGACTGGAGGTCCATACCAAAAGAAATGAATCTATCTGAACATCCATCATTTCAAGTGCTAAGTGAAAAACACAAGCTCCCTATCCCCACCTGCTCCACTTGCCTTAACTTTCTTTTGTTGGTGATCTGTCTTTGACCTGTCTTTAATTCATAGAATCTGGTATGAAAGTGTCCTGCTAAATTCATCAGCTTTGAGTTATCTGTGCTCTTGATGGTGTTTTCCCAGTTCAACTTTCCTGATACCCACCTTCATGTATATGGATTTAAAGGATTTAAAAGCACTTTAGAGTCTATCAACTAAATCCTAGATGACAGAAATCTTTCATCCTGGGAGATGAAATCATTTGATTTGTATCCCTGCACATGACCCAAAAAGAATGCTGCCACTGTCAGTGGGTGGGCAGGAGTGGGTGGGCAGGAAATACATTTCTGTTCACATCCATCGTCATCTGCAGAGCTGCTGCTTTGCAGCAAAAAATAGTAACTGTCCTGAGAATGCATTTAGCTGCTGTCATTCTCAGTGCCTTCCTCATACATAAGCCATGCCATTCAATCACTGTGTGCTGCTCTCCCCTTCCCTCCTTTCGTTCTATGAAAAGAAATGATTTGTCTCTTCGTGTACAAGCATGATTTAACATGCCCATTTCTTTTACTTTAGGGGATACCAGGCAGAAAGGAGGTAGAAAATGCAAGAAATTTTTAAGGCCATGAGCTGACAGAATGTCCTCTTATAAGTATAAGCGATTGTCTGGGCACCCACGCTGAAATCTGCACATGTGATGGAGCTTAGGTTCCAGATGATCCATCTTTCTTACACAAATCTTGGATTATCTGAAACAGGTGCAGAGACATTTTGCAATAAGTAGCTATGCACATGCAACACAGGCAAAACTGCCCGATTTTAATGCAGTTGCAACTCATTTAATAGGAGAAAATTATTCCATTTTATTCCATGTCCACGTATTTGGAAAAACACAATATTTTAGATTTCTGCAAAAGCTTTGAAATAATTAATAGCTTCAGTGTAAAAAAAACAGATAAACCTCATTGTCTAGGAATTTCTCTACCAAAAGCTGCTACTAAACAATAATCATCGGAGCCAGCTGAGAGTGGGGCTATGAACCACCTCTCTCTATTTTTCAAAATATGATGATGTTTCAGCTGTATCTTAATTTTCACTCCAAATCTTGGCAGGCCAATTTCTCTTTCCATCCTCCCTAAATAGAAGGCTGAATTTGCTTCCAAAGAGATCTTGGAAACACTATTACAGTCTGAAGTCTGTGGTATTGCAAGATTGGGTTTTGCTTCACATTTTAAGAACAACACATGTGTATAGAAACTTTACTGAGCCAAACTGAACCTGACTAAGTTATTCATGGATGCTGTCACAAAACTGAACATGAACTTTGGAAGATAAAGTTTCTGGTGCCTTGTAAAGCTGTCCAAGTAAAATTTGCTGAGAGGTGATTCTTCAGAGAATCACAAATACATATAGGTGGTGCTGTGGCCTATTTACTTGTGATATTGTGTAGTTGCAGTGACATTTATCTTATGATTTGAGGCACTGTTGTCAAATCAGTGAATTAATAGAAAGAACATCTCTGTGCTACATTGCTAACAGTTACTGATGGTCTCGCTGACAGCCATCTGTCAGGTTTTGATATTGACACCAAAAAATGAGTCTTGGAATTACATAATAGTTATTACTCCTTTGAAATGCCCTTTTATGACTTGGAGTATGCCAGCAAGGTGGGGGTAGCGGGGGGCAGGGGGAGGAACACAAACAGCTGAAGTGAAGAGCTCAGCTAAAGACAGAGGCTGGATTTCTCTTAGAATACATCACTGAGTCCACAGCTGAACTGGCAAATGCCAGAGTCCCAGACAATATCAGCCTGGTAAATAGCAAGCAGCCTGAAAACATGAGGTCTGGGAAGCAGGGAAATGAAAGCTGAAAAAGGAGGGTTATTTATGGGAGGAGGAAAAAAAGGTCTTTGTGGAGAGCTTTGGCTCTATTGTTATGAGACATATTCGTTATCTGCTGCAAAATAGATCTTGTTGATGAAGGGCTGCTGCTGTGCAGCTGCACTGCAATTAGCTCACCTCCCCAGGTGGAAAGGATGGGGAGAAGAGTTCACAGGGCAGAAATTCAGTCTGTAAAATGCTGGAGTGGATGTTGGGTTGTGTGAAGCTGGGGAGAGGCTGTGGAGGGAGAAGGGCAGCGCTGATGCGAGTAAGCCTTGGGAGTCAGTAATCTATACAAAACAAGAAGGAGCTAGGACTGTCAGTGGAAAGGCTCAAAGGGCAGAGCAGCACCAACTCAGGCTTCTGGGGACAGGATGATCCAATTTTTAAGACTTCTAGAGCTGAGGGCCTACAGGAGAAACTTGTGTGATGTTACCTGTTAAAATGAGAGGAGAAAGCAACTAGTTCTGTCTGAGGTTTTGGCTGAGGAGGTTGCCAGCAAATTTGGGAGGTTTTTTTTCAGTAGACTACCTGATTTGTGTTCTGGGAGGAGGGAATTCTTGTTAACTCAGCATTTGCTTTTCTTCTGGGCAGGCAGCAAGAGGGGGGGATATACATTGCTGAGCTCTCAGCCTAATTGAGAAAGAGCTACTTACAAGGTCTATTTTCTTTTCTTTAACTCCTCATAAATATATCTTTTGTCTTTTCTGAAACTAATCAGATTTCCCCTCTAGTATATGGCAAATCTCATTCCTCTTCATCTTACTCTTATTTTTTCTCCTGGAGCCAGTTCAGTCCTCCACCTTTGCTGTCCTATCAATTCTATTTTTCCCCATTTAAAGAGATTTTTATAAATTGACTTTCCCTCTTTTTTTTTTTTTTTGACTCTTCTTTCTGTTTCTCTTTTTTATGCCTGAAGTTCTGTTTCTGATATTCTGACCTTCCCAGTGAAACCAAGGATGAGCTGGCAGTCGTAGAAAGCTGTGACTGCCAGTGGTCCTGTTCCCGGTCTCAAGATCTAATGCAAGATCAGCATAGCTGCTTCACCCTTGCCTTTCCACCAGGTTGCAGGGAGGGAGGGAAGAGAGAGACTTCTAAAGCTAACTAGTCCTGCACTGGGCTGTTGGTAGAGGTTGGTAGAAAAGGATGTTGGAAATTTGATGCAATAACTTTAGTGGCCTGAAGCCTGCTAATGAGTGTCATTAGTATAACATAATTGGTGCTTCTCTATTGGGAAAAATAGCTTCAGTCCTTCCCAGGAAACTTGTTCTATATTCCACCAGCAATTTGAGTATGTTGTAGTCTAGGAATAGCAGGTATCTGAAGCTGGCTTATCAGCATAATGCTACAACACCCTCCTACCCACATTGGACCTGCCTGCAGAGTTTCACAAATTAAAATCCATCCCTATTTTATGAAGTAAGAACTACTCATTTAGACAAGGAAATAAAAATGTGAAAAATTTGTATCTAATATGCTTAGGAGCTAAAGCATGACATAGGCCAAGTTTGTGTCCCACCAGGAGGAAGACTAGCATTAATCCACTGTCTTGGTGGTTTTCCTCAAGACAGAAGGTAGAGCAAGGGATGCTGTAGCAACCAGGAGTAAAGAATGAAAAATGTGGCTTTGTAGTTTAATAGTAACAGCATCAAATAATTTAAGCTGCAGAGTTGAATAGTCTGATATTATTTTTAGCTGGAGGAAAAGTATTTTGACTTATAACCTTCAGAAGGGCAGGGAACCATTAGGGAAAAAAAATAGGGAAAGATATTCTCTGTTTATCTTTGCCACTCCACAGTTACTGTTTCTCAAAATGGGTGTGCAATGAACATATTAGACAATGACCCTTGAGTACCTGAGTCTGCTGGCACAGCTAGAAATCAGATCTATGATTTACATATGCCATCTTCTAAGACTTCATTTGCCAACCAGCCCAGAACAGAGCAACTAAGCCAGTATTCAAAAACAAACAAAAAACTCTATAGAATATCACAGGCTGTTTCTGGTAACCTCAGTAGGATTTGGAAAGTCTCAAGATTTGAGACTACTATATTATTAAATAAAAATTGTCAGCCTTTGACCTTGGTGTAATATTAATGGCTTCGGACTTCTCTGCTTCTTCTGTGTCCTGGTTTGGACTAAAAAGGACCAATTTTCCTTTCAGTGATCTTTACTTTCAGCTACGTTTCTTCTAAGTAACCGCACTTTCGGAAACTAACTGCATGTTTTGCAGACAGTGTCTGCTTCCAGGACTGATAATGCTCGAAGTTTATAGCTATCACTGAGGCACGAGTAGGAATGTTATGCAGAAAGGCTCTTGCTCTACTTATTCTTAGAGAAACCAAGGTCACTGCTAAATTCCTCACTAATTACCAGTGAAGAGCTGTAGAAGGGTCGCACCTCTAGGGAGGAGCGGACAGGACAGGTGTCCCGAAATTAACCAACAAAGTATTCCATCCCATACATGCCATTCTCAGTATAAAGTGGGGGGATCACGAGGGTCTCGGCCCCTTCTGCTATGGCTGGCGTCCAAAGAGGACTCTGTCTGTTTTTCTCCTGCCCTCAATCCCGATCCGTGTGTCCCTGAATCCAGTTCCTGTCTGTCGCTGGGCCCAGCCTGGGCCTCCTCAGAGCCTGCCCTGCAGTGCCGGTGGTGACGTGACTGACATCGGGGGAGCTCGATCTTGGTTTTTGTATATATTTGTATATATGTAATTATTTCCATTATTATTATTATACTCTTTTTCATTATTATAGTTTATTAAAACTGTTTTAATTTTCCAACCCCTAAGTCTCTCTCCCTTTTCTCTTTTCCTTCCCCTTCTGGGGGTGAGGGGAGGAGGGTTAATAGAGAGCGTCTGCCACCAGTTTAATAGCCGGCCCAGCTTTAAACTGTGACATTCTGACTACTAGAACAGTCTGCATTTGAACCTCTGTAAACTAATAACAAAGTTCAGACTTGTGCCTGTTTTTGTGTAAAAGAGGAAAGGAAATGAGAGCACTTACTGAGATGTAGTTTCAAGGTTAGCAAAGCACATCTGTTGCCAAAAGAAGACAAGAGCAATTCAGGAAAGTATTTTTCTATTTGTTCAGTTATTTTACTGGACACTTCAAGGAGCCATTGAGTATTTGCATTAGAAACCAACAGAGTCTATTTAAAAAGGCTTGGACTAAAACTCTTTCTGCCATAACGACAGGAAACAAAAATCACCAAAAATCATTCTGTAATGTGTACTAAGAACAAACGTGATTCCCAGTAAAATCACGGGTATTACCTAGAAACTATTCTGCAGATACACCATTAAGAACTTTTACTGTCTACATGTAGACCACAGCTATATGCTAGGTAGATTGTGCCAGTAGACTGAGAAAACAGATCCCTCAAAACCAATGTATTAGATTCACTCTTTTCACTACAAAAACGTATTCTGGGTCTAGGAAGTAAAACCATACCTCTTTCACTGAAGCTAATGTCAAAATCATGTAACCTGTCTATAACAGTAAACCAATAAATAATAGCAAAACAATATTTGATAATACAGCTTCAGGCAGTCCAGCCTGCGGCATATCCATTTGTATCCAGGAAGGGCTGTGATACTTTCATTATATGAAAACAGAAAAATGTCCTTTTGCTGATAAACATCTGTACATAGGAGTAATTGTGTAATGCAGCTTTCTCATTCAAGCATCTTACTACACAGAGCTTATGCATGATTTAAAGCTGGGATAACCATTCACAAAGCTAAAAAGTACCTTTTGTTGTCTAACGTTAAGCGTACCATGTGGGCAACATGAGAAATACAGAGAGTAAGTGAAATGATAGCATCAGAAGAGTGCAGCTTGAATGTGTGCCATTCACATACATAGGACCTGAGACTAACTGCACCTGCCTGACTCTCAAATCCATCCTGAACACTTTAAGAGTAACTCCAAGATTTGGAAGATAACCCACATCCATTACCAGTGGTCTTTGCTTTCAGTATACCAGGGAAACTTTCCCTTCTTTTCTCCCTTCCCTCGTATTAATTGACATATGACAGGTAATGGCAGGGAAGTAGTGTACAGTTAATCAGTACCAATATGAGTAGGTACTAGCACTGATGCTACTGGTTTTCTAAATGTGTATTATTTCTCTCTACCATTTTTAGCTTTAAAATGCGTGTACACAGAAGTGCTAATAGACATGTAATAGCATAGATTAGTCTAATGATACTATATTCTTCCCTAACGGATGATACTCCTCCATATCACCATGGAAGAACAGCAACATTTCATTGCACAAGCATACAGCTGACCTAAATATAGGCAACTGTATGTGCATATTTGCAAAAGACTCACTGAAAAGCCAAAGCAGGTTTCAAAACTGGACTGTTATTCTGCAAGCTAAAGACTAATACTTGACTCTTCAAAGCTATTTCAGTGCTTAATTCCCATTGAGATCAAGAGTGATGCTTTGATTGTGTTTCCAAGTGTATTGATATGAGCATTGTCAGCAAAGATACAGATACAAACCAGGTTTAAAAATTGCATTTTTGCAACAGCCTTCAGGTTATGGTTTTTAAACAGGAAGTACGCAGATGAAACTGAAAGTGAAACCTGAATTCTGCCCTCTTAAATGTAGAGGAAAACCTTTTTCTACCATGTAGACATACATAAGTGCGTTGTTACCAGAGAGAGTATGGATAGAACTTCTTGGCAAAGATGGTTCTTGGGCGGCTTTGCTGCTGTAGCTCACCTTTGTGGCTCCTCGTGGCAGTCTTCTATGCTCTGCTCCACTCTTCAGGGTTCCTGTCTCATCTGGAGTGCTGGGTCTAGTTCTGGGCTCACCAGTATAAGACAGACATGCACTTACTAGCGCGAGTTCAATACAGGGCCACAGAGATGAGTGAGGGACTGGAGCATCTTTCATGTAAGGAGAGGATGAGTGGGCTGAGACACTTCAGTCTGCAGAACAGAAGGTTCAGGGGAATCTTATTAATGTCTCTGAATACCTGATGGGAGGGAATGAAGACAAAGGAGACAGACTTTTCTCAGTAGTGCCCAGTAACAGGACAGGATGCAATGGGATAAATGCTCCCTGAAATGCCTGTACACCAATGCACGCAGCATGGGGAATAAACAGGAGGAGTTAGAAATCCGTGTTCGGTCGGGGGGCTATGATTTAGTGGCAATTACAGAGACTTGGTGGGACGCCTCGCATGACTGGAATGTGGTCATGGATGGCTATGTCCTGTTCAGGAAAGACAGGCCACTAAGGAGAGGTGGTGGAGTTGCTCTTTATGTGAGTGAGCAGCTAGAATGTATTGAGTTCTGTCCAGAGGCGGATCAGGAGCGAGTTGAGAGTTTGTGGGTGCGAATTAAGGGGCAGGCTGGCAGGGGTGATACTGTTGTGGGTGTCTATTACAGGCCACCGGATCAGGATGAGGAGGGTGATGAGGCCTTCTACAGGCAGCTGAGAGCTGTCTCGCAATTACAGGGCCTGGTTGTCATGGGGGATTTCAACTACCCTGATATTTGCTGGGAGGCCCCCTCAGCCAGCCATCCTCAGTCCAGGAGGATCCTCCAGTGCATTGATGATAACTTTCTGATGCAAATGGTGGATGAGCCAACTAGGAGAGGAGCGCTGCTGGATCTTATCCTCACTAACAAGGAGGGTCTGGTTGAAGAGGTGAAGGTTGAGGGCAGCCTTGGTTGTAGTGACCATGAGATGGTAGAGTTCAGGATCTCATGTGGCAGGAACAGAATAGCTAGCAGAATCGCAACCCTGGACTTCAGGAGGGCTAACTTTGGCCTTTTCAAGCAATTGCTAGGGGAAATCCCATGGGACAAGGTACTAGAAGGTAAGGGGGCCCAAGATAGTTGGTTAGCATTCAAGGACTGCTTCTTCCGAGCTCAAGATCAGAGCATCCCAGCAGGTAGGAAGTCAAGGAAGGGTACCAGGAGACCTGCATGGTTAAACAGGGAACTGCTGGGCAAACTCAAGTGGAAGAAGAGGGTGTACAGATCATGGAAGGAGGGGCTGGCCACTTGGGAGGAATATAAGTCTGTTGTCAGAGGATGTAGGGAGGTAACTAGGAAAGCTAAGGCCTCCTTGGAATTAAACCTTGCAAGAGAGGTCAAGGACAACAGAAAGGGCTTCTTCAAATACATTGCAGGTAAAGCCAACACTAGAGGCAATGTAGGCCCACTGATGAATGAGGTGGGGGCCCTGGAGACAGAGGATAAAAAGAAGGCAGAGTTACTGAATGCCTTCTTTGCCTCTGTCTATACTGCTGGAGGCTGTCCTGAGGAGCCCCAGAAGAAGTCAAGATAGAGGAGGAATCTGTCTTGGTAGATGAGGGCTGGGTCAGGGACCAATTAAGCAATCTGGACGTCCATAAATCCATGGGCCCTGATGGGATGCACCCGTGGGTGCTGAGGGAGCTGGTGGAAGTCATTGCTAGGCCACTCTCCATCATCTTTGCTAAGTCGTGGGCAACGGGAGAGGTGCCTGAGGACTGGAGGAAAGCAAATGTCACTCCAGTCTTCAAAAAGGGCAAGAAGGAGGACCCAGGTAACTATAGACTGGTCAGCCTCACCTCCATCCCCGGAAAGGTGATGGAACAACTTGTTCTTGATGCTGTCTCTAGGCACATCAAGGATAGGGGGATCATTAGGGGCACTCAGCATGGCTTCACCGAGGGGAAGTCATGCTCAACCAACTTGATAGCCTTTTATGAGGATGTAACCCGGTGGATAGATGATGGTAAAGCTGTGGATGTGGTCTATCTCGATTTCAGTAAGGCGTTTGACATGGTCTCCCACAGCATCCTCGCAGCTAAACTGAGGAAGTGTGGTCTGGATGATCGGGTAGTGAGGTGGATTGTGAACTGGCTGAAGGAAAGAAGCCAGAGAGTGGTGGTCAATGGCACAGAGTCCAGTTGGAGGCCTGTGTCTAGCGGAGTCCCTCAAGGGTCGGTACTGGGACCAGTACTATTCAATATATTCATTAATGACTTGGATGAGGGATTAGAGTGCGCTGTCAGCAAGTTCACTGATGACACAAAACTGGGAGGACTGGCTGACGCGCCGGAAGGCTGTGCTGCCATTCAGAGAGACCTGGACAGGCTGGAGAGTTGGGCGGGGAGAAATTTAATGAAATATAACAAGGGCAAGTGTAGAGTCCTGCATCTGGGCAAGAACAACCCCATGTACCAGTACAAGTTGGGGGCAGACCTGTTGGAGAGCAGCGTAGGGGAAAGGGACCTGGGGGTCCTAGTGGACAGCAGGATGACCATGAGCCAGCAGTGTGCCCTTGTGGCCAAGAAGGCCAATGGCATCCTGGGGTGTATTAGAAGGGGTGTGGTTAGCAGGTCGAGAGAGGTTCTCCTCCCCCTCTACTCTGCCCTGGTGAGGCCGCATCTGGAATATTGTGTCCAGTTCTGGGCCCCTCAGTTCAAGAAGGACAGGGAACTGCTAGAGAGAGTCCAGCGCAGAGCCACGAAGATGATTAAGGGAGTGGAACATCTCCCTTATGAGGAGAGGCTGAGGGAGCTGGGTCTCTTTAGCTTGGAGAAGAGGAGACTGAGGGGTGACCTCATTAATGTTTATAAATATGGAAAGGGCAAGTGTCAAGAGGATGGAGCCAGGCTCTTCTCAGTGACATCCCTTGACAGGACAAGGGGCAATGGGTGCAAGCTGGAACACAGGAGGTTCCACTTAAATATGAGGAAAAACTTCTTTACGGTGAGGGTGACCGAACACTGGAACAGGCTGCCCAGAGAGGTTGTGGAGTCTCCTTCTCTGGAGACATTCAAAACCCGCCTGGACACGTTCCTGTGTGATATGGTCTAGGCAATCGTGCTCCGGCAGGGGGATTGGACTAGATGATCTTTCGAGGTCCCTTCCAATCCCTAACATTCTGTGATTCTGTGATTCTGTGATTCTGTGAAAACCAGGAAATTCCATCTGAACACAAGAAAACACTTTTTTACTGTGAAGGTGGTCAAACACTGAGTCAAGTTGCCCTGAGAGTCTGTGGCATCTCCGTCCCTGGAGACATTCAAAACCCAAGTGGACACTGCCCTGAGTAACCTGCTGTGGCTGACCCTGCTTGAGCAGGAGGCTTGGACTAGATGGTCTCAAGAGGTCCCTTCCAACCTAAATGATTCTGTAAATATAATTTTATACATCTATATATACATATCTATAAAGAGGAGAAATGTAAATTTGTGTATGCTACTAGTAGTGAATTGATGCAACTGAATTATTTCACAAAAAAAGCTCAGATATTTTCAGGACATAAATCTTGTGGCTTCCCATAATCCTTAACATGTGGTATTCCGAGAATAAAACACACTCTTCAACCTGGCCTTTGCTAATCCGAAGACTTGTAGAACCTTGTTTTCACAGAGAAAAGATGTACATGTAATTATCTGAATCCGATCCTGTGAGCCCGCAACTCCTTTCAGCTCAAAATCTGTTGTTGAAAGGGCAAATAGCACAGCAAGTAAAGGTTTCCTACATTGCAGCTATTGGTAGAAGATGTAATACATCAAAGCAGAGCAGAGATGCAATCGTGCAGCAAGCTATTTTAAAAACTTTAATGAACCATTTAAAATAAACTCATTGCAAGGTAATTTAACAACACCATTTTTACAATTAAATATACTATTTTAGCATGCAAATGCAGCACATTAATCCCATGTCAGGATAGAAAATGAAGTGAAACTGAAGAGATTCTGATACATGAAAGTCATCTCAGTAATGTCTCGTCACTTCATGGTGCTCTTAAGCAGCGTAATGAAAGAATGAATTGATTTAAATAACATTTTTTTGGAGCAATGGGGTTTGTGGAATTAAATTAACTTGATGGTTTACTGTAAGAGCAGGCTTGCACGGCATTATGTTATTCTTGAAATTAATTTCTTTTCCTCTCCAGAGTTATTGTTGTTTTGGTTTGGGATTGATATTTTCTTTCTTATTTTTTTCCTTAACATTCACTAAGGACTTCTGTGCTCATTTTCCACATTCATCACTTCATTAAAATGAATAAAAAATGTTTACTCAGATCCTCGTTATCAGGTTCCTCAAGACAGGAATCAGCAAGAATTCTTCAGTTTTATTTCTTAAAAATAATGCACTATTCCTTTCTTTATTTGTATTAAATCCTTCTCTTCATTTCTCTGTTAGGAATATGGTGGAATAGAAGAATACTAACCAGGAAAACACAGATTCAGGTTATGCATGAATATCAAGGGAAAAATGCTCCAATATAGTGTTTTAATGAAGCAAAACACAGCACCTTTCAATATATCTAGTTTAGTCACAGTTGTGGTAAATGTTGCAGTATTTGAAACAGTAAATACCTAGGTTAGATAGGAGTCCTGTATTTTTCTAGGCATAACTTTAGCTCTATAAAACATCGGCAGTGTTTAGATAGACAACATGATGCTCAGACTCCTAAGAGCCAGATCATAAACTCTATTATTTTCACTGCTAGTACTCAGCTAATGTATCATTTGATATTATAGCCTAGGCTATAACACTATCCCTTACAGTCCCAACAAGAAGGAACTCCCATTGGCACAAATGGGAGATATGCAGCTGACTCAAAGGGCCTTTCATTACCAAGTGCCTTCCTTTTATTTTATAACTTCAAACCCATATTGTTTGAAGGGAGGGAACAGTTGGGTACGTCAGTTCACAGCCCAGAAAAAAAATCACATTTGCTTAAACTAGAGAGCGAACAATCTGGTAAGAAATGTCAGGATATGCTTATAAAGACCATGTGTAAATACCTGCTGTGGCTCTTTATTTTATTGTAAAAATAAACTAACTGAAATGGTTGGTTGTAACAATGATTGCCACGTATTTGGCCTTTCACTGAGACTTGATTTAGTATTTCTAATACTTTGAGAAAAGCAGATTTAACACTTTGGATGCTAATGTATATACCTATAGTACATAGGTTGGTTCCTACTGAGTTTCTTCAATAATCACAGAAACAGCTACAGGAACACAGCATTATGCTCTGCTGACTCAGAGCAACGCGGGTTAGTTACTTTAACGCACTTCCTTTATCAAGGCTCCCTCACTTTATGTCACTTTGTTCCCAAGAAAAGCCCAGCACATGTTTCACTAGTCTCCAGAACCCCGTGCCCTGGGGAGTGGGGTGCTGCCAGACCCAAGCTGGATAAACCTTGTTTGTTCTGGCCCGTACCGGGCTATGGGCTCTCACCATCTATATTTCTCTGGTTTGATCAGCTACCACAACTTCTGAAGTGCCAGCTTTTTTTAGTGCAATTACTGTGACCAAAAAAAGATGAAGTGATATATCCAGAGCCAGAGAGTTTGACCACCTTGTGACAAACAGTCTTAAAATCCTGCCAGGGCTCCCAGAGCAGTACTCAGAGCTGCAGTTTCCTTCCATGCTTACCTCTTCACATCTCGCAGCTCACATTTTGCTTGCTTTCTTGGTGCAGCATGGACCCCCTGTTCTCACCTGTGTAGCAGAGTTACAGAAATAGGGTGAGACTTAAAATGTTTTTCAAGCATTACCAAAGGCCTCTTCCTTGTGACAAGATGAAAATGCCAAGGGGGAAATGACAAATTATACACTAATGTACATTAGTTCTTTTTTAAGCACATCAAGGCAATTTGTTAAGTGTTGGACACTTCTTTCTCCTAATATTTTCTACCTGTTTTTTATATACTAAAAATATTAGGAAGAGTCCTTTAAAAATTGACTCCACCACATTGATCAACTTTGCACATCAACAGCAAGCAGCCTAGCTGCCTATGTTTCTTTGTAGAAACATTTCATGTTTCTGTGAGAAGGGAATAAAATATTCTATAAATAAAATATTTTTATCTCTCTGAGCTATGGAAGATGCTCAGTTTCCTTGCAGACAAGCTTGCTTTGTCAGGAATGGTCTCTAGAATTAATTATCTGAATAATCTAAGTAACATGTAACAAAAGACCAGATGCTAAAACTTCTTAAATTGCAAAGCCCTGTTTCATAGTATCGCATTAGAAGGAAACCAACATGAACAAAAACCCCAAACCTTTTCTTAATGTGTCTTCCTGGCAGTGTCATGTATTTTTAGCATCTATTCAGGTCTTTCTGCAGCCCCACTTCAGACATAATGTGCTATATTTATACCAATAGTGAAAGCTGTTTACAAAGAAAATCTTAATTCAGTGTCAGTGATTTTCTTTTTTTCCTGCAGATTCCATGCTCAAAGATTTTAGCAGGATTTTACTGAAGTACACGAGGCCAAGTGAGTTGATCAGCTCATATGAGGGGTTAGCGGCTCTTCCCGAGGTTAGAGCTCAGGACATTGCTGTGCTTTGCACGTCAGGGACAATTATGTTTGTGTTAAGCTAACAAGTTACATTTTTTGAACCATATTCTAGCAACAGATGTACATTTAAGGCTTTCATTAGGCACAATGCAAGTTGAATCTATGTGTCCAAAGATAGAATATGGCTTATTATTTGTATGCATCAGATTTAATCAATAAACTCAACAGACCAAGTTTTTTCATAGTTTTACTCTATCGACTTTTGCATAGTTACACCAGAGGTAAATCTGTCTCAGTGAGAACATCTAATTCAAATTAAATATTCTGACCGTTGTTCAGCAAAACGTTGTAAAACCTGGGTGTTTGTGGTGGTGCCACTGGCTGTGTAAAGCAACAGTCTCGTGGAACTGACATGCTACAGCCATGCCTTAGACCATAAAGATTGTACCAATGCAGCTGAATAAATAATCAATGGTCTACTACATACTGTAAGTACTGCTTGAAGAAGGAGTACCACTGCCACCTCTCACGTAATCTGTGGAGATTTTCCAGTACATATCTTTGATTCTCTTAGGAGTTGAGATTTTTCATAATTTAGGCTGTTGTGTGTGGGAAGTGTATGTCCTCTGCTTGATACAGAAAGATGGGATACTGGGTATTATATTTTCCTTTTAAACATATATACTTACTCGGATATAGCAATGTTCATTTTCAAGTGGGTATGTAGATCTTAAAATTGAGATTGTATTAACTATTAATAACTATAAATATTAAAAAGCACTACAATTATGTATTCCACAAAAATGCAGAGACATTTCCTAGTATATTGTTAATGTTTAATTAATTGGTGGTTGTTTTTCTTTAAACCTATTTGCAAGGTTTAAGAGATTTTTTTAGTCAATAAAGCTATATCAAACATAATTTTGCAATAAATGTAATGCCAGATCCCCTGCTTATGTCCACTGCTGCTGCTCTGTTCAGTCCAGCATGGCAATAGCAGAGGATATGGCCAAAAGTCTTTAATTAGTTAATTTTTTTACCATGTAGTACTGGGGCTTAGTTTGGTTTTTGAAAATAATTACCAGCATATGTTCAGTTGGGAGTTCTGCTTAAAAATTTATGTTATACCATGGTCTTTTACTTTTCCAAAGAAAGTATCTGTTTTAATGAGTGCTTTGTATCTGCTGGGAGGCACACGCTAATCGCGTAGGAGCTTTTACGCAGACAGCCTAGGACTGAACAATAACAACAATAACTTGCATTGAATGATATTCACCTCACACAGAGGGCTAACATGAGACCTAGGCACAAGTATTTCTATAACTGGAGGACAGAAATGGAATTTAAGTGGTCTAAATGGAGCTCCTCTAACAACCCTCTCCACAGAGCTGAATTTTATGCATAGTGAATCTTATCAAACAAATGTCATGCCACAGTATTGATGTAAATGCACATTTAAAGCATATTATTTGTGCCAGGATCATCAGTGCTGAAACAGGCCTTAGACCTAATTCTGAAGCCTTGACTGTCAAGTCTAACATGAGCAAGAAATTTTCTGAGTGTGAATTTCAGAATTGTCCTTCACAGAAATCAAATACAATGTGTGGCTGTGGCAGATGTGTCTCTCTTACCAGAATGTCCTAATTTCAAAGGCTTCTCACAGATTCTTAGATGAAGTTGTTGAGGGTGTTAAATTAAGCCTTTGGGTATTACAGAGTACCAGCTACAATAAATACAGAGAAACACAGGATTTTCTGTGCTGGAACAGATCAATGAGCCATTCAATTTGTTATCCTTCCTTCAGCAGTGGCTGGTGTCAAACGCTGTAGAGAAAACCCTCTTCACAGCATGTGTGCTGACAAAGTTCTGCTGTATCTTTCCTGAGAAATGTAGAGTCACTAAACAATACACCAGGCCTCCTTAGAAAAATAAAAACTGCATAAAAGTTGTTACTTCACGAACTTTTCAGCATAACCAGTTGTGACAAAAATGTAAGTGATTTGCAGTGAAACGTTGCAATATCAGAACTCCATACTGATATTGAATGCGTCCATAATACTATTTCTGGCACATCACGATTTTAGATACCAGAGACCTGCTGACGAATATACCAGAACTATCATTCATCTGATTATTATTAAGCAGCATGAACCAGACCAGTGACTTCAACAGCTATAAAATAGGATCCTCTTTGAACAGATCGATATTCTTCTTGGTTAAATATGTGTCAGGTTTTAGGGTTATGACTTTGCTTGTTTATCTTTGTGGGGTTTTTTTAATAACTGAGCTTTTGCATAATGAGGCTGACATAAATTATTTTTATATGATGATTCTTTCAGCTGCCTGTAGTGTGACTAGGCTTGCCTGAAACTGTAGTAAATACTCTAATAAGCCAAAGTCTGTTGAAACTGTCAAGTACTCTACTGGACAATTCATAGAATCATAGAATTGCTTTGATTGGAAATGACCTTTAAGATCATCAAGTCCAACCATTAACCTAGCACTGACAACTCCACCACAAAACCATGTCCCTGAGCAGCACGTCTACACGTCTTTTAAATACCTTCAGGGATGGTGACTCCGCCACTTCCCTGGGCAGCCTGATCCAATGCTTGATAACCCTCTCAGTGAAGAAATTTTTCCTGATATCCAATCTAAACCTCCCCGGCACAACTCCAGGCCATTTCACTCGTCCTATCATTTGTTACTTGGGAGAAGAGATTGACACTCATCTCACTACAACACCCTTCCAGGTAGTTGTAGAGAGCGATAAGGTTTCCCCTCAGCCTCCTTTTCTCCAGACTAAACAACCCCAGTTCCCTCAGCTGCTCCTCATAAGACTTGTTCTCCAGACCCTTCACCAGCTTCATTGCCCTTCTTTGGACTCGCTCCAGCACCTCAATGTCTTTCTTGTAGTGAGGGGCCCAAAACCTAACACAGTACTCAAGATGCGGCCTCACCAGTGCCGAGTACAGGGGGACGATCACTTCCCTGCTGGCCACACAATTTCTAATACGAGCCAGGATGCTGTTGGCCTTCTTGGCCACCTGGGCACACTGCTGCCTCATATTCGGCCATCTATCCATCAACACCCCCAGGTCCTTTTCCACCAGGCAGCTTTCCAGCCACTCTTCCCCAAGCCTGTAGTGGTGCATGGTGTTGTTGTGACCCAACTGCAGGACCCGACACTTAGACTTGTTGAACCTCATACAGTTGGCTTCTGCCCATTTATCCAGCCTTTCCAGATCCCTCTGTAGATCCTACCCTCAAGCAGGTCAACACTCCCACACAAATTGGTGTCAACGGCAAACTTATTGAGGGTACACCCTATCCCCTCATCCAGATCATTGATAAAGATATTAAAGACAACTGGCCCCAATACTGAGCCCTGGGGAACACCACTTGTGACCGGCCACCAACTGGATTTAACTCCATTCACCACAACTCTTTGGGCTTAGCCATCCAGCCAGTTTTTTACCTAGAGAAGCATACGCCCATCCAAGCCATGACCAGCCAGGTTCTCCAGGAGAATGCTGCGGGAGACAGTGTCAATGGCTTTACTAAAGTCCAGTTAGGCAACATCCACAGCCTTTCCCTCATTCAGTAGGCAGGTCATCTTGTCATAGAAGGAGACCAGGTTAGTCAAGCAGGACCTGCCTTTCATAAACCCATGCTGACTGGGCCTGATCACCTGGTTGTCTTGTACATGCCACATGATGGCACTCTAGATGATCTGCTCCATAAACCTTCCCTGGCACTGAGGTCAGACTGACAGGCCTGTTGTTCCCTGGATCTTCCTTCCGGCCCTTCTTGTAGATGGGCATCACATTTGCTAACCTCCAGTCAACTGGGACCTCCCTGGTTAGCCAGGACTGCTGATAAATGATGGAAAGGGGCTTGGTGAGCACTTCCTCCAGCTCCCTCAGCACCCTTGGGTACATCCCATCTGGCCTTATAGACTTGTGTGTGTTAAGTGGCATAGCAGACTGTTAAGTGGCATAGCATGTTGCTAACCATTTCCCCTTGGATTATGGGGGCTTCGTTCTGCTCCCCATCCCTGTCTTCTAGCTCAGGGGGCTAGGTACCCAGAGAACAACTGGTCTTTCTATTAAAGACTGAGGCAAAGAAGGCATTAAGCACCTCAGTCTTTTCCTCAGCCTTTGTCACTATGTTTCCCCCTGCATACAATAAAGGATGGAGATTCTCCTTGGCCCTCCTCTTGTTGCTAATGTATTTATGGAAACATTTTTTATTGCCTTTTACGGCAGTGACCAGATTAAGTTCTAGTTGGGCTTTGGCCCTTCTAATTTTTTCCCTGCATAGCCTCATGACATCTTTGTAGTCCTATTTTAAATTCATTTAAAACATTAACTTCCTCCTCATTTAATCTTTCGTTGCTAAGCATTTACAACAGATTTTATGAGTTTGGAGTGATTAATTTTAATGCAATTCTTTCTTTGTTCTTTGATTAACTTTCTCCATTTTCAATACTGATTTAATTCTACTTTTCTAACATCATCTGTCATCTTTCCATCTGCATATTCCACTCAAAGTAATAAAACCTTATCAAGATAGTGCCTCTTGGGCTTGATTTATTGGAATGTGCACCCGCAAATTATTAATGGAAGACACAGTGCCTCACAACACTTCTAAAGTTGCCCCAGTTGATCATATGCTCTCTTTTTCGTCTGTATATCTGTAAGCTCTGGGCATCTATTATGACAGCACCTTCCCTTTTGGGGAAATCTCAGTAAATGCTATTATTGTCACTGAATTGAGTAATTTCTCTCCATTTACCATGGCTTGATGTGAGACACACCCTTTGGACAAAAGTCTTAATGAGAGGTATAAAGCAAACTAGCAACAGGGGGTAAAATTATGTGGTGTTTTTAGAGACAATAATATTATCTGCTTTCTCAGTTGCATGGTTCTGCTTTTCTAGATTGGAGGAAGATAAAAGAATAGAAAAATACCAGTAAGTTTGTCCATAAAATAAGGGGTTTCCTTTATGAGAAGTCAGGTGACAACAAACCATTGAACACCCTCTCTCAGAGTTTATCTCTATGCAAGAGAGAGAGCTTGAATTGTAACCCAAATTCATACATTCCCTGCTCTGCACCCTGTTTGTGCGTCAGTGTAGTTTGCTCTTAGACCTTTGAGAAGTGCAGTTCATCCACACAGTGGACTCAGCTAATTGAGCTATCATTTAGGAGAAACAGTGCCAAAGCTCCTTCCCTTTGCTTTCCTGTTGCTGAGTTGCACAAGTCGATCCTAATCTTCCATTGTGAACAAAAGTATAAAATAAAGATTCCTTCTTCAAGTGAGTCAAGTGTGGGTGGCTTAGTTTGAGTCCTGGGGAGCAAAATAATTGTCAAGGACTATGAACAATGGTGAGTGCTTACACAAATATAACCGGTTAAAATCAATTGGCTTCAGTAGTCCTTAATTCTCCTTTGAGGTGTGTTCAGTGTGTAGTGATAATAATAGCTGGCTTTTCATATTTATATTTTACTGCCAACAAAAATTAAGAGATATCCATCATCCCTATATATATGCGAAAGGCACGCCATAATACAACAAACAAGGATGACCAGTTTAGAAATTTGTGCCATAAAGCAATGACTGTTGCTAAGATGTTAATAATGGGATTTTATAAGTACAATATCTTCTTTTAAGAAACTACTTTCTGGCTCCTTTTTTCCCCCTTGTAAGCTTAAACCAGATTTATTTCTAACTGAGATTATTTTAATAGCAAACAATTGCATTAAGAAAAAAATACATAAATAAATATTGGCACAAATAGATCAGGAAAATGTTCTCATGATAATGATCGAAGCTTGCTGCTTTTCTTCCAGTAACCTTTATTAAAATTAGTATTATTTACTCTTTATATGATACAAAGTCCATGCCTTTTAACAGAAGGGAATTATATCTGGTGGTACCTAGCTACTGCGACGATAGGCACATCAGGGAGGGCAGCCTTGTTCTGTCTGATTCCTAGTCACAGCAGTAGTCATAGAAACACAGCACTGAAAGGGATGTGGAGTCCATTCTCCTACTCTCACAGGCAATCACCATATTCAATCCCATTCATCAAATTCCATTTTAAAAGTGGTTTCAGTTAATGAAGTCAATTAGGAGCAGAGATGGATGGACAGATTACATAGATAACTGCATATTTACCTTTTCTGGTTTTGGTCTCTTCAATACAATGATTCTTTCCCTCTCCCCGTTTTTTTTTTTTACCTAGGATCTCTAGTGTGCCTCTGCTTTGTCCCTGGGTTGGGTTCCTTTATATAGAAAGAACAAAGTGGTAATAAAATCCTGAAATCCTTTGGGGGTCTAATAGCAAGAATGCATGCTTTAGAGGAAAGCAATTCCTGTGACATCTTTGCAACCTAACAAAAAGATTATTTTGTCATTAAGTGATTTTTCTCTGTTGTTTTAGTAACAGCAACCATCAATCACGTTCCAGGAGTATAACAGACATTAAGAAAATTGTTTCCTTTTATACCTGTAATTGTGCTTCAGTAATGAACAATGAACACCCTTTTCCATTTTCTCTATAATCTGTATGAATTTCAGTGACATGGAAAATTACATGGGAAAAAATGTTGATTTGATTTAAAGAGGATTTGGGTTTAGTATTTACAGATTGTCGTGGCTGATGTAAAGCAAGCTCTTCACTTTCCTGATGCTAAGTCAGACAGTCTTCTGCCTGACAGACAATCCCCCAGCAAGGGATTTCAGGGTCTTGATATTTAGTCCTAGGGCCAAGGAAGAGCGCATTATTCCAGCTGTCTCAGAGTTTGACCTGGCATTTGCTCTCTTAATGGATTTCAGATAGATTACAGATTTCTTGTAGCCTACCATGCTTTTTGTAGAGTGCTTTTGAGGTGCTGCTTAATTTTTCTCTTTCAGTCAGACTAGCCATTTCAGAGTTTCTTCAGTATCTCGACAGCAGGCTTGGGAAGGCTTTCTCACCTATGGTTTCAGGATGCAGGATTCACTCCTACAGAGAGAATCAGAAAGTGACACCAGAATGGCAACATTAGCATTATACATTTCAGACAGGAGGTTTTATTTAGCCATTTGTCAGAAAGCAATTATGTGCCCATGTCAACATTTTCATCACTGAATGTCTAAGTTAGGCAGATTTTAAATTCCAAGTCATTTTCCTTTCAAAATTCATCCATTTGCAGTTACAGGGGCCAAAGGCTTCTTCTGTAAGTCTCTGCCCAGAAGTAGGCATCTAATTTTAGTGTGGTAGGCAACACAGTTTACGTGAGCTAGAACTGCTCAACACTCCAGAAAATCAGTTTGGAGATGATACTGAAACAGCTTTAGCAAGTGGTCTGTTAAGGAGGAATTCCAGAGAACACACATGGCTTTGGAGGGCTAGATCTAACAGTTCTTCAAAGGGCGAAAAAAGCTTAACCAATTAATCCTTGTAATATGAAATATGCAACTATGAGAACATGTTTTTTTGTAACTCTCCTCCCAACTTTACCTAATTACTGTTTTGTTTTCTCTTGTTTAGCATTTTGTTTTCCTTTAGGCCATTACACTTAGTCACAGTACGTGGTATATATTGTTTTGGTTCTTGGGATACTTTGATAATCTGAGCTGCCTTATAATTATCAATTCTGAGTTTAAGAATGATTTTTGTTCACACCATTGCCTATGAGACCAATTTTTTGGACACAGTGGCGCTCCCTTGCAAACTCTGTATTTGTATATTCTTTAGAAAAATAGTGTGAGGTTGTTTCACTTAAACAATCACAAAGCAAGTATTTCTAAGCAATTCGCTAATATAAAGCCTACCAGTGAATAGTTGCCCAGAATTATTTCCTGCTACCCTGTGTTGTAGAGGTTTGGTTAAGTGAGAAGGGGCACGATCTTGTGCCACTGAGCAGTCTGAGCAACCCAGGCTTTGAGCTATGCAAGAGTTAAGTCCAGAGCTCTGAGTATGTAAATCCATAGACCAATCACAAGTGCGATCGGGGCGCGTGATTAGCATGTACTCAGGTTACCGCCTATATATTCGCAGCACGCTTTGCGAATAAACGAGAAGCTTCCATACTCACATTGAGATCGTGTAGTTTACTCCGGACCATCCCCCAGCACCTGCGAGCGCGCCCCCCCATTCTTCCCCTTACTTCAACTGGTAGCAGAGGATGCTTCCCTTCGGTGTGCTCTCTCCGAGACTGCAGTAAGCAGCGAAAAGGAGGTGTTGGGAAAAAGACGGCTGGGAGAGGTGCTGTTCGGGTTCAAGAAAGGACAGAGCAGACACTGGAAGAGTTGGCCACTCAGCTCCCAGAGTTCAGGTGCTGTTCGGGTCCAAGAAAGGACAGAGCAGACACTGGTTGGTGCTGTTCGGGTCAAATAGGACAGAGCAGACACTGGAAAAAGGGCAGCCATGGAGACAGAGGCTGCAGCCGCGTTACTCGCAGGTATCCTCTCTAAGAGAGGGAGCGAAACAGTGGAGAAACAGCTAATTAAGCTGATAAAGTTGGGCCAGCGCTGGGGACATTTTAAAGACACAGCGCTTGTATTTTCTGTGGAGGAATGGAGAGAAGTGGGAGACATTATGTGGGAAAAGACTGTTGAGAGGGACCCCAAGGAAAAAGAAATTAAGGAGGTGCGTGGACTCTGGCAAAACGTGATAGAGACTTTAAAAACTATGAGGGCAGAAAGAGAGGCCGCCCACGCGGCTGCTGAGATGCGGCCGGCGCCGCTGGAGCCCACCCCCCCCCCACTAAAACGGAAAAAACTCGGGTTCTAGATCGTTTCTTCGGGTTACCAGCAGTTAAGGGCATGTCAGCGAAGATAAAACCATCTATCACTGAGGTCCGTACGGTGGTAGAAGCGGCGAACTCCCGGGAGAGATGGCGCAGTAAGAATTTAGAGGAGGAGGTTGCAAACAAAGGAACACGTGGCGCTCAGAGAACCGCGCGGCAAAGGGAGCGGAAACAGGAGGGGGAGGGGTGGTCAGCCCCTCACCCTGCTCAGCCGGCGTCCGGAGAGGGGGGCCGGCCCCTCCCCTCCACGCCGCCGGAGTACCCGCCCCTTCCACCCTCACCCTGTCCGTCAAGATCGACTTCATCTACACCACCTGACCGTGGGAACCCGGAGACGGACGCCACCGGACTTTTCCAGCAGGTGTTGCGAGCGCCGTTCCGAAAGTGGTCTAGCCGCTAGCATTCCCGGTTTTCACCCCGGCGGCCCGGGTTCGATTCCCGGTGTGGGAACCACGTGATTGGAAAATTCCTTAACAAACAAAAGCTGCAGTTACGCAGTATGGAGTAAAATCAGACGCTACATAAGTGTATTTGCAATACCAAATATACAGGTTTAGTACTTTTGCCTGTTAGTGAATGTTTTACATGTGTAAGGTTTTGGTTGAGATGTTAAATGGTGGAGGAGTACTGTGGATGTGAATGTGGGAAGTAATTTTAGTCATGTGTAATTGGTCACAGGGCCTAAGTTGCCGTAATTAACTTTTTGCTGATTTATTTAACAATGCCTTGTTGCTTTGTATGCATTAATGTTTGGGTGTAAAGATTGTATGTATATCCAACAGGGAGCCACAGTATTTAAATTGACCAACCTAATGTTACAACTGCTTTGAGGTGGCCTACGACTGAAGAGCGACTGCAGATTACTAAGGGACTGGTAGAGGAACAGTTAAAAGCAGGACATATCAAACCCTTAGTTAGTCCTTGGAATACACCCATTTTTGTTATCCCTAAGAAAAGTGGAACTGGAAAAAATGGTTCTTACAGGAGTTTTTGTGATTGCAGTTATCTTGTTAATGTTACCATGTTTATTTTCTTGTTTGCAGAAAGCGTTAATGAAACTTGTAAATCAGGCCTGGCTGGCTCACAAACAAGAAAGGGGAATTGTAGAGGTTTGGTTAAGTGAGAAGGGGCACGATCTTGTGCCACTGAGCAGTCTGAGCAACCCAGGCTTTGAGCTATGCAAGAGTTAAGTCCAGAGCTCTGAGTATGTAAATCCATAGACCAATCACAAGTGCGATCGGGGCGCGTGATTAGCATGTACTCAGGTTACCGCCTATATATTCGCGGCACGCTTTGCGAATAAACGAGAAGCTTCCATACTCACATTGAGATCGTGTAGTTTACTCCGGACCGTCCCCCAGCACCTGCGAGCGCGCCCCCCCATTCTTCCCCTTACTTCACTGTGTGGTGGTCACTATGAAATGCATTTTGTGGTCTCAGCCTAACTCATGAAGGAAAATACTCAAATTGTAAAAACAATCCCAAGAGAAAGTAAAACAATGGGCATTACCTGGCAACATTTCTGACTCGGGCAGAAGACAGGACACACTAGAGGTAGGCTTAGTCTTCTCTGAAGTGCAGTCAGCGGAGTGAGCTCATAGCCCATTAAATGGGAAAATTTCAGACTATTCAGTACTCATGACACATTTCTTTGGGGCGTATCTGGACGTAATCCTGGATAATTCTCCAGGATTGCTGTACAACAGTTTCTCCCAAACATATAAATTCACAAATGGGGGGGGGGGAAGTAATAAAAGATGGAAATTAACACAGCCAAAGATGTGATTTCTCATGCAAATGATATATGAGTACACATGATGCTCAGATGCCCCAGACTCCTGTTAACTTCCTAGTGCCTTCAGTCTCAGTCTCTGGTCCTTCCCTTCTCTGTCTTCAGCAAAGGGATGACTGCTTCCTGGTTTTGTACAGATTTGCTTAGAGTCCTGTTTTGTAACTCTGGAGAAGATCAGTATCCTACTAGGAAAGAACACTAGGAAATAACTTGATTGGAAAGAGGTCCAGGTATTTCTTTACAGACTTTTTTTTGTTCATAGCATGTGACTTCCCATTTGTGTGTGTACATAAGAGAGAAGTCAGAGGAAGTTAAAGTAAAGTACTACCATATAAGGCCCCAAATCAGGAAGGAGTTATCTATCAAAATATTTAGCACACTTTTCCTCAGTATTGCTTTGTGTTGCAGAATTTCCTGATGTAGTCTGGACCAGGCTCTAGAGCAAGGCTTGAATTTCCTGAGGCCTCCTTAATATTCGTCTGGAAGCAGTGGCTGTACCGGTGTTTCTGGGATCCAATTGAATAAGGTATATCTTACTTAATCCATTCATAAAGCAAATATTCATACCAGTATTTCAAATCATTTTCCAAACCAATGTGTTTACCCCCACTGGAAGTCAAAGTAAATCTTCTGTATATTAGGCAGAGAAGCACATTCAGCCAAGGGTCAGCCCTGGAATTCCCTAATGCTGAAAATTAGGAAAGTCCATGTGTTGCCATTCTTTTTATTAATTTCTTTCATTTATTTCTTTCTGTCCATTCTTTTTATTTCAAAATGTAATACATTTCTGTCTGAGAAGACCTAATCGTAAAACAGGAGGCTGTAAGTGCATGTGTAGACAAAGGGAATGTGTAATGGTCCTTTCTCCTGGACACTTCTCCATGCATATTCTAGATGATGTATTGCTGCCAGTGAAGACACTGGTCTTTTCATATCAGTAGTAAATATTTTCATTCCTGTATTTGGCTTCTATTCACCAAGGCAATAAGTGCTTTACAGATTCCTCGGTAGACTAGATTAATAGCTTGCGTCTCACTAAGCCAATTCCACTATGCCACTGTGATTACAAACTTCAGAAATGAAGGCACAATGTCTAGCAAAAAAAGCTCCTCTGGCTTTTGTTTACTTACACCCACTCCCCGTAACAGCCCACAAATTTGTATTGCTTCTTGTACCACAATCTTAATGTCACTGAAGTGAATTCATTAAGATTGTTCATTGTCTTGTTTGCGAGATCAAGCCAATCAGCAAGCTACTGTTAACTCAATTTATTTGCAAGAGGTATTTTCCAAGCAAGGAGAAATTACAGCAATTGTTCATCATTAATTTTGTTAATAGATGTGTGTTCATTTGTACTAACTTGTAAACAAGGCACTGCATATACAGTAGGCATACAGCTAGACTTGCGATGCTGTTTAATGTCCTCATTTTATTCCGTATAATCACATTTTCCAAGGAGCCATGACTAATAACCTTGAGGCAAGGCTCTTTGTGAATTTTGAAGAACCAAGAAGCTGAGCTTTGGAACCAGTCCTGAATATTATAAATCTTCATTTATATCAGAACCTGAGCAAATGTAAAGTGAATTATTGAGGCAACTAGCTTCGCAAGGTTCTAAAAAAGGATTAGGCACATATGAATACTGTAAAAACAGATTCTGCAGTTACAGTAGGTAGGATAAAATTACAAGGGCTATCAGCCCACATGCTTCAAGGCATAAGCCGATCACCAGCTTGAGTCAGGAAGAAATGTTCTCTCATGGGAATTATTTTTATCTATAGTGCAATTATGTGCATTATAAAACACTTAGGTTCTTGATGAATCAATCATTGACCACTATTGAGAGACAGGAAACTAACATAGACTAATTGATCTGGTTTTGATATGGAAATTTCAAAGTACATAGACTTGAAGAGTAACCAACGAGCTTTTTATGAAAACTTTAAGACAGGAAACTGAAAGCACTTTATAAGAAAATAAGTTTCAGTATCCTCATTTTACAGATTAGGAAATGAGACCAAGAAGAGGGAAGTGACTTAACCAAAGTCACAAGTCAAGTACAGTCAAAGCCAAGTGTATCCTGTAATCTTCTGAGTCTTACACCAGTACTCATCCTGTTGGGCCCGACTCTGTTGCTTGTTCAGTTTTATCTTCACAAAACTGTCTTAATGCAAGTCCTTCATGAATCTATTTAATTGGAAACATTCCCAGTCAGTTTCACAGAACTGTCTTCATGTAAATCATTCGGAGTCATGTTTTTGTGGATCAGTCACCTATGAAGAATTAGTTAGGAATTGCTGCATGGGAAAATAAGATTGTCGTCACTGTAACAGAATAACTTTACCATTCTGGCAATGCAGATTATTCTCCCCAGGGCAGACAAGTTGTTCCAAATAAAAGTGCTTTTGTTTCAGAACAATTATTCCACTGTCCTTAAATATGTGCAAAAACATGGTGCTTGGGGCTGGGTGTCGAGGTTTCTCTCTTTCTTGCATATGGGGTGGGGAGGTTGGGCCCAGTGGATAGGAGGTGTGAGAGTTGGCCGTCTGACCTTGTGCCCTGTGGTAAACTGTGCATGGGCACTGTTAAGTCTCATATGCAGAGGCTGTTTCTCCTCCCATCTATCTCTGGTCCCGCAAGACTGCTGTTCTCCAATACTGACTCTTACTATTGAAAAACAGAGTTGCCTTGCACAAAGAGGTGTGAAAGAGGCGTATGATACACAAACACAGTGACCACCTGACAAAGCAAAGATTAATTTTGTTTCGTTTTATATGTGATGAAAGGGAAGGCATTTGTTCCCTTTTAATATCATGAAAAGGAGATGACTGGATATGGAAGGAAAAGAAAACAAGGAGGAAGGCTGAAAAGGAGAGCTATGGAATAAATGAAAAGAAGCAGCAAATCACTGGACTATGTACCTGAACATCATGGGATAGAAATGCAGTGAAAACTCCAGAAAGGCCTTAGATTATCCAAAGATCTTTGTTTTGGTGGTGTCCGTTGCTGTTTCTGTGAGCTGGGGTTTCTGACTAGTTCATCTCCCCAGCTTTTCCACAGCATGGCAGAGTAATAGAAATAGGAAATCCACGTGAGGTGTACTAGCCCTCAGTCCAAGGAAACACTGTCCACCAGTACTGTTGTGGTTATCACAGAATCGTAGAACGGTTTGGGTTGGAAGGGACCTTACAAATCACCTAGTTCCAACCCCCCTGCCATGGGGAGGGACATGTTCCACTAGACCAAGTTGCTCAAAGCCTCATCCAATCTGGCCTTAAACACTGCCAGGGAGGGGGCAGCCACAGCTTCTCTGGGCAACCTGTTCATGTGTGTCACCACCCTCACAGCAAAGAATTTCTTCCTAATATCTAATCTAAATCTACCCGCTTCCAGTTTAAAACCATCACCCCTCATCCTATCACTACATGCCTGTGTAAAAAGTCCCTCTCCCAGCTTTCTTATAGGCCCCCTTCAGACACTGGAAGTCTGCTAGAAGGTGTCCCCGGAGCCTTCTCTTCTCCAGGCTGAATAACTCCAACTCCCTCAGCCTGTCTTCATAGGAGAGGTGCTCCAGCCCTCTCATCATCTTCATGGCCCTCCTCTGGACTTGTTCCAACAGCTCCATGTCCTTCTTCTGTTGGGGGCCCCAGAGTTGGATGCAGTACTCTATGTGGGGTCTCACAAGAGTGGAGTAGAGGGGCAGAATCACCTCCATCGACCTGCTGTTCATGCCTCTTTGATGCAGCCCAGGATATGTTTGGCTTTCTGGGCTGCAAGCGTGCATTGGTGGCTCATGTTGAGCTTCTCATCAACCAACACCCCCAAGTCCTTCTCCTCAGGGCTGCCCTCAATCCATTCTCCACCCAGCCTGTATTTGTGCTTGGGATTGCCCCGATCCATGTGCAGGACCTTGCACTTGGCCTTGTTGAACTTCATGCTGTTCGCACAGATCCAGATCTCAAGTGTGTCAAGGTCCCTCTGGATGGCATCTGTTCCCTCCAGCGTGTTATGATAGGAGGCAATCTCATAAAATGGTTGGATGCAAATTTGCTGTCTTCTCTGCAGTGCAGCAGGCCCAGAAATGGTTGTTTATAGTTTTTCTTTCCAGTTGCATCTGTCTTCCTCATGTCATCATGCATTTGTCATGGATTTTGCTGGGGACAAATACTGGCATATCCAAATGTTTATAGTCCCATGCTTAATCGTGCTCCTGTTGAAATAAACATTAAAATCCTGTTGATGACTGGAATGTGGGATTACGGTATATAGCATGGGCGAGACAATCCTCCAGAGCTGGAAAAGCATACCAAAACCATGGCTTTCCAAGTGCTTAAGTCATTCTCAGAGTCGTAGTTTACATTTGCAATGGCAGGTTTTTGGGCTTTTGCTGGTGTTACATTTAATAAGAATCCAAGGAAAAAACAGGTTCATGCATCTGATCTACGACAAATCTGGTAACTGCCAGTACAACTTCCATTATGAGACCTAGTCCCTTAGGAGACCATCATGCCGTGAGGGAACTCATGTACAAAGTATCTCCTGTGATAGGAGTTAAGAAAGTTCAGTGGTCTTATTATGGCTGAGCACTATGGAGCCTGGCTTGTGTATAGTGCTGCAGTGTAGGTGACCTCCTTTGTATTTTGAACATGTTTATGTTCTCATTTGCCCTTGCTCTTGATACAGTCCTAACTGCTTCCTGTGTCCTCCTGATCCTAAAGTCACTGAAGTGACACTTTGTCATAAGATTAAATATCTTTCTTTTCAGCTGTCCAAAGAAATAAACAATGATTGTGTTATTGGAACATGAATGTCAAATCAAATCAATTGGTTTGCCCGATGGTCACTAAATCTGTCATTTAGTCTTTAGGGACTGAGGGAGACAGGAGAGGGAAAAATCAAACCAAGCCAAACTGAATGAAGCCATATCAATATTAAAGTTCTGTACAAGTCGATGATTTTATGGGATTTATAAATCATTGTACATACTGTGTGACATATAGTATAGGAATGAATGTAAGATAACCATTTACGAAAAAATTAAATAAGAAAACTGGATAAAATTCCATCCAGGCAGGTAAGGAGGGATGATTTGCAATGTGAATAAGGGAGGCTACTCAATGGTCTTGTGGACCAAAGCTAATGAATTTCTAATTTTACAACTAATACCATCTTTCTAATGACAAAAAACATTTGCTCCTGCTCTTGCAATATCACCATTTACACAGTATTTGAGGACTAGTATATTTCTTTGAAAAGTCATCTACTAGAGAACCCCTTTTCATTTGATTCTGATATGATATTTGTTATCCCATTGGCAATATGTTATTTTGGTTTTAACACCATCATTTGATCACAATGTCTAATATCCCAGGTGAAAACTAATTACACTATCAGTCAGTTGTCATTTCTGCGTGGTGTGGATGAAGCAAAATACTTTCGTCTGTAACATAGCAGCACATGTGAGGAAAAAGATTGCAGAGGATGAAATATCCGTCAAATGTAGTTCCTCAACAGACGCTCAACTTCTTGCTGCTGTTTTCATATTCCAACTGTGTTAAGGAGATGCTATTAAGTACTCCTGACTATCTTTCCCCCTTTTTTTTCAGGTTTTGGACAGTATTAACTTCTGTCAAAATATCTGTACTTAACATAAATACTCAACAGGCTAAGGTGAAACCCTGTTACATAGAACCATTATAAATAATACATCTTCCTTTAAATTTTTTAATTTGATTAAGGATATAAAACAGACAAATTATGCAAATGTTATTCAATAACTAGTTTGTCAGAAAATATGGAAATCAAAGGGTTCTACTTTAGAGCATTCTTACATCATAGTTAATCAGCATTTTTAACTTGCAGATCACAAGCTTATATATATGAATCGACTGCTGTGCTAGGACATCACATTAAAAATTCTTTTTGAATTCTAAAGCAACTTGTCAACGTGCATGTTCTAGTAGTAAGTGCACACAGTCACTTCAATGTTTTCCCTGATGTTGCCAATTTTCTGTCAGACACAAGGGCAAATTTAAATCATTAAATAAAACCACTATGTTTGAAATAGATCATGGAATTATTAACAATAGTGTCCACTGCCAGGCTATTCTACTTTGCATTTCTATAAGCTCTCTCTTCAGATCTCAAAGGATTATTTTTACAAATGTGCATTAGTTCAGCCTCACAGCATATGGCCTCTGTGGCATTGTCAGTATTGTTAAAGCCAGGTAAAGCATGGCACAGAGGGTCTGTGTGCTATAAGAATCAGAAGGGTTAATGGCCACAGCCAAGCATCACATGAGTGGGACAAAAAGACAGGTTCATCAAGTGAGCTCATTCACTTAGGACAATGCTGTGCTGAGTAGCCTTACCTAGAAAGAGCAGAGTTATTCAGCTGTTGAATACACCACAGGTGCACTGAGAAACCAAGCTCTCACTTACAGCAACTTCATCCATGGTCGAGTGAGACACCCAGGTGCATGTAGGTCTGGTTCTGAGTGACTTGCCAAATAAGCCACCCTGGGACTGGGAACAGACTCGAAGTCAGAAATCACGATGTCCTGTTTAAACAGTAGAAGTGCTCCAGATCTCTAGCACCCACATTATTTTGACAAGGAACATATATACAGAAACACGTCTTCCCTTTGAGAAAAGATCAAGGGAATTTTAAATGTAATTTGATCAGATAATGAAGTCAGAAAGCACTGTCCTTAGTTTACTGTCTCATCTGCAGCACTGAAACTGTATGACTGTAACTCTCCTGGCAATACAGGGTTTATGAATTTTTTAACTGGATTCAGTTTTGCTACCACATCCAACCAGGCCAGGAAATAAGATGACCTTTATTTCTAAACCCTTCATCCTCCAGTTGGCATTGAATGGTACATGTTGTGATACATTGCTGTAGTGCGGATGCAGCTGGTTTCTGTTAGCACACAGTCACCATTGTCTTGCTTCAGCCTAGAGACATCTACATCCCAGTCCCTTTTGCGGGACTGGGAATGCCAGTATTACCAGGAGTCTGTTGAACTTGGATGTTCTCAAATGTCATTTCTGGACATAACATCCCTTTCATGCAAAAACAATGGGAAACAAGGTATCCAGAAATGCAGAAGTCATGTTTTACAGAGTTATGGTACTCTTGGTTGCAGGAAAACACCGAGAATCCTGCTGATGGCAAAAGCGCTGCATTAAGGGATCTTTGAAAATCCTTTTTGGGATGGGAAGTTCTACCTGGATCACCACAGAAGAGGCAGGTCTTACTGGAATTTCTTAGGGATGTTTGTGATCCTTCATTACTTGAGGACCTTGCCTATTTACAGCACTGCTACCGTTGCTGGGAATGTCCAAGTTTGCCCATCAGTTTAGCAAAAGACTTAGAAAGCTTAAATTTTAGCAAGCATTTAACAGCTTGTACTGTTTAGATCCCTTGCTCACAATATGGAAAGCATATTTCACTTTTGAAATGGAGTAATGACTATGATAGAAGTCCACGAAATCACCAATGGAAAAAAAACCTCTCTGTTTAAACACTTGAGAGTTTATGCTAGCACATGCAAAGTAATATTTAACTGAAGCTATTTTAGCATATGGGCAAGGCTTAAGTTACATGAAACTCTCTGGGAAAGGATTGTTGTTTATAATTGGCCAGCTTCTGTTGTGGAGCAATCTAGCTTTGAGAGATTAATGAGTGTGCTAAAGCATTGGTAATGCTTCCTTTCCGAGAATTTATTTTCAGACACCTTGAAATTTGTCATATTTTTAAAAATACATGTGAAAAGTAATACCAATGCCATAGGCAGAAAACAGCTATCTCCTTACTGCAGCTATGTACAACCAGAATAATACTCGTTAGAGCTTTGTAAAGATCAGCATTTCTTTCTGACGAGGATGTCCAAGCTTGAGCATGTAGAGCACCACCATGTCACAAGTTTACAGCAGGGTTGACTGAGGCAATGTCTGCATGGCTGTCTAAGATAATGCAGCAAACTTGGCTAGCTTTCCCTGGACAGCCTGCAGGTTATAAGCAACACAGTGAGGCAGCTCTCAGGTTAAGAGAAAAAGATATCACAGAATCACAGAATGTTAGGGATTGGAAGGGACCTCGAAAGATCATCTAGTCCAATCCCCCTGCCGGGGCAGGATTGCCTAGACCATATCACACAGGAACGTGTCCAGGCGGGTTTTGAATGTCTCCAGAGAAGGAGACTCCACAACCTCTCTGGGCAGCCTGTTCCAGTGTTCGGTCACCCTCACCGTAAAGAAGTTTTTCCTCAAATTTAAGTGGAACATCCTGTGCTCCAGCTTGCACCCATTGCCCCTTGTCCTGTCAAGGGATGTCACTGAGAAGAGCCTGGCTCCATCCTCTTGACACTTGCCCTTTACATATTTATAAACATTAATGAGGTCACCCCTCAGTCTCCTCTTCTCTAAGCTAAAGAGACCCAGCTCCCTCAGCCTCTCCTCATAAGGGAGATGTTCCACTCCCTTAATCATCTTCGTGGCTCTGCGCTGGACTCTCTCTAGCAGTTCCCTGTCCTTCTTGAACTGAGGGGCCCAGAACTGGACACTATACTCCAGATGCGGCCTCACCAGGGCAGAGTAGAGGGGGAGGAGAACCTCTCTCGACCTGCTGACCACACCCCTTCTAATACACCCCAGGATGCCATTGGCCTTCTTGGCCACAAGGGCACACTGCTGGCTCATGGTCATCCTGCTGTCCACTAGGACCCCCAGGTCCCTTTCCCCTACGCTGCTCTCCAACAGCTCTGTCCCCAACTTGTACTGGTACATGGGGTTGTTCTTGCCCAGATGCAGGACTCTACACTTGCCCTTGTTATATTTCATTAAATTTCTCCCCGCCCAACTCTCCAGCCTGTCCAGGTCTCTCTGAATGGCTGCGCAGCCTTCCGGCATCTCAGCCACTCCTCCCAGTTTTGTGTCATCAGCGAACTTGCTGACAGCGCACTCTAATCCCTCATCCAAGTCATTAATGAATATATTGAATAGAACTGGTCCCAGAACCGACCCTTGCGGAACTCCGCTAGACACAGACCTCCAACTGGACTCTGTCCCGCTGACCACTACTCTCTGTCTTCTTTCCTTCAGCCAGTTCACAATCCACCTCACTACCCGATCATCCAGACCACACTTCCCCAGTTTAGCTGCGAGGATGCTGTGGGAGACCGTGTCAAACGCTTTACTGAAATCGAGATAGACCACATCCACAGCTTTACCATCATCTATCCACTGGGTAACATCCTCATAAAAGGCTATCAAGTTGGTTGAGCAAGACTTCCCGTTGGTGAAGCCATGCTGAGTGCCCCTAATGATACCCCTATCCTTGATGTGCCTAGAGACAGCACCAAGAACAAGTTGTTCCATCACCTTTCCAGGGATGGAGGTGAGGCTGACTGGTCTATAGTTACCCGGGTCCTCCTTCTTGCCCTTTTTGAAGACTGGAGTGACATTCGCTTTCCTCCAGTCCTCAGGCACCTCTCCCGTTGCCCACGACTTAGCAAAGATGATGGAGAGTGGCCTAGCAATGACTTCCGCCAGCTCCCTCAGTACCCACGGGTGCATCCCATCAGGGCCCATGGATTTATGGACGTCCAGGTTGCTTAATTGGTCCCTGACCCAGCCCTCATCAACCAAGACAGATTCCTCCTCTATCCTGACTTCTTCTGAGGCCGCAGGGGTCCAGGGCTCCTCAGGACAGCCTCCAGCAGTATAGACAGAGGCAAAGAAGGCATTCAGTAACTCTGCCTTCTTTTTATCCTCTGTCTCCAGGGCCCCCACCTCATTCATCAGTGGGCCTACATTGCCTCTAGTGTTGGCTTTACCTGCAATGTATTTGAAGAAGCCCTTTCTGTTGTCCTTGACCTCTCTTGCAAGGTTTAATTCCAAGGAGGCCTTAGCTTTCCTAGTTGCCTCCCTACATCCTCTGACAACAGACTTATATTCCTCCCAAGTGGCCAGCCCCTCCTTCCACGATCTGTACACCTTCTTCTTCCACTTGAGTTTGCCCAGCAGTTCCCTGTTCAACCATGCAGGTCTCCTGGTACCCTTCCTTGACTTCCTACCTGCTGGGATGCTCTGATCTTGAGCTCGGAAGAAGCAGTCCTTGAATGCTAACCAACTATCTTGGGCCCCCTTACCTTCTAGTACCTTGTCCCATGGGATTTCCCCTAGCAATTGCTTGAAAAGGCCAAAGTTGGCCCTCCTGAAGTTCAGGGTTGTGATTCTGCTAGCTATTCTGTTCCTGCCACATGAGATCCTGAACTCTACCATCTCATGGTTGCTACAACCAAGGCTGCCCTCAACCTTCACCTCTTCAACCAGACCCTCCTTGTTAGTGAGGATCAGATCCAGCAGCGCTCCTCTCCTAGTTGGCTCATCCACCATTTGCATCAGAAAGTTATCATCAATGCACTGGAGGAACCTCCTGGACTGGGGATGGCTGGCTGAGGGGGCCTCCCAGCAAATATCAGGGTAGTGGAAATCCCCCACAACAACCAGGCCCTGTAATTGCGAGACTGCTCTCAGCTGCCTGTAGAAGGCCTCATCACCCTCCTCATCCTGATCAGGTGGCCTGTAATAGACACCCACAACAGTATCACCCCTGCCAGCCTGCCCCTTAATTCGCACCCACAAACTCTCAACTCACTCCTGATCTGCCTCTGGACAGAACTCAATACATTCTAGCTGCTCACTCACATAAAGAGCAACTCCACCACCTCTCCTTAGCGGCCTGTCTTTCCTGAACAGGACATAGCCATCCATGACCACATTCCAGTCATGCGAGGCGTCCCACCAAGTCTCTGTGATTGCCACTAGATCATAGCCCCCCGACCGAACACGGATTTCTAACTCCTCCTGCTTATTCCCCATGCTGCGTGCATTGGTGCACAGGCATTTCAGGGAGCAAGCTGGGCACACCGATTTCATCCCAGATTCACCCCCTGATTTCACCCCAGGGGGATGGGGGGCCTCCTGGTCTACCTCAACACTAGAGCATTGCCCCAGTGGTGCAAGCCCAGCTACCACCCCATCCCCCTTCGAATCTAGTTTAAAGCTCTCCGAATGAGCCCTGCTAATTCCTGTCCCAGAACCCTTTTGCCCCTACGACATAAACCTTTCCCATGTATCACTGTCACGCCTGTTGTCTTATAAAACCAGCCATTATCAAAGAACCCAAAGCCCTGCCTGTAGCACCAGTCTCGTAGCCAGGCATTAATAGAGAGAATCCTACTATTCCATCCCACGTCATCACCTGAAAATGGAAGGAGGGAGGAGAAAACAACTTGTGCCCCAGACTCTTTCACCAACCGTCCTAGGGCCTTGTAGTCTTTCTTCATCCCCCTCAGACTACGGGATGCAGCTTCTTCCCCACCTGTCTGGAAGATCAGCAGGGGGTAGTAGTCTGTGGCCTTCACTAGGTTGGGGAGTTGCCTGGTGATATCCCTGATTCGGGCTCCAGGCAGGCTGCAGACCTCCCTGTGATGGGGGTCAGCTCTGCATATTGGGCCCTCAGATCCCTTTAGAAAGGAGTCTCCAACCACTAAAACTCTTCTCTTCTTCCTTGTGGAGGAGGTAGCTATACGCCCGTCAGGTTTTTCTGACTGTGGTGGGACCTCTGATATAGGTTGCCTCTCCACCACATCCCCATTGGACCGGCTGTATTCCACTAGGGCTTCATATCTATTGCTCAGAGGCACCTGTGGAGGCAAGGTAGGCAAGGAGGGCACTCGCCTTTTGCCATGGCCATAGACTTGCCTCCACTCACTCTTCTCCTCTAGGTTATTGTTTTCCACCTGAGAGGGCAGAGTACAGGGGTCCCTCGATCCTGGGAGCTCTCCGGCAGGTGCTCCCATTTTTGTTGCAGGGAGGGCAGAGCCTGGCTCCACCAGTCTATCTCCATTTCAGCCTCCCGAATGCTCCTAAGCCTTTCTACTTCGGCTTGAAGCCTTTCAACCTGGCTTTGCAGCTGTGCCGCTCGGCCAAGCAGATCATCTACTTGCTCACAGCGCACACAGCCCCCTGACACCACAGAGACGGCTGTAGCATTCCCTGCAGCCGCAACCTGCACCATCGCCTCCTTCCGTGGGAGCTCTGTCTGGGTTCCCACATCCATTTTGGTCTTCTTCCACCGGGTAGATACCATTGTTCTTTCACTGAACTGGGAAATACCTGTTGGTGGCACCCCTGGTTCACAGCTCCTTGGCACCTTCCTCGCCTTGTGCACTGGAAGGGAGTCAGTGCCCTCCCCAACGAGTTGCAAACAACTGCAGCCTCTCCTGCCCTGGGACACACCCAGTCACTGCAGATTCACACAGGCACTGCTGAGTCTCCCTCACCCTCTCCCTTCTGGGCAGGGACTAGTCCCTGTCCTCCAGGAGGCTCTTTATCAACGATAACAGGGGGTGGAGTGTTTAAATCGCCCGCGGTGCCTCCGGCTACGCCCCCTCCTCTCCTGATTCGTTGCCGGGAACCTCCGGGTCCGGGTCCGGGGTCAGAGGGAAGCAGCTCGGGGCTGATGCTCGCGGGGGGCTCAGGGGGGGCCCAGAGTACGAAAAACCACCCGGTTAAGCCCGATGTCGCCCTCGCCCCCGCACTAACTTCAAGTCGCTGCCGCCGCTTTCGCTGCTGCCGCCGCTTTTCGCTGCTGCCGCGAAATATATTCTATTAAATTAATATGCTCAAAATATTCTATTAAAACATATTTTGTCTCTGAAATGCTGAGTTATCACTATTGTGGAGCTATTGATCAAGTTCACAAAGAAGATCCTTCTACCACTATACACTTAGTAATGAAAGAGGTGCCCTGCAAACCTTCTGAACAATAAACCCTTACCACTAAGAATTGCTGGTTGTAAAAGCTAGGTGTTCCCACTCCGGCACCTCTCCAAAGATAGTTTTAACAGTGAGTTGGAGGCTGAAGAGTGGCTAAAAAGCATGTTGGAGTAAAAAAGGCATTAAGAGACGAGACAGGTTGTGATAAGTGCTTGCCAGCTATTCCCTGATGACCCTCCTCAAGGGACCATAGACAAGTTTGCACTAAACTGCCATAAGACTGAGACAAAACACAGGGCAAGAGACATCTCCATAGTATTTCCTTTCCCAGATCTCCCACGAGAAAATAGGAAGCAATAGAGAAGCTATTTTACGAGCATGGACCGGAGTTCATGCACCTTTTCCGGGTTAAGTGAGGGTGGCCCGTCCACCCATCGTCATATCAGGTAATTGTGACTGCGTCATGAGTTGTATAATCATCACGAGATCCCAGTCTGTCATACTTTATTACTGAAAAATTAAAAAGACAGAAAACAGAGTTAAAAACAGGAAGTGACAAAACTAAAACATCTACAAAGATCTAAAATAACTAAAAGTTACAAACTAGGTAACAGACGCCATTCCGGTAAAAGTATGAACGATGTCCACCGAAGTGAACAACGCCATATTAGACAATCGCATTGCAACCCGAGTCCGACGGGTCTTTGAAAGCCCAAGGTTTACCAATAGGTCAAAATTAGGTTCATACCATTTTCCTCTAGCACCAAGCGGAAAACCTACAAATTTAATAGAAGTTGCATTTGTTAAATCCATTACCTGATTAGTTAAATGTTTATATTTATTAACTTTTTCTGCCGCAGCATCCTTTAAAATTGAAATTTTACTTTCAAATCGAACTGTAACATCAATTACATAAGCCACATTATCTTTAACAAAAATTAAATCAGGTTTAAATAATTGTCCTTTCTCATCCCTGATAAGGGGTTCTTGAAAGGTAATCCAATCTTTCTTTTTAGCTTCTTCACTCAGAACATTACAAATTTGATTATGCCTTTTAATTCTCGCTTTTTGAACTGCTGGGCAGTAGCCAATTATATGAGCACATGATTCGGTTTCCGCTTGGCAATGTCTACATGATTTAATCCTAGAATCTTGCTTGCCTCTAGCAAGAAACTCCCTTGTTGGATATACGTTAGCTCTTAATTGTAAAGCCGTGAGTAATTTTCTATGAGGTATGCCCTTATTAAATTCAATCCATTTGTTACTGATAGAATCCCCCTCAAAGATGGCAACACCATGGCCTTGAGATTGTAATTGGGTCCAATTTTTAAATTCTTGTTTGCGCCAATTAAAGGGTCTGGGGTATACAGTTTTCGATGTTAATAGTTCCCATTCTGATCTTTCATCATCATCACCAACTTCCTGTAATACCATAAAGGCAGCAGGATCCCATATAGATGGAATTTTATCAACATCACCACCAGCTGTTATCCATAACTTTTCATAATCCTTCTCAATATGTTCACTTTTTACAATAGTTCTAATTACAGCATCTGAAGATTGCGCTAATCGATGCAATCTTCGAGCTTGAATACTGGGAATCAAACTCGTTAGTCTAATCAAGCCCAGCCCACCATCACATAAGTTAGAATATATGATGGCATCACAGGTGCTAGAGGGAAGATGTAACCAGTCCTTGACTGCCGATCTTATGGACAAGTCAAGACTTTCTAAATATGATGTTTTAACGTCAGTTTGGTCAGCGAGGTAAATAATACGTGGCAAAGTGTATACTCTCAAGATGTTAACTTTCTGCAATGGTTTAAGTGCTGTATTTTGGATCTTATCTAACCATCCTTCCAACTTTGCCTTCAAATCGGATTTCTTAATTCCCACCCATGGGTCAATTTGCACACCTAAATATTTTTCAGATTCCCCAGGATCTATCATATTTATAGGGGAACCATTGATCTTCCACGGGAGGCAGTCATTGATAGTATAAGCATCTTTAGTAGGCTTGATATAAAAGCCGTGACATTTCTCCCCTTGTGTTTTCAGACCCGTCAGATCACAAAATACTTCCAAGATTTCAACATTTTTCATCATACCCTCCCATGAATCACTCAACAGCACCAGATCGTCAGCAAATGCCATTGCAGTCACATTACTGGATTGATGTTTAAATCCACACCCTTCATCTTCAAGTTTACAAATTAATGGATCAATTGACAGATTAAACAATAATGGGGACATTGGATCACCTTGTTTAACTCCAATCGATATTTTGATTGGCTCAGATTGCTTATCTTTCATATCAATATAGGTGTTAACATTTTCATACATATTCTTAATTAGGGCGATAATATGATCGTCAACGCCCCTCTGTTTCAGAGCCGCTATGATATGAGAATGGCTCACAGTATCAAAAGCTTTAGCAATATCAACAAAGACCACTCCCAACTGTCGATGTTCTCGCTTTGCGTGCCTTACCAATATTTGTAAAAGCTTTAAATTTTCGGCACACCCGGCAGATCTTATAAAGCCTCTTTGTCTTGGGTTAATAGGGCAAGCCTTGGTCAATCTTGCCGTCAAGATCCTAGAGAATAATCTCAGGATACTTGATCCGATAGTAATTGGCCGCCAATTATTGATGTCCTTCAGGCGTTCTGGCAAAGATGACTTAGGTATTAGAATAGATCGACTCTCTTTTGCCATGTCCGGTATAACTCCCGTCGCCAGCCATAGATTGAACAGTTCCATCAGTTGACTACATTCAGGATCGAGGAGACTTAGATCTCTTAAGCTCACTCCATCCGGGCCAGGCGCGGATTTCTTGCTCATCTCCTTGATATTTTTAGATATTTCCTTTTCCGTGATCATGGCTTTAAAGGCTGAGTTATCAGCTTGACCAAAGGTTTGAAACGCACCCAAGCTCTTAAATTTATCTGCGGATTCCCATCTTGACTTGAACACAGCGTGAACCTCGTCTAGTGGAATCTCACATTTCATGGACTCAATATTGTCCAAAATAATACCAGCAAGCTTCCCTCGATCTTTATAATATAGATCTTGAAAACGCAGGTACTGACCTCGCTTCTTGGCTCTCCTCTTCATCCAGTTCCGAGGGGGCCTGGAGGACCTACCATCCCGGGAAGCTTGAGATCTTATATCCCGTGCTTTCTTGCTTTGGATCGCATCCAACTCAGAAGTCCTGATGAAAGGACAACATTCATCGCTCGCCTCATTAACCAAGTTCTTTGGGTCTTCGCCACCTTCAATTAATCTTTCAAATATACTTCGAAGGATAGGCAACCTTTTTAGTTCTAACAGTTCAGTAATTCTTTCATGATAACATGCAACAATGCCCTCAGTTCTCACAGATCCATTATTCACAAGATGTTCCCCGTCAATTATAAGTTTTTCTCTCAATTCATGATGTAAACCATCATCATCAACCACTTTCTTAGCAAGTGCCCTTCGCTTATCACTTATTTGTTTAGCGGTTTTAGATGTTAAATGTTCCGCAATCAATTTATTGATGTTTTTACAACCCGCAAATTGTATTTCCAGCTTTTTCAATAATTCAACCTCATCATCTGACCAACACTTTTTATGTGCACCTCTAGCACTATTCTCTTTTGGATGAGACGCTTTAATACGTTCAATATTGCGAATAGCAGGATGAGCTAATCGCTTATGCTGACCCAGGCCAATCTTAGTATTAAACGTTCTATTACATTCCTCACAGGCATACCCCCCAGCTGAGGCAACCTCATCTTTTTTCTTACATTTTGGAAAATGGCATGCAATACTTTGGTATTTGATGTTCATTCTACCACAATTAACACATTGAAATCGGATCTTTTTCTTTCCATGATGTTTCTTAAGATGGGCAACCAATCCGCTTATATTCGCTATCCTATCGTTACAATATGGACATGATGGTGATTTGTCCGGGACCTTAACTACGGGAGTACCCACACTAGTAGTCAGGTCATTATTTTTGGATAGGATAGGTGTTAATGAGCCGTTATTATTGCTCGGAGATACAGACTCGTCCTCCACCTCATTATCTGTATCGTCAGGTGGTTCGCGGATCAAATTGCCAATTTTGGCAGGTGTCTCATACACCTCCGGTAACAAAGCCAGTATATCTTGGTCTGCGGAAGGGTATTGTTTGATCTTTTCAACATTCTCGGAGTTGATAAACTCCAGTTCTTCAAAATTTAATTCCACTTCCACCGGTTTAATCGGGACCCTTTTAGGTTTAACAACCTCTCTTTGGAAATCCCATAGACACGTTTGTGTGGCCACCGAGACGAACCACATTCGAATCGGCAAAGCCATTTCGACAAGACCAAGTGAAGGTGCGTATATCCAGAGAGCACCACCTTCCCGCACTACTCTGGGAGTTGCCCAACTTAATCACCCTGTGGGCTCAGGAATACAACCAGATTGCTCTGGAACAGTTTTTTTTCACCGATAAAAGAACTATCGAGGGTTGGCGAGACCACTCGATAGGGAGAGAGTAACTTTAACTCCCGAACTGGGGCAGAAGGCCAACTTAGTTACCCATAAAGGGCATCCAGCGGGACCACGAGGAGGTGTGGCCTCTGCAGCTAAGCCCAGTTGTAACTATGATCCCATCTTAAGAGAGTCATAGTTTAAACTCTACCATCCATTTCTATCTGAACAGGAGAATACACCTCCATGTTCTGGACAGATTGAATTTGAAGGAGTTGTACTGTATAGATATCATATCATCTGACATGATCTATTATGATTGTTACAGTGAGGGCATTTTTATGTTAGGTGAGGGCATTTTTTCAATAGCTTTAAAAGTAATAGAATAATAATTTTTTAAAAGCCCTCAAGATGTCCAGGAACAAAACAAGATCAATCTTCTCCATTTTATATTAGGCAATTGCACAATAAAATTTAAATCTTTGTTTCATAATCATGAATTAGATACCTTCTGCCCATTAATCTATGGAAGTGTGCAAGAAATTGGTGTTCAGGGGATGGGGGAGAGAGGACAGCATCCCAGCTGCATCCTGTAATATGGTGCTTATAGCAACAAGATTCTGCGTAAAATTAATAGAAGATAATTCAGTGTATATGTCACTTCTGGATATGGTAAAGGCTTGATTTGATATTTATTTGAAGAAGGCTCCTGGTGATTGACTATTGTCATAACATTAGATGAGAAGAGAGAGAACGAGTGACTCTTTGAATGTGATTGCAGTAACAAGCAGAGCCTGCAGTCATGTCTTGTTAATTTACGGAGGAGAATGTCGCATTTACACTTCGAATTATCCCACTGCACAGCTCCCAACTTGCTAGGATTATCCTGAGTTTTAAACCATCCAGATTCAGGTTTCATTGTTTACCCAGACTACGCTAATCCTTCACTTCTCCCTCCCTCCCTCCCTGCTACACCACCCACAGAAAAAAGAAAGCAAGCCCTCTCTAGAAAATCTAACATTAAAGGGAGCTGCCAATCCTGCTCAGTAATTATGAGATGACTCCTCCAAAAGAGCGGGGTGACATGTCATTTTTATTACTCTTCTACTTCCTTTCCCTCCCTTTCTCCTCCCCCCACCCATCTCCTTGCAGGCAGGCATCAGGAGTAAATTTTCGGTGTGATGTGCACGGATTTAGCTGTGCAAATCCTATTACTGTGGTTAATTGGAACACATTAGCACAGCCAGCTAAAAACGTGCACCCTTTAATGTTTATCTGCTTGCTGTCACTTCTTATCCTTATCCTGGGCCTGATTCTGATTTCTCACTGGTATTTACCTATGTAGTAGTAATGATCTATGGGAATTATTCCTGACTTACATTGAAGTAAGAAGACCAGAATTTTTCTCAGCCTCCCAGCCATGACGTCTATGCAGATGCCACGTCATCTTCTCCATTATTGTCCTTGCTTTCTTTTAGGACCTCTTTAGGTATTTTCTACATCATTCGTTCACCAGCAGGCACTATCAGCCCCAATTTTCACAGCCATTTTCCACTGACTTTATTATACAATGATGTATAAAAGAAACTTGGTCCTACGACTGCTGTTTGTTGAATTATTTGAGGGTGGAATTTCAGGACGTGCTTTAAATGGCAAGGTGTTCACAGATTTTTCACAGGTTTTAACCCTGTGAAAATAAAGCATTGATTTATTTATTTGTTTTTTCTGGAAATACATCCAGTGACTACCACAGAGGAAGGGTTTTTTTTTGCTGAGGGTGTCCCTCAGGAAATGTCTTAGATCCAAGGTTTTTTCTTACTGTCCAGTGGATTCAGCACATGTCATAATTCTGCTCTTTTCTACCAATGTGTCATTTACAGTTGGACCGAGGTGAAATGGAGCTGGGCCAGTGCTAGATGCATTTGAAAATCCTGTCCATCACAGGAACATTTTTCTGAGTCTCTGAGGGTAGCCTGTACCCTTACCTGGCACCTGAGTAGCACCAGCTGATGAAGGGCAATGCTCTGTATCAGCCTCAGCCCCGAAGTCAGAGGAGGGGGAACATCTGCCACTGCCCTCCTTTAATCTATGCTCAAAGGGCTTTGTACTAATTAAGTTTTACAGCACCCTTTAGAAGTGATGGAAAGAGTGCTATGGTTCGACTGCAGATGAGGGGGAGAGGAGCCTGGTCAAATGACTTGGTGACAGCATCAGCCTACGGCAATCAAGATGACAGGCCACAGCTTCAGCATCTGTCCTTTTTGTTGCTACTTAGAAATGCCTCGGTGGAAAGAAAAAAAAATCTGGATACTTTTTTACCACTTCTGTGTAAAAGACTAGCCTTTCTCAGCCCTGCCCATTTACCTGTTCCCTTTGCCTTGTCGGCAGGTCAGAGGCAAGAGAGCCAACATGCTGGCTTAGGCGATGCCAGTGTTTTGTGTCCAGAGCTGACTTTGCAGGTCATTTTGCCTGCTTTCAAACACAGAAATTTCAACACTGTTAGGTAGCTGCTGATAATTGTTTACCAGTAACAGATAAATACCATTTATGTCCTCTTACAAAGAAACTGGCATTTTTCAGCTGTTCTTCAACGAATTGTTGTGCTTCCAAACTTCTGATTGAGTCCACAGGAGTCAGTGCAGTCAGCAAGATTCTGGGGGAACATGTGAAGGTAAAAGTGGAGAGCAAATAAACTTTAAAGTGGTCATTTTTAGCACTCCATAGAAGTATTCTTTCTCCTTGATTCTATGCAAGCACAGATAGTTTTACAATGCTGCTTTTCAGCTGCCTGCTGAAATTTTAGCATTTAATTTTTCTTGCAAACTGTCACATTAGCCTGATGAGACAGCGAGCTCAATGGTGCTCAGATGTAACTGGAGGAGCTCAGGAAATTCACAGGATTCATGACCCAAGAAAGAAAATTCTTGAAAAAAACCTCATGCTATATGAGCCCATTCAAGCTGTTTAAATAGATAAGGGAGTGGCTGAACATTGTAAACACAGCCCAAATTTAGATTTAACCCCCTGTTCTGTCCTGGGAACTTGCACCCTTGTGTTGCTCGCATGGCAGCAGTGCCTGCAAGGCCTTGCCGGAGAGCCGAGGGCGGGGGGCTCCAGGCTCTGATCGACCCAAGGACATTTTCCCTAGGAAGAAAACAACACAAGGCAGGAGGGGAATGTGATGGTGGTTATGGACAGGGAGTCCTCTGTGGCACCAGCCAACAAGCCCTGCTAGCATAAAGCGGCGTTACCACAGCTTCCAGCCCTCCTCTGAGCTGCATTTAGGTAATACTATAAAAATGGCAAAGAATGCAAGTCCAAGTTCCACTAGAACCCAAGCCGTCCCTTAGCAAGAAATGCTTCATGGAGGCGAAGATAAGCATTATCATTATCCAAGTAATAATTAGCTAATTAATTAGTCTGTCTCCAGGCATGCCTCAAGATCATATTTACCATACCTCACCAGGCCCACAGAGGATTGGTTTTCATTCAGATGAACTTTTTTGAATGTCTTCCGCAATGTACTAAGGACAAAGAAGTTCAAGGGATTTAGCGCGTGCTTTTCAACTCCAGCCTTTCTTCGCTGCATTTCAAAGGCTATGCCCCAGCATCCCTTAGCATCGCACCAGGGCAACGGCTGTGCTCATTTATGATCAGTGCACATCTCTTCCTAGCCACCTTCAGATTGTGGAGTGGAAGACAGCAGCTGGGATGACAGAGCTATGCTCTAACTGGAGAATCCCTTTAAATGAGGAATTACAGTGAAGGAGTAACAAGGAGGGGTTCATTTCTTGCTTCCATCAAGAATGGTAATATTTCCATAGATTTTTACCAGAAAATAGGCAGAAATAAGCAATTAGGCTTAGGCCCAGACTAACTAAACATATGCCAATAAAAGACAGATGTTCTTAAAATATATCATACAATTTATTTCATCTATTTATATAGTTCACTGAAAGCAAAGAATATAAAATTGCCTAATAGATATGATTGTATTTCATCTGCAGTGAAGGTCACTGTAAATGACAATTTCTTCATAAATATGTAGAGACTAACCAGGTATTTCAGCAATTTTCTTGTATTCACAGATGCTGGTTCCCAAATTCAGCTATGCATCACAGGAAATGAGAGATGTTCTTTTCAGGGTGCTTAATTGTTTCTGCAAGCATGTTTACCACGTAGGAGAAATTCAGAAGGAAAGTACAATCCTGTTTTTTCTGTTCCATTTGGCTGCTTATGAGATAAATAATCAGGATACATTTATAGCTTAAGGGACAGATTTGCCTCAGATAGAATAGTTGATTGTATTATTCTAAAGAAATAATATGTAGTATCTCAAAATAATTCCAGCTTGTTGCTCTCAGCTCACTAATGCATAATGTTCCTTGCAAAAAGAACAGCATTAGACCAGCACCAATATGACAGTCCATTTTTCACTGTCATTTCCTTCATTTACTTTATAGAAAAGGACATTTTTTTTTACTAAATATATCTATCTATTTGTTAATATAATATTATTTCTTTTCCAAATGAAATTCATGTAGTTTAGTTTATTCCTTCATATTAAATTCCAACAAACACATAACAGTGTTTCTGAGAATTTAATTTTCCTAGGCTAGTTGGTTCCCAATTAAGTATTTTCTGTGCTGCAGCGAAAGAGAACTAGCCGTACTTTTTGAAACTGTCAGATGTAATTATGCAGTTTTAGATTTTTATGATACCCACCATAATTTAAGTATTTGAGTATACCAACATGGTTGTAAAACATAGCTTACCTGAGAAGTAAGAACATATTACCTGCTATAGGTTTGGAGAAACTAAGCAATTAATAAGTTTATGTTAATTACACAACATCAGAAATCAAATCTGTGGATGAACTTTCTGAGTCATAAATAGTAATTCTAGTCAATTCAGTAAAACTCCTAAACTGTCAACGTAGCCAAAAAGAGGTTCAATTTCATTGTATGTGAACTCTGTGGGATTGCAGTTATGAAAAATTATTGACGTTACAAGAGTGGAAAGCCTTGTCTTTTGAAATGGAAGAGGATCATTCAGGAAGTATAAGATTTGTTGGTTCCTGTAGTAAGAAGGATAATTTAATAGCAAACTTTGGATATCACGTTAAAAGCCACTGAACATACTGTTTTGTAATGCTAACATAGAAAGGCTAGAGCACCAAATGCACACAAAAATGGCCAAAGAGTATTAATTATAACCAAACACAACAGATTTCCTATGGAGTTTGTCATGTGTTTTTTTTCTTTTCCAAAAGAATTCTGAATATTGAAAATCTACCTAAACAGTTTTTAGAAAGAATGAAAAATAAAAATGGAAGAAATCTCTTCTGAAACTTCATCAATAATAAGCACAGGTGTGCCTCCATAAGAAGCAGCTGATTTTTATAACCCTACACAGCTCATGTCAGATGATAATTCAGTATTGACTTGTTACTTGTGTCTAAAAGGTATTTTATTGCTGTAGTATCTTGAAGGCTTTTGAACTCTATTGTAGTCTTAAACTTTATCCTTTGAAGAAAAAAATATATAAATAAAACCAGCTCTAGTCTACCCAATAGTTATGTACAGCCTTACCTGGAGATACCTAGCACTACTGAACTCTTTGACTTTACTGACTCAGTGCCTTCAAGACAACATGAAGCTGTGCCTGAAGGCAGGCCTTTAAACTAAAATTAATTTCCTTAAATTATTCCTAGCGACAAAAGTGCTCACTAATTCTTCCCCACCTAACTCATCCTTGGTAAGAATTCCCTTCAGTCTTAAAAGAAGGGAAATTGTATATGTGTTTTTCCAGTGGTTGGGAGTAAAAGGATGCAATATTATCTTCTTTTTTTAATTAGAAATATCTAGCATCAAATAATGTCTTCCTTCAAATATCTCAGTCATTACGATGCACTTATTCAAGTCTGAGAGACAGAGCCCACAGTACTTGGCTATGTACCATCATTTGCCTTCCAGTAGTATCTTTCCCAGAAACTAAATGTGAGAACCCTGGATCTTCAGTAAACACATCATTGCCAAAACTGAAGGAGAGTTCAGTCTGTTTCAAACTGGTCACTGTCGAGTGAGAGAAAGGAGCTTTCCAAATAGCTCCTACTACTCCAATACCAGATTCAGCTCAGCATGGGGTAAGGAGGCTGGGGAGTTTGTGGCAGCAGCCCACCAGCTGCTGCCTCCACTTGCCTTCCACAGAACCAAGCCTGCCAGGCAGGGTGCCACGATCCCAAGGAGGTCAATTGCTGGGCACCCCTTAAATACCACACTGCCAGTGAAAGTTTGGTGGAAAGAGAGCAGCTGATACCGATTACATGTAGGTAGCACAGATTTGATGTCATGATGACCAATAACCTTAGGCTGTGGTTCCCTAAGCATTGAATCAGGCTTTGGTACTGCATAAAAGTCATTGCCACCATATGAAAAGTCATAAACCAATACAAAGACATTCTACCCATTCAAATGCATGTTGTTGGCTTGTTTTGGGTTTGGTTTTTTTTTTTAGTGTAGAGGAGTAAGTATATTTTATGCTACATCAATCTCTCTCCTTCTACATCTTGCTACTAACATGAATCAGAGCACTGGCTTTGAATACTATACTTGAGCTTGGCTTTTGACAGAAATCTGTGTTTACAGCTGATTTGTACTAAAGATGATACAGTAATACACACATCCAGTAGCAGCAAACATGGTATCATGGACTAAATTCCATCTGTACTGGTGGTCCGCAGGAACACATTATTCCAACATCCAAAATCCAAAACATCCATATGTCCAAAAATAACCAGTGCAAAATATTTCATAAAGGTGATCACAGTGCTGGTAAAGAGGTGACAAAGACAGGCCGCAGTTGCTGATCAGCGCAGCCTGGGACACAGGTGCATTTTCAGCTGAAGTCTTGATGATGGATTGATTATGTGTAGGCTGCTTCTTGATTTTGTAATCTCTTTACAAGATGAACACGACCTTAGATATCTGTTGTTTGTGAATGAAACATCCTTAAAATTGCAGAGAAGGACCTGGAAGACCTGGTGGACAAGAAGTTCACTACGAGCCAACAATGTGCCCTTGTGGCCAAGAAGGCCAACGGTATCCTGGGGTGCATTAGGAAGAGTGTGGCCAGCAGGTCAGGGGAGGTTATCCTACCCCTCTACACTGCCCTAATGAGGCCACACCTGGAGCACTGTGTCCAGTTCTGGGCTCCCCAGTTCAAGAAAGATAAGGAACTACTGGAGAGAGTACAGTGGAGGGCTACAAAGATGACTAGAGGACTGGAGCATGTCTTATGAGAAAAGGCTGAGAGAGATGGGTCTGTTTAGTCTGGAGAAGACTGAGAGAGGATCTTATCAATACCTACAAATACCTTAGGGGTGAGTGTCAAGAGGATGGGGCCAGACTCTTCTCAGTGGTGCCCAGCGACAGGACAAGGGGCAACGGGCACAAACTGAAACTCGGGAAGTTCCATTTGAATATGAGGAAAAAAATTCTTTACTTTGAGGGTGACAGAGCACTGGAACAGGCTGCCCAGAGAGATTGTGGAGTCTCCTTCTCTGGAGATATTCAAAACCTGCTCAAAACCTTCAACCTGCTCTAAGTGAATCTGCTTTAGCAGCGGGTTGTACTGGATGATCTCCAGAGGTCCCTTCCAACCCTAACCATTCTGTGATTCTGTGAAAAGAATTTCCCAAACATATGCAGCATTCATTTTTCCCCCGTGGATGAATCAACCCACTTCAAAATTCTCACAGCCCAACTCACACCTGATGTTGTAGTTTAATGACTTCCAGACAATTAAGCTAGTTTGCACATAAAAAACTTGCCTCTTTCCTGTTGGGGATTGGCTGTATGACAAAGGTCATGGCTCATTGGAACAACTGTACGAGCAGAGCAGATTCTGAGGCGAGCAAGACTAGGCCTCAGGCCCTGGCTGAAACTGCAATTCATGCTGATGATAGCAGAACGGCAAGGATACTGAGACCTTGACAGGGATCGTAAACAACTAACTGAAGGGGGAGTGAGAGCCGTGAGAATGAGAAAGAAGCACAGCTGGCTAACCGCAAGTAGGAGGGATATGCAAAAGTAACTTGTAGAGCTTCAGCCAATCAATAGTTGACTAGTAGGCATAATTAAAATCCACTGTATAAATAGATGCTGTCTGGGCTAATAAAGTGACGCATGCTTTATCACTCATAATGAGTTGTCTGCGTGTTGTTCCTCCGCTGCTCGCAAATGGCGCCCGAACAGGGGCCTGAAATGGAATGAACGGGAGTAGCGGACACAGAGAAGCACCGGTAGCAGCGACCGGGGAGCCAAGATCGACTCAACGCTGACTGGCGCAGCGTGTCGACCAGCGGAGCCTGAACCGTCCAAAAGGGGTTCGCCGTCTGTGAGGGCTGCAGGGAAGGCTGCATCAACGATTTGTCCTACAATGGAGTGCCTTAACCAAGGAGCACGGAGAGATCGCCGGCAATATGGATTTCGAGGTAGCCCAAGAATTATTGCAGCACTTTTTAGAAAAGCGGGGAGTAGATTGTATCAAACAATTGTCAGGAATAGTTGCCTATGGGAAAGTTAAAGGCTGTTTTCAACAACCCGACTCAGTGTTTAAAGTAGAGGAATGGCGAAAATTCGGGGGGCGAGTGCGTCAGCGGGCAGCACGTCAGTAGGATTGTTGACTTTCGGGGCAGAGCATGTCCCTGTACCGTCCACGGGGGGCCGAATTCCGGTCAAAACTCCACCATCTGTTCCCCCCCCCCGTTCTGTGAAATCGAAAGACGTAGTCCAGTGTGTGGACCGTCTCATTAAAGGAGGGGGGGCGGTGGCAGGACCGGCTGATTGTTTACAGCCGAATACCTGGGAGCGGTGCTCGATGCAGCTCGCTGAGGGAGCTATGGCAGCGGGTTCTGCCAAAGAACTAAAAACATGGGGAGTTATCTTGTGGCTGCTACGGGCTGCGCGGGAGGACTGGGCAACATGGGATGCGGCTCGGACGTGTTTACATGGGGTCTACCCTGACCAAGACAAAAATGGCAGTGGTGAAACTCCTCCAACGTATACTCTCTGAGAGAGGAATTAAATACGATGAAGCTGCGTTAAAGCAGTTACTGTTTTGGGCAAAAGATAAAGGACATTTTACAACCTTTAATGATGTCTTTGAAGTGCCTTTATGGGAGAAGATTGGTGACTCTCTCTGGAATGCGGTGTCAAGTGGTGATAAGGAAGCCTTTAAATTGTCTGCTACATGGAGGCTGGTTAGTGAAGCGTTAAAAGGAATAAAAGCAGAGAGAGAAGTCACACATACAGCTTTTATGGCTTTAGGACCACAGGCGCCTACTACCCCCTCACTGTTTGCGGGACCAACACCTCCCATGGCCCCGGTGGCTGTACCGGTGGCAGCTCCTTTATCACCGTGGGTACGGACAGCTCCAAAAAAAGCTGAGGAGCGGGGAGCAAGTAAAATAGATACAGATCCATAAGGACTGATAGTGCGCCCTAAAACACGAACTCGATTTGGACTAATTGATTCAAACGCTGAACAGGAGACTTGGCCGAAACCCCCTCTGAAACCCCCTCCCTCTCATTGATCTCTCTACGGATGAGGCTGAGCAGGAGAACAAGAAGAAGGGTAAACCTGCTTCGTATCCACCTTTACCGGATTCGCCGTTTCCTGAGTCTGTTGAACAAAGTTTACATTCCGGCGCTAAACAACCACCGTTAAAGTCTCCAGTTACGGAGTCAGCAGTACCAGAGTCACAAGGATTTAAAGGACTGTTACCATCACGAAATGGACACGAACTTGACATGACAGAGCTTGGTAGACGACTGGAAGAGTTAAAGATGGAATTGCAGCAGCAGCATCGTTAAGCCAACGCCTCGGGACACGTGACTATGTCTCCCCCAAAACCCCCCTCTGTGTTCGGGACAAGTATTAGGGCCACCTCAACCTCCTTTACAACTCCCTACTCCACCTTTAGATCAGGGCGGGGGGGGAGGTTTACATCCATCTGGTAATGTGAGAGGTGAGGGAGAGGGTCAGCGTCCGCCCGCGTATACAGGGGAAGGGGGGGAGGTGAGGGAGGAGTGAAATGGAAAGGGATCATTCGAGATGCGTTATTAGAAGGAGTTATAATTCCACAAGCATATTCGGTGATTGTGGGTGCGGGTCCTGAGGGGAGAAATATTTGGCAACTGTTAGATTGGAAAATTGTAAAAGAAGCATTGCCACTATAGTTAGCGAAAGACAACACAGGTGAGGACTGCAGAAAAGTTGTTGCACGGATGGCAAATAGTAATGCCACCTTAACTGAGCTAATGGATGCTTGTGAGAAAGTAGGAACCACCACATTTCAGATGGAGCATTTAGCAAAAACTTTTGCGGCAGCAATTAAGGTAGTTCATCGTTGTTATACATGCGAGCAGGAAGGACACTTTAAGAAAAACTGCCTTAAGAGGTTGAAGCTGAGTGGGAGAGATAACTCTGTTTTGATGTGTCATTGCTGTGGGAAGCTAGGGCATTTTGTGAAGCTGTGCAGGTCTCAGTATAATGCTCAAGGTCAGCTGATAACAACCAGCTGCAGAATACAGGGAAACTGGAGAAAGAACGCGGGGGGGGAACTGTATGCTGACACAAATGAATCTTCCCAACCAGTTCCAGGCCTAAGCAGTTAACTCGCAGCCCGAACCGCAGGGAGCGCAGGACTGGTGTTTCCACGCAGGGTAAACCTGTGCAACTGCCAGGCCTTGGACCTGTGGCAAACAGGGATAATGCTAATGCTGATTGTCAAAAGATCATTGAAGCTTTACCTGGAAAAACAGATTTGAATGCTATGATAAAGGCATGTGCAAAAGTGGGTACTGTGGAACATAAGGCTCAAGTTATGGCTGCGGCCGTACTTGGGGCTTACGTCATCACAATTGCAGTCTCTATTCCAATTATTAACAGGGGACACAACTTTAACAGCACCACGACACACTACTTCAGAGATACAGCAACTGATTACAGAAATAGAAAGCAGGCTACATTCCAAATTTGTACATCGTATTGATTTGAATCAGGAAATACAAATTATCACTTTGTTTGATAGGCAAATTCCGTATGCAATAATTGGTCAATGGAATTCAGAATGATCAGATTCGTTACAGAGATATTAGCACAGATTATTCATCAAAGGACGGATGCGATGTCGGGAGCTTGTGGCCAGAGATCCCTGCATTACTAACCGTTCCTATTGCAGCTCAATATTTTCAGTGGTGTATGGCTAATAGCTTTGCTTTGCAAACAGCTATGGAGAATTTCTCGGGACAGGTTGTTTACCACTTGCCCTCCCATCCTGTTATAAAATTGAGTGTGGAACTTCCAATTGCCACAGGAGTGTGGTGCGCAGACACTCCTGTGGATGGAATTACCATTTTTACGGATGGATCTGGGAACACAGGCAAGACAGGCCTTGTCTGGTATTCTGATGGCAAGTGGGAATCTATGGTAGTACAACAAAAGGGTTCACCTCAGGTGGTAGAATTACGAGCTGTATTAAAAATATTTCAGAATTTTCCCATTCCCTTTAATTTGGTTACTGATTCAGCATATGTAGCTGGCATTGTAAAGCAATTGGATAGATCTGTTATAGAGCATACATATAATCAGTGTGTTTTTGAATTGCTGCGAGCTCTGTGGCAAGAAATTCAAAGCCGAACTGCATTGTTTTATGTTTTACATGTAAGAAATCATACTAATTTGCCTGGGTTTATTGCAGAAGGCAATGCTCAAGTGGACTCTTTTTGGTTTTTCATCCTAAAACAACAATTTGTACCAGAGTGGAAGCAATAGCACAATTGCTTGTCAGAGTGCATAAAAGAATTACAGACATTACCGGACTAGACTCAGATGCTATCTATTTACCTATCAGAAAGGAATATCTACAGTGGTTAACAAATCAGTCAACTCTTTTTCAAATGGCCTTACAGGACTTTACTGGACAATTGTTAACACATTTGCCAAGAAATAAAAAGCTACAGTTTATTTGCAAACAGGATTGGGAAGAACAACCTATCAGATCAGAGATACCTGTGACTGGACTAACTGTTTTTACTGATGCTTATAGTTATTATGTTAATTTCATACCTGTTCTCATGTCTTCACAAGGATCTCGATCGAATGATGAACCAAGTTCTGCTCATACAAAAAGAAAAAGGGGGAATTGTTGGGGATTGGCTGCATGACAAAGGTCATGGCTCATTGAACAACTGTACGAGTAGAGCAGATTCTGAGGCGAGCAAGACTAGGCCTCAGGCCCTGGCTGAAACTGCAATTCATGCTGATGATAGCAGAACGGCAAGGATACTGAGACCTTGACAGGGATCGTAAACAACTAACTAAAGGGGGAGTGAGAGCCGTGAGAATGAGAAAGAAGCACAGCTGGCTAACCGCAAGTAGGAGGGATATGCAAAAGTAACTTGTAGAGCTTCAGCCAATCAATAGTTGACTAGTAGGCATAATTAAAATCCACTGTATAAATAGATGCTGTCTGGGCTAATAAAGTGACGCATGCTTTATCACTCATAATGAGTTGTCTGCGTGTTTTTCCTCCACTGCTCACACTTTCCTGTCTCTCTCCACTCCCCCAAAACAACCCCGAAACATCTAATTTGATTGCTCAATAAGAGAATTAGCATTAGTGTAATGTGTATTGAAGATATTCAACTTTTTGAGTTCTTAATAGGAAGCCTGGTTTGCTAGAGACATTGATTTGTCGGCAGTGCTGATGATAGAGGAGCATTTGTGGTCTCTTGGGCATCTTCAGTTGCAAGATCACATTTATTGTTTCAGGTCAGAACATAATAGCTATGTTTTGCCAGACATAGGGGTACCAGGACTGCTTTCACGTAGACTTTAAGTGGGCAGTGGTGGGGACATGGTACACCTAAGTGTTCAGCCACAATCCAGCCCTGCTCAGAGGCAATAACTTCATCAATAATCTCAAAATTTAATAATCCTGCCAACTGGGACAGGCTAATTTGTCCTGCAGCAAGACCGCCTTCCCAGTATTATTGCTCTTCCTGTTGATTCAGATGGGCTCAGGAGAGAGAGGGGCAAAGTTGTATAAACTTTTGTATCTCACTGAAACTCTGTGATGACTTTTTTTTTTCATTTTTGTCACTTTTTTCCACCCATGCTCTCTGTGGGAAAATATACACACAGAGAAACACATACATTTGCACTACGAACATTTTTCCAGTGACAGAAGACATCACTGCTTTTACATTCCTTCTGTGCTTTCAGTCATCCTCTTTAGGCTATAATCTTCCTCTGCACATTAAAAAGAAAGAACCTGCGCAGAAAGAAGCCTCCATAGTTTCATAAAGAGCAATCAAAATTTTCTGCTCTTTATGGACTTGAAAAATGGCTTCATTGTTTGAAGTTGTAGGCCACTGTTGGTCAAGACTCACTTGTCCTTTTGTAGTTTTTTTCTAAAATGGCATAAAATTTCTGAATGAGAATTTTCATTGAATGATGAATTCTACCAGTGTTGTCTTGAAGGTAGATTTGTAGTTTTGTCCCCCAGGGTAAAATTCAGCTCTGGCTGCCTTAATCTTCTGAGCTGCCCAGCTTTATTTAGAGTGTTACATTCTTTCTGATCATTTTCCAGAATACCTGAGGTTTTATTAGAAATAGTAAATGTGTAGAAAGTGTGAGGAGATCCCAGTTAAGAACTCTTATGATCTTGTATCTTAGCCAAGATGCTTCCACAACTTTTGTTTCATGCATAGTTTTCTGTTATGTATGATCGATTTAGTATTACAAAACAGTAGGACAGCTTGTGGTTATTATACAACAGGTCTTGCTTGAATTTGATTTAAGGTTTCAAAATCAGCTTCAACAGCTGGAGTAATTATTGACCCAAAGTTGTCAGTCTGCCAAGAGGAACCAATCTGAGAGAATAGATACTTTTCACAGAAGTAAAAAATTTTCACCTTTTATGTATTGTCATCTGAGTCCTTTCAGATAGTTAATAATCTGCTTGTTCTTTTGAACATTTTCACATATTTGCAATAGCACAGTTTTGGCAAATGTTTCCTTATCCATTTCCCATGTTTAAACACAAGACAGAGAAAAAGCACAGGGAAAAGCTAATACACTAGGAAAACTAATTATGTTCTCTGGTTGGTTCTTTTTCATTTTAGTTTAAAAAAAAAAGGAATAAAAAGGAAAGATATGCCACTCTATGACATTCCTGACAGGTCCACAAAGTGTGAGATATCATAAACAAATATTAAAACAATAGGGATATGTGAAGTTTGTCAGGCAAAGGCTTTTGTCACTACCAGTAGTACTGGATTGTATATATTCCAGCATCTGCTATGTAACATTGTTAGAGAAGAACAAAGGATAAATTAATCCCAGAAACAAAAGTAATGAATTTTATTGGAAAAAAATCTGATGCAAAGAAGAACTTCACAGGATTATTAACCAGAACTACTGATAACACAGGCTGGGAAAACCCAAAACCTTGTAGGATACCCTACAATCTAGGCAAAAAATACTGGGTAGGATAGACTGAGTTAGTTCTCCTGGATTCTACGTTTTTCCTGTGAACATGTCCTTTAGCTAATCCATGTGTTGTACGTCCTTCAGTGTCCTTCAGTGAAAAGGATCTCCAATTCCAGCATTTAATGGCCTAGTATTCCTTTTCCTGTTGAGTACAAAGGATGTTTGTCCATTGGTTTTGACCATCTATTTGCAGGAGCACAGGCAGGACTTGCTCTAACTACTCCAGAATAATTGAAACGTGTTACTCGTGCTGTTTACCTTGGTTTTACCAAAATAGAGTGCATTGTTACATCTAAGGTAATGTGAATCCATTAGCGAGTAGTGAAGATGATCAATTATTGACTTTCAGTTTAGCTACATCTCTTGTGTCCACTTTCACCTGGTCCACCTTGAAATGGCAACCGATCCCTGTTGATTTATGGCACTCCTAAGCACTTTTCTGGACCTCATGTAAGAAAAAATGTACTATTCCCCAGGAAGGGATAGCTTAATGCGATAGAGAGGTCCAGAGCACAAAGTCAATGGAAACAGCCACCTTTAGTGAGCAATTTGGCATACTTCATGCTCTTTAAAGGCAAGTCAGACACTGACCGGAGTTTGCCCTATGCGAACAGAGTATCCAAAAGATCTGGGACCAGCCTGATCCTCAGTATTAGAGACTGTCTCTCCAACAATCACCTCACCACTATAGATATTTGAAATAGTGGGTAGCTCCCAAATTAATGCATTTAGTGTATATAATAGCAACAGTGAACATACTTAACAAACACTGAGGTTGTTCGGTTGTACTAGTTGATGCTGAGAAAGTCTTTAAGATCCTTGAGTGAAAGATGGTGAATAATTACAAATTATTATTATATGAGATGAAGAAATGCTATTAGTATTATAAAAGCAAACTACACTCTCGCTTGTTACTCTTCAGGGACAAAGTATAATGCAGAATACAAGCAATGTCTTGATCTTGATCTAGGGCTTGACTGGAATCACCATGCACTGAATAGAAGATGAATTTTCTTGTGACTACTGTTGACTAATGACTAGAGCAATCTTATTTTCTATGGGCAAAAATCTTCCAAGATCTCAGTGTGGGATTCAATAATTCCTTAGGATGCTCTGTCATTTGATCATATCAAAAAGGTTCACTGATGAAGTTCCTGACAGTGAATACGAGTATATTCATGCATAAGGAGCACAATTTGGGCTCATTTTCAGAGCCAAGTATGTAATATTCTTCATTAGTATTATACAAGAGTACTTTCACTATGAGGTGTGTTAGGGCAGAAGGTTGCTTTAGATATTCAAGAGCTCTGTATCCACCATTCATCATCGGTAATAAACCAGATTTTTGTTACCATTGCAGCCAAGTGCAATATACAACCAAGCATTTCTGCATATATATAGTTAGGAAAAAAAAAGTTCATAAAATAGATTCAGTAATAACAATAACATCATGTTTAAATTATAGTGACAAGAATTACTTTGTAATACTTTAGAAACCTATAACTCACCAGGAGCTTAAAGATCTATTACGGTTAATGAGGCTGGTAGATGTGGTACTATTACAGGAACAAATGAACAGATATGTGAATCACAAGAACAGATTGCAGTTTCAATAATTTTCCTAATCTAAACTGAACCAGTACTCCTTTATAGAATGTCTATCTGAATGAAACTTAAAGTGCTGGCTTGTGTGTTAAATTATAGGACAATAGCTGGACACCTACCAAGTATTAAAGGGCAATTAACAGATTAAAACCTTCTCAGGGGCTGTTCCAATATGCCTTGAAAGATGCTCAGTAAAAGTATCGATGATGCTTCTGGCTCCTTTTTTACAAGTGAAATTATAAAAAAAGGATTAAAATTCATTCCTTCTGCCCCTTTTTATTCACCAGTGTAGTCCTCCTTACAGACACTTACCCCACCTTATGAGTGGTGCTATACAGGAGGGTCCAAACCCTGCTGCTTACTGTGCCAAGAGAGCTGAATGTGGGTTGGTGTGGCTGCTGGTGCCACATGGTTATACGTAGTCGGCACAGAGACAGTGAGGGGGAGGGGTCCTCTTGGAGCTAGCACAAGAGCTCTAGAATTTTTTTGGGTGGCATCTTTTTCTTTTCTATATTAAGCTGAAGAAATACGAAAACTTTTTATCAATCAGTGTAATGTCTCCTTCAGTTCAGAGCTGAGCACAGCCATAGAAATGTATCAAGAATGCACACAATTTAGTATATTATTACTTTAAAAAGTGCTGTTCATGTTGACAAGAAGATTGGACCATATCTATTATCCTGCCTGTCCAAGATTGTTAAGGGATATTAATTACATTTGGTCATTTTGAATTGTGGGCCTTCTGTAGGACTGTAAAGAGACATCAGATCTTTCTCTTGCATTTTCCCATATGTCTATTGAATAATTTGAGGGGTTTATGCAATATATTGTCTCCAAATGGGAGTTCTTGCACAACAAGGAAGTTGAAAGTAAGATCCTGACCTTACACTTTGTTCAGTCAAGGAGATAAAAGAGCAAGTGACACGTATTCAATTATATTTAAGAAGTTGTATGTAGTTCTCCTGTCCGTGATTAAAAACGATATTGTAGAAGTAGAGACAATGTGAAGAAGGGCAAGAAAATGACACTATGGAAGGATTGTAGGCTAACATATAAGAGACGGAGCAATTGAGGAAACAAAATTAATTCTCTCTGCAGAAAGAAGGACTCAGGGGAATGTGAACATAGTCTATAAATATTTCCAAGCAGATAATACAAATGAAAGAAGGGGATTATTAAAGTTATCACAAGATGGCTGCAAAAGAAGCAATGTCCTAAATGTAAGACAAGAAAAGCCTATAACAACAAAGACAATAAATAATTAGGAATAGGCAATCTTTATGGGTCTACAAACCTTTCTGGTTGATATCTCCTGTTCAGAGTGTATCACAAAACTAGCTTAAGCATGTCAACGCCCCCTACCTCCTCTTGACAGTTTAAACGCTATTTCACCAAGGAGACCTAGATTAAAAAAAAAATCTCTTTCTAGCTACAGAGTAGTCTGTGGCTACTGCAGAGACTGGAAGAACGATGACCTGAACCAGGCTGACACAGGTGGCCTATAGTTAAAGTTGTTTAAATACTTGTACAAGCAATGTTCTCCTGGCCCTCCAGACCCCAGCTGAGGGAGCACCTTCAGCACATGGCAGCTTTTCCAGGAAGGAGTCAATTCAGCTCAAAGCTTGGCACCAAGCCACGAGAGTTCCTGTAAATGCATGTCCCCCATCTGCTTTGGTGCTCTCCGAAGCCTCATCTGCTTGCATGACTTTAGCCACCTCCTCATTTCCACTTATTTTAGCAATACCTCCCTCCCCCTCTCCCCTATTCCTGCCTCAGTCAGCTCAAATACCTGTAAATTGTCTT